>NC_139338.1:21405000-22038333 GCF_056507025.1 Lutjanus erythropterus | reverse complement strand
TTTACTTGCATTTACACGTCAAACATCATAAAAGTATTTTTTTTAAAGATTAGATTTGATTATCTTGCTAAACTAAACATGCAAGTATCATATTGTATTTTATTTTCTGCAATAAGCCTAAATACAATTGTAAAATCTCCATGGCTTTTTGTTTAAAGAACCAGAGCAATGCTACATCATATCTGCAGCACTCTATAAGCAGGCCTGTTGGATTAAAAAGTGCTGGACCTGTAAAGTTAAGAATTTAAATGTGGAAAACAATCCACCTTTTGTTCACTTTATTAGTTTCTGCAATTGGAAACTTTGCAATCCTTGATTAGAAGTAGCTTGTTGTTTTAATGGACACAAACTTCATTTAACATTTTTTTTTCATTCAGTCTGACTCTCCTAAAACCTCTCTACTGAAACAGCCTGAGTCAAAGCTTTTTAAAATAATAATTGTCTCTCAGAGACAGATACTCTCCAGGGAGCGACTGAGCCGAAGTCGACTCCTCTTTACCTCAAGGGGGGGAGAAGCAGGTCTGCAGCTGCTGTATTATACAGACCTCATACCTGCACATACATTATACTCTGTGTTGCAGAACCAATAAATACACACACACACACACTCTCACTCCAAATCCACAATGGTGAGGCAAGGTTTGGTTACTTACTCCTGGAAACAACAGACAAAACCAGTGAACGGTCTCATTAGCCAACTAATAAAACGATCTTAATCATCAAACAGTATAAACACTGATAAACTTAGGAGAAGCATGTTGCATTTACTATTTTTTCATATTTATAAATGATCAAAGGGCCAGATTGAGGTAATTAAAGAGCCAGATTAAGATCTGAATACAGATATTTTAGTGATATAAATAGGTACAGATAATAGCTTTGTGTTGCAGCTCCAGCACACACAGTTTTCATGTAACATCAGGGATTTTACCAACATTTCAACTGCGCCTGCTTTTGGTTTTAGCTCCAAATGCCCCCAAACCTGCCCCCCAAAACTTCATGGTAGCAACACTGTTGTGTTCTCTGATCTCAGTAATTACTAATGGACAAAATGGTTAAATGGTCTTATACATTATTCATCACAAATATACAAGTCATTAAGATTTTTTTTCATCTTATGGTAAAGTTAGGTTCAGAATTTTCTGAAAACAATTTGATATAATCATGCTGCAGTATAAAATCTGACCACAGCCACTAAAGAGGCAATAATTGCGACCATAACACGCTCTGTTAATGGAGGATGAGGTATGGCTAATGGCCACATCTCAGCCATGTTCATGGGTCTAATGCACTGCAGGCTAGTCAGGAGACCTTTGACCTCCAAATGCATAAGTAATAAAGCTGTCTCGGGTTACTGATCAATACAGGCTGCATTCATTGGAAGTACAGTCCCGTATTTTGTGTATTATTCCAAGATGAGAGCCAAATTCAACGGATCTGTCCTGTAAAGGGATGAAAAGAACATTTAGAAAGGTGTTCTATCTTCCTTGGCAATCAGCATTTCAGTCAAAGCTCTTATCTTCCTCCTCGGGGCAGCCGCGACTTCTCTGCTTCAGCATCTCTTTGCCTTTGCGAGTGCTGCTCTCTCAGCATGTAGCTGCAGAACCCTCGGTTGAGTTATGATCTCGCCTCTGTAATGAGCAGGAACTCAAATCCCGTTGAACACACATCATTCCCCGTCCACGGTGGGGAAGGGGGGACGACGGGGAAAGCGGGGAGGGAGGGGGGTTAAATATTCTACAGCGTGGTCCGATCTTTCGGAGAGTAATGAAGCAGCGCCGCAGATCCGCCACATACACCCCTATCTCTCCGACTAATGAACGAATGAGCCGCGCCCAGGTGAAAAATGAGCCGGCTCAACGCGGCACCTTAAGAGAAAAAAATGGGATTCCTTTCCTTCGCAAAACAACCCCACCTCCCCGACAACAACTGCCCCCACCCCTCCAAACTCTTGATTTCAGTAGGGATGATTGATTAAACTGAAAACAGCCTACCCCCCCCAAACCCCAATCCTCTCCACTGCTGCATCTAATTTGATTTGTGCTGTTGCAGTGGTCGCTGTTTACGGCTTTGTGACTTCACCTACACAGACATTTATGCAGCCAGGTGCAACAAAGCAGATCAGGTGTTAAGTGAAATTAAGGTCTAATGACATTAGGACACAGTCAAAGAATCATTTTTGACAATCAGCTGACTCAGTGTACGTTGAGTAATGCCCCCGACTGAGTCATCAAAAACGTGCTGGAGGAAAAGGGGCTTTTTTCCAACCAAACATTGTCCCGTGTTCCTCTGAGGTTGTTTGTGATTTAGTTTGATCAACATAATGCTAAAAAGCCTGAAGGGAAAGTATCAGAAGCAGCAAACTGGAGAGGAAAAAAAGGGGGTGTTCAGCATTAACTACAGCCGTGAAAGTCAATGAATGCAGCGCCTCAGTCCCCTCAGGCCCCAGACAATGCCGAGATGCAGATCGCAAAGGCGTCGGCGTGCCCTCTCGGTGTCCCGCGGAGGTCGTTGTCCAGCTGGCGCGTTGCGTCTGACATAACCTGGCACGTCCCTTCATGCAAAACACTGCTGTCTGGGACGGCTCGTGTGTCGCTCTCGGCGCTAAGGAACGGAGACGGTTCAACTCAACCCTCAGAAACAGAGGAAAAAAAAAAGAAGAGAAAAGCCAAAGCGGTCAACCTGAAAATGGTCTTTAGCTCTCATATCAGCCTTGTCATCTGGAGCTCAGGCTGGCTGCCAAGCCCCCCCCCCCCCCCCCGGAAGCACATCCGCGTCTTTGCTTTGATTCCCTCGCAGGGTCTGAGGAGTAAAAGTCAACTGCTGACTCACTGTGATGTTCTTATGCAGGATGAAGCCTCTGATGATCTGAAGGGTCTGCTCGGTCAGGAAACACAAAACGAAACAAAGACAACTGGATGGAAACTTTTCATTTGAGAGGGTGTCCATTAAAGCTCATTTATCAGAGACGGATACGGAGTCTCCTGTCCGAAATCTGCGTTAATTTCATCCGGTTTTGTCATATTTATTGGCCGCACAAGCCATCGTGGTGCTCGTGCTAATTGGTACATGGTTATATACCAAAAAGAAAACAATAATTTGACACAAAATCTTAATTTTTAAATGATTTTAGAGATTCAACAATGAATCAATCAATGATCAGAACTTTGTCCATAGCAACGGGCTGTTCTTCATAGCAACAGTCTGCTATACAGAAATAACAGACCTTAGAATGCTGTAATTGACCAATCAGAATTGAGTATTTAGCAAAACCACTTGATAAGACAGTTTAATGTGATGTTGCACATAAAGCTAAGTAGTTTCTTGTATGTTATGGCATGTTTATGACAGGTTGTGTTGTCTTGGTTGGTGCCAAGTTGCCTTCATGTTCGTGACAGGTGTCATGTCAGTCTGAGGCACACCCCGTCAAATAATTTGTTACCTCAGAAGTTTGTCCAACATCACCAGAATGAGCAAGTTTTTAAACTAGATTTTAGTTGTTATGATACAGTTTAATGCAAATAAAATGCAAATGAGGCGTCTCCGTGCATAAGACATCAAAATGATCCAATTGCTCTGAAAATCCAAAGCTAGAATAATTTTCTTTATATTAAGACACCTTGGGTCAATTCCTGGAACTATTTAATAACCTGTGTCTGTTGCTGACATTTTCACTTCCCCTCATGAGATACTGTTGATGTAGTTTGTTTCCAAACAACCGCATAATTTTCATTTCATCTCTGGAGGAGACGTCTACTCCTCGTCATTATGCTCACTGTTCGTATGTCTGATTCGATATTCTCTGATGCTTAACATGACATCCTGGCCTGAGCGCTATATTGTGAAAAAGGCATCTTAATCAGCTGAGATACTGCAGCCCTCACACAGGGGATTTCTTTTTTTTTTTGGCTGATTGAATTTATTTTTCTTATCTTCCTCTCTTGGGGTGTTATTGCTTTGGGCCGCCCCAAGAGCTTCTCATATCGGGCTGCCCCCCCGGACCCTCTGGGAGGGAGCCGGTCCATTGTGTGTGAGTTATTATACGGTTGTTGTTTTTCTTTTCTTTCTAGTTTTTCTGTTGTTTGTAAGGGACACAGTCCCAGTCTGCACCCATGTCGCCACTCCATGCCAGTGTGGTTCAATAAAGCTTCTCCAAAGTGAAAAATATAATAGAGAAGTAAATGAAAAGACACAAAGAAGGAAAAGTTTATCAGCTAAGTTCAAAAAATTATCAGAGAGTGCAATACTCCACAAAAACTGTATGTAACCTGTTTTCCTATATTTATGTCTTCCTACACATTGTTTTATTTATTATTGCATATTTCCTCTATTTTAATTTACTATCCCTTTATAATAGAGCATGCCAGCCACAGCATTTTACAATATTGTATTTGTATAACTGGTGTGAAAAAAAACAGCCTCAATTCTGAATCCTTGAATGACAGAAGAAAGATGAAAGGCTATGATTTGTGTGATGATAACGGGATTTATTTGGACAAAACAGGCAGTTGTCATCTAATAAATATAAGCGAATAACTGAATAGTCGATGATAACAAACCTTACAATAAAAAAAAATTTAAAATGCATAGATATTCATAGTATTTGTTATAGAGGGATGTAGATGGATCAAGAGTGGAAGGTTTCAAATGTCTGGTGTGTTTAAATGTATGTGCAAATACAGCAAAATAGAAAAAAGATAAAAAATTAAACGTGTCATTAGCTGCATTGGAAAATTAATAAGTGTCATGGTTAAGTCTGAGTCTGAGCATTTAACTCCAGTTTGTTGTTTTGAATGTGTTACACCTAGTCAGAATTTAGTCTGCTGTAGCAACTGCACATGCAAAAATTAGTACTGCAGTCTAAATAGTGAGTTGGAGCCATAAATTGCATATTAAATAAGTTGGAATCCTATTTAATATACAGTCTATGGTTGAAGTGAGTTGTTTCCCCCGACCCCCTCCTCCCCAGACACAAGGAAGCTCGGACAAGCTGCAGGAATTCTGCAGTGCAGGACGCGTTCAACATCGTAAACTGACCGTAACAAGCGACAAGTCAAGACAAGAATTATTTCATGGGTTTGCTGTCCTGGCATTTGGCCTTCATGGCCTGAAAAAAATAAATAACACCAAAAGCCAAGTGTCCTCGCCCCTAAAAAGACAAAAAAAACAGGCCTGCACCTGAACACACATACACACAAAAGAAACATAGCGAATTATTTTTTTGGAACATATGTTATTGTACAGTATACTGACCAGGTTTTTTTATTGACATTGTGCAGAATTGACGTATTGATTGAAAGAACAAAGCCCTCAGGTCCACCTGTGCAGGTTCACCTCAAAAGGTCAAACCTGCGGCTCCGAGGAGCTCCTTGGAAACATCCAATATCAGTTGTTTCATTGATCAGCACTGGGCAAACACACAACAACAAGAAGAAACTGCTTTTCATATCTGGGATGAAACCAAGTCTTTGGGTCTTACTGTAAAATGCATATGGAGTGCGGTTGTTCATTTATTCTCACTTAATCGATGTGCACTGATAGCCAACCTTTTTATGATAGGTATCACTACAATGAACAGGAGCAATTGGTTTCCCGATATATTCTCTGAGACAAGTGTTGAAAATGAATTGCAAACCTTCAAAGGGCCAATAAATGTCCACTGAACCATAACTATGCCTTTTTATAACAAGTACCTCCTCTCTACTCCCTCTGTCTCTGTGGCGTGGAGGGCAGATGATGGGATGTTTCTGTAAATGAGTTTGGGGAGCGAGTGCAGGTCATGAGTGAAGAAGATAAGGCCGCGCCTGGATGAAGCCATTTTTCACCCGAATGAGAGGGAACCTCTGGTCTGCGTCGGGATGTGCTACATGATGGGTGCCTAATGTGGGCTCGTTTTCACCACATGAGAGGAAACGTGGTGATTTACAGCACATTTAGGTGTCATATTTGGTAGATCATGTGGATTCATGTGGCTGCGACTCATAGACACAGTGACCAGGGAGTCCATGGAGGAGACGTGCTGTTTGTACACTTAAGAAATCATTTTCTGTTTTGCATTAAGAGTGTTACTGGGCATACTGATACTGAATAAATGCCTTAATTACACCCCCCACTGCACCACACATTGGGTTCAGATGATATGATCATTGTGCACTTGAAGTGAAAGCTACTGTAATTGTCTTTAGTGGTCGACAAATTACCAGATTTATAATCGAACAGAAATAGGACTTAAAGCCATGCTTTGGGGAACTGATGTGGGTCGCAGAACTCCTTTGAGATTGTGGGGATGTGAGTCACATGACTAGGACAGGACGAGAATCATAACAATATTTTAATTTTAAATTTATAATATGAATACAGATTTTTTCTTTACGTTGCTAGTCTTTTTAAAACACTTTTAGTTTTTAGCCTCTCTTCTCTGGCAGCTTCCTGACCATAACGTGTAGACAGCGGATTGATGTATTGGGTAGTTTTACTTTTAAAAGTACCTTGTTACATTGCAGGGTTACCTACAGAGAAAGGTAACTCATAAGAGAACTATTATGTTTGAGATTTCTTGCACATGTTGGTTATATTGTCCTGATGATCTAACAGCAAACTGGGCTAAAAAAAATACACAGATATGCCTATGAAAACAAAACACGGGCTTGTATAGCCGACATTACATCACGTTCCAGCATTTATTAGCTTCTCGATTTAGTGCACAGGCTTTTCAAATCAGGTAGACCCACCCAACCAATGTTCTCTGTAGTTTACTACTATACAAGACATTTTTCAAAAGTTGGGTCAGACAGTCAGTTCCTCTGACGATGCCTCGAAGGCTAAAAAATTCCCCACACGCACTAGTCTGGATGGTGCTGGAGTACTGACTCAAAGAAAGTTGGGATCATGGGGAATTTGTTGACCACATCCATCTCGAGACTCGACTTGAGTTGCACTGAAATTTCAGTGTCTGTCTCAAACACACACACACACACACACACACACACACACACACACACAAAAAAAAAAAGTCAGGTTCAGGCTGTGGTAGTTTTTGCAGTGGTGGAAATTCAACCGTAACAATAAGAGCTCGCTTATTTGAAAACTACTTGAAGTGAAAAACTAACATGTTATGTTGCTCATAACAACAGAAAAGTAACTATCTACTCAACTATCTATTTTACTATCTAAAATAACAGACACCGTCTTTGGGAAAAAAATTTTTCATGTCCCATCTGCAAACATGGAGGGGGCAAGATTTTTGACCTATACTGCAGCCAGAGCTTTTGGTGAGCTGTCATGTTGTTAGACAGGACAGTGAACCAGGAACGGGAAGTCATTTTTTTGGGCCTGGAGTGAAAATGCAGTCCACCTTCTTGTGTACTCCAATACCCACCGAAATTCTTTTTTTTTTTTTTTTTTAAATAATTCAAGAACTGTTGAAATATGAACCAAAACTCACACAATGTAACTGCTGAGACTTTTCTTTATAGTTTCAGGCAAACAACACTTACGTCCTTTAACAGACTCGCAGAAAAAGTTCAACTAATGAACGATGAAACAGCACTTTCCGTCTGCGAAACAAAGAACAAACACCAGAAGAAAAGTTCATTCTCTTGCTTTGAGCTTATAAAACTCTGCACGCAGGCCGAAGACACCCTTGGGTGAAAGACACAGAGGTCCAATATCCAAATATCCAATCATAACCTCCCACTTCACCGTGCGGATAATGCATTTATATGACAGCCGTATCCTTCATTGTATGCATAATATAGGGGTCTATAAGGGTCTTGGACTTCGGCCTTAGCTGAGAGGATGTACTACTGACACGCTTATCTGTGCCCTGGCAGCCCTTCTCAGCAACACAATCACACTCCAATACACCCTGAATTACTTTGAACAAAACAAATGGCATTTACCATTCCAGGAGATAAGCGAAGGGGGCATGTGTGAAATAGACAAACAAACAAAAGGGAGAGTTAGAGCCAGCAGTGGAGTTAATCTTGGTCTGGGGCCGGATTAACGGCCACGCTTGCATTTTCTTGGAGAATAATCGAAGAGGTCCTGGTCTTATAACTCTATCCAAAAAAAAAGGAGGCACTTCTGGCTATGAAAGCTGCAGAGAGTCAATGAAGAGAGAAATAACTAGGAATAAAGAGGACAGGCTTTGACTGGTTGAGTCCACATTTTCATTTCATGGCCTGTGGGGGCAGCTGCGGACACGATGCGGAGACGTGCTTCTTATTGGGACTCCGCCGGCATCTTAAACAGCCTTCGGTCTGTCATTCACATGGATATCTGTTTCCATTTCTATTTCATTCCGCTGCTCCCAGGAACGCTGCTTTGTGAATAAGAGTTCTTCAAACAACCGAACTTTAAGATTAGCTGCCTGTCAACACCTGCTTACGTCTTACCTCCCATACTGGGAGAAGCCTGAGGTCTGTCAGAGAACGCCGCAGGACCCCGGAAAGGCAACATCCAATCATCACCTGCCTCTGCAGCCACATTTCTCAGTATAGCCACGGGAGGCACGCTGATTAAGACCAGGGCAGCGACTGGAGAGGAGTGCTGCACCTTTCAGTCACTCCAAACTAAAAAAAAACCAAAAAAAAAAAAACCTCAAGAGCAAGGTGAGACCGGCTACTCAAAGACGAGTGTGGATGGTAGAGGAGAGCGGAGCAGCAGGTGAAGCCATCTGACATTCGCTATTCGAGTTATTCTTGCCGACCTTTCTCGATGGAGTGGACCAGTCTTCAGTCATAGAACCCAAAAGTCAGTGACGGTAGTAACACTGATACAGCGTCTTACAAAAATATCTTTAATTTAGTGTAAATGATTAAGAAATTTGCTGCTAAAACACAACACTGAATATCCTCTGAAACAGGACTACACAATATAACATATAAGTTATGTTTAAGTATGAATTAATGCACCATATTCGAGTTTTCAGGGTTTCCACTAAGGGCTTGACTTCAGCCATAAAGTGTGTAGATCAGTTCAGATCACAGTATAACAGATACTGAAAGGCTTTGTGTTGTGTTTACTGCCACAGAAAGGAAATAAAGAAGAAATAAATAATACGTTTACCCTGTTTACAGCGTCTTCCTGTACTTGTAGCACCTAACTAGCTAACTCACTTCCACAACAAACCCCTCCAGACCTCTGTCACACAGGTCACCCATAAGCCCACACTCCTTAAAGGGGAGGGGTCGTATGTTTTTTGGATTAATATTACGGCTGCATTAATGTGCGTGTTGCATTTTACTGCTGTAGCTGTTTAAGGTTGTGCTCATTTTAACTACTTTGTATACTGCTGGTCAGTTTAATCTACAGACATACAAACACAGATATAAATAAATTGTATAATAAATGGTGGACAGACTTCTGGCTTTTCCCAAAAAATGGCAAAGAAGCTGAAGGTGAGCTCAAATACTTTCTCTTCAATCTCAATTTATAGTCTGTCTTGTTATAGATTTATTAATTTTGTGATATTGGAAATTAAAAAAATGTAATGGGGAATTTATACATCAGCTAATTTAGCATTAGCTCAAGCTGGATGAGCTTAAGCTAATGTTGGGGTAACAAGCTGAACTTTGGTCTGGAGACGACCGGCTGTTAGGACAAGGATCAGGTGCTGAGTTGTTGTCAGACAGGTGTGATGATTTCTGGTGATGAGCAGGTGGGAGTTTAAAGGAGAGAAACCACACCCACACACTGGGGCCAAATTCTAGCTCAGCCCCTGCACACTTGTCAGATTCATGGCTGTGGACAGTCTCTTGATACACCCTCGCTTGACTCTGACGGAAACAAGAACATCGTGATGGATATTGCAATTGAACAAGTATTTATTTAAAAGTTAATCTTATACGCAGCACTGACAAAGATGTGGCTGTGTGGGCAATGACATGGGACACTCATTACACTGAATAAACAAAAAGGTGCTCCCACGCTTTTTCTGCTGAACATATTTTCATTTTCCATTGTTAATATGATTAAGTTCTTTTTTTCCCCCACTGTCACTGGAACTGCACAACACAGGCGATCAAGTCCAATCTAAACTCTCTTTTTATTTCTTCAGAACAATAAATAAACAACGTTTCCCCCCCACTCTTGTGACCGTGATATTTCAGGCATGCCTTGAGGGAATTTCTTCAATCTTGGTGCAAATAACCGCTTCGACTGAAGGGTGAACTGATTAGAATTTGGTGGTCAAAAGTCAAAAATCAAGGTCATCTGCCCTCAATAAACACATTTTAAACCATAACCCAAGGATTCATATGCTAATTGTGACGAAATTACACACAAATATCTAACAAGGTGAAATGATGAGGTGATGACATTTTAAATTCAAAAAGTCAAAGTTCAACTTCACTGTGACCTCATAATGTTCAGCTCTCTGTCAGTCCTCTGTAAAAAACAGTCTCTAAGTGAAGACGACATGTTTCTGACTGGAAATTATTCACTGGAATCACACATGTATCGTGAGAACTTCCATTTTACCAAAAAATACACTTAATACCTTTTATGAAATTCTCCAAAGTTACAGGTCAATATAGTGGTAAGTCTTCGCTGCATACATTCTGGACAGACAGGGATGTAAACTGCAACTAGATCAGTTTGTAGAGACGTGTTAATGTTGGCGTAATTTTAAATCGCTGCTGACTGCATCTGGCAGTTGTGGCGACATTGCAGCAGGTGCTTCACCTTTTTCCTACCATATGTCATGATTTTTATTGGCCCATTTGCGATTGCGTGATCTTATTAGCTACAAAAGAGCTGAGTAAAATTACAGACTTGAAAAAATACTCATAAAAGTACCCCAGAAATTACTTAATTACAGTAATTTGAGTAGTTGAAATTAGTTACTTCCACACCTGTTTGGAATGAGGGTGTAGGAGCCGGATTAGAGTTGGGACTGGGAGACACAGGAAACACCAGGAAACAGGGAAAATACTGGGGCACCGCACCAACCGTGACACTGTCGTCAATTTCTCTCTACAGGTTAGCTTTTTCCTGAAAAAGATTGTACTGCATTTGTGCTTTTCTGTGAGCAAAGAAAGCACAGAAGAAAGTGCATCATTCAGTTACTTCATAAATGTGAGAAAATGTGGAGGGAGAAGATAAAATGTTTTTCAGTTTAGCACTGAGGACACACAAAGAATGTATTCTCAGTTTTAAAAGGCACATTATTCATCAAATCCCTCTTAAAAGGATATCTATTAACATTGCAAAATTTTTATCTCTTTTGTTTTTCCAACTGTACAGTGGGACTTTGTTGAGCAGTTCCTTCATTAGCGAACACACTCGCTGGAGCGTATCATATTGCAGTTTTATCCCCTTCCATGTAACGAATGCGGGAGAAATTAATCAAGCGATGAACCATCCTCACCTCCTATTCCTTTCAAGATGATGGAAAACAGAGGGAAAAAACAGTTTTGTGTCTTCTCTTCGCCGCCGTCATAAATCAAAACGCGTGCCATGGCGAGCAGCTGTGTGACAGGTCCGGTGCGGTAATTAACACAATCATGGCCGTCCTCGCACGCTTCTGTATTCCCGTGTAGTCTGGAGCTTATTACAATTACTGCAACAACATTCAGCACAATAAACATTTGAAAAGATGTTGCAGCGCTCGCTCAGATTTGTGATGAATTACCGCACAGCCGTATTATTTAGCTCTGCATGATTAATGGGGATTTAAATAAATAAACTCGTCCTCATTGTTGTGTAGTTGCATTCCTTTTATTTTTTCTGTACACAACTGAAATAGGTTTGTAATACAAGATAATAAGCAGAATGAAAAATGCTGCAAATTAAAAACTCTGAATGTGAATGTGGATATTTTTTTGAGGAATCGAGAGCCGTTTGGGAAAAGTACAGCACTGCAAAGTGGAGGTGAGCGGAGATGACATCTGAACAATTGCCTGGCTGCTAATGATTGTGATTCCAGCTCCCTGGAGAACTTAATGTTCTTCACTGTATATGCTGAGACACCCAGCACCGCTGCGACGCTCGCCCTGATGCGCGGCATTTTTATTGATGATGTGATCCTTTTCGTGGTAAGTAATCTGACCTACACTGACCTTGGCGGTGGCAACAACACACCTTTTACTCCTGCATTCTCGTTTTTTGAAAGCTTTAACACCCATCACGCTGATTTATGAAGTCAGCATCAGCCCTCACTGCCTGCACAGCAGGGTGGCTGCAGCACTGAGTGAGACCTGATGCTGGCCAACCTACCATGCAATAATCGTCCTAATGCCACTAATTATGAATATTGTTGGCTAATGAGCAGATGAAATAAGAGAATTACAGTTCAGCGCTAATGAGTTCACCTAATTAGGCCATTAATTAACTCCAGAAGAGGTACATTATGGGAGGGGGAACTTTGCTGCATGTGCAGTTTAATAATGAGAGCCAAAAAAGGGTTGGACAGACACGAGGGAAGCACAAAAATACGTCCTCTGGTCTTGACCCCGTCTCCATCAGACAGTGCAATCAAGGTGTTAAACCTTTTCTCATAGCATCCTGTCATCTGTTTCCACCTTAATTATCAAGGCACTGCTCTGGATGTACACGCAATTATACAGTAAATGTTCTTTTAGATTAGGTTGCAAACAACGTGCGAAGAGGTTGAGAACGCCGGCCTGTGGTTTCTCACTTTACACCCAGTGTTCAGCGGCATTTAAGATTAGTCGGCTCGCATTTAAATACGGAATATGCAGCCGACCTCCAAAAAGGATTTACATCAAATGAGCCCTGAACCAAACATGCCCTCTGCACTGCACAAATAATTAACTATTTGTTTCAACTTTAAAAAGTTAGTCTTAAAAAAGTTAGTCAAATTTAAAGCTGGCTGAATTTTAAAGTTGTAACAGCAACAAAAAAAATAAACTGACACAAAGCAGCACAAGACAACTACAAAGTGAGACAAATCAAATGCAGTAGAGCTGATTAGTTGCAATTATTCACTAGTTTAAATAACATTTTGTCATTTGTACATGTTCAATGAGTGTAAGATATTAAGTTGAACCCACAACAGTTTGAACATAACAAACAAATTTGAAAAAAACAAAGACAAAAAAAACAACCAACTATAAGAAAGGTTCTCAGGAGAATTTTAACCCTCACACAAAGCATGCTGGGAAGTCTGCTAATATGCTGATGTTTATGTGTTTACAGTACATTCATTCAACTCATACACTTCAAGTTAGAAGAACTTGTATTTCTAAGTTCTGACGTGTTCTGAAAATACATAAATTAAACTTTTATTTAATGTAACTAAACCCTTGAATGAACAGTGTGAATATTGTACCATTCACTCAATATTCCAGGTTACAGTTCTGATTCTTTCACATAAAAACTGCAACAGTAAGTTTCAGAGAAATAATGGCACCTCTCAGAGACTGGTCCACCTGTCAGTCAGGGAGCCTCGGTGTAAAAATAAAAAATGGACGCCACGGGCAAGTTTGACACATAATTTATTCAAGTCAGTTAGTCAAAAAGTGAATTATTCATGAAGCGGCGAAACCATTCAGTTGATTTAAGCACAATCACAATAATCCACAGTAACTCAACTGATTCATTATTATTTTTAACATGAACGTTATTTCCATGCTGCTGTATCGCCGACGCAGTGAGCTGTTCCATAAAGCGCTCACATAATAATCCTTTGCCCCCCTCAGACAGATCTTGTAGAAGGCTGGATAATTGTCGAGGGACCGTGGATTGCCTCCAGGGTCAATGCTGTTCCATACTTTGTACACCATTACGCTCCCTTTAATTGAATTGCAGAAAGTGCAGTTAATTAAGCGATTAACGGCGAGAACATCAGAGCTATCTGAGAACAAAAAGACCCCCTGATGGTGGACACTGCGGCCACTGACCTTCTCTGGGGGTAATCTGTCAGGAACTGTGCCGAAGCCACTGTTGTTCACTAAAGAGCTGCTGCTTTTTATTTTTCAAGCAGATAGAAGCAGCAAAGACGTGTCTGGATTAGGATGGCAACTGTAATAGGAGATATTTTCAATTGAAGTTGACAAAATATTATAATATGAAAACAAATGTTAATTTGTATTCAGTGTGTGCTCTTGATCTGCATAAACATACAGCATTAATATTTATACGTTTTGGCCACACCAGAAAGTGACTTCAAGTGACCCTTTGCTAAGCCCCGCCTCCAAACAGTAACTGTCCAATCATAGGTTAGCAAGGCCTGGCAACACAAGAGCAGTTATGTTGATGTTTTTACCTGAGATAGAAAATGATATTGCAAATCATTGCATCATGTTTTTGTATGTTTTACACAGCATCTCAACTACTTTGGAATTGGGGTTCTAATTCATATGAAATATTTGTTCTGGAAATGGACTTTTGGTCCAATGGGACATGTCTCTAGAGACATGTTGACAGTGCGGCCCAGGGCTAGTTGTTGAACTACTTGAAATGGCAAGGTAACCGCTACTATGCTAGCCAGCGGGGAAAACGTTAACCCTGTTCAGTTACAACAGCTCCCTGGGCGACTTCTTTCTTTCTCAGTATTGTTTCCTTTACTCATTTGTTATCAGGGTTGCAGGACTGCCCATTGTTTTCAAGGCCCATTTTCCAAAAGTCCAAGTCAAAAAAATGTCCCACTGGATGAAAATCCATTTGTCTGACAACCTGTAATCCCGAAGACAAACACCCATTGCTCTGAAAATACACACTCTCCCTACAGTTGTTAGTTCAGTGACTGTCCGTGTTGCAGAAGCGGCAGGGGTTTGATAGGCTATCTTTCTGGCCTTACACCGAACATTTCAAACTATTTTACTGTCACAGACAAAGTTCCAATGGCAGGAAAAAATCATGATAGTTTACCTCAGTTGGCATGCACCCCCCCCCCGTCACCTGAATTGTTTGATGGGTTAGGGTTAGCAACTAAAGGTGGAGAGTGTGGAGCAGCGACAGTCTCTGAGAAAACATGCTGGCAAACAAATGAGCTTTCAGTCCAATGGGACATTTTTCATATTTTTGGGGCCATCAGAACAATAACATGGCGCTAAGATGGTACATAATTTCGTTCTAGAAAGAGTTTTATTGAAGAGGAAAAACAACACTCCTGGCTAAAAAGCTTGTTGTTAGTTCTGTCGCCAATGGGGCAATTAACTATTCAAGGTACAAGGTAAAAAGCAGATTTATCTACCATTTTACAACACAGAGCTGCATAATAAGATAAGCTGCTGTCCCCTTTTTTTGCTACTCACAAAAACAGTAGTTATATGTTAAATAGATAATAAGTCGTGGAATCAAAACAAACTATTTTGCATGGTGTTTGAGAGCCGAGAATGAATTAAGGAGTCTCACAGCCTGAGGGAAGAAGCTGCTCTGTGGTCTGGTGGTACAGCAGTGGACACTTCTGTATCTCTTGCCAGGTATTGTCCTTGTCCTCTGGAACCTCACCTACTGCATATCACTGATGCTCAGTAGGTGGGTAACAGTGATGTTTCTGTGTGGTTTTAATGACCCGCTGCAGAGTCTTCCTGTCCTTTTGTCCTTTCATTTTGGACTCCCTGGCTCTCAGCTCCCTCAAAAGTCAGCACTGTAATGACGGGTTGCTTGTGGTCAAAAAAATTTAACTTGATGGGAAAGATCAACACAGATTTACTGCATCCTCTCAAGCTAATCAACTGCTCGTGGTGATCCAATCTGCAGTTTTACAAGCTCGTGGTCCGAAGAAACTGGCGTATTTTACACCTGCAATTAAGGCAAGACCTTATTAAATTCTTTTCCGGAATTTGTCCTCTGCAATTAGACGAATCTACATTCTGATGATCACTGAACAGTTCGTGTAAGATGTAAGACTAGTGTAATGTCAGGAACATATCCTTAACACGTATGTCTTTTGATGTGGGAGGAAACTAGAGCACCAATCCACACGAGCACGGGAAGAACATGCAAACCTACGGGGAAAGGCCCCAGTGAGGTTTGAACCCAGGTCTTTCCAGCTACAGCATGAGGCAACAGTTGAAACCGCTGATCCAACAACACGCCATAAAATCTAACTGCAAACTGGCTCCTGAACATGAGCGAGCCAGCCAGAGGAAGTTGGATTCAGGAGTGGTTCTTTTATATCTGCTTTGGTGCTCAAGCCAGTTTGGTAAACAGGAACAAGCTGTGTCTGTGTATTAAAGTTTCCCACAGTTGAAAACTTTCTCCATCCTTCTTCTCGATGCCACTAATGTGTCAATCTGCGCTATAAACACCAGATTTCTTCCACCAGAATTCTTAATACCTTGTCTAATTACCACGGCTCAGACCTCCTTTGCATCCAAATTGACGTAGAACGCCTTTTCTCACTGACAGTTATTTCTGACAGTATGTTGCAGTCTGACTGCTGCGTGCATGATTTGCTGTCCTGCCTGATTGAATGTGAAAGAAATTAAGAGATGTAGCTCTTAGTTTAAGCTTAATCATTTAGATCACGCCTGTCAGAACTGCGCTCAGTAATCTCTGAAGACACTTCATCTATTCAGGCTTTCAGCTAACAATTTTGCCTGTCAGATTGTATTTAAACTTGTCTAAATGATACCTGTCCTCGCTTTCATTGAGCAATGGTAACACCGGAGACGGCAAAGGTACCACTTAGATATTACTCAAGTGAAAGTACAGATAACTTGTGTAATAAAAACTCTTTTAAAAGTAGAAGTACTGATTCAACTTCTTTACTCAAATAAAAGTGAAAACGAACAGGCTCTGAAATGTATGAAAGTAAAAAGTAGCCGTCTGAGCGATATCTTCAGCGACAGCTTCAGCTTTTCTCCGCTGTCCTTTATTTGTTCTGACTTTTACGTCTTTTACGTCGTTTCAGTCTTGTAACATGATTTACATCATTTTTGTCTTGTACTTCTTTCATGTTGTATTTAACCTTTTGTCTCTTATGTCATTTTTGTCTCGTTACATCTTTTACCTTATATTTTGTTACGTCTTTTACAGTGTTTTCGTATTGTAATGTTGTTGTCGTCTTATTACTTCTTTTATATCAAATTGGTCTTGATACGTCTTTTATGCTGCTTTATATTGTTACGTTGTTTACGTCATTTTCTTTGTGTTTTTACGTCTTTTATGTTGTTTTTGTCTTGTCACATATTTTATGTAATTTTCTTGTTACTTCTTTTATGTTAAACTAATCTTGTTATGTCTTTTACATCTTGTACATTGTCATAGTGCTGTTACTTATTTTATTTGTTATTTTAGCCTTGTGCCTTCTTTTACTTCATCTTATGTCTTTTATGTCATTATTGTCTTTTTATGTCTTTTACATTGTTTTTGTCTTTTTTTTCATCGTTTTCATTTTGTCACGTCTTTTACATTGTTTGTATCTTACATTGTTTTTGTTTTCTTACATCATTTGCTTCACTTTTGTCTTGGTGTGTCTGTCACATTCGACATGCATTGCTGGACACACTAAGGAATTGTCTTTTCTTTGTGCTATTGTCCCATACATATAGGTTGAAGTCTGTCTTGATATTGGATAAGGGGCATGTGATAATACAAAATATGTTTTAAAAAAGATCAATAACTCCCCTCAAATGCATTAAAACTAAAGTAATGAGCCTTTTAGAAAAAATAAGGTGTAGGCAGAACAGTCAAGTAAACAGTTAAAGCCAAAAAAAAAACCCCAAGTAAAGTACAGACACCTGACAACCCTACTGAATTACAGTAACTAAGTATTTTTACTTAGTTACTTCTCATTTCTGGGTAAGACCCTATCGATAGCTCTCAAAGGGGGGATCACACTAATTAATTTACAGGCGTTTACCCCCTATAAATAATTCCTGCAATGGGATCGGCACTGCAGCTCTTATATATTTTAATAAGCATCAGATTTTGTGCTCCACTTTCTCCATCTCCCCTGACCGAATTCTGTCTCCCCCGACAGAGTGCATTCACACTTTGTTGTTAATATGACCAAATAAATTTCAGACACCTCCGGAGAGGTTCGGATCATCAGATCTTCAGTGCCTCTCGGGTGCGTCTACACTGAGACTTTGCTCCCTTTTTGTGCTCCCTCTGATTGCGATGATGCATTTTAATGCCAGGTGAAAGGGGGGTCACCGAATAAGACGTGCAAAAGGAGAGGAGGAAAGTGGGTTGCTGGGAGATTTGTGGCTGGACACACACACACTTACACACACACACACAAGTGCCTGTCGGCCTGGTGTCTGTCATCATAATGAAGTATCTAGAGAGGGGGCCGCGGTACCATTAGACAGACAGATGTGAGGGATGGAGGGAGTGACACGGGGTGAGAATGAGACAGTGTTTTGTGAACACGGGAGGAAGATAGGCAATAGTGCTGCAGTCTGCCACCCAAATAGGATCAAGCAACCAGGATGTCAGAGTTGAAAGATTACATCTGTATTCACTGTCAGCAATGCAACTTCCTTGGCTGAGAGCAAGGGGGCACGAGAAATGTCATCATACAGTAACTAGCTGCAATACGGCTGAAAAATGGACCTGAAAAAATGTCCATAAGAATCTACCAGAGGCCGCGGCGACATCTTTGAATCGGTTCTTTCTGAACGACCAAAACACATTAAATCCAAAATAGCTGTTTATTAAAGAACCCCTCCAGAAGTGTTTTAAGACATAATTACTTGCCTAAAAGAACTACCTGTGTCTGATACGGTTTTCCACAAAACGTTAATTAAATTATCTTGTTATTTGCTTTCCTTCTCCCTCATTAAAAAAAAAATCTGTGATTATGCAAATTTTTTTTATTTAAAAAGTTTTACTACTGGACACAAATGACTCTTACTTTACTGAAAAATGTTCACTGGAGGATTCGGTGTGTGAGTGAGCACACTATATTAAGATTGATTTCTGATCATAAAACCACATTGAATGTTAGATTTAAAGGGACAGTTCAGATTATTTTAAGACCCTGAAATAACTGTAGCATAATATAATGTCGCTGTATTAAGTGCGATTTGAAAGCACGAGTTGAAAATATGCAGCAAAAGAAGTTGTGTTTATCGTGGGGGGAGGGATAGTTAGCAATGCTGCTCGCCTACAGACAGCCGCTGAGCTCCGGGGAGCAGAGTCGGAGCTTCTGGGGAAATAATCATATCGTATTATATCATTTCATAATTATAACAGGTTCTGCTCTGATCCAATGTAAATTATTTCATGATTGCATACAGACGTACAGAGAGGAGGAGGAAAGAAGAGAGACCAGGGGAAAATAACTGCGCAGCTCAGTCAGAGGCCGAACTGAACACAAACAAACCCGTCCCTCCTTTCTTGTTTTTATTTGTTGGGGAAAAAGTCAGTAGATTTCATCATAGTTTTTGTCATCATGAATTGCTTTTTATTTATTTAGCAGTCGTCTTGTTTTTGTCAGTGAAATGTTGACAATTTACACTGTTTGGAGAAAGTGATATTTGGCTTTTATAACGGCTGTTTCCCGTCAGAAAAAGCTGTCAAAGTAGTGATTTTTTAAGCGGTTAAAGTACATTTTGCTGTTGATCCTGTCCATTTCTTAGCTTCCTAAATTCCCGCTGCTTCTCCAAACTGTAGCGTGTCAGCTGCCATCTACTGTAGGTAATACACCGACCTCATAAGCCTCACAAAAACCCCACTTCAAATAATCCGGCCTGTCCCTTTAAGGTGAGCAGAGAGAAACTTTTCACCTTCAGCAGATGAATGTGAAAATGTGAAGACTTTTTGTGCCAAACTCTGCACGTACATCACTCTGAACAAGGTCAAAACAAGTGAAGTAAGACTAAGAAAAATGTGTTTCTGACAGGAGAGAGGGCTTTAAAATTTGTTTGGCAATAAACTATTAGATTAATCCTCTCAGCACCACTTATAAATGTTATTTGGATGGCAAATACAAAGTTTTACAGAAGCGAAGTTTAACAGGCAAAGTCATATTCTCTGTTGAGGAGAAAAGCGAGATTCTTCTCTTGTCGTCTTTAAGCAAAAAAGAAGATTTGATATAAAAAATGAGAATTCCCATGCCAGATTTTCTTTTCAAAACACTTTTGGAGCTGTCAAGAAGAGAAATGCAGTTTTAGCGCGACTCTGTTTGACTGCATTACAAGATGGGAATCCTCATTTCCTTGCTCGTCCTCCTTCCTCCTCTGCTCTCTAATGATGACTAATACGACTCGTCCCTCATCCAATCGTAATTTCAGAGATGACAAATGTGCGGGATACTTTTTCACGCACTTGCCTCCGCCTTTTTCTTACGGCGGCTCGGCTGCGACTCGCAGGCTTTGACTGACACCTGTATCATTCGAAGGAAAATGCAGTTTAAAATAAGGCCTGGTTTACATGTATAATTAATTAGGCTCATCTCTCAGGCGCGAGGCATGGCAGGTAATCATTAATGGCAACCGCTAGTCTGGAGAGCCGGTGCCTAAAGAGCAAACGGCGTGCAAATAAATCTGGCTTTCACGGAGAGAAGGGGTTTAGGTAGATAATAAGGCGCTCTTATTTTGAAAAAGCTGGAAAAATAGGCCAGACTTGATGTACAAAAGCTTTTTAGAGGCTCTCCTCAGGAACCCAAACTTCTCACATGACTGCTTTTTGTAGATTAGACTCTCAGGATGCCTTCGCCTTTTGATCCGAGGTGTCTGAGAGCGCTACAGGACATGTGACGGGCCTGCCTAATTAGAGAAAGGACGTCCCGTTCATGTTGAGTCCGAGCCAGAGCGCTCGGGCCTCGGCCTCCTGTGATCAGGGTAATTTGTCTGTGCACCCTGACGTCCCCTATGACTGCATAAGATGAAGGACCGGGTGTCTCGACAAAGCGCTGGGCTGTCTGCGTACACTCGGAACAGGCCTGCTGACCGACTGAAAAATCCCGGGGTCAGCACATTAACACATTAACCTCTAGCCCGCGGTCATGCCTCAAGATTGGCGTAATGAAGCATCTTTAGCCAGAGCACATTTCTGATCCAGAATGGGGTCTCCTCTGGGACTTCTGAGGGGAAGAGTGCATAAAAATTTCAGACCATGTTTTCATTTAGCTTCAGGCTGCATTGGATAAAAGGCAGGATATGTGATATGTATGGGGGATCTCATCCATGTGGGAAATGTCTTATGGTTGTTGATAGTGGATGTAAACCAATATTATGGCGGTTAAGCACCATCTACGCATTGCAAAGCATCTCATACACAATAGCTTTGCTGCCGACAAGTGGCAAAGAAGCCTTAAGGGCTCCAGAGGGCCCTGCAAGCTGCCTGCGTATTAAAATCCATTAATAAAATTGCTTCTGAACATTAAAATTGAATTGAAAAGTAAAAAAAAAAAAATCACACAATCCTCAGCCTATTTGTTCTAATAGATACTACACTCTAATGTCTTCACTGTCATCGCACATCACCGTGCATTTCTATAAGTGTCCTTCAGTAAGACCTGGGTGAGACCTGCAGGGGAGGATGGGGAGTAGACGGTGCAAGTTGATAAGTCTTACAGCTATTTTAAAAAGATGCAATAATTGTTAACTGTTACTATAAACAGTATTAAGTATCTTGGGATTGGTGTTCACGAGCTATGGAGAGTTAATATGGGGCTGTAACTGCAACAACATATTTTTCGTGCTGAAAAATGCACAAAAGCTACGATGAGCCTGGGCGTATATTATAACAATTAAAATTTTATTTAGAAAAATGTGAACAGTGATGTTGAGTCAGGTCGCAACAGGTCACTGCCCAGGGCTCCGAATGCTCCCCAAAGGCCTGACAGATCCCTGATACTCCCTGCTAGCCTGTAGCAGGGAAAATCTGATCTTCAGATGATATCCTTAGACAAGGCTCAGCATTGACCATGGTCCTATGGCCCAAGGCCCCGAAAGTTAAAAGTCTGCGGCACCAAAATAAGTTCTATCCCCTTTCTGCGAGCCTTCGCCAACTGACCGTTCCGCTCTTTTCTCCAATAATAGTTGTGTAAACTTTGTACTTAGTACCTAATTTTCCGGTAAACGCAACATAAGGTTTCTTCCTCCTTGTTCTGAGCAACAGATTTAATTCTTTGAAGACAAGATTTGGTTATATGGAAAGTAAAGATGGTATTTACCTAAAAATTTCAACTGTTTATCAAGTAGCTACTTTTAGCTTTGTGACTTTTAACAGTTTTTTTTATATATTAGCCTACTTTTAGCTCACTGTTTCAACAGTTTATCCATTTCTTTTGGCTAACTATTCATCAACTGTCTATCCCTCATATTTAGCTATTTTTGCATATATATATTTGTCTGTAACTTTTAGTGAACTGTTTCAGTATGTTTGTCACTTACTTAGGCCTAACTGTTAATCTTTTGCTTTTAGTTAACTATTTCAAATGTTTATTTATTTATTTTTGCTAATATTACCACAGTTTTAGCTCACTAATTCAACCATTTATCCATTCATTTGAACTAATATTACTCCACCTTTTGCTTTCAACTATTTATCCACTAGTCCACTTTTAGCAAACTATTTCAACACTTTTGATAAGGCAGTCTAATTAGACAGGAGAGACTACAATTTAACCCCCCTAGCTCTCCAAAATGTAGTTTTACTTTCCATGCCTGAACTGAAGTATGACTGTATTTTTTCCTCCACAGCTCACTTGTGATCAAAACAGCTCAATAAAGAATAATCTAATACACAGGTGCAGAAAAAGGTGCATTGTTTGCTGAGCACACCTTGAAGACCTCTGTGGTTTATCACAGTATAAAACAATATAAAAAAAAAAACGAAGTTAAAAGGATACAACATGCAGTACCCTCCACAGAGATGCCACCACGTAAGAGCAGATATCCCGAGCTAAGGGCAATATTCCATATGAGTTTCTACCTCCTTGTTTTGAGCTATAAATTAAATTCTTTGAAAACAAGGTTTGTTCAAGGTTACGGTTGCTTCTTTCATGAATAACAGACAAGTTATTAAATGGCTGCTGTGCCTGTGCCACAGAAAAACAGCCTACTCATAAAGGGATCGTTTGAAGTTACATTGTGATGCTCTCTCATTGTTATTTAATGAACTTGGTTCATTTTTCCTCAAGCAAAATCCATTAAAATCAATCATTTTTGCCTCTTTCTTCCCCTCTTGCTTTTTTTTATTCCTCCTACAAACCAAACTTTGGAACAGGAGATGAAGAGGAAAAATCTCCAAGGCTGAGAGAAAGTAAATCAACTAATCTAAGCGTAGCCTTATTCAGATCCAATTCATTACTCGGGCATATTGAGTAGAGGGAACAGTGCGTACCCCAGCAAGTCAGCCAATCCACTCTGCACCCACTAATAAACACCGGCGCATGTGTAAGCAGAGGAAATATTGAAAGAGCTCGCATTCATATCACAGCTGCCCCTACCTTTGTTGTGGATGGCAAATGCCATTCGGATAAATGCTTGACACACGTTGCCGTTTTAACCCAAATTGCCCCTGTGCCTCAGATCTCTCAATTGCCTAATTAACAGGGGCAGAGTCTGAAGCCTTTCAAGTTCTGCACTTAAAACAAAGCCGGTGAGCAACGTAGTGAGTCTGTTCTTCATTTTATGCACCTGGAGGGAGGAATCGGCGACGACACGGGGAGGGGAAGGGCCATCGCGGTGAAGCAGACCCTCCTGCTGCTCCCCATTTCTTTGTTAGCGTCGGCAGTATAATGATATGTGAGGTCTGAGGATCCCTGAGGGTTCTTGAAGGGGTTCAAGAGGGAACCAGTAAAATGAGGGAGAAAGGCTTTTTTGTATTTGAACACAGGACGGAGGGAGTTACACAGGAATAAGATCAAATGAGATGCTCAGCTCTGCCCCATTATCTCTCGGACTATTCTGACTTAAAACAGTTTGAAAGGCTTTAGAGACGTGGTTCCCAACCTTGTTTTTTTTCTTCAGACATCCCACCACATCCCATTAAATGAGCTCAAGTAGCCCTTCATCAACCCCACCCGTCACGCTCCAAATGTGTTCATTTCAGTTCACATTAAAGTGATTGTTAAGCTACGTAACGCAACATAAACATAGACAGATCTTTAACCATGAGGTATTTTCAATTGCATTCTATTTCAAATGTTTGTCCACTATTTTTTAGCTAATCATTTTGTTAATAGATTAGTCTACTTTTAGAACAATTCAAATCAGTTAGTTTTAGCTAACTATTTCAGCTGTTTATCCCTTTCTTTGTGCTAATTATTTCAGGTTTCAATCAATAAGTTTTGGTTAACAATGTTAACTGTTTATCTATTACTTTTAGCTAATGGTTCCAACTGTTTGTCCTTTAATTGTATCTATTTCAAGACTGTATCTATTAGCCTACTTTTAGCTAACTCTTTCAACTCTTGATTTACTATGTTTACTATCTATTTTATCATGTTGTCTAGGTTTATTACTTTTAGCTAACAATTGCAATGGTATCTATGACTTTTAGCTCACTATTTCAACAGTGTATCTGTTAGCCTACTTTTAGCTAAAAGTTTCAACTGTTTATACATTAAAGTACTTTTAGCCGAGTATTTCAACTCTTGAAACTATTTTGTCATGGTTATCTAGGCTTATTACTTTTAGCTAACAATTGCAATAGTTTATCTCTGACTCTTAGCTCACTATTTCAACAGTATATCTATTAGCTACTTTTAGCTAACTGCTTCATCATGTTTAGACCTATTCAACTGTTTATCACTTACTTTTAGCTATTTCAGTGGTTTATGAAGTGCTTTTTGCTAATTAGGCTATTTCAGCGATTTATCCATACACTTTAGGAAATCATTTAAAATATTTATCCATTGCTTTTAGCCTACTATTTTTCTGTTTAGTGTTTACACACGCAGACAATTTAAACTTAGTATTGTGACATTTTACAAAAGAATATTTATTGGATGTTTTTCATTCTAAACACGTATGTTGATATATTCCTTAATCAAATCATAATTCCCTTCTTTTTATTCAAATTATTTCAGCTAGACCTACTCCACAATCTTTCCACTTGCCCTCTGGCAGTTGCGCTCCCTGTGGTATGAGAACTTGTGGTTGGAAATCACAGATATAGATGGGAACCTGTGGGATTTTCACCTGTTTGCATGTACACGCACTGTAGAAAACTCCTCACAATAATTTCTCACACCGACAATGAAATAACTGGGTACCGTCTTATTGTCCAGGAGAAAGAAGATGAAAAGTGAAAAATGTAAGAGAACAAAGAGAGGAGAGAGTATAAAAGAAGAGAAAAATATTCCCTTTGGGTTTAGAAGATGCATTTACGAAGGTCTTTGAAGTCTGAGAATTTTATGTTTTTCACTTCTTCACGCTCTTCATCTTTGCTCGCCAACCAGATGTGAAGTTTTTTTTTTTTTTAACTGTTGGTATAGTTACTTTCTACTCCTGGATCTTTTATAGACTCTGCCCGTTTTATCTGACATGGAGCATTGAAGCTTTGCCTCAGAGAGCGAGGGAGAGAGAATTAAAGTAACACAACCAAAACCAGCCAGCCACTGAAGGCAACAATGTGAGAAATGGCAGAAATCGATACGGCATTTCAACTTATCCCCCCTCAAGGATGTTGGGAAGAAAGGATGACTGAGAAGCAGCAGGAGTCTTAACATGGAAGAGCAACCAGATAATTGAAGGGAAAAGAGCTCAGCATCTAATTCTATTATCAGATGGTCCCTGTTGCAGACACTATGCTGTGTGAACTACCAAGGAGAGCTAGAGGTGACAGAGAGAAACACATCTTGGTAGGTGTTTTCATATTGAGTGCATGAGACCTAGTTAAAAAAAAAAAAAAATCAATAGGCAACCTTTTCTGAACTTGCAGAATTTATGAAAGTTCAGTTTGAGGTTGTTTTGGTCTTATTTTTTTTGTAGTTTTGTTGATCAATCCTGTGAAAGGATTTTACTCACCGTAGTTCAAGGAGATACAAGGACGGGGCAGCTACAAATCACACAATCTAACCTTTTCAGTCGTGGTCTGTGTTGTGTTCACCGTGACTTTTTACAAACAAACTGAGAGGGAGAAAAAGTGTGTGAAATTAACCGACAAATAATTGACTGATCGCAGAGTTTTGATGATGTCATCTTGCATCATCAGCACTACATACCACTATAAATAATGCTGTACTTTACTGCACATTTTGTGTATTTATCTTAGCTCATGTCACAACAAATGCATGAAAAAAGTATAATAAATAATGATTATGAGAATTATTAGTCCAGACTGCAACTGACACAAAATGTTATAAAGCTTAACAGGAAAAAAAACAGGATAAAACTGTAGTATGTAATATTAAAAGTTTGGATAGTTACCGTGTGGTCATAATGTTTCACAGTGAAGAGCAACTACACCAGGGGAGACCAGGGATTATTGTAACCTCGGGTTAGTGTTAACACTGTCAGTTCAGCCAATCAGAAAAGAGCTGCAGTGATGTCAACAATACTGCAATACTTTAGTACAATATTTTAGTAAAATATTTTACATCTGATTCTGTTAAACTTCAAACAAAAACTATTTGGTCATCAAAATGATCCTTTTCACAGAAAGAAATGCCAGTGTAATATGTAATGTGTTGTTGTTGTTGTTGATCATTAACATGTCTGATAATGGATTAAAGAGAAAATTTGTCACTTTTAACGTGGATGTCCAGTCAGTGTTGATGGTAAATGCAGTCAAGACAGCTGAAGTCCCTCCCCTTCCAGTGGACCAGCATGTAAAACTGTTGAAATATAAGGCTGAAAATGCTAAAGTTAGAAAGACTACAGAAGAAAAGCGCTTTAAAAAAGTGCTTAAATTTGCATTCTTAAACCTTGACAACAATGCAGAATAAACTGCTGGCGAATGGTAACTATGGCCTCATTTTGCTTGTAATTTTGTAAAGCAATGCATCGGCGTTGTCTTCAGTTCCAAATAAGTTTAGGAGCCAATTTAAAGTGGGCTTTTGTTTACAACACTGACTCCCAGATCTCCACAAAAAGAACTGATAAGTAACAAGTGCAAACAGATAGCAGAAAATAAGACTTTTTGTTGAAGAAAAAAAGAGGAAATTTACTCTAATAGAAGTTTTTAGAGATAACAACCAGCTGATATCCAGGGATTTGGAAGAAAAATTACTCCTGCTGCAAAATGCCAGAAAATTACGTGACTAAAATGTGAAAATGTAATCCCCGAAAAATCATGTGTCAGTGTGCCATCGTGACAGCTATCATCGCTGATGCGTAAAGTCGGGATCATTATGTCATTACATAAAGTAGGTCTCGTGTGAGTGAGACCCGACCAGAGAGAGCGGTGGCAAAATGTCATTCAGACACTCGCGGTGACACCCCATCTCTCTATCTCCCCTTCACACACAGCAAATAAATCCATAAGCACCATGTTGCAGCGTGCTGCCATTTTCTGCTGTCACCATCATTTTATTCCCCCGTTAATATTTCTCTACCTCCCTCTCTGCCTTTCTCTCCCGCAGGCCTCGGTTGCCACATTTGCTCCACAAGCATAATATCCACCTGCTCCTGTCATACCGCCTGGCATTTCATCCCCTACGTGGGACAAGCAGGCAGGTATGGGCAGTAATTGAAATTCTGAACAGTAAAACTGTGTGTATACTGTTATATGTGTACATAAAAATATACAGCACATACATGAGTTTATGTGCACGTGCAAAAAAATGCAGCTGCATGAAATGTAGAATATTGCACCACATGCAAGGCTATGAATGCAAATACCAATGTGTTTCTGTATGTGTGATGGATCAATTCCCACTCCGAGATACTGCTCTATCCTAATAAGCCCACTGTTGACAAATATATGCATCCACCACTGTGGGTCACGCTGTTGACCTGGTTAGTAATGAGGAGAGAGAAAAATAAGGGATGAGACAGGGAGAGGACAGAAGTCAGGCGTGTTCTGTACTGAGAGTAGAGCTCTCAAGGTGTCTCTGGGAGATATTCAGTCAAGTTGAAAAATATTTATGCCTGGACAGCAAAGGGAGGTCATAAATGGAGGAATCCTGCATTTGTGTCATGCAGGAGGGCCAGAAATATGAGGACCCAATAATGCAGGGAGGAGGCTGGACTAGTGAAGTTCAGTGTGGTTTAATGTCAAAATGAAGCTCAACAGGCTTACGGTGTTGATGAGGCAAAAAAACAGGGAAGGTGTACAAATCAGGCAAATGCATTCAAAGAGGGTAGGCAAGAAATCCAAACAATATCAGGCTAAGTCCAAAATAAACAAGGACTCAAACGTGGCTCGGATGCTTGACGAACTGAAGAAGACAGACTGGTAACTAAGGAAGTAACAGACACAAGATTAAATACACTGGGAGGCTTATTGACAGTCAATGTTATTTCCAGTAGTGCGGACAAAGCTGAATTACCAAATGGGCTGTTGGGACTGCCTTGCCACAACAACATCCGATCATCGCTTGCCATCTTTCGCTCTGTGTGTGATGTCACTGGGAGGAAGATGCTGGTACGATCCTGGCTGTTTTGTTTTCAAAAAAGCCTATTTGAGAAAGAAAATGACAAGACCTTTCCTCTCTTTCGCAGTTCTCCCTCGCAAAACCAACAATGGATGGAAGAGCATTCTGTGCTCCTGTTGGTCAATGTTAGGAACACGTTGTGGAATTAATCATGAAAGACCCATGATTGGTTGATGTGTCACAGCGCCATTGGAGCAGTTGCAAAAAGTTTAGGCCGGCTAAACTTTCATTTGTAGAGATACGGAGCAACAAGCGGCGGGTGTCAGTTCGTGATAGAGTGAGGAGCTCAGACATCCAGGGGGAGCTCGGAGTAGAACAGCTGCTCCTTCGCGTCGAAAGGAACCAGCTAAGGTGGTTTGGGTTCATGTGCATGTCCAACTTGGAGGAGACTCAGGTGTAGATCCAGAACTTACATATCTCATCTGGCCTGGGAACGTCTCGGCACCTCAGGAGGAGCTGGAAAGCACTGCTGGGGAGAGGGACGGCTGCAATATCTTAACCTGCTGCCACCACGACCCGACCCCGGATAAACCGAAGAAAATCGAACAAATGGATGGAGCTTAAAACGAGCAGGAACAGGAGCTAAAGGAAAATTGTATTATAAAACAGGTGTTGCACTTTATAGCCGGACTAATCTTTTTTTTTATATTAACAATAAAAAAGCTCTAATAAACCCACTGAATGCAGCCTGCCCAGCAGACGGAGTGAACACATAGCCAGTGAACGTTGCGGAGATACTAATTTATTAGTAGATATTTCCCTCAGGAGTTAGTGCAGATCTAAACAGAGCTAATAGGAGACAGAATAATGGACTTAGATTCCTCGGGTGAATGATAATTTTTCTCAGTGTGTCCTGAATTTGTAAATATGCAACTGTTTGCTCACAAGTTTGCAATAGTAACTTAAAAGGTGATAATACTGACAGTGTTGTGTTTACAGGTTGTTTCTAAGCGAGCAAAAAGTCAGTTGTATAGACATACATAGACAACTTCTCAAAAGTTAAGCCACATCTCGATCACCCCCTATTGGTTGGTTGCGGTATAGGGCATATCCTTTAAAGAGGAGGTTTCATGGCGTGATTGACAGCTGACCCCTGCTCGTGATTGAGTGGGTCGGCTGTATGGGCGGGAACTCGATAACGCGGCCCCAGTCCCGATAACGACTGCGCAGACTCTGGCTTTAAGTGATGCCACCAGCGCAAGATGGAAGCACTCGTATCCTAGATATTTTGGCTTCATTTTGCCACAGTGGAGACACAGCGTCCATCTTTATTTACCGTCAGTAGTGCTATCATGTTGATATATTTCCACTAGTACTGACAAGGCTAAATAACCAAATGGGCTGAGAAACTGCCTCAGCCCCTAGAAAGGCCCCCAAAGCCCCAAGTTCATTGTGTGTCAATTGGTTTTTGGTAATTTGATTAATTGCAAATTGGTCAGGAAATTTGCACTGCCAAAGTGCAGTGCAGACTAATGGGGGTCCTGCACTGTTACCTCGGGTCACGTTGTAATATTCCAGAAGAGTAATCATTGGTTTTTGGACATAAAATGAAGCTGCGAATTTACAATCTGGTGTTTGAACTGCACTTTAAGGACCAGTTTATAGGTTTTCACCTAAATACCAGCACTTTGTCATACCCCTCAGTGACTCATACAGAGACGCAATGTACCCTTTACATCTGTATGAGATGCACTGGGCTTTCAAGTCACTTAAATGTAAATCCATCAGCATTAGGTGAGAAAGTCCACAAGACTTTTACCCAGGAGACCGGGTTTCGTGTCCTGTGTTAAACCAAAACATTATCTAAAGTGCATAACATGAATTGCGGCAAGCGACTTTTATTTTGCTTGCTTCATGTGACATATGTCATATAATGCCCTTATTTTAACCCTAAAAACTTTGACATTAAAACATTATCTTCTCCTAAACCTGATTAAGTAGTTTTGGCGCCTAAATCTACCCAGACTGTGACGGTGTGAAAACGTGTTAAAAAGGCTTTCTGGCAGTGTGCATCAGTATGAAACTCAGAGGGACGTGACAAAGACATTGGTATTTGACAAGCTGGGATGAGTAAGGATTGAAGATTTAGTGGCATCTAGTGGTGAGGTTGCAGATTGCAAACCTATTTTCCCCTTTTCCTCTTCCAAGCATGTAGGGGAATCAATGGTGGCTGCAAAAGTCTCACAAAACACGTATCTCTGTCGATATAAACAGCTCATTTCTAAGCTGTTTCTATGTCTGCTATATTTTGCAAATAAAACACAACCTTTAATAAAAGAGGGAACATGGAACATGCATGTTGCAGGGTGGGAGTTTGTGGAGGTCAACAGGGGCCCAAAGAGTTTTTTTTTTCCCCTGTGGACCCCTAACAGGTTAATGTGGCCATGAGCACTTATATTCTCTTTCAGTTCCTGAATCATTTCTCCCAACACTTCAACCAACATCTGTAACCACTCTGACAACAAAATAACAACCATAAGACACTGAGAAATATTGCTGTTCACTCGTCCTGCACACAGACACACCAGCTCTGATAACGTGGAGCTGTTTTCAGAGTCATTTTTTACACTCACACATCTTAGTCTACAGCTTCAAAAGCATTAGTACAAAGGTTTGTCTGTGTCACAGGATTGCAACTGAAAAAAAAATGAATGCACCGCTTCATTAATTTCAGTTTATTTATTTTACAATTATATTTTCTACTTTTATGAGATGTGTACTTCCCTCTTGACTGCTGCTACTAGAAAAATGTCTTTAAAATATGAATGCTTTCATTTCTTTAGCTTGTACGTCTTTCTGAATGACTTCTGTATGAATGGAGCTCTGCCTTTTAAACTTTTGCTCGACAGAATCAATTAGCAAGGTAGATGAAAACTAAAGCAAAGATGAAAAACGATACAAAAAGAAATAACCTCCGCACAAATGTAAGACTGGGTAATTGCTTCAACATCTCGGCCCTTATTGCAAAGACGATATCTACGCTGAAAACAAATTACACGAAGGGGAAAGCATAGATCAAGGTAATTTCTTATCATCTTAGAACAAAGAGTTGCATAACAAAATGAGAGTTGCAGTTCCTTCATGCTACACACACATGCGACACGGATAATTAATTCAATTCAGAATAGAACAGGATAAAAAAGCAAAACAAAATACAATAAAATACAGTAAGTTATTTACATATTTACATAGGAAATAATTCAGTGGTGCATTTTTGAATTTGCGCTGAATGTAAACGGCAGCAACAAAATAATGATAATATGGTTGACATCTTAATACAAAAAGTTCCACATCTGGGAAACCTCAACATGTGTTGCTTAGGTATTAAAGTTTGTTGCCCAGTTTTTCAAGACTCTGTGGCATCAAAGCAATTTCATCAGTGCCATAAAAATATTCAGTACCCAGCCTTATGGGAGCAATATGTAGCAACTGTGAGTACTGCAGTCCAAATAGCAAATTGGATCCATGGACAGTATATTAAATAGGAAAGCCCTGCAGGCTGCAGGAACTCTGCAGGAACTCTGCAGGAGCACAGGACGCACACCGCATCATAAATTGACCACAACAGGTGACAACAAGTCCTCCACTGTAACGCGATCAGCTGTTTATAACTGTCAGTTGCCTGTCAATGTAAAGCTAAGCCCGTTATCCTGAAAACTAAAACCCACTGCTCTGAAAATACACTCTGGACTTTGATGTTTGTGGCTGCTTGTCAAACTGCCTGCCAAACTGCATTAACATAACGCTCAATTTAACTGCTACAAACATCTACTCCTTCTACAAGATTAGTAATGATTTCTTACGACTCATAAACAGACACTTGCTGATTCGAAAAACATTCAGCATTAATTCGAACTCTAATTAACATGAAATGGGTAAACAAAAACAGTTTTTCTGGGCTGTGATAGAAATTTCAAAGGAGGATACCACAGCTGAAGCGTCAGTCAGAGGAGTGAGTTTTCCCTTATCTCCGAGGACATATCATGGTCTTTTTTTGATTCATTACAGTAAATATATTACAGATCTCTCCTATAATTCTTACTGAATCATATCATTAAGTATGGCACTATCGCCTCATACTGGCCCTCGGTCTCTTGCTGTAACTCTAGTGGATCTTCTTTCACCCACACAGACCACAAGGCAATCGCTTGTGGAGATGGGGTGACACCTTTAAGCTTAAGCTCCTCTTACGTAGACGGAGAGCTGGTGAGGGTGTTAAAAGCGTGAGCCGTCTTTTAAAAGCTTCAGGACCTGACCTTGAAGCCATTAACGCACTAATTTGACTGATAAGAGCTCCCCGAGAGTTGTTATTGTCTCCTAATCCTTATCATTCAGCGCCCACCTGATTGTTTCGCAGCGACCGGTTGTGATCGAAGGAGGAGGAGGAGGAGGAGAGGGACGAGGGATTTAAATAGAAGTACAGCTAGTCAGTTTCCTGCCGGTCCCATGAGATGCACCTTCTTCGCCATATTAGGAGGGAGCAGTGATGACCACTTGGGCGCACTTGTTGCTAATTCAAGACTTGAGGTGTGTGAAGCTCTTAACGTGGTTGGCTGGGAACCTGTGACCACAGAGCGGCTATATTGGGACATAAATTGCTGCATTATCTGCTCTGCGTCTGTGAATGTGTGTGTGTGCGGTGATGTGAAGTCCCTGACAGACTTCTCTAATTGAACCACGAAGGAGAAGGAGGAGGAGAAAGGAAGGAGAGATGCCACCTCCCACACTCTAATACAGTTGAGATATTGTCTGCTGATCATCAGATAAGTGGGGAGGGGGGCGGCGGCCAGGAGGAAGGGGTGGGGGCGGAGAGACGTAGCAGGTTTCCAGCCGGTAGAGCGGCGTACAATAAAAAAAGCTCATTTCTACCTCAAATGAAATATCTCTTTCTCACATGCTCTCCATCTTTGTCTCCCTCTCTCGGGAAGTCGGGGGGGGCGGTAATTGGTGTTAAAAATAGTCTGCTCTATAGTAGGTCACTGTATCACACACTGCCGCCTTAAATAATGCATAAATAAAGCCTAAAAGGAAGATCTAAAGACTCTTATTGTGGGTCACAGTATGACAGAGTGGTGGCCTCAATAATTCCCTAATCAGCTTTACTCAGACTGAATTCACATGCCTGCAAATCTATTAATATTACACTAACTAGCTAATGAGGCAATGTGATATTTAAGTCTACAATAAGCTTATTCAGTAAGACTTATGTTATATACATGTAGTATACCCATGAAAAGCGCATGTGCACAGACTGTATGTTTTTTGTACCTTTTCCAGGGACAAGAAGTAAATTAGTAAAAATACTTAATTACTGCATTTTATTTGAGTATTGTTTTAGACAACTTTTTAGTTTTACTCCCTACATTTTGATACAAATATCAGTACCTTATACTCCTCACATTTTCAAAACATGCTTGTTAGTTTAGTTTCAATGCATTTGAGGGAAATTATTAATTAAATTACGTGAAAGGTGTAACACAACGGGAAAGAAATAACAAGATGCAAGTGGTGCCAATCCATTGACATAAATAAAAGATGGACGATGCATCTCCATTTCTTGCCACTGTTCACAACTGAAGCCAAAATATCCTGGATATGTGCGCTGCCATCTTGCGCTGCTGAGGGTCATTTTGAGCAATAGTGACCGGCGTTAAAGCCGCTCTTTAGTGTTCCTGCACACAGCTGGCTGAGTCAGTCCTATTTTTATATCATCGAAAAACTAATTAAAACCAAACTGATCAGAAAAATAAACCCTAGAACATACATCGGTGCGATAAGAACTACCTAAACTGTCAGAAACAACCTTTGGGAAAGATTTATCTGACATGTACTTTGAGGATTTATGACTTGTGCTGCAGCCAGCCACCAGGGGGCGATCAAGTTGCACTGGCTCACTTTTAAAGACTTCTAATGTTGTCCATTTTTCTATATACAGTCTATGTACAGTCTATGAGGTATTTCATTAGATAGATGAAAACTTTGATGTGTTGTAGGCGCTAGAGGAAACGACAGGAGATCATCAAACTTGCTGGTGTTCATCCTCAGTCCACCATTAATGTCTGTGACAAATTTTATGACAATCCGTCAAATAGTTGTTAATAATATTTAGTCTGACTGATCCTGCCATCCCAACGGTGCTAACATGGCTAAAAATACTGAATAAGCATTTTAAAACCTGTTGTATCAACATATATATATTTGTGTGTGTGGAAAGGTCTAAAATTGGAAAATACTGAACCCTAACTATACATTAAGTCCAATATATACAGCCGGGTTAAAGGTCAGGATAGAAAAGCGCTTACAGGCGTGGCTGTTTGTCAACCTGATTCTCATGCCTGGCTGAAAACGGCTGAGCTAAATCGAGGGTCACGACTTCTAAACAATAACCATTACCAGTCAGAAGCCGCACAGAAGCACGGAGCAAGGTCACACTGCGCTGCATTAGCAGGCGTAAGCCATGATATTATAGAGAGCTTTCCTTGAATCAAGGTCAGTGAAAATACAGAAATACAGAGTGGCAAGGAGTAAATTATGAGAATACCCTCTGGCCTGAGCAGCCATGGCCCAGAGCGAACAAGTCATTACTGTATGAGGATAATGCTGAGGAGAGAATTTCGCATTCTGCACCGGACACATTAAAAATAAATCAAGGATCAGTAACACATTAGTCTGTCCTTCTAATTAGGTTTTTTGGACACCGCCATAATAGTCTTTCTCCTCATAAAGTACCTTATCTAATGCAGGACTGTGCTGAAATCATAAATCACATACAAAGTTACCAGATTCATTTTGGTAAACTGTAGACATTTGACTGGGTTAAAAACATTCCTCCCATTTTATCTTTGCCTACTTTAATATATACAATGTCGGGAATGATTGAGACGTATTTTTTACCGTGCGTGCTGCGGCCATGAATGCCTAGTTATAGTTAAAAGAGAGCTGCATTGCAGGAAAACGATCATTTAATGGTACCTGAAAGTGCCATTACCTGCAATATGCAGCCCTCCATCATGATCAATAAAGCTGCTCTTTCACTGCAAAGATCAGTTTTTATTTCTCTATATTACACTATTAAGATTTCAGTATTTTTTGTGTTCTGTACTTTCAGGAGTGAGTGACTGATAAATACACACAAAGGTCAACCACACAAAGGAAACACTGCTGGTGGGACACAGCCATTTGACGGACAGATTAAAAACGCGTTGCAGATACGCCATGGTCAGTGGAATCAACAGGGTTTGCAAAAAAAAATGGGACGGGGGAGTAAGTTTACCCTTGGCCCCCCCTTTTTAAAGAACCTTACCTGACTAGAAATCATAAATCACAGAACTTCTTTTTTAACCTTATACCACAAAAACATCCTTTCATTTGGACGCAGCTTTGATTAAATCCCAGCCTCCCTCTTTTGAAGTGCGTGCGCTCAATTTCCACTTTCCGTTCTTGCTCTCTTGTCCGACGCTGACGCCACCTCTGCAGCTCTCATGACACATGCCGTTCTATTCATGATTTATCAGGCCGCGGTGAAGAAGAAAACTCAACTCTCAAGTGGCCCTCGTCGGCCGCTCGCCGTGGCTGCACGGCGCGAGACAAAAGAGCCCGGGTGATGAGTAAAGGCAGACAATATGAGCCGACATCTCGTTTTATCGCTGCCGCCATCAACAAAACAGTGTTTACAGTGTGAATAAAGAAAAGGGCAAACGCAGTGGGGATATAAATACTGTGTGTTATGTGTTGTTGTCTTTCTCTGTCCCTTTCTCTTCTCCTCTGAGGACACTTGAGCACTGCTATTGATCAACAGGCAGTGTGACAGCTCAGCTAGAGCCATTAAGATGTGTAGGTGTAGAAAGAGGACCCTGCTCATTCCTGGTGCTCCAATCAGCTCCAGACAACACTGTACGCTCTTAGAAAACAGGGTTCCACAAGGGTTCTCCCTGAATGGCTGAGCATCTACTCAGAAACATTTTTCCCTTTTTGAAAAAAGGGTTTGCCAAGGGTTTAAAGGTTTCTTTTTCCAGCTACAGAACCATTTTTGGGGGAAAGCGTTCTTAAAGGATTTTTGGAATCCTTGAAGAACTCTTTCATCAAGGGTTCTTTGTTGTACCATAATATAAAAGGGTTCTTTATAGAACCCTTTGGTTGGGTCCTAGATTTATTCCTTGGAATCTAAAAGTATTCTCGGTAGAGGGTTATAGATGAAACCCTTGTAATAAAAAAGGAGGTCTTGGTAGCCCCCTTGGGTGGGCCCTGGATTAATCCCCTGGAGTGTAAATAGGTTCTCGGTAGAACCCTCTGGGTAGGTTCCAGAATAAACCCTTGGAGTATAAAAAGGTTCTCTGCAGAACCCACTGGATTGGTTTGAGATAAAACCCTTTTAATAAAAAAAGGTTTTGGGCAGAACCCCCTGGGTGGATTCTAGATGAAATCCCTGTGCTATAAAAATGGTTCTCGGTGGGTGGGTTCTTGTTAGCACCCTTAAAGGGTGGAAAGGTTCTGGACAGAATCCCCAGACAGGGTTCTTGGTGAAACCATTACACCATAGATGGCTTCTCTGTAGAGCCTCTTGAAGGCTGTTCTGAGTGAAACCTTTCACGCATAGTTCTAGATATAACCGTTTATACTGGGGTGTAAGTAAGTTCCAAGTTCCTTTATAAAAGGTTCAACCAGGGAACTTAAAAGGATTCTCTGATGGGAACAAGCCAAAGAACACTTCATGGTTCTAGTTAGCACCTTTATTTCTAACAGTGTCCAGGAAGTCAGCATCAAAGCATGTGGCGATGGATTCACTGACAGTAACAAACAAATAAATGAGCCTGCAGTACGTCTGTGTACGGATCCACACAGTCACGCATGGACGCTATTTCAATTCCAGCGAATAAAAGTAATCAAACCATGCAACATGAAAAAATATTCCATTCGCCTAGTGGTGGATCTGTGATTGAAATGTCCTTTTAGAGGCATCTAATTGTTGACTCGACTCCCTTGGGCGTCTGCTCCACCTCTCTGAGGGAAGGACAGGCTAAGCCACAGGCAGAGCTTAGCATATATGAAATCACTAATGTGGCAATAAACGCTGCGACTGAAAGTCATGGGAGCAGGGACTCCCGAGGCAGGAGATATAGCAGCACTCCTCTGTCGTCTATAGGTGGATGGCATAAAATCACGTTACATTAATGCATCCCATTCAGGGCTCAAAAGTCAGTGTGTGCATAAAGGATGTTAAAGGTGTCACTCAGCCCAGGCCTCGGCTCGATGCACGCTAATACAGGTTGGGTATGTGTCACTTGAGGTGTCTGTGGGTGGATAAATCTGCTTTAACACTTCATTAATAAAAATAGAGTGTTCAGATGTCGCTGGAACCGACTCAATAAAAAGGTGGGTTTACAAACAGTTCAGATGGCTGATTGGACGAAGACGGTTCGGTAAAAACACGCCAAATTATTGTCGGCCAGATGTTCCTGCAGATAAATCCTCTGAGTGGAATATAAAGTAAAAGGCTGCAGGGGTTTATGGTTTGAGGAAGTTGTTTTTTCCTGTGTGATGTGCCAGGTTGCTTATCAAACATGCATGGCTTGTTAACAGGCCTTTCTGACTGCAGATGGTTTCACTGGAGCGCTCTGTATCTGGAACCTGTTAGAAATAGACTCAGATAGTCAGTCTCTAAACGGGGAAACAATTAGAGGGTTTTAAAAAAGCAGCCGTTGCTGCTGTTTAAGCAGCTTCTTTGCATATGAAAATCCCCACATGATCACTTGGGGACGAGATCTCCAACTGACCCTCCTTAAGTCCCAACTGTTTTGGAACCTTAAACAACTTTCTCCTTTTTTGTTTGCCATATTTAGATTATGTGCTAGACTTGAAAAGAAGACCTAAACGCAATATATATTGTCATCTCAATTTAGCTAATGTTAGCAAAATGCTAGCTAGTTAGCTTTTTTCTGCTCTGTAATGACATGCTACCTAATTAGCTGGCTAATCTAAATCAAGTGTTAGCTGGCTAGCTACATCTGATAGCTAATATTTGCAAAACACTAGTTAACTAACTAGCTAATCTACATCAAGCTAGCTCAAGTTTGCGAGTGTTTTTGCTTGCATTAGCTAACATAGATAAATATTGCTTTTACAGGTCCCCAAGCAACATCTTTAAACAAATTTGGTTTTCTTTTCAACGTAGACAAACTTAGCGCATAATATATCGTAGCACAGAAAACAGGAAAGAAGAATGTTGATTGAGGTTCCACTGGGTACAAAGCTTGCTTGACAATTATTGGAGCACAGGGCAGAGAGTTAAGTGCATGTGTTAAATTAAATCTTATGAAATAATTCTTTACTTAGTCCATAGTCAGACATAGTTTTATTTTTGTAACAACATTTTTGTTTGGCTGTACATGCTCAATGTGAAATTTATGTTTTATTTTATTTTATTGTTTGTGCCCCTGTAGCCTGATAAGGGTTTGCACCAGCTTAATCTACTCATCCTCATACTACTCAAGTAGTATTGCAATTTCACAGAGAATCAACATTAACATACTTTTATCACAGCAGCCATTTTGACATGAAACAGTAAACATGGGTGTTACCAGTGATGCTAATTAAGGCTGTGTTCCATTCAGGTCAAACAGGGAGAGTCAGGGTGCTGTTATTGTGCATGCTGCCTCACTGGAAAGGCTCTGCCACACTAAATGTAACAGGACATTAATTAGTACCACTGGGAACACCTGGGTTTACTATTTCATATCAATATGGCTGCCATAAAAGGGTCTATTGCTTTTGTTTACTGGTCTGTTTGACTCTACCATATTTTCACTGCCATGTGCTGCCATTACCAACAAACAAGCTGGCAGAAGCTAAGTATACGTAGCCTGCCCAGGAAGAAATGGCAGAAAGCCTAAAGTAAATGGGTGCCGGCTGAAGAGAGTCAAACATCTTGCAAGCTAGAGAGACAAGGATATTTTTTCTCAGGATTTGGTGGACCAAAACAGGGTTAGAACACCAGTGAATACTGAATTTACTGAAGACGCTTCTAATGGGATGCCCATGTTCTCTAACTCTCGTTAACTATTACCCAATAATATATCACACCTCTTTCTGCTCCCATGAATACTACTATTGAGAAGGGCTGCCCCCTGAAAGTTGCAGATTTGAGTCATCAGTTGACTAAGATTCTTAAATTTGAGCCTTCGTTTTTCTTTTTGTTTTGTTTTTCAGTGTGCAGTTTACGTTTAGTGTACAGGACCTTTGATTCATCGCTGCAGAGTGAGCACTCCTTGCTTTCACGCTGCTGTCTGGGGTAAAATCATTCCACTACATTCACCCCTTGAAGATCCCGAGAGACGGGTACAGGCAATAAAGCCTGGTTTATACTCCCAAATAGACGCGTATACGCACAGCTGCAGACGTCACGGACACGTAGTAGTTTCAGTAACACTCCGAGATGACCAAGCATTTAAAATTAGGTGGGACGGTAGGAACATTTCACTACTAAAATCAAGCAATTACTAAATTGCCCCTTGCAATAATTTTGATCAAAAACTTTAAATATAACCACTGCTGCCTGTCAATATTAGTTAACAAGATTCAGTAAGCACCTGGGCTAATGACAGATGTATTTTTTAAGTTTTAAAAGATTGCGTGGTCCTCCTCATTATGCCTCATAGTGCATGGTCCATTGCCTACGTATAGCCATGGTTCTCTTTTTACTGCCAAAATATTTAACATATGAATCATGTGATTAGCTACAAATGTAGTTATTCAAACCATCAGAGAGAAAATGAGAAATATACATAAATCTATTATTTTAGAATTTATTCCAATGTTTGCTGTAATCTTAGTCAGCACTCCTCGGGCAGCAGCACAGCATCTCTCTGTCTCATGAGGCAGAGACTGACACTTTTTGCTACACTTATGAGGACACTTTGTGTGGCCAACAAAGAAGAAGCTGCAACAGATTTTGCAGTGATGAGAAGTTACCCTACACCGTGTCACAAGCGACCCCCCGTTGTTTTAGCTCCAGCTGGGAGGCGTTCACTGTCCCCACCAACCATGGCATGAAATATCCGCCCTTGGAGATAACGTTATCTTCTGCCTTCCGCTTAGAAGTGCTGAATTTGCAGCTCATAGAAACTTAATACAATACAGTCTCTGGCATTTGTTTGATAGTGTTGGCAAAAAAAAAAAAATCATTACTTGCAGCCCTAGATTGGACTGACAAAATATAACTCTTGCAAACTCACAATCAGCAGTAGTAGCTTACCAGGGTCTATCATAGTTAAGATTTATTTCCAGTTTCTACCTAGGACCAAATTTCAGTGAGCAGATTCATATTCAGAACCCTGCTGATTTCAGTGGAAACACATTTGGAACCTGCGAATTTGGTTTCATGGCATGACATTTTTTTTTTTTGTCCTGTCACTGAGTTAATGAAAATGGTCCATTAGTTTGATGACACTGCAGTGTAGAGATGTGCCTCCTCCTGAGTTTAAGTGACCACAGTTTGTTCTGAACATCCAGAGCTGGTGGCTGGTACTGTATAATGGAACATAATAAAAGTCTAACAGTGTTTTTCCATTTAAAAAAACAAATCCAAAAGTCCAGCTTGGTGCCAGAGTATGCCTTGGCACTCAGAGCACAGCTTTATTCAGTGAAACCACCATTTGTTGCCTTTGCTGCAGGGGGGTGGATTGAAAAAGAATAAAATAAAATAAAATCAGGAAGTTGTTAACTATGCACACAATGAATTGGATAACAGCTGCATGTGTTTGGTTACATATGTATGCTGAATTTCAGTGCAGGGGAAGAGGTTTAAAAAGCTCAAGCTAGCCGAACCCCACAGGAATCAGCCGCTGTTACCTGCAGAGGACTTCAAACTGTTTCCAAAAGCCTTACTCTGTTTGAAATGATCACTCAGATGGGCATGGGAATTGAATCACAAGAGAGTGTGTCAGAAATGTGACTATGACTCTTTCATAATTCAGCTTCCCATGGCTCTGTGAGTAATACTGAGGCACTGAAGCATATTAAAATAGCTTTTATTTTATCCTTTCTCTGATTTATTAGCAGATAAGCCCCATTGATTATAGCAACAATGGAGCTACAGGCCATGACTGAGGGTAGTAGGCTCCAGCCATGCCAAGCACTTAGTTATGCACCCATATGGAGAGGCATTTGCTGCTGAGTTTTTTCTCCCCTCATCACCCTGGGGCACAATAGCATTAGCTAAACGCCTTGAAAGCAAATAATGACACCTTGCAGCGCGAGTGCCGAGGCTCACAGATGCACCGAGAGAAAGGCCAGCTGGAGGGAAAAGACAAGGAGAGGCTGCAGAAGAAGAAAGCGGGACGGGAGACATGTGTCAAGTTATTTCCTCGGACACCGCGGAGCTGCAGCCAGGACGCTATGGCAACCAGATGGACTTGCTGTGAGGCATATTTCATATTTCACACCACAACCAGTCCAGTTTGTTAGGCACTAGTTTGGCGAAGTCTCATGGCAGCACCTGACGCTTTGGGATTGTGTGCAGATGTGTGCGTGGATTTTGTGAGTAAATCCTCAAATTCTGACCAAAGGCGATATGAAAGTTTTGAAACAGAGAAAATCCTCGCAGACTCCTCACTTGCACTTTGTGTATTAAGGGAACGGTTCAGATTCTTCGATGTGGGTGCGGTACAACCCCAGATAGGAGAAGCATTGAACTGCTGTGGAAACAGACAGCAACAAAACCCATTTTAGACGCTTAAAAAAGGTTCACTTAAAAGAAAAATCAATTTTATTCTAAGCGTATTTTATGCCGCAGACCACAGAAGTTGCTGGTCTACCACGGCCTCAATCTGTTATTTTGTTCGTGTTACTGTGTGACTTTGGTGAATCCAAACTACCCTTTTAAAAGACTGAAGTTGTACAATAACACACATAAACTAACAGATCGAGGGAGCGGAAGACCAGCAACTATTGGTTTGATATTTGGCGTATATACGGCAGATTCCTGTCAGAAAAGGCTGTCTGATGGCAAGGTAAAGGCATAGAAATATTATAAAAATAGCGTACACTTAACCTGATGTTCTTTTAGTTTTTAAGTGACTAAAATACCATTTGTTGCCGACCCTGTATACAGCAGTAAATTGCTTACTTGCTTACTCAGGGCCCCTCCTAACCAAGGATGCAATGTACTGTAGCTTATAAACTGCTTATACAACCCCACATCAAATAATCCAAACTATCACCTCAACAACCAAAAATATCTTCTTCTATGTGTTTTAATACTTACTCATCTCTGACTGGCTGACAACAGCCTTGGCCTTGCCAATTTAGCAGCGCCTACATACTGGGGTGGACAGGTGGCTGGTCAGATGCCCAGCTCCCCTGCACCACAGTGGAAGATCTCTGCCTTTCTGACTGGGCAGATGTCAGATACTTGGCAGGACTGCCGCCCAGATCCCCCTGAAGAAAGCCTCCAGACGGGCTACCAGTCTCTGCCAGAGATAAAAGCGATCTTCCTGTTCCCGAGGACGTTTCAGACACTTTCCCCTCCTGTCTGTTTTCACTTGGCTGGGTCCACTTTTAATAGCTCACATAGTCAAGTGAGAAAAGGCAGACCGGTGGCCGAGGCACTGATCACTAATGAGGGGTAGGACTCTGACTTAGCCACGTTCTGGCACTCCTGCCGGGATCACCGCAGGGAGCCTCTCAAGTCATCCTAACAATCCTTATAATGCTGTATTCAGACCCACTTTGCTTTTCAAACGGTGCTCTGTCACTTGCATTCGCGCTTTCTTCTCCTTCCCTCCCGCAGCGAGATTGTGTATTAAATCATTAACGGTTGTCCTAACAATGCAAATTCCCCATGAGCGGTGATCTGTCAGTGCCAGCGGACACAGAAAGAGTGAAACTGGGTACAGTGAAGGAGCTCATGAATAAGTGAACCTGATATTTCATGTTTTTGAAAAGTCACACCAGCTCAATTTTTATGAATATTTTCACATGTCCCTCTATTATTTTCTGTGTCCCTGACAACTTTTTGCCTACTTACACTCAGCTTACAATTTTTAGCTTGGCTGGTACATGGCGGCTCTGTGGTTATACGCTGTCGTCTGGGGTCTGAATCTCTACTCAGGCAGGGCCTGTCTGTGATGAGTGTGAATGTTCTCCCTGTGTTTGCATGGGTTCCCTATGAGTGCTGTGGGTTCCTCCACCATCAAAAACATGTATGCAGGGTAATATCTCGTGCCAGTGTCCTTGACCAAAGTTTTTGTTTCATCAGGTCATCAGGTGCTGCACAGTTGCTGCCCACTGCTCCTAATATTCGTCCTATAGTCCTTGTACTTGTGATACTGTGATTGACAGATTGCCAGTTTTGTCATGTCTTTGCTGTTGGTTGGGGTTGAAAGAGTTTAACCCCATGCAAAGCGAAGAGGCAAATTAATGCATGCATTAAAGCAGCATTAGGATGATAAAAAAGTTTCCTTTTTCTGAATACTTATTAGAAATTCTAAAATGAGTGCTGCAGTCCAAATCTCAAGTTGGAGCCATAGACAGAATATTAAACAGGTTGAAATCGTATCTTTTATGGGTGAAGTGAGTTGTTTTCCCCCGCGCCCTCCTCCCCAGACTAACCTCAGGCAGGCTGCAGGAACACTGCAGGAGTGCAAGACGGGCGCAACATTATAATTTGATAATAACACGCAACAACGAACCCTACACTGTAAGTTGATCAACTCTTTATAGCTGTCAACTGTCTGTCAATGTAAAGTTAAGTTTTTATCCTGAAAACAAAAGCACACTCAAAAAGACACTGTTGTCAGAGTAGTGAGTATTTCAACTTAGCACATTTCCTTAATTTCTGATGACCTATCATGGTCATTTTATGATGCATTACAGTAAATATATTATAGATTTCTCCTTTAAAATGACACCGACACCTGCATGAATATATCATCAATGATCGGTTGCAAGATTTTAACATATTGCCCAACCCTATTTTGCAAGGTCCCCACAATGAAACCAGAGACAGAGGTAAATAAAGCAAACAAATTGACTATTGGAGAATTAACTTTAAATGTGATCATAGTGGATGGGGCCATAAAAATCAATCACTAATCTTCCTGGCGCCTCTAAAGCTTAATACAGTCTTTCCCAGAGCTAAATAAAGACAAAAGTTCACCTCCTGTCCAATTATATGCATGCACCCTAAGGCAGAATTTAGTCCAAGATCCAAAATTGCAACTCCTGTCAGTGTTTGTCCAGCGAGCTCTGAACTGATTCAATTTCAAATTCTAAAGTTCTATTACCACGCCACATTGGCTGCTCGGTGCGACGGGCGAGAAATGCAAATTGTTAGTGGCGTCTTTCTCCCCGGTTTGAAGAAGAAGACGGGGTTCCGTAGGCAGCTTCCTCTCACCATATGCTCAGCCAGCTCAGCTCCGTCCTGCAGGAGCCACCTCAGCCCTGCAAGTCTGCAGAGGAAGTTGACATAATAGCCCAAAGTCACAAATGACACAAAAACCCAAATAAGACAGAAACTCTGCCACAACTGCTTCCAGCTACAGAGGGTTTGCGTGTGTGTTTGTGTGTGTGTGTGTGAGAGCTGCATTCATCAGGGTCCTAATGTCTTGAAACATAGCATCTGTTCAGTGCTATTTTCTGAACTATAATGGCAGTGAGCTATGTTTAGTGATGAGGCCATAGGCAGAAGGAAAGAGAGTCTCTTTGCTCCTATATATGAAATGATATGTGGGTAAACAACACTACTCATAAAGAGTTATACACTACAGCTGTTTCAGTCAGGAGGGTGTGACTGAAAAAAGGGGCTAAAGGAGTTCTCAAGAAATGAATTTGATATGTTAGGAGTCTTTGCTCAGCTGAAGAACTGGATGGATGTGATCTGGAGCCAGATTCCTGTTGAGCTCTCTGGAAGGACAACTGCTGTTGATGAAATCTGGAGGTGAACGGGGAAGGATGGAGCAGATTTTAAATTCTCTCAGCAACAAGAAGACTGACTCTCGGAGGCTGTGACTGGTTGACTAGTCTTCTGATTGAACTTTTGCTAAGCGTCATGACAAAAGGAGCAGGAATAAAGTGTTGCACGCTCCGGCTCCATATGCATTTCTCTTTTATGAAGATGACGTTTCAGACCTCGGGGCTTATTTCAGCAATCATAGTAGGACACAGGAACTCGTATGTTATGTAGGCCATTGTTAAACATCACACAAGTAATACATCTGAAGACGATTATATAAGCCTGTCACACCATTAGGGGACGGTCACACATGCACAAATTTGCGTCTTTGCTTTGCATGGGGTTCAACTTAAGTGAACTTTGGTCTCGCAAGCGATGGTCGTGCCCCCGTTTTCGCACATGTGAAGATATTTAAGCAAACAATTGTGATTTAAATCTCTATTTGTGGTAGCCCATGAGACCAAGTGGTTTTTGTCAGAAATAATTGGGTCTCGCTTCTGTCACTGGTTATGGCATGGTCAGGCATGCATGAGTGCAGGGGGAAGGGCCACTGCCTGCACGCCTTCATTGCCTTCTTTGTCTCGTCCTTAAAGGAGAGACGTTTTTGGTTCTGGTCAGGTTGTGACTCCAGTTTTTTCCTTGTGTTTCTCCTGTGTCTCCTCCTCCCCTTTATTACTTGAGATTCTAGTGTTTTTAGTCACCAAGTTCAAGTTAGACAAACAAGACAAGGCTATCTGTAGGGAAACAGAGCAGGTTTGCTCCTGTACGGGCTGGATTCACACTCCAATACACATCCACCTCAAGTCCATCTTCATCCACACCAAACAACCTCCGGTGTCCAGAAGGACACCAGAGAACTGAACGTCCTCAGATCACGTTGGCATCATCAGCAATCTTTCACTTAAAATTTACGACGGCTATACGAGAAGCTTAGCCCCGTGTGTTAGCAGGTTGACAAACTGTATTTCAGCCCGTCCCCAAGACAAATTAGCCCCGCCAGTTCAGGACAAACCAAATCAAGACGAGATGTTCAGCACAGTGGGGATTAACAGGTGTTCGCTTCAGTCTGTTTAGTGCAAATAACAAATCATTCTCAATCATGCCCGATATTATGGCAACCCAGCCTGGGTTTGTACGAACCAAATTTGAAAAGAAAACTTTTGTAACATAAAGGGTTCTTCCTAGAGCCATCTGTCAAAGGTTTGTGAGACGTTCTACGGAGAACACTTCTATGGTGTAATGATTACCCAAAGAACCGTTTCTTTCTAGATCCTTTCTGCCTTCCTCTGGTGCTGACAAGAACGCAGCCAGGGGGGTTCTACCAAGAATCCTTTTTATATTCCAAGGGTTTTATTTAGAATCCACCTAGGAACCCACTTTTATTATGATACAAAGAACCCTTGACAAACTGGTTCTTTGGATGAAAAGGGCTCCTGATGGAACCCTTTATTCAGAAGGGGTTCCTCAGAAGCAAATAGTTCTGGACAGAAGTTCAGCCCCAGTCGTAACACTGTAATTGCAACATTTACAGCCTCAGACCAATGCAACCACACTGTCACTGTCTTTTTAAACCTAATGGAAAGGCGCACTTAGAGAGCTGCCTCTCAAAAGCGTGGATGGATTACTCTTACAGAGAAAATGTGGTGGAGAGCGTGCAGAAACACGGTACAAAAGCACTTTTGTGTGACTGTGAGTTACAAAGTTACATGGTGAAAGACAACCTGAGGCAGCAGCGGCGGGCGGGGAGGGGGGGACAGCGGACAGTGATAGAGTTGTGAGGTTAAAAGGGGGAAAAGAAAGGGGGAGGAAAAAAGACAGTTGATGTAGGTAGTAAAGCGCAGTGGGGTGACGGTACAGACAGATAACATTAAATCACTCTCAATGACCAGTCCTTTAAGTCAGTGTCCCTTTTGTCTCTCCCCTGAGAACAGTTAAAGTCCAGAGCGTGACCTGCTCTTAAAATGTTTTCATAACCAACCTAGAGGGTCTTTCATTGAAAAAAATATAAAATGAGGTGTTTTACTGCAAGTGGGGAGAAATGATTTTCTGTCTGCACACAATCAGGTATCATTGCTTGCCATTAACCCTAAAGTTCCCATGAAACAGTGAGTAGAGTGTGTATTGCTTCTGTGCTTCCTGCTAGCTAGGGAGTTTACTCAATGCAGCCACTGACTGACCAAAACAGCCTCCAAGAACAATGAAGGCCAGTTTGACTACAGGGAGTAATACTGAGGTGATTTTCTTTGATGGGTTTGGCTCCCAGCACCCCAAGGCTGAGCCATGGCTAACCAAGCTAACTACAGTTAGCAATAAGCTAACTAACTTGGCAACAAGTAAGCTATCTTTCCATTAGGAAACGCCGTAAAACAACCTCAGTACTGTATTCCTTGTCAGGGAGGCTCCAGCCCCATTCTGTTGCCTGCTAACAGTGGCTAACAGTTAGCTACTATAACAATAAATAAAGCTATCTTTCCATCAGGAAACTCCATAAACAACTTTGGTACTTCCTGTTGGTCTTGGAGACTGTGTTCATTCCAGTGACTGGTCGTTTTTCAAAATAACGTATTATGTGTCCATTTATGTGGTTTGGTTTTATGATGAAACATGATGATGAACTGTTGACAGCAGCACCATTCTATGCAGTTTCAACACTAAGGAATCTTTGTACCGCTGGAGTAATTCAAGCCTGAAGTATTACCTAGAACGTCAGAGCTAGCACAGCCCCTGATGCTACCGCTAGCATCCAGCCTTGTCAAGCCACATTTGACCAAGCATTCAGATGCAAACTGATCTGCCTGTGATCAATTACGCAACTCAATTGAAAAATGGATTACAATGGACTGCATGCCAGTTTTGGTAGTAGAGTGTAGGAGGTTATTGAAGGCCTAACAGATTGCATCCTCTGATACAATTTATAAGTTGCCATAGGGTAATACAGTTGTGTCTAAAATCAGACCAATTATAAACCAAAAGACAGCAAAAGACAATAAATTTAAATATTTTTACATGCTTTTCACAGCAAATTCTGATACCTTCAATTAATTTAGATTAATTAAACACAAAGATTCATTGACATATCGATTATGACTTAATGGAAACTATAAAATCCAGCACTTGACCTGCTCTTAAAACATTTTCATAACCAACTTAGAGGGTCGTCCATTGAAAAAAATATAAAACGAGGTGTTTTACTGCCAGTGAAGAAATGCCTTTCTGTCTGCGCACATGTATCATTGCCTCGGCAGGCTGTACTTGTGTGGAATATCCCCATCAAGTCATTAACCTTTAAGTGCTGGTCGCAGAAAACAGGTTAATGTGGCTAAAGTGAAGACTTTCAATGAATGGACTTCCAGTGATAAATGAGGAGAAAATGGAGGATTTAAACCCCCATGGGTCAAAGAAAGATGATTACATCCCGGAGGCTTGAGATTCATTGTGTGACGTTGGCGAGGCGCTTTGGGGATTGCAGGAGAGGTCGTCGCTGCGCCACAAGGGACTGGGTTCCCACGTTTTGGCACAACGCTTTACAGGCGCCTGGGGAAATCACGGGTGGGTAGCCCAGCTATCTGACTCACCTCCCAACAGTGGCCTGGAAATTTTCACTCCAGCTTGCATAAGTGAGTGATCTCGCTTCTTAACAACCAAAACACGGATCAAGGGGAATTGTAATGAAAGTGGAAGAAGCTATACGGGACTTTGAACAGGCTAAAGAGGCGAATTTCACCCAAGGCAGAAATCCAGCTCCCATCAGAAATAAAACACAAAGGATTACATGGGTCTGTTTCATAAGGAGCATTATGAGAATGCTCACTGCGCACATATGGGCAAATGTGTGTCTTCTCTGTTTTGAGATCCAGACTGGACAGATGCAGCGAAGGAGAGAAAGAAGTTAGAGAGAGAAAAAAAGACAGCTCCGAGGCTCAGATGAACGGTTTTTGTGCGGAGGCCAGGTGGCAGATTGCTGGAGTTGGGAGATGAAAGCAGGAGAAGACCACTGATCTACTGTACAGTACACTGCTGCAGGAGATGGATAGCACCCCTCTCTTCTATTTCTCTGTGTGTTCTCTCCTCCATGCCCGTGAGCGAGTGATGCATCAGGGTCAGGCGTGGTGGTTGAGTGTTGGGAGGATCAGAGCGGCCGGCGCCCACTCACCAAGGTTGAGACACACGAGGAGGTCAGAGAAGGATTTGGAAAAAGAAAGAGGGAGTGATGACGAAAGGATATCAAGAAAAAAGAAAAAATCAGAATTGAGCATCGCAGCAAAAAAAACTGCACTGTGTCTGGTACTCATGTATTTTTAACTCATCTTGTGGACGAGAACGATTCAGGAGTAAACACACGAGTTAAATGGGTGACATCTGACAGCAAACAGTCAAAAACCCTTAAAGCAATGTACTACTGCAACAAATGGTATTACAGCCACTTAAAAACAGTCCACCTAAATAAATCAATATCAGTTCAAGTCTACACTATATTTAGTATATTTTATCGCTTTAATTTGCCATCGGGCAGCCTTTTCTGATGGGAAACCGCCTTTGTATAAGCAAAATATCCTTCTATCCAAACCCACCAAACTCCACAGGCGAAATTAGTAATTTTACCACAGATCATGTGGAGGTTATTTGTCCTCCACTGCCACAATTGGTGAGTTAATTTCTGTTAATGTCTGACTTTGGTCAGTCAGAACTTACCTTTTAAAACACAGAAGTCACAAAATAACACAAACAAACTAACCGATGGAGGCGGTGGTCAACCAACAACTCCTGTGATCTGTCAGGTAAAATTACTGACTTTGCCTATGGAGTTTGGTTAATTTGGAGAGAGTGATATTTTGCTTATACAACAGTGGTTTTGCATCGGAAAAGACTGCCTGGCAGTAAGGCTAAGGAGTGAAAAGCCTCTAAATATAGCTTATACTTTAACTGATATTGAATTTTTTGTTAGTGGACCTTTTTTAAGTGGCTAAAATACCTTGTGTACACTGATACGCTTCAAAAAATCCAAACTATCCCTTTAAACGGGTGACATCTGACAGCCAACAGCCAAAAACCTTTAGCCTTTCCCAAAGAGACCTCCGATCTATGAACGCGCTCCGCTGCAGGACATCAAGACTCCCCGGCTCACCTGCAAATCGCACGGACGCATTTGCACACCCCTTCTCGTCGTCTTGCATAATCCTGTAACAAATGAATGACGCGGGCTTCGCTTCAACATATCAGCAGTCGTCGTTGCCAAGAGAAAACTTAAAGGTGTGCATCAATTTGCATCGCTGATGAGCTCTGGGGCATCCGGGCGGGCAGATAGTTCATATTTTGTTTATGAGATGGCACGTATGTCATAAATCCTCACCTGGGATCCAGCTGTTTCGCTCTGCTTGTGTTATTTTTACCCCTCCTCCTCCTGCTATACATTATTTCAATCCTTACGTGACTGGTGTTCCTATTGTTTAAGTCTTCCCCTCCATCATGACATGTTTTCTTCTGGCTGTCCCTGTTCTCCTCTGACTCTCTTTCCCAGAGATAATGAGGGTTTTACTCAAAGGATTATAACTGTGAATTGTACTTAATGAAACAGTGGCAAGCAGTATAGTGTGTTGACTGTTTTCTAGATTGCTTGTGTAGAAAAACTATAGTGTTGATTATTTATTTAAAAAAAAGATCCATGTTTATGTTTTCCCGCTAAATGACGTCTTTTAGGGTTTATTCCTTGGAAATGGGATTCCCAGGAATACCCATCCAAACCATTTCGCATTTCCTGACAAATATAATAGGAAATCAGAAAAAAAAAACCTTTTTCATCTGTATAGAAAATCAGAAAGTGTAAAATATCTCCTCTATGAAGCTGCTCACACAGACCGACAGATCACAGGCAGTGAACTTCAGGTATTTCACCTTCGCAGCTGCAGCAAAGTTCAAACTGCATGTAAAGTTAATGACTGCCGCTACCCTAAAAGGATAGCGGATTAGTTCCCAAAATTCACAGGACAGAAAATATTATTTTTGGGAAAAATATTAATCTCTAACATCTGGAATTCATGTAGAAAATTGTCCTATTGATACCAGAAATTTGGGTTTACATCTTGCTTTCTGCAGTCAGCTTGGGTTAACCAATCATCATCAAACCAAACTTTCCTTCACACTAATTCCAGGTGTGTTAATTTATTTATGTCTTTAAAAAAGGGTGCCACCAGGGCTGCCAGTTCAACAAAATGCCAAGCCCCCTGGAGGAGCAGCAGACATGTGTGATCATTTTCGTGTAGTAGCCTAATAAAAGCAGCCCTTGTGATTTTTTCCCACACACAGTCTGTAAGATAAGATATACTTTTATTGTCCCTGAGGGGAAATTTGGCCTGGGCAATATGCTGCTCACAGCTGCAGTCATCATGGGTGCAGTACAACATCGCAGTACAAAACATTACAGTACCAACAAATAAAATACAAAACAGTATTATAAGGTAGTACATCAGTACAGTACAGAAGTACCTCAAAACTCCACATAAATACATCAGACCACATGAATAACATATGAAATGCAAAAAAATACCATAAAAAAGTATGTATGTAAAAATAATTATTATTTTTGTGGGATTCATTTTGTGCCAGGTTGACTGTCCTCATGAGAAAACCTTTCCTTTCAACAGCAGACACCTGAGTTTACGTTGCATCTCCTGCAAACAGTCCCTGGTAGTTTCTTTAACCGTAAAGAAAACCTTTTCTTAACTTTAAGTTGTTTCAATTGCATCAATCTGGGGAGAAAAAAACACTGCTGGTGTATATATAGACTACTAATGGCAGAGCAGGATCAACAAAGCCCCCAACCCCCCCAGCGACAGTGCCAGGCTATGTGATAATTGGAAGTTAGTGACGCGCACAGGCCCAGAAAGACTATTTTTCCCACACAATGATACCATAAAGACTCTTTGTGTTTTGACAATTTCAGCAATTGGGTTCGATAAAGCTTAAAAAGTCTCAAAGGGCTGTATCAGTAGCACACTGTTTTCACACTGTTTACCTATGGGTGTAGGGCTCAGCCAACCAAAATGGTACTGTAATGCACGTGTGTTAAAAGCCTGCAGGTCTCAGCAACTTTATCTGCATGCACGCCTGGTGAGCAACTTTTATTGGAATGAACGAGCCTGGCTAAAAGCACGGTGCCTTGTTTTCTTGAACCTACACTCGCTGTGTTTTTGGCCAGATGGGGGCAGCAGAAACATCTAACAGTAAAGTAACAGTAAAGTTGTGGGTCATGAAACCAAAACAAGCTGATAGAAGCTATAAAGTTCTGGAAATCTAAGAGGAGTCAGGTGATAATTCTCTGTGGGTTCACTGTTGCAAGCTACTCTTGCACAAAAACCCCAACTGCATTAAATTTGATTAACCTGATTGGTTTTTGCAAATACACACTCATTCTGAATTTGATGCCTGCAACACGCTCCCAAAAAAGTCGGGACAGCAGCATGTTTACCACCGTGAAATTCTGTCCCATTCTTGCTTGAGATACAGCTTCAGGTGCTCAACAGTCCGGGGTCTCTGTTGAAGTATTTTGCACTTCATAATGCACCGTACATTTTCAGACAGGTCTGGACTGCAGGCAGACAAAAATGACGTTGTCCTCGATCGCCCCCCTGTACCATCACAGATGCTATACCTTTTGAACTTTGCACCGGTAAAAATCCTGATGGTCCTTTTCCTCTGTAACCCAGACGACATGACGTCCATGATTTCTAAGAACAATTTGAAATGTGGACCTGGTCAGACCACAGTACAATATTTGCATCAGTCCATCTCCATCAATTAAATCATTAAATATCAACTGAAGTTGAAAATGATTTACAAATCGTTGCATTCTGTTTTTACTTCTTTTACAGAGAATCCCAACTTTTGTGGTTTGTACACGCAAGCAGCTGTGATCTATTGTTGATGTGGAAGTATTGATTATAGCTGCTTTAAAACATACAGGGGTCATGGGAATGATGAAGTGTCTGTCTGAGGCAGCACAAACCAGGATTTAGTACCATCTCCTACCAAGAGTTATCACTGGATTCGTTTACCCGCGAAGACGTTCACCGAGTAGTTACAGTTGCCTCAACTTGAAAAGAGCAGCACTACGGTGTCAAAACACCGCACAGAGACTGTATGTTTTGGTGTGCTCTTCAGGAAAAAATATAATGGCCACTGGCTGTTTTTAGAAGTCATTGTGTAAACTGATGAAATGCAAGATCCTTCCTCAGTGACTCACAAGTTTACTGGGCCTGGGGGTCGGCTAGAAGGGCGTTACATCACACAGCGGCAGTGTGCACTGTCTCTCTCGGGAGCGACCGTAAGACAAAGGAAGAAAGGGCGGAAAAGATTTAGCAGGAGAGATTAAAATCTCAGTGGGACGGCGAGAAAACTACCCCTTTGCTGTTCAATTTTACCAAGCTCAGTGGGGGACTTTATTATTTATATTCTTATTTACGGCGGCTTTGACATTTTTATCTCCATTCCCACCGGCCAGGCACAGTCAGAGCATCGCTTTCGACCTTGGGAGGAAGAATTCTCCGAAACTAAACTTTTTTCTATCTAAAATCACAACAACTTTGCAATCCGTTTTTTTTTTGTGTGTGTGTGCGATAGCGAGACAAAAAAGCGTGATCCGCTGTGCATTTGCGCGTCCCAACGAGAGCAGAAGAGCTTATTACACAGCTGAATGAGTAATGCTTCATATTGTCATAGGACGGCGAGCTTCAGAGATGAGGATCACCATTGTCCTCTCCATTGTGAGTCTCAGCTATTGTCATCAGTCGCTAATTAGTAAATAAGAGCTGTTGACACGCCGCTGCACAGTACTAATGAACACAAGAGGTGTTAAGCCACAGGAGACGCAGCCACAGCTATATTGTGGAGGTGGGTGGTGAAATGGCAAAATGGCTGTGTGTGTGCATGCTTGAAAAGAGAGAGTGTGTTTGTGCATGCAGAAATAGCACATCTCGTCTGATTGGATGTTACAACAATGGATGTAATGTTCCTCTTGTAATGCTCTAATGCATGTTTGAGCTTCAGACAGGAAGCTTATGGGATTCTCCCTCCCAGAGCTTTATGAGATGGTGGCGATGTGACTTTAGAGAAGGAGCACTGATTGAGACAATAACTTGTAAGCCGCGCCTGCTGGCACCACGGCAGGAATGAATGTCTCTGGGGGGAAGGAAGGGGGAACGTCATTGGGGGACGAGGGGGGAGGGGTGAGGAAGAGGAGGGAGGGAGATAGGAATCTGTCAGGTATAGAAGAGAAGAAAAACAATAGCGCGGAATGAGGAACAGGGCTGCCTGGGAGTTGACAGAGAGACATCAGTCCTTGGTGACAAGGACAGAAACCCTTATCAATGAGCTGCACTCTGCAGGGCCGGCAGAGACAGAAGGGAAGGGAGGCTCTCGGAGCTCCGAAGAGTTTGTTTTCCGCAGCAGGAAATCCACTAAAGGCTCTGCCATGCCTCAGCGGTGTGGATTTAGTCTGGATCTGTAGTTTGACCAAACACTCACCACACAGCGATGCCATGACATGTCGAGTTCGGGCCGTTATTTCTCCTCTCCAGTCACCTGAGAAATTGAGGGAAATATGTTCTGACTGTTTGCCAGTTGTACCAATAAACAGCCTAGAGATAAATGCACCTAAATTTTAAATCCACTGGAAACCCAAATCCACACTTGCCTTCTAACTACATGATTTACGGGCTTATGTGCCTAATAGTAAGCATCTAAAAACTATTAGAAATTAAGTTTAATCCAAATTCATGTAAAATAACTTTCCTCTTTTGAATTGGGTTTGGATATTCTTGGATATTTGGTACCAAAATCTTTGAATCTGAAGCAACTACTGTATTATATTTCATGCTTTTGCAAGCGCACTACAGTCTGCTAGGGTCCACGTAATGTAAAGCCGTGCAGCATGTGTGGAACGTGTCCTCCGAGCGAACTCCATTCAGGGGGATAATAGAGCCCTTTCTATCTGACAGCGAGGTAAGCAGTGAAAATATTCTAAATGTAGCTTACAGTTTCGCTGATAGTCACTTTTCTTGTTGGCTAAAATACATTTTGCTGCCGCCCCCGTCAACAACAGTGCGTAGCTTCCATGGAGGGAAATGCCAACCAAAACATGATCTTGCCACGCCTGCACAGTCTTCAGAAATGGTCGATTTTACAGAGTGAATAGGAGTCATATTATTTAATCACTCAATTAGTTTGTGAAAATGCCAGGGTCTGCTATAGATGCAACTCGTCAGGCTGCATTCAGACTGAATAAGACATTTTCATGATTTAGTACAGGATTGTTTCTGTAGTTTAGAACATAATCACTGTGAAATACTCTTATTTTTCACTACTTCTGTTCTCTCTCATTCATTTACTCCTCTTAGTCAAACAAATGGACACAAACCAAAGGAAGCTTCTTGGTATCACTTTTTCATTTTTTACAGCACAAAACTGCAAGCAAGACACAGACGTCAAAGCTGGGTGCAAGAAGTAAACCAAGCAAGGACACGACTGGGAGAGGATCATTGTCCGTGAATAGCACCCGGTTTCAGGCTGACTGGAGCAGATCGGCGGCTTACGCATGAATAATTAAATCAATTCATTAATAAAATAAATAAGATTATTTTTGCTCCTCAGACTCCTGTTGAGAGAAAACCATCTACGGTTCATGATAGGTCCACTTCTGCAAGCTGGACGGCTGCCATTAAGATCTGCCATGTTATAAATCTTAATCATTTTATTTGACACAGACAGTTTTTAGAGTAAAGCACAAAAGCTGAAATTCTCTATAATTTACACTTGATGTTGCCTTTTTATAGGTCAGAGCCTTCATGTCTCAGTGGGACTTGTGGCTACTCAGAAAGTTTTGGCATACAGCTGATAAATTGAATTTAATTCCAACAAGTAGCCACTGTCACGCTCTATTTCTCACGTTTGTGACAAACCACATTTCATGAGATTCGGTTCAGAATTAAGCGAGTTCCAGCTGATTTTGTGGACGAATCTGCGCCTCTCAATGCACATTTCCTGGCAGACCTCGACCTCCTGAACATGGCGGATGGGCTGACACGTGAAATCGCATCTACCAATGACTTAGAATCAAATAAAATGTTCACCAGCAGGTTTGTTTTTATATCTTCCTTCAGACATGAGTGATTTGTGCACCATTTCTGAGTCTTTTGCAACTGTTAGTTAAAATCAGCTCTGCAGGGGTTAACAGCTCTGCAAGTCAGGGTGACTCATCCCTCATTCAGTGGTGAGCTAAGCTCTGGGACACATTTGGCTTTGATGAAGAAAATATTTCTGATGGAAATATATAAAATAAATAAAATGCAATGACAAGTTTTGCAGATTTTTAAATAGATGCTTTCATGCTGACAATAGATTATGTAACTCGCTGATGTTTAGAGAGACTTAGATTCATACTTGTCATTTAAGCGGAGGGGTTTGACTGGGTGTAAAAAGGAGATCCAGATCTTAGACGTGGCAGTGAGGAGGAAAAATGGGAGCAGAAGTACTGTAGACCCGGTCAGAGAGCTCCACGCCGGCCGCCATCAGTATTCCAGATAGGTCCTTGGCCACTAAACTGAAGACCAGTCAGCAAGTGTCTGTAATCTGCTGTGAAAGCTGAGTGCTATGAAGGAAACATCTCAAGCGTTCAGCCGGCGACGGCTGTCTGCTCTTTTTGCTAAAGTCAATCTCCCGCTTGACTCTCCTCTCCTGCTCTGCTGGATGCATGTGCGAGTGTTTGTGTGCGTGTTACGAAAAAAAAAAAAAACACAAGCGCACACCTACACACAGACGGATGGAAGCAGGGAAGTCAGTGAGTCATCCATGCAGGGCTCGTGCCCACAAGGCTGCCAGTGTGAAGGGTGCAGGTGGGTGCTGGGGGAGGAAGGGGGTGGAGGGGGGCTCGGGCTGCTGCTGCGGCTGACAAATGTCCCCTCTTACTTTCAAGCTCCTATGAGCAGGTGATTGATCAATCCGAGGACGGCGCAGGGGCTTCGAGGAACAGCAGCGCGACGAGGAACGGTGACACATGAGGGAGGAGGAGTGTGACAGAGGAAGAAACAAACAGAAACCAGGCCCGCGAACAGATTAGAGGAGATTTCGTGCTTAACAAATTAACCGTCGCCCTTCACCTGAGAGCTCGAGCTCTCGTGATTGGTGAGAAAACTGTTGGCCACAGGAAAACCGATCAGCTGCAACACGGTTTTCTGAAGTGATGATAAAATATGTCCATCATTAATGATAACTTTAAACAACAGGAAGATTAAAAGGAGAAACCTGTTATACATTCATTAAAATAAATCAGAGATAAAGGAAACATGTTGCTTTTTTGACATGTCTGAAATGTCTGAAATGTCAAGTCCGGGCCAAAATAACTTTTTTTTGTTTGCCCATTTCACGTTAATTACAGTTCAATTTAATGCTGAATGTCTGTTTATGAGTCGTAAGAACTGAAGTGTGCTTTTGTTTTCAGGATAAGAGACTTAACTTTACTCTGACAGACAACTGACAGTTATAAACAGCTGATCAACTTAAAATGAAGGACTCGTCCTCGCTTGTTGTTCTGAATTTACGATGTTGTGCTCGTCTTGCACTTCGCCTCAAGGAGGAGAAGAAGGGAAACAATTTGCTTCAGCCACAGCACATAAATAAATAGGATTTCAACCTATTTAATATAACATCTACGGCTCCAACTCGCTATTTGGACCACTGTACTCATTTTTGAACACGCAATTGTGACAGATTGCTCCTTTAATAGAAACTTTTTTTATTATCTGAATATTAGCTTTGGCTACTTTAGTCATTCCTGTAAAATGATGATGATTGACAAAATCATTTGCCAAGATCTGCGGCAATGTTGTTACAACTGCGCAAGAAACATGAGACAGCCACTAATTTGTTTGTTATTGTATGTATTTGTAAGATGTGTGTTTTTAAAATCAAATTCAGTTTTTCATATCATACTTATGATAGTCAAAATATCCCATCCTTATGATCCCAAATTAACAATAAAATCAAAAGATTTCAAAATATTATAAAGAAATTAAAGTAAAAGTGGAGCTAAAGGTGAGCATGTCTGAAATATAACTCAATAACAGCAAAGAAAAACAGTGAGTGAGTGAGTAGGTACGGCAGGTTGTTTACAACTGTGATGCAGATCTAAGCCAAGTTAGACAAAATCTGCAGATCTAGTGTGACGAGACCATGTTTATTGGTGGGATCAGAGCATTATTGCAAGTCAAACGTTACAAAAACTGAGGAGCAAATACGTGCCTGTGAGCAGCCAGCAGCATAATAACTAAATGCACCTGTGTCTGAACAGGACCAACACAAGCCAACAGGAAAACTCGAAGCCAGCAGCACAATAAGTTCCCCTGGATCTCAGCAACACTTTACAGTTCAGATACGCAGCATGTTCACAAAACACACCGCTCTGACCCACAAATAGGGGAAATTTTCAAGCCAACTCTAATATTAACACAAGCACAGCCTAAAAACAGCAGACAGCAGCTCCGGTGTCTCACTGCAAACACAGGAATGCTTCATAAACTCAAATTAATCATAAAATAGTCTCACGTTATGCAATTTTCTTGGCTCTGCTTTGTGTGAAATCATCCGCAATATCATCAAAGTCCAATTATTGGTCACTTGCCTTTAGGCATTTTTGTGCCGTCTTAGTCTTCGGTTCCTTTTTAATAAAAAGTGATCGTCCGTCTACAGCTGCTTTTATCTGGATCAAACAGTCGAAACGTGCAAATACACACAACTTGTCTGAGGTGTTGCAAAGGTTTGTCTTAGTGAGACTTTAACGTTTCTCCGACCTTTTCCACTCAAACTTTTTCACTTATTTGGTCCCTTATTAATTTCATTTGTATGTATAACTTAAACTCCACTCCTTCTGTCTTTATTTCATTTAATTTTTTTCCTGCTTGACCTCTGACATGTATGGACAGATCCACTTGAAGTGAGAAGGGAAGGTGACGATGGCACTTTGAGGCCTGTTGACAGTTTTAGCGAGTGTGTAACCACAAAGATGGACTGGCCCTTGCAGCCCAACAACCAGCCCCGCCCACCGGGACTCTTCCCATTTCTCCCGATTACAAACTACCCAAGGAAAGGAAAACTTCTAAATAAGATCTCGTCTTTGTCTAGCTCGTCTCTCCTGGACATAAACGTGTTAAACTTAAGACCGATATGAGACTCCTGAGATTCCTGTATCTCGACTCCTGAGATAAAACCTTTTTCTTGTCTCAGCCCGAGACTAATTTAAGCCCAACTGAAGATCTTAAAAAGTTGTTTTTTTTCCCCTCGCTGCACTCATCTTAAATTTGTCTTAAATTATCAGCTCTTGAGATAACAGATGTAAAAGAAAACTCTGTTGTCTTAAATGAGATCTTAAATTTGTCTCAGTCTTCAGATTTAAGTCTTGTCGCTCCGTGCGATTGTCAAGGAGTTATTTTGCTTAGGAGAAACAGATGAGACTTCAGTGAGCTCAAAATAAGAATATCATTTATTCCTTCTAAGACAAAGAAAAGACGATTGCGAGAAACAAATTTTTCCTCTGGGTCCAGACCTGTTTACATCAGTGATCCACTCAGAAGATGGACACTGTTTCCCAGATGTTGAACTTTTTATGTGACTATGGCGACCATATTATCATCACCACCTTGTTGCTGCAACAGAAATATGTATACACCCAAGAAATAGTATGTAATGTGTGAAGCATGAAGGAACTAAATCTCCCTTTTCACTGTGAAATGCTGTGTTGTGTGATAATAATAAATTACCTTGATTCTAATTCAAATATCTGATTATACACCTTTTGTGTGTGTGCATGAAGGGAGCCACTACTGTGTTTCATTGTGCAGTCCTGTGTTGTATAATGACAAAACACCTTAAACCTTGAATATGTCTGGATTATGCGCCGCGCCATTTTTTCTGAAAAGAGTTGTTGTCACTGAAAGCATTTTACTGTAAAGTCGCCTCCATTGCAAGGCAGAGACAAGAATCTGATAAATATTGCAAAACCTGGCCAGATAAAACCAAAACTATGTGCATGGTTAGACATCACCGAAGCTAAGTGAGAAAATGTTTGGTTGTAATGTGGGTGAACCAACCCTGTAACCCTCTGCAAGAACAAAACATTTGTTTGCCACTGGCGGGCTGCTCCGACAGCTCAATCAGCTGTAGAACCAGTCAAACCGACGTGAGTCAGGTGCTGACAGCACGCGGGGGGAAGAGAAACAAAAGGTATTCAACCTGTACTGCAACTCAAGCATAAACGCGGCCATGGGAGGAGTGTTTCTGTCACAAGCCCACCTCCTCTACAAATGTGTGAACGCTGTTTAGGCGTGTGTGCAGGAAGCCCGTCAGTTCTCTCTTGTCTACTGTACCTGCCACGCTGTTTACTCAAAGGAGTCCCTGCATCAATAATCCAGTGATAATAAACAAATTGCTCGCCACCTGTGTTCTGTATTGATGGATTTGAGGGTTTAATTACCCAGGCGGTATTGATGGACGATTGAGTGTTGTCTGTCACTTGGGCGCTTTTTCTGCCAAGCTGTCATACATTGGACAGAAATGTCCTCCGGTGAGGCAAAGAAAGACTGAAATGAAGGGTTAAGTCTGTGTAGGGGAGCTTGTCAAAGACAAACATACAGAGAAAAACATACATCCAGGGATTGAACGTACAAACCATGACAGAAAGCTATGGAGTGAGTGCAGTCTGGTCCGTCTGTGGGGTGCTGGCTGACAGAGTGTGTCGGAGAAACCCAGGGGAGACTTGCAAGACAGCTGGATGGAGTGGAGACTTACTGTCTAACACCGCCGAGCAGCTGGCCACCTCTTTTCTCACACGCCGGCACAGAAAAAAAGCATCATGCACACACAAGTACACAAGCTGACGGGAAAGGGGAAGCCTAAAAGAGCACAAGTGATATCCCTCATAGAGAACACAGATTGCTCCTGAAATACGCCGCCACCTTTCAGCCCGCTCACTAAGTCGGGAGTCGTGCAAGTGAAGCCAAACAGCTGGAAAGATGGAGAAGACAGGGAGGACAGATAGAGCAAAAAGGGGGAAAAAATTGAGCCAGTCTTCCTGAGAAACCGATTCCAACATGAAAGCAGCAGCGCGTCACACCGCATTAGGTCGGATACAGATTGAAGAGGACGTGCATACCAATATTCTACACAAAAAAAATTGCCTGCCCTGAGATGTGCGCTCGGGGCCTCTGCAGACCTGACAAAACTCCCCACCCACGGGTGAAATCAGCAGATTGTGTTCTCTCACCTGTCATGCTGACATCAAAGGCAATTTCCTGTGTTCGTGCTGTCTGAGACAATTGCTTTTATTTTCAGTCGCACAAGGCAAAGTGAGTGTCACCTGTTCCTCCACTTTAACCTGAAGCAGATCCAACAAGAGGGAAGTGGACATCTTTTAAAGATTGCAGCATGATGGAAAAGCAAAGACTTATTTGGGGGCGTCCAGTTTTCTGGAAAAGAAGGCCCCATTCTCACCAGGTATTCTGTACCCTAAAAACATTATCGTACATCAAAGTAAAGCCCAGTTTTCATTGTTTGCACAGTTCCTAGATGATGGGAATTATTAGAATATGACAAATCAAAGGTTCTGAGTGACTGAAGCCTTTTTTTTCTTCAAAAGCTTCCAGGAACTTTACCTCTCGTAGCCTCCATTGGTTAGATCGGTTGGTGCGCCCTGAGATTTTGTCTTTGCTCGGTTAATTCAGGTGCAAATGTTGGGATCACAATGCAGTCGGATCGGCCACGTGCAAACGCCAGTGGGGTTTAAAAGTGACCGAAGCTGAGGCTTGAATCAGCATCAAACTTCCCCGGTTTGATCGTTGGTGTAGAAGATGATCAACTGTTTTGGGAAGTAGTTCTTTGAGAAAAAGTCTGTGCAGACATCAGTTTATTGCAGTGAGAAACAGAACAAGAAGCTAAGGATCAAGTTGGATTTTTGCTCAGTGCAAAAGGTCAGCAGGAGTCTCACCGTACACACCCACCATGTAGGTTTTTAATACTTCAGCTATCGATAGCACCACTATGATCAATCACATCATAGATGATTGGGGTGTATTGTGTTTTAATAACTACATATTCTTTTAGTTTTGAGTTTAAATTGTTTCGATCACTTTGTGATATTGTCATTGTAACAGGGACACAGAGAATAGGACCCAAATGACAAGAGAAGGGGCAGTTCAGCAGTATCAATAACTAAAATGAGGTGCAATCATGTAACAAAAGCACAAAGCATGATCTTTTCCTCAACCCACCCAAGTATTTTTGTTGCCTTATTGCTCAGTTGACCGCAGAGCCCTGTACTACCTACAGCATCCTCGTTTAAAACGCGTAGGACCACTGATCAAGCACTGACAAGTTGGGAGTGAGAGAGTGTTGGCTGAGGGGAGCTGAAGAGCAGGAGTTGAAGGAGAGAACATGGACGGGGAGAAGTGAGCAGGGGCTGCAGACAGGAGCCGAGGGGAACCGAGGAGCAGACTGTGACAGATATGAGTAATGATAGAGGGTCTGTCTGGCTGCATTATTGAATATCATTCACTGAGATACAGTAGAGGAGTTTGCAGTGGAAATAACTTCGCCAGTTGTTTGCTACTGAGAAGTAAAAGATAACTGCACCTGCTTAATATTTGTATCATGTCGTCCGAACTCTGAACAATCTCTACTAGCATCGAGAACTTGGAGAACACTCAGGCTGTACATGCTGAACAATATCAGTTCTAGTGGTTCCCAAATGGGATGTCTGTGTCGTGACAATTTTGGCAATGGAGTAACTCTGGAGTAGGGTTGGGTATCGTGTGGATTTTTCTGATGCATATAGTTTTAAAACTTTACAAGGGCCTAAACTGTGACTGACCAAATAGCTTTGCTTTTAAAAGACAAACAAAATGACAATCTCTTACAATACAGACTAACTTTTTTCATTGCTAAGGGAAAATTGGAGTTGAAATACATTAACTCCTAAGAGTTTTTAAACTTTTGTTCGATGTTTATAGCGTAAAATATAGCTGTACTTTTTAGAGAGCCATTTGTCATACTGACCTGACCAAAAAAAAACTTAACAGAACATAACCCTATACTAGCATTAAATTATCCAGGAAGCTGCCATGCAACACTGAAATTATCATTCAAAGAAACCCTTCAAATGTGAATTGACAGCGAGGAAAAAATACTGTTGGAACACACGACTCTTCCCACCTCACTTCTTGATCAGAGCTATGGCGCGGTCCCAAAAATGAAACACATTTAAAAAGCACACGTTGTGAAAAATTACATAATCTCCCATGGCTTGTTGCAGCCTGCTTTGATATGTAGCTGCTCAGACAAGGGCACTTTCCTCTTCTCCCGTGTATGTAATTAGCAGCGGCTGGTCCCCGCGGCGGCGACAGTGAGGTGGTCTCACTACTGTCATTAATCCTTCAGCTCTCCTGCAGAATGCCGCTGCCTTTACAGGCCCAGGGGTGTCAGAGGTCAGTCGCTGGTAGCTGCCTCCAAACACGCGCACAGGCACTCTCGTGCGCGTGCAAACACCCACAAACAGAGACTCACGAAACAGCATCTGGTCGGCCGCGAGGTGAGTCAGGCCTGTTCAGCCTGGTTGTGAGCAACACCACTATCGGCTGTGCGCTGGCTGGTTTCTGCACTCAGACTGGCTGAAAACACAGAGGTCCACGCGTTTGTTGCACATGACCTCACAGGAGGTAAATAAATAGTCATACAGCACCGAAAGATGACAAGAATTAAATCCATATACATACATTTAATTTGCATTCGCCTGTACATTGTGTAAGAAATACACTGCTGCTTTAATTACATTTTTAACAACCACACTATAGCATTATTATATTTTAGATGGTTTTCTCTACAATATTTACTTCTGGCTAAAGTCAAATTAAAGCTGCACTCCAACCGACAAATCAGAAAATGCGGCCTTGATGCTACCTTCAATCCCTGTCTCCCATCCAGCATTGTAATGGTAAATGGACTTGCATTTAGGGCCCATTCACCCATTCATTCACACAATCACACACAAAGATGGAACAGCCATCAGGGGCAGTTTGGGGTTCAGTGTCTTGCCCGAGGACATGGCGACTGGTGGAGCTGGGATCAAACTGCCATTCTGCCTTGTGACCACAACCGTATACATGTACTGCATACAGTACACACAACTAATGTAATGTCATGCTGGACTTTCACTTAATCATAATGCTTTTGTTGCCTAAACCCAAGTTTGACTGTGAACCCTGGTCTCTGCGGTCAAAGTCCAATTGGTACCATTCAACCCCAACTACCTTCCAGAGACTCCGGTACGTAAACAAAGCATTTAATTCATTCAAAAGAACATTTGGCCTCATGCATGAATGTTTTCTTGCTCTTCTCTAATGCTTGTTCTTTAACAAAGCAGTATGAGAGAAATACAAAAATCCTACTTGGGATTCAAGTCAGCCAAGTTCTTACCCACCTGATTAAGTTTATGACTCACGTTCGATATTAAATTGGATGCATGTGACAGGAAGTTTGCAGTTAGCATAAATAAAGGCCCCAATCAATCCATATAAGGGCAGCTGATTGAAGTGCCGTGTGCAAACCACGAAGCAACAAACCACTGACATCTGACAGGTGGCATTAAACCCAGAAACAAGTGGAAAAGAAAAGAAATTTAAAGGAAATGGCACTGAAGCACAGCGAAACTTGGAGAAACTTTTTAACAATCGTGGAGGAGTGGACTGGGGAATCAATGGAGTGATTCTGAGAGGTTTCTCTGTCAGGGTGAAGCAGGTGCAGCCAGGTCATGACCCCCCCACCCCCACCCCCGGCCAGTGGGCGCCAGCATTCGTTCAGGATTCTCTGCATCACACATTAGTTGGACGTTTATTTAATGGATTTCTACCTTTCGTGGAAGGGAAACAGATGTGGAGATGGTCTGCAATACTTTGGGGTTAACTGGAGAACTTTGGGACAACGCTCGGCACGTCTGTGGCGTCTGCAGCTGCTGCTAAAACTGAAGCTCCAGAACGGTGCACGGGTTCTAAAGAATCTGTCTCAGTAACCTAAACATCTCTTAGCAAAAACATTTAAAAGTATTAAGTGAACAAACAGTTGTCTAATGTGTTTTTTGGAAAGTGTGGCCTCGGGCCCTTGTAAATTTTGTTCTTACCTAAGGAGAAACAGGAAATATAAAAGTTCTAAAATTGTTCGCACGCACAATTTAAGATCACATCTATTTGTTTGAATGATTCCTGCACGAGCACCATCGCTTTTTAACATTGTCCAAGCAGGGATTCATTTTGTGCACGCAACATAATTAGGAAAAGAATTCTGTACAATATTGAGGTAATTTCCAGAAGACGTCACCAGGCAAAAAGTCGAACTTGGCTTGAGTTTTGGCAATGGTTTTCGGCCAAATATCCTCAGTATTACATCCATACTGGACGTTTGAGGCGACACACAATCATTGTTTGTATCTACATCTGTTCAACCAACAAAATTATCTGTGTCTGTGTCTGCATTCAGACAGAGAGTCACATTAAATTGGGTAAATGTTTTATTTTCTAACCTTATATTCATTGGCAATGCAATTGTTCTGCCTACACAGCATCAAAATGATTTTATACTGGCATATAATTAATTACGATATACATCCACATCCTCATAATGTAGTTTTCATCTCTCTCTCTCTCTCTCTCTCTCTCTCTCTCTCTCTCTCTCTCTCTCCGTCTCTGTAAGTTTAGCCAAGTTTTATGAACTGTGTAGAACTAATAAACACCTCCATCTTTAACTGAGGGTATTGAAAAATCAGATATACAAATATATAAAAATAATTTCCTCTTGTAGATTCTTTGTAACCTGAATGATGATATTCTTCTGTTAATTTAGAGTTTTTGTGATGGAGGAGACAACGATTGCTGGTTAAGTAACTTCAAAGTTAGAGCATCCTCTCTCATGGTAAAATAAACCGCATTGCAGTGTTTTCACATCAAATTAGACTACATTTATTAAACAGGACTTCCTCTGTTGTACCTCACTGCTAAAACTAGTACCTGTAGAGACATCCTCCCCCCGAACGCAGCTTTGTTTTCAGTCTAAACCCATCCAGATCTCCTCGCTACAAGTTTTTATTGTGATGAACATCCCAATACTTCCTGAATTAACAAAATATTGCCATTCAACATAATCTGCGTGACACGATGCTTTCTCACTCAGTGCATATTAGCTGCATATGAGTGTAATTTGTAAGAGGCAGGACAGAAACAAGACACTGCATTTAAGGGGTTTCAAAATGAAGCATTCTGTCATATGTACACTGTTTCCTCTGATAAAATGCACTCTGGGTGGAAAGAAAATCTCTGCATATTACTGAAGTTAGATATCTCGACTCCTGAGCCCTTGACTCGTGCAATAAAACACTCGCTATGTCTGCCAGACAATCCAAGAAGAATAATCAAGAAATTTCTGTGAACTTCTTCGCCTCTGGTCAAAAACCGAAAGGTTCAGCACTCACCGGTGTGCGAGCAATAACAGATAGATAAGTGGTGTGTGAACACTGGGTGAACACTTCACCAGAAGCGCAATTCAGGTATAAATCTCTGGTTTATGTGGTGCATAAAAGGGGGAGGTAGCAGAATGAGAATTCGAGGCAAGTATCTGATTCTCTGAAGCAAAGACTGAGCTGGAGGGCTGAGGCGAGGCAGTCACTTCGCTGTGAAACTGGATATTGCAAAGAGACAGAAATAGGGGAGGGGGGGGGGGGGGGGGTTGTACAGACAGGTAGACAGACAGACAGACAGACAGACAGACAGAAGGTGGGGTATGAACTGAAGAAATGCTGACAGCGAGGCTGAGAGGAGACTGAAAGACTAGATGGATGGAGGGGAAAGAACTGGTCAGAAAGACCGGAGGGTATCATAGCAGGAGCGCGGCTGAGATACTGTATGGCCAGAATGTACTGAGCAGAAGCCAGGACTTTCTTTAACTCTGGCAGACTGTGTGTGTGTGTGTGTGTGTGTGTGCAAGAGAGAGAGAGAGAGAGAGAGAGAGGCAGCAGAGCCTGAGGCTGTACCCGCTGAGAACAGTTAGACTGGGAATCAGACGGCTTGTTGGAGACAGATCAGCACAGACGAGGAGAGACATGATACTTGTACATAAACCTCAGAGGCCACGCATCCTATTTGCGGCGCATATTAACACTCAACACACAACATGACTGCAATTTTCCGCGTGTTCAATGTAGCGTGACGTATATCTGTTTTATTAGATGCGTGTCTGTTTACTTCCTGTCAACGGCACAGTCCTGCACGGGTCCAATTTTGCAAACCCACATGGGAAATCTGCACCCGCCCACAAACATTAAGGCCCGAAACCCAACCCACACCCGTGATTAAACACACATACACACTTACCCACTTGTCAATGTCAAGCTGTCAATGTGTTTCAATAGCCTAGCTTGCGGCTAACGCTTTGTGAAACATTTTACAAGCAGCAAAGTCACTGACAATATTCTCACTGTCTTTGAACACACCAAAATCCTCCCAAATGTCCAACCCGGCCTTCAACAGTGGTGGTGTTTTTTGCCTTTATTTCAGCAGTTTTAGCTATCAGCTAGCCTACATCGCTGTCAGATCAGACAGTGATGTCCCATTGTTTGGCAGGACGTGTCATAGGCTTTCACAATAAAATACAGGCGGCTGAGGAGGCCTGATATTACTGTATTAGCAAACATAAAAGTCAAAAATCCTGCATTTTCATTTCTGATTTCTCAAATGTGTATATTGTGGAAAAATTAGCCAAGACAGTTTTGGTGCGTTTGATTTTGTTTCTGTCAAGTTTGAATGAAAATGGTGATGCTAGCTAGCTAGCTAAGGTCGCTAACGGTTATCTAAGACACTGAGGTGATTATTAAAATGCTCAAAAACACTATATACAAAAAAAAAACCTGTCAATACTGTTAGCAATATGTACCAAAACTAACTTAAGTCAAGTAGGCAAATGTAACGCTAATATAGAGCTAACAGGAAGTAAACATACATGCAGCTTGTAAAACTTATATATGTCTTCCTCACACTAAGTGCTCACAACATGGGAACGGACTTTGATTAACTGTACTCTAATGTTTGCTTCAACTCCTCACACCACAATATGCCATCTACTGTGCGTCAAGCAGCTTGGAGAGAGATGAAGATAAGGGAAGGAGACGGAAAAGGAGGAGCAGATGGTGTTTTTAATGCAGGACTACGTGTGCATGTGTGTACATGTGTGCACGGGTGTGTGAGACTCAAAATTCCAGAGGAGGGTCACCAGCTCTCCGAATGCATTATTAAAAACTTGTCGCATTAACACCTGTCGCACGGCTACAGCGAGAGAGTGGGTGCTCTCTGTGCAATAGATAATTAGAGAACAATTAAACGCTATGAATAGACACAATGAGTCTGAGTGAGTAACACAGCGTTTGGAGTGAATTGTTTATGTCAAAATTAGCATCCGGAGAGCTTTAATTGGGAGTGTGGATGCACTGGATAAAGCAGAGGGTTGTTTAGTCCAAGGATAAAACACCTAGCACCTTTATAGCATTTCCACATACCGTACTTGGTATATTAAAACTTCTACAAACAGAATTTCTACAGTATGTTTAACTTAATTCACAGTTTTTCACGGATTAATTATTTTTGTGCAATTTCCACTACATCAGAATTCATATTTTTGTGCAGTGTCTGAACGATCAACCTTAATCCTTATTAACATCACTTTTCAGGGACATGATACCAAGTACTTAATCAAATATCATATATTGTAGGAAACTACCTTAGGGTTGTCCAACTTTCCAAAAAAAAAGTGCACATAATGTTCATTTAATAAAGCATATCTATCATAGATTTGGTCCCAGTCCTCTAAAAAACCTTAATCAATTATACATGGGTGCTGCCAGCAGGCTCAGTGCGAGTCTTTTCACTCCACATTCAGCTGCTTGGTTTGTCTGTGTGTGGTGTGTCTGACAGAAAGGCAACCAAGCGGTGCTCTGCATCACCATATGTTGCTTTTTACAATATCTATAGGATATTTGAGTAAACTTTTACGAGTCGCTTTTACAGGTATAAAATAGTTTTGCTCAATAATACTAACGGCAGATGGGAATGGAATCCCTTTTGCAGGTTTGTGGCCATGAACTTTTACCTGGTTTTGGTGCTACATGAAAATTTTAGTTTTTACAACTCATCCTGAAGGGGAAATGAATGTCCCCTAGTTGTCCCATCAAGACATTCCTCTCAATAATAACTAAGGATCACCACAGTCAGTAGAATTCATCCTCTGGGTGCCACGGACGCTGTCACAGTCACAGCAGGTCATGTCTCATTTTGACTGGTTGCCAAACGTCAAGAAGGTGGGTGTTATCTAACACGAAGCAGTCAGAGGGCAGACAGAAGAGAAACTAAAGATATGAACACATGATGTTGCTGTTAGTAAACAAACTTCATGTTAAGACTGTGATGGTTGAATGATAATTAAAGCTCAGCCCTGAAGTGTTCTGGTTTTGTTTCCGTCTGCATCTATTTGTTAACCTAAATGAAATGAAACCATGGCAGAGCTCAGAGCACAATTGGCACAAAGAGAGGACCAGGCTGGCCAAACAGCGCAGTGAGGGTGAGCGACGCCGCAGGGAACGAGTGGAGCAACTGTGAAAAGCGAGTTAAGCTCACTGTGGTTGTCAAGTTCCCTGTGGACTTCCTGCCCAATCTGAGCCAATCATGCATGAATTCTGAACGTTTGGATGGATTTGCTGGTGGTTCAGGTGAGGCCTGCATTCTTTTCCTGTTGTTGTCAACCAAAGACAGTCTGTCTATGTCCACAAAAGCTAAGGGTGGTCTGTACCAACAAGGACTATTTTTTAAACCAGAGTAAATCATGGCTTAACTTTAAATTATGTTGCACCAAATTAGCTTGAGTAAGCAAGCATCTCCACACTGATGAAACTGCATTTAATTTTGGTTCAAATCTAGATTTCCTAAACAGAAATTTGTTTTCAATTGTGCCACAGAGCTCTGCTTAATCTTAAATCTGGATTTTATGATAATAGTTTTACTCAAAACTGACAAGACTTTTATTAATCTTTGTCGGTGCAACGCAGTCATAGTAACATTTAAATCCAATATTACTTATACTGTGCCAATATCTGTACTAAATTTCATAACCATCCATCTAACAGTTGCCAAGAAGTTTTATACAAAAAAAGAAGAAGAAAAAAAGAAGTCAACATCAAGGTATTGCTAGATGAAAGAGTCATGGGATTACTAGTTGGACTCATCCTTTGGGGGCAGCAAAGGTCTGTACAAACGTCCAATAGTAATATTTCAGTCTGGACCACAGTGGACCAACAGTCCAACACCGCTGTCCAAGGCGCCATTATGCTAGTGTGGCTCGTAACACATAACTGACAGCTCTTTTTTTTCTGTAGTGAAGATATATTCTTGCCATTCATCTAAATCAACATCTACCTGTTAATTTTGCAAGGGGAATATAGCAAACCCCATCATAAACCTGTCACGCCCTCTCTGCTGTCATAAAGTAAGCATCTGCTGGAGTCATCCATGGAGCCAGGCGATGTCTTTCTGTATCAAAAGCACCATATGGTTCAGTATAAGAGCTATTTTACACAGAATCTGGGAACTGTTCCTGCAAACTTTGATTTAATAGACACCACGTTACGGGCCGGCTGCCTGGACAGAGATTTTATGAGCGTGTCCCTACGGAGAAATATAACAGTCACCAAATGAGATAAATGTTAGCACTAATAAAAGTCAAAGTAACTCCTTCTCTTCTTTATTTGCTGATTATTCTGTGCCAGAAATTCTCCTGAAGGGGGTAAAACATGTCAGACTTGCTCTTTTGCTGTGAAAATGGATGAGAAATTATCAAATCAAGTTTATTAAAGCATGAAGTATGATCAAGACAAGACACAACTGTGAAGTGAAACAACAAAAAAAAAGAAAAGTTCACTTCAGAGCTCATGAGAAAAGTAATTACACTTTTCCCTTGTTTCCGCTTCTTGTTATACCAATTTACCTCACCTCTGACGCTTCACTTGAAAGGACATTGGCTACTATTTTGGGTTTGGCACTGAGAGAGGAACACAGTGACTCTCCACAGTGAGGAAGCCTCAGAATTAAGAAACTTACAAAGTCATAACTAATACAAACTTCCTCAGAAACTTGTGATGACACAGTAATTAAAAGAAGCCAAAACCGGACTCAAATAAACGTGTTAGCCCTTCTCTTTCCAAATGTGTGTAGGGATGAATCATGTCTGGTGCTCAGACGATTTCTAAACCTCAAATTTATTAATTTTAAACAGCAAGAGAGACAATCTTTTTTTCAGGATGTTCAAGTTATTATCTGTCAAAACAGTGATGCTGTGTCTGTGTTTCAGATTTCAGATGTCAGACGTTCATTAATTTCTTCTGGCTGTGAGCAGACACCAGAAACCGGGACCAATCTTCCGATACAACGTACTAATAAGCCAAGCATGTCATGGTATTTACATTTTCTGACATCAGACTCCGCTGGGTACAAATGAATTTGCACGAACCTCTTTTTACATCAAACTGAAGTTTTGAGAGTTTGCGGTATGCAGCTTTTTCTGTAATGTCACTGTTAATGGATCCCAGTGGGCTCACTCATCCCCCAAAAGCTGACAAAGGATTCTTCTAAACAATGCAATGTGGTGGGTAGCTGGTCATTTCTAGTGTTACGGGGCATGAATTAATGAGTAAAGCATTGAAAAGCCTTACAAATGACCAATCATCCAATGCAAGAGTTGTTTGCATTTGCAGGAATAAAGTGTCCCGGCTCTGCTGAGACCTATTAATGGTGTCAGTTTGGTCAAAATCTAGATCCAAACTTTCTCAAATCAGGAACTTTGGCCATTAAAAATGTTAGTATAGGAACTTTTGTTCAACTTAAGATGAAAACAAAACATCAAAAAGTTTGAAATATGCTTTTCTACCTTTGTATCAGATCTTATTCATGCAATACCCAAATGAATACCATAATTTCTATCCTTTCTACTTGTCATAGGTACAGTTTTCTTGTGCTAACTACCCTTCTTCTTACTGCAAAGCAACCAAACTTGTGTTATACTCTAGACAGGGAAATAAAGGTTTTCCAAAACAACAGACAACCCACAAACCTTGAGGAGTCTACTGTGTAGAACAAAAGATAAGACACCAACTTCTGTTGCCTTCGGTACTTTCAGTGATTGCTCATTTTAAAATGCCAATATAGCAGAGCTGTACACAATACAGTTCTTATTAGGCTATGAGATGATTTAGTGAGCATTAAGTAGGGATTTGATTAACCGTCTCAGCGCACCAGCAGAGGAATTACTTTTCCTCTTTGTTTAATAGGAAACTTTTTATGAGCTGTGATCAAAATCTGAGTTTCATATTATCTTCTGACAAAAGACTCTGAGAAATATGTAATTTAGAACCATGAAACACATTGGGAGTGATTGTGCCACAAAATTCGCACAGAAGGAAAACATGGTTAAGTGGTTTCATTTCATGTTCCAACCATCACAATTAGTGCTGCTTGCAGGTGGGAAGCCAGTGAGGGATCATGTCTGTGTTTCTGCACTACGTTTTCCTACTGGTTGGTTTGGGTGCATGGCAGGGGAAATTACTGCTATGCAAAGAGTCTCTGTTACCTTTTGTGACTTTCTTGAACAGTCTTGCTTTCTTGCAATCTTAAATCGTTACATGTGGAATAACCCTTCACAAGAGAAGTGGTCTGAGTAAACAAAGGTTTGAAAAGAAGTGGATTAAGCAGCCTGTACCATCCCGAAGTGCGAACCAGCTGTGACGTCACCTGTTGGTTTGTGAACTACCATTTTGAAGCCTCGACTTTAATTGCAAAAGACCAATATGACAGCCCCAACAATGCCAATGTATGAGGTTTAGCATTCTCCGTTGGAAACTGCATTACTGCTGCCTGGTCACAATCTTTCTTATATTACAACTTAACAGTGCACAAAAACATTTTATGCCATTATGCCATGGAGAATCTGTATTTGTATTTGATCAGCGCTGCCTGGTCTGACAGTTTGATCTGAGTTTTGTGAGTGAGTGAGTGTGTGCTTTAAGGTCACGCTTCATCGTCTATTTTACTCTAAACGGGATCATAATTTACAAAGTGAACATCATAGTGCATTGAGAAAGACTTGAAACTAACCATTGAGATCATAAACTCATCTGATAAGTGTTTACTGAGGTAATAAATCAAGTGAGAAGGAGGGTCACTCTGCCACGAGAGAACATACAATCGTACTTCTTTGTGAAACCAGAGACAAACATGGATGCAGACATTTTTAGATATCTCATCCTTTGCGTGAACATGTAACATGAAATGTGTTTAAACTTTACACTTGTGTATGCATTGATGCTCCTTTAATAAAAAGCAAGCTTTTGAAAATGTCCAACAACTGTGAAATTGTCAGCCATGTGGGCAGACACTCAATTTTCAAAAAAAGCATCCATTAAAATATCCATCTCCTACCACACTGCCTGTCAGCGCTACATCAAGGACACCAGGCAATGTATACAAGCTTTATTCTGAGCTATAAGGCACTAAGGAACTGTCGGCTGCCAGCTAAAAGGCCAGCAATTTCAAGCTTTCCAGCGAGGAAGGGATCAGGCTCTGTCTCACTTTCAAAAACCTCCCTGCTCCGTCCCTGAACCCTGGGGTAAAGGAGAAAACTATGTGATCGCCCTCAGCCATGAATGATTCAACAGCTCACACTGACTTAGATTTCTGAGTCTGCAGTACTTGCAAACAACCTGGGGGACAAATGAGGACTCACTACAGCCAATTTTTCCTGTCATTAAAATGTGTGCAAATGCCGCTACCTTTGAGACATGCGGCATTTGTTTTGTTTTGATGAGTTCTCATATGTAGCCTCTGAAATATCTTACTTATTATTGCCTGAAAACACACCCTCGACTCATTTGTAATGCTTCCTTTCATCACTTTGAATGGGCTCTGTTCTGTTTGTATATCCAGCTCAGAGTTATGAGAAGTCCCTTGCTCTTTCCAGATGATGTAATCCCCCGCAGCACCCCGGCACGGAGATTAATCTGTCAATTCTCACTATATTAACCTGCGTCTGAATATGCAAGAGATGGAATGAATGGAAACCGAGCAAAAGCTGCGGAGACATCTCCGTAGAGCATCTCTGCATTGATGCATGGGAGCTCCCTGACCACTTGGCATCCCCCTCCCGCCTTGTGTGAGCCTTTAGGCTCGTCCACATGGATACTGCTTGTTTCTGCTGCTTGGCTGTGCTGATAAAGAGGAATTGGTGTCCCTGCTGGACAAGAGACAACAGAGAGAGCACTCTGTCACACTTCAGACACAGGTGAACAAGTGTTAATAACATGCTGGGCGAGCGTTCCCTGGGTTGCTGTCACAAACATGAGCTCAGTCTGTACAAAGTTCTTCCTCCTTGACCCCTTTTCAGACATGGAAGCCGTGTACATCACTGCCCTCTATGTTTTAATATAATGGGTTTTGGGTCATTATGTATATACTTTGTAAAATTACAGGGCCATTATGGCCATTATGGATAAACACCTACCACTGTGAGAGGGAACAGTGGCATTGTAGATATGACGACCTATTTTGTTATTGATGTCCTGTGAGTTTTCTCTAATCAATTTCAGCTTTTATTACTACAATAATACTCATAAATGTTGCTTGAATGTTATGAAATAAACGTGATTACAGTACTTGACTAGAAGAGTGCACTCAACAAAGGGCAACCTGAAAAGAATATTTTGATGTAACGCCTTTGTAATAACCAACATTTTGATCAGTAAATTTAACAGCAACAGATTACAATTGCATGTATTTTGTAATCTAATTACTCTCCATCACTGCTAGTATCTTATTAAACATTTATGTGAAATTTAGCCAGAATTAGTGAATGAAATCTTATGTTGTGGAAAAAAATGTGTTTAGTGAAGTCACAGTGATCTTTGACCACCAAAATCTAATGTGTTCATCCTCGAATAAAAGCAGCCATTTGCACTGAATTTGATGAAATTCCCTTCTGGGATATCGCACATATGAGAGAGGGATAGAGATGAGGTTATAGTGACCTTTGACTGTCAAAAAATAATCAGTTCGTCCTTGAGTCCAAGTGGAAATTTGCGCCAAATTTGAAGAAAGTTCCTCCAAGCATTCCTGAGATATCGCATTTCTGAGAGTGGGATGGACGTTCACAATTCATTCTTGAGTCCAAGGGGTGATTTGTCTGAAGTCTGAAGAAATCCTCTCAAGGCGTTGTTGAGATATCATGTTCACATGAATGGGATGATCCAAAAATGTAATCCCCCTGGCCAGAGCTGTCAAATCCTTCAGACATATTTTAACAAGTATGCCATTTTCACAGAAATAGTTCACTTATCTTTATGATATATTTGATGACATCTACTCCTTCCCCTTAATTAATCATCCAGAATTAAGTTGACATGTTGGACAGCAGGTGTTTAAACTCCTGTTGTCCACCAGGTAGCTCACTGTAAAGTCCTTTCTCAGTGTATGGGGGGCTTCAACTTTCTACAACAAACTTCTAGAAGTTTAATATTGGACCAAGATTGCCTTCCAAAGTATTTGCAATGTAAAAAATCATGCCTGTAGGCACACTCCGGAAAAATTTATTTTCATTGCACGCAGAGAAACTTCTCACTTTCAGCAGATGAATGTGACCTTCTTGTGTCAAACCGTGCACATACATCATTCTGTACAGTAAAAGTTCAAACATTCAGGAACAAGAAGAGGAGGTTATTTTTTGAGTTTGAGGGAACTTTAACATCAGTAGGCTATAAGCTGCAGGTGGGTGATCTCACCATACTGACCCAGGGAGGCATACGTCGGACATTTGACCGAGAGCAAAAACACTGTGGAGAAGATAAAACCGTTTGAAAGGACTCTTATGTGTGATATTTAGAGGGCATTGAGCTCAGGAACATAAGAGCATTGAACCCTGAAAACATATACGCTTCCTGTTTGATTTATTACATTCCACCCTTCTGCCTCCACACACACAAGTCACATCTTCTGTATTTATTTGTATAGAAAACATGACATTGATTTTTAACAGCCAGCCAGCATTTAATGATAGTTAGATTAACGTTAGCCACCTTGACGACACTCTCCAGAAGTCATGTTCTGAAGCGGCAACTGAGAACAAAACAAGTGTTTCCTGAATGGTGAGACAAGGGCTAACGTTACCAAGCAAGCTAAGAACACAACACCTCTGCCAAACTAAGACAGCTTTTGACTAACTAGAAGGCGTATTAGGAAGTTAGTCACCTTTCCCTCACCAAAATTTCATGCGCCAAGCTAGCACATAACTTCACTAGGCACACAGAAACAAAGCAAACAACCTAACGACCAAAATGACTACTGGGAGAATTACTGGGATTACTATAGCGGCGATGCCCGCCTCTGTTTGACTGCCCAAAGCAAGGTGGTTACCACCAGAAGTTAAGCACGGTGAACTGTAGCGGCAGAGTGAAATTTGCGTGCGTTCACATGGGTGGCAACCCACAGCCGGCTTAATAAAGTTAATGATCACTGAAACTTAAAAAGTAAAAATCTAAAAAAGCTTTGGATGGATTCTTTGGGAGATTTCGGGGTCTTTCTTCAGTGAGGAGCGCTTTTTGTCACAGCCAACCGCTGAGGGTGAATCCATCAGCTGCTGCAGATGTGTTTTGGATAAAGTATGAATCCAGAGTTCTTGAAACTTCGGGCTTCACCTGGAACTTTATCTGATATTTCAAATGTCGCAGCAGACCTCAGTCCGACACATTTTATCCCTCCGGCGCAGCGCACAATTTACACCTCGACTGTTTAATATTTTGAAGTCTTTCCGCACAAAGCTGGTGGCAGACATCATGTTGTGTGTCTCACTCAGATTGTAGAGCTACAAGTTACTGTATTTAGTGCGTCAATAATCAGAGACGCATGAATTCATGGCACTTTGTGCTTGTTAACTAATTAAAGCGCTCGGTGTGCTTGGCTGGTAACACATAAGAGCAGCAAAGCACACACCAGCCCACGTGACAGTTAAACACCATGCTATTACCCCTGCTGCCATCACTGCAACCGGCAGGAGGCAGGCGGCGGTGTAAAAAGGCCTTCAGGTTGCGTCTCTCATTTGATCCGCACTTGCTCACGCGCTGAACGGTGTTTTGCAGGACACGCATGCTGTGCACATGTACGAGAGTTGAAAATGTGTAATTCTAGTGATTACTGAGGGTTTGCTAAGCCCCCTCCCCCCCTGTTTAGTGTCTGCATTGCATGGGCAGAAAAAGTCTGCTGTCAGCTCATCCTTACAGACTGATGTGACATGAAAAGAATCGCCTTGACAACTTAAAACTGCCTCATTCGCCGGATTTTGTGGTGTTTTAAACTGTTTTTCTTTTCTCTGTGCATAAAACATTATAATTATAAGACAAATGCATCACAGTTTTCTTATGAAAGGCATAACAAGATATATATGATAAGACACAGACTTGTGCCATGTGGTTGCTATTATAACTTTTGTGGAAAATTGTCACAGGTGCATTTAAACATGAGACCAGCATGAAAAATAGCAACTGAGTTTATATAATTGACTACATTGATTCCCATGAAATAACAAAAACTTGAGCTTTTGACACCTTGGGCTCCTCGTCATCTGTCTTTCTCTCACCCGTGCAGCAGGAAGCGCGTGTCCCTGCCGCAACGCTCTTATATTGTTCCTAGTTGAGGTGCTCTTGCTGACAAAGCTAAAACAGAATCATGCAAGGCGCCCCTGGAAAGGTGAGCCTCGGCTTGCATCAAAGAATCAGAGAGTTTAAGGCCGGATAAAACGATAAGCAGCAGAAAGCTTTGCAGATAAGACGGGGGAAAAAAAGGAGCGTTTAAAGGTTTAGAGGAGCTTTACATTTCCAGGCGTGTGTATGTGTGAAAGAGAGCTCTCTTTTTAAGGAACTTCACGAGGGGAGCCCGAGAGAGATTTTCTGTAACTTATTTTCTTAATATAAACTGTTTTGGGATCTTTTGGACGCAGATGCTGGTTTTTAGCTGTCACTGCACTTCACCATTTGGTATATCCAGCTTACAAAACTAAGCAAATATGAGTGAAAGCAGAAGCCTCGGGGAGATGAATCGACCATGTTTCTGTTTTTTTTTTTTTTTTTTGTGGCAGCCTTATTTTGAAATTGCTCGCAGCTGACTGGAAGAAAGCTGGTGCAGCTGGTGTCTGATGTGGCTTTTGTCGAACAGCAGGTAGGTATAACTGCACCGTCTGATTTGGGAGGAGGTCTATGTAAAACCAGCCCCCCCAACACCTGGCAGAAGGTTTTATGCACCAACATCATGAAACAAGTTTGAGGGCCCACATCTTTTGAGTGCCACTCCAGATTCAAAGCGTCATCTGCACATAACAATATTGAGCATCTTACACTTATCTTTGTACCTCTTTATCTATTTCTTCCAGTGAATAACGTTAAAACATTGTGTTTTTGTACAGTAATGACAGTAAGTGAGTATTCGCTGAAGCGCAGCCAGGTTTGAGGACGTGAACATCTCGGGTGACACACTAAGGCACCACAGTGTTGCTAATTTGTTGCTGAGCACCGCTGAAAGTTTCAGATTGATTGACAGGTGGATGTCATGATGACTGGTTGAAACTGTTTGGTTCTGGCGTTGCGTGAGCGCCTGTCGGATTCTGTTTTATAGGAAGATAAAATGAGCTGTTTTTACATGATTTTGAGATTAAAAAAAATACAAAGAAATGTTTTTTTTATAATTTTTTTGGCATATATTGTTAAATCAGTCCACAATATGACCAGGGATGTGATCTAAGTCTATAAGTGATAGTACTGTGATAGTCAAAGTCAAAATGTTTGTATTGTGACAACACTAGTGCCCGAAAGAACGGAAAACCCTGTGTCCGTTACACATAATTGTGCTGGTCCTGTTTTTTCAGTGGATTTCATGTGTGCACTTGCTGTTTTTTTTTTATTATTGCAGCCGCCTCTACAGGAAAGCCTCTTACCCAGTGGCCTCTCTCTCGTCTTTGTACTGAGCAACCGTCTGACTTTTACTTTTTATGTCAGGGTTATGTTCGTAACCCCCCGCTGACAAACTAATGGATGAGACGTTGTGTCTTTCTGCCTGAGCTGGTGGCCTGTCTTGAAAGGACGAGCACGGTGGACGAAGCCAGCAGGTTGGTGAAATAAAGATAATGGCCATTATCTCCTCACCACTTGCCGTAATTGCCAGATGTGCAGTGACCAGCCGACAGGTGTACTCTGCCTCTCCTCCCCTGCTGCTCCCGGCTGTGCAGAGGATGAGCTCTACATTGTCTTGATGCGTCGGTGAGTGGCAGCAAGTTTTTGTAACTGCAGTGTTGGTTGTTGCAACAGATATGATTAGGTGGCAGATGTGCACACGTTCTTTAGTCAAGTAGAAGTACAGACTCTGGTAGAAATAGAAGTACTGATTCAGCTTTTTATTTTTCTCCTGAAATATCTCTGAAATATACTCAAAATATAAAAGTAAAATGTATCCATCTCACACACATTTACTGTCTCTGTTTTCATCTTATTATGTCTTTTGCATTGTTTTTGTATTGGTACACCTTTTTTGCCTTGTTACATCTTTTACATCATTTTTAGTTTCGCTTTGTCCTTTATGTGTTTTCCATCTTTTTCCTCTTGTGTCTTTTCTTATCTTGTTACATCTTGTTACGTCTTGTTACGTCTCGTTACATATGTTGTTTTGTTACTCGTCTTACCTCTTACCTTGTTACAACTTTTTTGTCTTAATACATGTTGTCTTTTTTGCCTTGTTACATCTTTTATTTCTTGTATGTCTTATTACATATTCGGTCTTGTTGCATCTCTTATGTTTTGTCATGTCTTTTATGTAATTTTTCATTGTGTTATGCCTTTTTCACCTTGTTACATCTTGTAATGACCTTTTTTTTTGCCTTGTTTAATCTTTTGCATAATTTTTCACCTTGTTTTGTCGTTTTTGTCTTGTTACGTCTGTCGGGCGCCATATGCGCTGATTGATACACCAAGGCATTGTCTTTTTTATGTGTTATTGTCCCATCCATTTATGTTGGAATCAGTCATGATGTTGGGAAAGCGGCGCACAATGATGCAAAATAAGAATAACAAAAAATAATCAAAATAATCAAAATGTGGGAAAGTACACATGCCTGAAAACTATACTTAAGTACAGTAACAAAGTAACTGTAGTTCTCACCTCTGTTCACTTCAGTAACTAAGGTAGCAGGGCTGTAAGCACTCGTAAGCAGGATCCCATTGGCCTGCTGGGAGGAACAAATGTTTGTGTGGAGGACGTGCCGCCTCAAAACGGAAAAATGAATCATTCAAAGAGGAGGAGCTTAATTTAAGTGTTTCAAAGCTAATTCTCCTTTTGTTCTTTAAAGGGATGCAACTGAAACGGTATCAAATGCTGTTGCTAGGAGACACCAGTCGTGGTCCACAGATAGGGAGCAGGCGAAGACGGGGATGAGCGCCGGCGCTGACTTCAGACCGAGCCGTGTGAAGGAGCAGCGGAAAGATTTGATGGATGGATGGAGAGAGAGTGTGTGGAAAAAGACTACGGAAAATACGCGATGCAAAATAATAAAAATAATGAGGAGAATGAGCTGATTCAAACACCTCAGTGGTTGTCTAATGTCTGTTTGTGTGTCACATAAATGGCACTCCACCTTTGGAATTTGAACTTCAGCAACCCTGACAAGCATCTCGTCCCTTGATGCACCACCTCCCAATAAATCCTTCATACACGGCAATCAAACAAGCATGAATTATTCAGTGTTGCCAAACAACTCACACATAATCATTTAATGAGTTTCTCCCCTATCTTTTTTTTCTCCGATATACTTGGGTGAAAATAACTCACACGAGAAAACTTGGCTGGTTCGTCTTTGAACATAACTGCATCACTTATCTGAGTCGGGACGGCTTGATTGTTCAGTTGCTAGATTGATGGATTTTTCTGCGTTTTTTTTTTAATGAAAAACAAACAGAGATTAATGGAATTATGAGATTAGCAGGATCTCTTAACTGTAAACATTCGGGGGACAATTAGTTTGTTAAAAAGCAGCTACAGTGTCTGTCTAAACATCAGCCGACCAGCAAGCGTGTATACGGGTTTTACTCTGCCGGCGCTCATCTCATTTGTCACACAGTGACTGGTTCAGATTTCTGGGAGAAAACAGAAGAAACACACTTATCTTTAGTGCTCCATATATCATAACCAAACAAAAACATGACAAGATTTTCTGCAGGAGTGATTTAGCTGTTGGTCTAATACAAAACTGAAAGAAAAACAAAACAAGGAGGCAGCAGGCTCTTTGAGAAATTCAGAGGTTTCAGTAAACGTTCTCCAGTTACAATATGAATTTATTGCATTCATAAAAGAGATCCAGAACATATTTTAGCTGAATAACACCAGCAATAGCACCGGAATGAAAATATAATACATAAAATGAATATAATAAAGCTGAGAGAGATGGTTTCTCCGTCTTCTGTTATGAAAAGTGCTGTTAACCTTGGTGTAATGGCTTGGTTTGAAGACGCTTTTCCTGCCAGTTTTATCTCTGTATATCTGAGAGTAATAGATGCTGAAGCAGTCAAATATCCATCAGTACCATTCAAATAGCAATATGATTAACTAACAGTTCATGAGTGAGCTTGAAATGCAGAAGTAGCTGCTACACTTAACTTTAGATGTGTTTGTTGTTGAAATAAACACATCTTTCATGTGGATGAAGCACCGCTCAGATTTCCTGATGAATGACTTAATGTTTCATGCCTTAAGTTCCCATTGTGTCAATGTAACATGATATAATAATCCGAGACGTTTTGGTGCCTGAATCTGTCCGTCTCATACAGATGCCACCATTTGCATTAGCGTGACACGCGCAGGGGCCGACAAAGACTTCATTGTCATTGACTGTAAATAAAAATAGGCAACACCAGAATCTACACAGTAGTGAGCTCAGCTGTCAATCATGATGTGAAACCCTCTTTTTATGGCAACGAATAATTAATTAAAAACTAAATGCATTATTATAGAAACACTACCAGGGTAACTACCTAAAATGCAAAAATAATGCGAGAGAAAAGCTGATTCGATGTGTATATGGCTGTTTAAGTTCGGACTACTAACATGGAGGAGGCTGGGTTTATCACCTATACTGCAGCCAGCCACCAGGGGGTGATCGAAATGTTTTTGCTTCACTTTTGGGGAGCTGCTGTCCATCTTTATAAATGTCACTGAGCATTTCTTTGAGTCTTCCTGGAAAAAAAAAATAAGTGTGTCCTTGGTGTTTACATATTTTAAGACAAATCAGCATGAGAAACCGAATCCTCCATGATTTCAACCAACTTTGTTCGCACTGAAAAAACTACACCTCCCATGAAAAAACTACGAGTGCAGCAGTGCGAGTATCAGTCATCTCTGTCCTGCAGTGATTACAGACAAGTATGCAACGCCTCAACTCACTCATGAAGTTGGTAATAAATATTTAGATGAGATTTATTAAAAGGATTAGACCATTTGTCAAAAAACATGCGTCCATATCTAAACATACAAACATATGAAGACATACTGTTAAGAAAGGCTCTGTTTCAAGACCCACATTAGTTATTAATGTAGTTAAAAAATGTCAGTGGGATTGTGAATGAAGTTCTTACTCCCAGAAATCCTTGCTTCACTTGTTTTTTTTAATGACAACCGATAAAAGTTTTACCCTCTGGTTCATTTGCACATACTTTTTACGTGGATAAACGAGCACTGTCCCCGTCAAATAAACTAATACAGTAAACTTATCATACCCCTTGCCTGAGAGTTCATAAAGTCACTTTCTTCGCCTGCATAAAGTTTTTGGTGCCAGATGTAACTATAGATATCCTCTGGACAGCGCATTACGTAATCTCATCCCATCATTCTCAAAAATAAGAGACTGTCAGAGACGCCTCCAGGCATGAACAGAAAGAAGCAGCAGTATATAGATCCTGACAACAACTTGATACGTCCTGATGTAAAGCACCTGCGCCATTGGACCATGCAGCCTCACCGTGACAGTATATAAAGAGACAATCAGAATAAAAGAAACATCAGTATACCTGATATTTAGAACATAAGGTCCACACTATCTTAAGACATAATATACAGTCTGCTGACACCTCTTAAAAAACAACACATTGCATATGTCCTCCTCTTGAAAGATGGATGTCCTCTATGCTGTGAAACTTAAGAGAAAACATAGGATGTGAAGGTGTCATTAAAAGTGCCAGGCTTCAATGTCACCACTCTGTTATTAATTATGATTTAATTACACACGAGCCGAGTTGGTTAGGTGTGCCCTCTGTGGTTTATTGATCTCACATTGGAAAGTTTTGGACTTCGGCACAACTTTCACTCTCGCCCTGCTGATGAAATCTTATGATATACAAACATGTAATGCGTTACAGTCCGACTCTGGTCGGGGTTGTGTGAGGAGAAGCGGTGTGAGAAGTTGTAGCACACACAGTTAAGAGCAGGTCTAGAATTTTATCATTTTATGAGCAAGAGCACTTGGCCTTTAGTGTGGAGTTTTTTTTTGGGGTGAAAGACCATCAAATAAAACACTGATTTCAGTCCATGGAAATTATGTCATGCATTTAACTTAAGGATAAATTTATTTTTATTTTTTTCCTACTTTGTTAATGCTAAATACAGGGACACTGACAGCCTATATAATGATTATAGAGTGGGTATTTGATGTGTTAGTATCTCAAAATAATGAGAAAAATTCTTAAAATAGTCACTGGATAATAATTAGAAAGTTTGAGATACTAACTAGGGACTGGAACCGGACGTTTGACAAGTCCTGACTGGGCATTGGCCAGTCAGTGTCGCATTCAGTACCGCTCAAATTCGTACACATCGTGCACGCAGCGACACAGACACTAATTTCACACACATGCTTGAATGAAGAGGCCATTAGCGATAGATTACGAGAACAGGATAAAGAACAAGGAGACGGAGCAGCTGAGCAGCTTACGGTGTCGCCGAACATCGGTAAACCTTTTAGCTCTTCAGGCTAATTTTGGCCAGCAGCAGCGGTTTGGATCTCACCTCCAGTTCTGGCTGAAGAATAAACAACCCGCCCCGTTTTTCTCACTGCAAAGTTTTGAAATCACATTCCCTATGAGGTCTTGTGCTTCCTCTGGTACATGATCTTAATATAATAATATCATGAGGCCTGACTGTAATGTGGAGCACTTTTAGAGGAAGTGTAAAACTTTAATAGTCGGTATTTTGTTTTGAACATCCAATTTAATTTTACATATAAAAGAAAAGTTACAGAAATCTTTGTGTATTCTGTCAATTATAGTTCTTAGAAAGACTGAAAATCAGAGTCGACCGGTCAGACCCTTAAAAAAATCGGACCAACCATGAAAATTGTAATCGGTGCATTTCAACTACTAACAGAATAATGACTTATTATCTCAAAATAAGGAGAGAGTCTAACTCATTAATTTGAGATGATTTAAAACTGTACTGACAGGAAAAAGCAGGAGGAGAAAATGGCAAAATCAGCGGGGGCAGTGCAGGTTGGATATCAAGGCAACTGTAGCTGCAGGGCATGTAATTTTTTGAGGGGCATAAGGCCAAACTGAGGGGGCACGGTGGCCATGGCCCGGTTGAGAGACAAACTTTACTCAAATCAAAGCCCATCAGTGGAAGAAAAAGACTCCAAGCCTGTAAAAAACTAACACCAATGCAATAAACATTACATGAACATCTTGAATTAATGGTCATCAGGCCTGGCAACGTAAAAAAAAAAATAAAATAAAGTTTTGACAACAGCAGCAGGCGTCTACGCAGCTGGAGAATATGGCTGCTAATTAAGTGGAAGTGTCAGGGATGCCACTGTTCCTTCACTCTCAACTACCTGCCAAACACTGTTCTGTCTCACCGCCTTCCTCTCTTCCACCTGCAAAAAAAAAAAAAGCAACGCAGCAACTCCGAGACACACATCAGCACTGGAAACAGGCGCGGGAGAGAATCGCATGTTGTGTAACACCTTTCACAGAGCACGCTGAACAAACACAATGTAAACATGGCACTCGCAAATGCATTTAACACACAATAGAGAGTGGACGAAATAACGTAAACAGTTTGCTGTGTAATGCAATAAAAAAAAGGAGAAACAACATCTCAATTTACGACCCGGCTGAACTGTCATCTTGTGACACCGGGTTGTCAAAAACTGAATATGACATTTATATTGGAGGGGTGTTGTGTTGAAATTCATTGTATTGTAGAGATGTTTCTCTGGGGGGACAATACCCAGACATACATGCAACAACACATACAATAAACAAACCAGCTACACTCATTTTACAAAAGACTCATCAAATGATTATTAAATTACCCAAAAGTTTCTAAAGGAGAAAATGGTTTTTAAAGGTCTGGTGTGTAAAATTTAGTTGGTAGAACGTGGCGGAAATGGAATATAATATTCAGAACTATGTTTTCATTCATGTATAATCACCTGAAAACAAGAATCTTTGTGTTTTTGTTAAATCAGAATGAGCCGTTTTCTATCTACAGAGGGCGAAAGTTCTTCTTCCACAGAAGCCACCATGTTTCTTCACCATGTTTCTACAGTGGCCCAGAACAGACAAACCGAACACCGGCTCCAGATGTGGCCCTTTGCATTTTTCATGAATCTCATTTGGAAGGGGAAGCCGAGGCGAGCATTGGTTGCAATCTACAACCTCAACACTAGATGCCGCTGAATCCTGGAACAATGTTAGGGTGGGCAGCGGGTGATTTATGCATAAGTTCAGACTGCGCAGCTCTTCGTTCCTTCAAAAATTAACACCATCAAGACGACAAGAGCACAAATGTTCACCAAAGTTGAACTGTCTGCTGAGCTGATTTGTTGCCGACCTTTTAGTGGCTATTCCACAGTCAGGGGGCCAAAACTATAAGAGCACAATACACCTACATGCAACGCTTTACCCTGGACGACAGAGCAGCCAAAAGCTTTTGCTCCATTGATATATACTGCGAGTAAAAACAGCACATTTGTCTGCATGAAGTGCCAAGTAGGCAATATACCACCTCCAAAAGGTCAACACATTAAAAGGCTCTGAATCCAGACTAAAACTGATTAAAAAAAGACATATGAAATGTTATGAATAAAATGGGGAGCACATAAGAGTTTTTTTTAATGTCTTTTTATCTCACCTTTTATTTCTTGAATATTTGGAACTTTGATGAAAAAGTTTAAAAAGGAAATGTCTGATTTGTTGTTTTCTTCAAGTCTGGAAAAAACACAGCATCACATCTGAATCAACTTGGTTGTGATGGAGGAAGCTGGAGCTGGTGGAGACGAGGAAGAGGAGGCAGAGAGCCTCGACTTTGCAGACAACAGAATGAGCTCATTATTTATTAATAGGCTAATATGATAACTGGTGTACCATCATACTGTAGTAATTAAAAGTAGAGTAAAGGTCATTAAATTGCACTTAAGTAAAAGTATTACAGATGCCGGGTGGTAGTGATGCATGACAAATAAGTACACTGCATAATAGAGTAGATGATACTGAGAAAACGATGTTGAAGGACAGTGAGGATGTTAGCTGGTCCTCATTATGAAAATTTTCCACTAAAATGTTTTCCTCTGTGATTTAAATAAAGTTTAGCCCTTGTTAAAAAGCCTGTTAGTGTAAATAATTACCAGAAATACTATTTACCAGTAATAACTAGAGACTAAGAGCTCATTTTCCATGAAAACAACGTTCAACTCTAAGTTTCTTCTTCCAAGTCAAAAAATACACTAATTCTCAAATAATTGGCTAATCAACTACAAGTGGGACACCCCTAATGTCTGTGTTGTTTTTCTGATTGTGTGTGTGCAGGGTTGGAAATACAGGGAAGCTATACAGCTAGCTCGGCTCCCCAGAAAGCCTCGTGAGAAATGTAGTGGGGAGCTCTAAAATGTCGTAATATTTTGAGCCATAGAAATTCAGATTTGCCTGTACATTTAGTTTCTGCAATAAACTGAAAGAGTACGCTCAGTGGAGTGCAGATCCCTGCCTGGCAACAGACGGTGAAGCACCTACTGCAATGCCACCACAACTGCCAGATGCAACCAGCGGAGATTTGCAAAGTTGTGCCGACATGAACATGATCCACACATACGTTCTCCCTGGCTGAAACAAGAAGCAGTTCTTGATCACTTGTAGTATACAGTTATGAATGTGCAGGTGAAAAAACAGGCTGATGCTCTACAGTAGTATTCCAGATTAGCTGCAGACAAGCTGTAGGTCTGTTGATCATGCACACACTTGCATAATTATAATAGTCTAATAGTAAAGGACCTGTTGGCATGCATATTTATTCGTGCATAACAGTTTCCAATAATTTGAATCTTATAAACCACAATGCTGTAAATATTCCCTGCACAGATTTACACATTCATATATGCACATGCATGTATACAGTACCTTCCTCACCCCCCAGCACCAGAATAATAGGGCTCCCCTGAAAGGTGTAATCCAAACATTGTGTATGTGGTTCTGCCTATAAAATGGCAACTTTCAGAACACCCGAATTTTTTTGTAAAGGCATGATTCTCCCACCTCAGGGTGCTGGTGATGGAGCCCAAGAATTTTAATGCCTCAGCATTAAACAGTCACAGAGGTTCTGCTGTTTTATTCACAGGTAGACCATGACTGTGTATGACAAATATTCTTAAGGTCTATGTCAAAGCAATAAAAGAGATTTTACCATTCACATTCATAAAAAATAAATCTTACACGTGGAGTTATTTTAATTTGGAAAGCTCGTCAAGGTCAATGTGGACGAAAACCTTGAGTGAGCATCAGCCTCCGTGCAGCTGACTAAGATTTATGTAAGCCGGTGCATCTTCATGTAAATTATTCAAAGGACATGTGCATGAACAAAGGTCAGCATAACACATTACATACCTATAACATGCATTTATCATTTTAATGTAATGCAGTCAATGATTTAGTGGTGACTTTACAGGTCAGTAAGCTAGTCCAGCCCTCTAGCCAAGGAAAAACCAAACGATCATTTTAAAGACTCAATTACACTTGTAGAGAGCCACAATATGAGGTGCTGGAATAAATTCAAGGGATGTACCCAGGACATTCATAGGATAAACTACATTTTTTGATTTTTGACAGGTCTGGGTGTGACACTAGAGAAATGGTCTTTTCATTTAATCCATTAGCTCAGCCCTTGGTCGGTGCCCCAATGTTTCAAACCATGACGCTAGAGGTCACCTTTAGCGTAATTTCTGGAGACGTCTCTCCCTCTTACGGCACATCTGCAGAAATGACTCAGGAAGATAGTAGTCAACTGGTGTAAACAAACAACTTGCCGTGGTGTTAAAAGTACCACTAAATACTAAAAGACAATACCCACCACAGCGACCGCCTGTTCACTCTGCTCTGCCGAGAGATACAGTAGTATTCACTGCTGGACCACAAGACTTCAGAACAGCTTATTTCCTGAGGCTGTGAGACAGTCTAACCAGATGTTGCATATTTGTTAACTTGACCACAGAGCCCTGCACACGCACATGCTAGAGGGGCACCTACGGCATCACAGTCCGAAGCGTAAACCCACTGACCAAACTGCTGTATTTGAGGAGTTGGGAGTGAGAATAGTTGACGGTTCAGTAGTTTTCTCCCTTTGACAACATGACTGTGTTCTCTCTTTTGTATAAACTTTGATATTGTGGCCTGAAGGTGTAGCATCCAAAAGTGAAAGTGCTAATCCTCTGTGGAATGGGAGTGCGCTTTGTAAAGTTTGACATTTCATCTGAAATGTTGTGTATCTACAGAATTTTTGATAGATATCCAGCAGTTAGTTTTGAGATACCTTGTTGTGGACCACAAAGCTGGTCATTACAAGGAATTTTGAATTAGGGCTCAACCTCTGTGGACCATGAAGATCTGCAACGTGACCACAAGCTGTCAAGATGTCCTGCTTTGGACGAAACTGGTGGAAAGAAGGACAAACTTATGAATGAGGATTGGGAACACAAGTTTTTATCGTTCGCAGGTGACAACACTTGCCACATTTGTTTAAAGTTTTTGTCATGATGATCTGTGTGCTGCTGAAAGGTTGAAAAAGAAGAGGATGAACTTGCTCTCTACTTCTTCCCTGCATCGCAAAGTTTGGGACCAAAGGTGCCAACAACAAGCAGCCAATCAGGTATCCCACCAAGTAACTTATTTCATTAACCAGTAGTTGCTTATGTAGAATGAAATGTAATTTAATATCATAGTGTGTGGCTTTATTTAGCATTTAATTAACATAGCAGCTAGCAGAACACTGTACCACCTGCCTGTGTGATGTCTTTTAAAACAGGCCCTGCTGATTTTTGACTCAGATACTGTTGTCCAATGAAATCCTAAACTTTCTTGATGAGTCCCTTTTTCTTTTTTACCTCCCAGCATCTTAAAGCTCTATCTCATTATTAATTTTGTTAGGATGTCTTATCTTATTGGTGTCAAATAAAGTAATAAAAGAAGATAAGAAATCATGATAGATTCATTTTATAAAGACCCACAAAGCAACTGAAGGAATGTTCGTGACAAAAAAGAAATTCCTTGTTTAATATCCTGTCGCAGGAGTTTTAATTTTTAATTTTGATCAGATTTTTTAAGAACCTTGTAATTTTCATTTAATGTCACTTCTGACATCTTATGCATTATTAAACATCGTATTCAGTATCAGGCAGTTTTAAAGAAAATAGTATGATCCTTAGAAATAACAGCCACACTCTAAGAAATAGAGATGTTAACCAGAACCTGAAAGGGTTTTTTGGCTTGTTTTCATCTGAGAACCTTTTTGGCTCCTGGTAGAACCATTTCTAAAGGCTCCACTTAGTACCCTTTCAGTGAGTTCTCCCAAGAACCCAACATAAAGGGTTACACATACCAGAACTCTTCAAGTTCTTCAAGGATTTCAACAATCCTTGAGGACCTTTCTCTTTCAAAGATGGTTCTTTGGATAACCTAAGTCATGCAAAGAATCCTTGTCGAACCCTTTCTTCTAAAAAGGATTCAACATAAGTAAATCAGTCTGTGTAGAACCTCAGCCCTTCAAGAAAACTCTTTTGGAACCTTTTCTTTCTAAGAGTGTATAAGGCTGGCAAATGAGAGCTCCTCTACTTTCTCTAATCATTGCCTTTGAGATATTCAACAAAGCTTATTTTCTGATTGCTGATAAAAGATAAAAAATCCGGCATTTTTCAGACTTTTATATCCATAACATCAGCGAGGATACATCATATATCTACTTAAGTTCTCTTTCAGATAAACTGAGCTGGGGGATTTTAGAGAGAACATCCGAGGCAGAGCAAGTCACTTTCTCATTCCTTACATCTGAAGGACGATGTCGAAGCTACAGTACGGCGGGCGATAAGAGGAAGGACGGGAGGCGCTTTTATCAGTATTTACAAAGGGAAGTACATACTGTGTTTGGAGATGAACATATAGATGCATTTCTAATTGGTCCACTGAAGACACCAGGGGTGTCTGCATGCAGTGGAGAGCTATTCAGTGGGAGTGACACTGAAATGATGGATGCCAAGGCTGGCAGTGAAGATAAAAAAAGGACACAAAAAGATGTAGGTGAGAAAGGGAGCGGGTGAGTCAGGAGAGGAAAAGCAATGATTTTTGGGTGAGAAACTGAGATAAGGCAATGTGTGCATATCAGTGGAAACAGGTTTAACAGTGAGAAATAACCAGACTCCCTTGGCTGCAGGAGAGAGGCGACCAGCACTTACATTCTTGCATTACAATATGCGCTCCCTCATATATTAATACCAACTTTTATAACAGATGTATTTGTATGGGAATCATCTTAGACCGATTCAGAAAGAGCCTGACAACTGGGACAAACTGTAGCACAAGCAAAAACGAGGACAGAGCAAAACACAAGTTAACGGGAAACGTAATCCTCCACAAATGAAGCATTTATGTACCACTTTGATAAATCAGAAACAAGAAGCATCATCCCTCCAAGGTACATCAAAATCAGAGCACGGTGCAGCAGCAGGGGGGCTTTAAAATTAAAATTAGCATCTCAATCAGGCCAATCAGCAAATTTCCAAACACCACAACACCACCAGATGTAGAAGCAGAGGCTCATTCTCTTGATTCGCTTAAAAAGTACTGTACTGTATGTGCTTCATAGCAAAGAAATGCTTGTTGAAAGTTTTGAGCAGAGTGGTGTTGCACCTAATGCGTACTGCAAAATATGCATGAAGATTTAGAAGCTTGAGAGTTTCTTTGAAGTCAAAATTAATGTTGGAGTGTTTTTATTGCATATGTCTTGCACTATAAGTCACCTATATGCTAGTATCTGACTGAACAATGCTAAAAAAAATATTATTTGTAGGTACCCCTATTATTATTATTGGTATTTTAGAATTTAAAAAAAGAAAGTTGTTGAGAAAGTTATGCCAGTGTCTCTGGGCCCTCACTGTATTTACTTTACTTATTTATGCAGATGTACTAATTTAGGCAGATGCTATTTGCAGCCACGTGTCAATAGTAAACAATGCTATTTGCACTTGGGGTGGAGTACCCGATGTTTTTTTAAACTTGGGTGTATATAGGATAGCAGGGCAGGTACAAGCACCCAAGTGTCTGTACAAATGTGGCTATTTACACCCAGATTCTCTGAGCAGGGGTGCAACAGGGGGGGGCATCTGCTGGAGTCTACTTTGACGTTCCAGCAATCTAAATCCAATAATCAGCCTCCCGCCTTTTTGATTTAATCATGTGGTGACTGATACAGACTTTGGTTGAGGAAAGACAAACCACAACATAATGAAGTACCTCCTGTTTGTTAGGTCTGTCAGCATCGGAGAGAGGAAGCCGAGGCATTTTTAAAAGCCCCTGTGCACTGTGCCATAACAGCAATGTTGCTGGTTCAACGTGCTGTGCGAGAAGGCTCTGATAAAAAATCCTGGTTGTTATCTGTCTCAGGCTGTACAATTTAAATTTTCAGGCATATGTCTGATTGTGGAATGAATGCTGAGTAAACTGTCTTGCTCTGATGTACAGTGAAAAATACGTGAGGAGTTAATTTGGAAAAATAGATAAACACCATCCCTTAAATTAATAAAACAACACCATTGATTGATTGATTTTCCCCTGAGTGCACAGCTCAGTGTTGGGTTGTTTTGATAGATATCCTATCAAAACAACTCAACACCTGTTTGATTGATATCCCTGAGAGTGCACCAAAAAACAGGGAAGTAGATAAAAACTGAGATAACTGGTTTCTGCAACTGAGGACTTCAGTGAACAGGAAATTTATCCATCTGTGCCACATGCTTTCAGAATTTTGAAGTAGACTGTGATTGGTCACCAAAGCTCTAACTTGGCACGTGTCTTCTGGTGTGATCTGGTTGATCAAAGAGTCCCTGATATTTTTATCATGGTTGTCAACTTCAAAATTATTACTTTATTAGGGTTAGGGAGCAATTTTGGTCATGATAAAAAGAAACAGCGCTTACTGTTGGTTGGAAACTGGAAAGGAATAGCAATTGATCTAGCCTGACCTGCTCCCTCTGCAGACTTTGTCGTTCTATAATCAGAGGCGGATATAGACATTTTGGGGCTTAAGGCAAACACAGGCATGGGGCCCCTCCACATCTCTTATTCTCCTCATCTTTCAGTCCTAAGTCTGAAAAATTAAGGAGACTAGTAGCCTCAGGAACGAAGCTGTTCTGAAATCTGGTAGTATGTCGGCAGATACTTCTGTATCTCTTGCCAGATGGCAGCAGGGAGAACAGGTTGTGGCTGGGGTGACTGTTGTCTTTCATGCCAAGCCATTTGTTTACACAAGTTGGCTACTGTCTTTCTGAATCATTTCTGGAAATATGCACTAACAGCATGGAATAGTGCAAGTTAGCGATGAGACCCCTAGACTCATGAATTATCAACATTACGTGACCTCCTCTTTTGCTCACATCATAACTACTACAGCCTCTGCAGGACTTTGTCACTTGAACTTATGCATGAATCGGTTTCCTGGCACCTGCAGAAACTACTGATGCTGTTCTTCTCTGGAGGTCTTCACAGTGATATTACTCCAAGATGAGTCCAGAGATGAATCCACTGCTGCAAAAATGAAGAAAATGAGCATCTGTTTTCCACAAAAATAGCCACAGGACCGACGATTAAACATTTCAAAATAAAGAAAAGGCCATTTCTCAGGACATAAAAAAAATTTTATGATCACCAACAGTGAAAGTAGTCCCAGAGATTCTGGGATACGTTTCCACAAAAATAATGCAATGTCAGATTCTGAAAAAAATACAGCGAGAGAGGCTGACTTAACCTTGTGTGCCATAGTAACAGCAAAACAAGAAAACGACCATGCTTTCAGACTGAAACCTCCCAGCCTTTTTGCACAGTACAGGAGCAGACAGAAAACTGAGGATGTATGCTTAGAGAATTGGATTGCATCCTCAAAAGCCCTTTGAACCTCTCCGCTTGCGCATACACACAGTTTTAAAGGAAAACAAAACAGAGCCCAGGGCATTGCAGAGAAATACTTCTGTATTGGCAGGGAGAGGAGATGAGACTGGCAAGCAGGAGAAAATACCCAGCTATTCAGTTTGTCATTGCCCTTAACTGTTCCACTCAGAAGCCATTGATCTCAGCAACACATGGTGCTCTGGCCGAAGTGCCAGCGACTGGAAATTCATTCTTTGGAGTGCTGAAGGAAAATGTGGTTGCTGCTTTTGAGGTTCAGTGTGGTTCAGCTTACCAATCTACAGCAGGGGAGATTGGCGTATTGTGCATGGAAGTAACACTTCTCTGAGGGCACACAGCAGGGCAGCAAGGCCATCAAATAGAAGAATGATTTTAAGTGCACAGAAATAATGCAAGAAAGAGAAAAAGAAAACACTCAGGCATTAATACAACACAGATTAAATAAGTCACCTGGAAAATTTATGCTGCTAGGCATCATTTAAAAAGTAATATAGCCCACAGGGATGGGTCGAGGTGCAGGTTGTGGGTCTCTAAATTGAAGAAAATAATACTGGTGGGTGATTTATGCAGACAGATTAACTCAGAGTCCAAAAAGCAATTAGCATGATAAAGTGTTACAGATATTACAATGTAATGCATTAAGAGTTCAACACTGCAACTAACCCGGTGTTACAACGCTCCCAGGTCTCCCCTACCTAAAAGAATTGTTGTATGAGACAACAAGCAATAGTAAAGGTGTAACAGGAGTTTTAATGAATGCTCCAGGTTCAATGAACTCTGCAGAATCCAATCTTTCCTGGATTACTGATGTGCAGAAATCAAAAGTTAATTCCAAGGGGCGCAAAACGGTTAATGTGTAAAATTAGTTTTATGGTCTGTTCACCTAATAAATGGCCCCCGGTGCCTGCTGCCCCTGGGCTGCTGTTGTTTTAACGGCCTATACAGTGTTGAAGAGCATTCAAAGCTCCAATGAGAGCTGCTTTTACAGGATGCTTTCCGGTATAGTGCTTACGAAAAAAAAAAGTAGAGGGTGGGGATAATTAAAATGTAAGAGACTGGGGATAAAACGGAATATTCAATCAAAGACAAAAAATATTCTAACTCAGAGGAGGAACAGATGGGCTACAAAGTAGACCCAATTCAGCAAATGTTTTTGCATCCATTTAAAATATAGAGATAAAAAGACCAGACAGCGGAACAAGGAAACCAGAAAATTGTGCTGTAAGATAGGTGCAACACACACAATAATACTCAGCAGACTACACCCTTTCACCTCTATCCAGTGGGCCAGCACATCTTCATTCCTGTCACCTCTCTGCCCTCACGGTATTTAGTCATGACTGGGCCTTTTATTCATTGCCTATTACCTTTGAATGAGGCGAATGAAAGTGCATGCATTAAATCAATGATGTGAGCCCCTGACAATTCCATTACACCAGAACTGTTTTCCCTTTCTTTGCCGTAGCCATAATTTCCCTAAGCGCCCGATGTGCCTTGTGCTTTGTTTGTCATTATTTCTGACATTTCTCTCGCGTTGCATTCATTCGTCAAATGCAAGTGGCAACATCTCTCAGAGCTCTGCTTCAATTCCATTGTCTTTGTCATTTTAGATTATGTTATTTGTCATCTTTATCTACTCTAGACAGCTTCCTTAATAAATCCATTGTCATATATTTCTGGTGCGTAAACAAATTGTCCTGTTTACGACTATGATTTTACAACAGTGTGGTAACATTTTGGACAAATTAACTTTTTAAAAGGACAGTTTGGATTATTTGAAGAGGGGTTGCATGAGCTACTTGTCCATAGATGGTGGCTGGCACACCCACTGTTAGCAGAAGCAGGGAGGGGCACCAGAATAGAAGTTAAGCAATGTACTGCTGTGGACTTGGTCAAAAATGAAGTGGTATTTTAGCCACTAAAAAAATGTCCAACTAAAAAAGATCACTATAGTTTAAGAGTAAGATATATTTAGGATATTTTCACCACTTTACTCTGCGGAAAAACACTGCTCTCTCCAAGCCAACCAAACTCCATGAGCGAAAGCAGCAATTCTACCTCACAGAACACAGGAGTTTCTGGTTTACCGCTGCCTAGACCGGTTTGTTTGTTTGTGTTATTGGCTGACTTTAGTCAATTCAGACTGTCCTTTATAAGCACCAAAGTCACACAATAACACAAACAAACTAACCAATTGAGGCAGCAGGAGACCAGCAACTCAAGTGTTCTGCAACCTTAAATGACTGATTTTGCCTGTGGAGTTTGGTTGGTTTGGAAAGAGTGATCTTTGGCTTGTATACATTAAAAAAAGAGTCTTCTGCTGGTACTCCTCTCTGCTTTCCAACCTGGGGGCATGCCGACTTGCATCCACTCTCTGAAATACAATTAATATGGATAAGTACCTCATACAACCCCACTTCAGATAATCTGAGCTATCCCTTTAACAAAACTTCCCTTTCACTGCTCCTACCAGCATCTAGGTAGTTCTTCTTTCTCATCCAGTCACTGGTCTATATTTAACAATATCTGTCATGTCTTCGCTGTTGTAACAGTTTTTTTTATAGCGTGAAGGCCCTCACATGTTGTTGTACGCCCCCATCCAGGAGACAGGCTCAGCGCAAAACCCTTCATCAGTGAGCTTCCTCCCATCTATGCCTGTTAAATACATTTTCTGGTTCCTGTCACTTCCAATCATGGGTGTGTCTTCTGACTCAGCTCTTTCTTATGAATAATACAAACATCAGTTGTAAGTCGTAAATATATCCTTTAAGTTTGTAGTCGCTCAGGTTCACACAAACAAGCTAGCAAATTTAATTATGCCTTATTATGAGCTAGCTTTATTAACTTTCATGAATATTTTATCACTGTTTTCCATTAATGAACACTAGAGAGACGTAAGTAATTTGAAACAGCTGGTTGAAAGAAAAGCTAAGGTGTTTAACACTCGTGAGGGTCCCCTGCATCCTTTGTGACTGTGTCTGTTATAATAAATCAATTAAATTAACGCAGAATGAGGCTGGTGGCTGACAACTGAAGCGGCGTAGTAGCTCATATATTTCCCAAGGAAACAGGAACCAGGAGTTTGTTTGTGTGCGCACTGAAACTCTTCTTTGATGATGTCAAAGAGAGCATGTGGATGCCTCTCAGCAGCACAGCTGTGACAGCCTCTAAAACTGGTGATATGAGCTTAATAAAACAAAACTAATGGAAAAGTTCAAAGGTAAAGTTTTCAGGGATAAAACGAAACAGTCTGTGAGAGTCAACATGGAACCAGTGGACTACAATGAGATTTTAGGAAACGCTGGTCCTCACAGTTCACTGTGTACTTTAAACAAAAACGCCTTTAGGACATCCTGAGTGCTTTCAGAACAATTATCCATTTAAGCTGTTTGGGTAAACATTGTACATAATCACAGAGTAAACTGTACTAGATATGAACCCCATTAGGGTACTTCTGGACTTAAGTGCATCAGATTTATTATCACATTTATATGTTGAAAAATAGGTAGGTTTTTGGTCATACTTATTGTAACATGATGTTTTTGTCCCAAATCGAATTTTTGATGCATTAAGTGGACTATGTAAACATGTATATTCATGTGACACACTGTTAGAAAGTTGAGATACTCGTGTTTCGACCAGTGCCAACCATTTCAAGATATAATCACAGCTGCAGGTACAATCAGTGCCACAAACCAGAAAAAAATTACAACACTGAGGCAACTCACCATTGTTGCTTTGTAGTAAATCACCAATTTATATTTTGATGAAAATGGTCCCGTTTACACTGCAAAGTGGGTCCAATCCAGTCATATATTTAGTGCAAAACAAACTATTTTTATCAATAAATCTCCACAACTTGCAAGACCCAGCTAGCAGATGTTTGCTCACCCACTCAAAGCTGCCAAAATACACAGCTAATATGTAAACTTCATATGACAACAATGAGATTCTTGTGTTTCAGTCAATGAGATAGTCACAACAGCAGGTACAATCAAGGCCACAAACCAGCAAGAAACAATTACAAAACTGAGGCAACTCACCATTGCTGTTTTGTAGTAACCCACTGATTGATTATTTTCCGCCAGATGTTTCACCATAATTACAAAGAAGCTTGTGCAAGCGTTTACTGCAAATTTGCTCAATTACATTTTTCTCAGGGCTCTTCAAAACCTTTATTAGGGTGCTACTAGATTTTTAAGTGAAGCCTGGAGAAGAGGTTATGTCGCCCTCGCTCCAGTCCATGTACTGGATTCCTGTTGCAATCTCTATTTCTATCGGAGAACACCAACATCAAAAGGGAAGTTCAACACCTGCTAAAAAACCCACCTTTGCCTTTAAAATCTGATAGTTCAAGTTTCATTTATTAAAGTTTGACAGGGCAGCGTACAGCAGCATGAAAACATTTTAAAAAGTGAATCCTGGAATGTGTCAAACATAACACTGATCAACATCATAGACAAAAACAACAAATCATTACCATAAATAAATAAAAAATAAATAAATGAGTAATTTAAAAACAATTTAAGCATATGGAGAGTGTGTATTTTGGTTGTACTACATAGCAATTAATTTCATAAGCAAAAGCATGTAATCAAGAGAACAATGTCAACAATAATAAGTAATTTAAAAACTATTTAAAAGCACAAGGATTAAAGGAAGGTTCATGTGTTTTGGTTCTACTTGTGGCATCCCCTGTGCCAACAAAGCATGTTACTTGTGTGTTGAGGCTGCTGGCAGAAAACCAACAGTTCCTCCTCAGCTTCTATTATATTATGTACCATTGTTCTCAATTATCCAACCATAGCGCACATATTCTTGTGACTGTTTAATTAGTACAAGAAAAAAGTCCTCTGGGTACTTCATCTTCTTGAATCATTGCGTCAGTATCTGAGTGAGTTATAATGCAAAAAATAAAATAAACATATTTATTCACAGACAATCTTGAAAAATGCAATGTCTGAAATTCCTCTCTGCACAAACATTGAAAACTAAGTAAGATAGTGCTTATTTCTCATTCAAACCCTTAGGATATTTAGTTTTAAAATTATGTATCCAATAAGCTTTTCTTTGAACAAGTCATTTTATCCCCGCCTGCACCGTTCCTCAGTGTTCTAACTACCTCAATAACCATAAAACGCAGCGTTCAGACTTCATGGCCTGAGACATTAGGATGTCTGTCTACAGTATAAGAGACTTGTCATCTCCTGATGTTGCTTTTATGTTGAAAAGGTTTCAATCATCTGCAAAACAAACCCACAGAGATATCTGCAGCATGCACATTTATTTGTGTGTGATTCTACCTTTCCTTTGGATTTTATTTTTTTTTTTAACTTATTTTATGTGTGGGTGTAAAAAGTGATTACTTCTAATCATTTCACCGCGGTCCCATTGCAGTGCCCATTCCCCCCTAGAGACTAATCATGCATGATTAGCTGATGGGTTCTGAGACTGGCTTCAGAATGAATACATTTCTAAATTTAACTCCAAATGCGCAGTTTGAAATGTCACTGTACACTGTGTGCACATCATTATCGCTTGTATGAAACTCGACACAACAAGGACATTCAACTCTTCCAGGTTTAATAAGTTGTAAAGAATAGCCATCAGACTTCACTAACAAGTAACAAGCTGTACTTTGTCTAAAATTAGACAAAAGGTAATTAAAGATACATTAAAACAGAGCTGTACTGTAAACTAAACTATCATTTCCCTTTTTAGACATTATTAGAGGGTAATAAAAGACACATTACAAGTGAACTGGAATGTAAACCAAATTGAAATCACATATCTGATACTTAAAACAATAAAGTAGCAGGTAGAGATATATTTTGGGCATCGGTCTGGTGGTTTCACTTTAGTTTGCAGTACGGTTCTGTCGTAATGTGTCCCTACTTTCCTCCTAAGAAAGTTTTAATAAGGGTCTAACAGTAGGAAATAATACGCTTTGGTTTACTGTACAGTTTTGATGTAATGTATCCCTAATTACCATCCAAGAAAGTCTATTAAGTGCCAAAAATTGTCAAGCGAGGGAACATGAAAATCAGAGAACTGGATCCAAAATGCAGACCGGGATACTGAGCTGGTGGTTCAAATGATTTAATAACAAAAAAAATTTACAGAACAGTCAAACAAAGGCAAACAAATCCAAAAGACGAGGCAGGGGGAAAAAAAAGTCCAGAAAGTTCAAATGCAATAATCTGAAAACTCAGTGGGGATAAAAGTCTGAGGAAGATCCACCGGAAAAACACAAAGAGACTCGACAAAGTGGCGAGAGGAACTGGCGACGGGACTAAATACACTGGGAGGTTGATGAGGGGCAGGAAGACATAATCAAGGACAGGTGGAAACAATCAGAACTCAAAAGGGTGGGAAAACAGTGAAAGACAGGAAGTAAAGCAAAGAACTACAAAATAAAACAGGAAATAGTAACAGAAAAAAACCCAAACCATGACAAATTGGAAATGATACTTTAAATTACTGTACTGTATTATAATATGTCCCTAATTACACTAAATAAAGTCTAATACATGTCAAACAGTGGGAAACAATACACTGTAGTTTACAGTATAGTTATGTTGTAATGCATCCCAAATGACCATCTATTAAGGCTAATAAGGGTCTAATAAAGGGTCTAATACTGTCTAATAAAGAACATACTAATTTTTTTTGTCTAATTTGATACAAATTAAGGCTTGTAATGTCTTATTAGTGTACCTTTAGGTGTAAAGTGTCTAATTAGGTCCTAATACTGTCCAATAAAGAACATAATATTTCTAGTTTTTGTCTAATATAAAACAAAGTACAGCTTGTTACATCTTATTTGTGTAAAATTAAGTGTGATCAGAATATTTGTTTGCAAGCTGTGTAATCCCTCCATAGATCGGGTACAACTGGGAATTACCTAAAGGCGTCGTAAAGACACAAATGCTCTGTCCGTTTACTGTGCAAAGGACACAGGCTGCGGACACACCGACTCTTCCTGGAATTTTATAGGACATTGTCACATTTTATGGTTCGTAACTGTTGGCAATATAACGAAATGAAGGTCATTTTGATTTAAAAGCTCAAGCAAACATTTTATTAGCACACAAGGTCAATTCATTCCCAATGGAAGAGGCTACTAAAATTCGTCGCCTGGTGAAGATTAGACGCCGTTTGCTTGCGTAAATACAGATTAACCTTTGTTATATGTACAACACAAATCCGTTTCAGGTGGGGATGTTCCTCGTTTAACTACAACACAGTGCCTCATGCATGTAGCAAACATCTGCATTATGCTCCCGCCGAGGCAGCATCTGTATAATGTGACCGCTGAGCCTGCAAGCCCTATTGAGCGGACCTGGATGCTCCTGGTGGGGAGGTTACAAGTAACCCCGAGGCAAGACTTCACAGATCAATGTAAGCCACTTCCGATTCTCGTGGCTTCATAATTTGCCAGGCAAGTGATCAAGAGAAGTGATCCAAAACATTATCACGTTTTTTGCGTCCGGCCGAGTGAAATTCGATATCGATTAGTACGGACACGTGTACACGAGGGTCCTTACATTCCCCACATGAACACTCCACGGTAACATCAGTCTTTTAAATGGAGCTCTGCAGGATTCTGGTGGTTTGTATTGATGTACAGAGAACATAAAATGGAACATCTACTGCGTTATAGATTGGCCTTTCTGTTCAGCTCAATTTATTAAAACAATAAATATATTAACACGGTTTCGTTCTTTCTCTCTGCCTCCTTCTCCCACACCTCCGTACACACTTTCACAGCTGCCTACAATCTATATACGTTTTTAAGAAAAAAATGCACTGAAGCCCACAGCTTGTCAGAGATTTAGAACTTTAATCAATAAAACCTTAAAGCCAATTCTGTCTTTGCTTTCGAGTTCTATCTTCCAGACGTCAGTCTTTTAAATATCAGGTAACGGAGATGCCTGAATTCTTGGTACTGCGGCTGTGGGTCGAGTTGACAAAACTAAGTCCAGACACAAAAGCATAAACAGGCAAAGTGCTGGTAAGATGTCGGTCGACGGGACACATAAATCATCTGGAACTGGACGGCGTGGGTGAAATTGGAAGCAAAGAAAATGAAGAGATATGGAGTGAAATACTACGGTGCGAGTGTGGACAGATTATGAGACAAGAGGACCTCTGCACAGACATAAAAGAGAATGACACCCAGACTAAAGGTCCACTGTGTCCAGACGTCGCTGCTTCATTTGTTTGTGTCTCTTTATGATCGTTCTGTGTCTCTTTGTAGACATTTTTCATCTTGTTGTGATACTTTTATGTCTCTTTGTGGACATTTTGTCGCTTAGTCATAATTTTTCATCTTGTTGTTATACTTTTGTGTCTATAGTCATTTGGCATCTCTTTGTGTTTCTTTGTCATCTCTTTTTAATCATTTTGCATCTCAGTGTGATTATTCTGCTGTCATTTGTGTTGTTTTAGTCACTTGGTATCTCTTTGTATTAGTTTTGCATGTCTTCTTAGTTGTTTTGAATCCATCTGTGGACCTTTGTGTCCATGTGGTTGTGTTGCATCTCTTTATAATTATGTTGCATGTCTGTATGATCATTTTGTCTCCTTTTAGCCAGTTTGCATCTGTCATTTAGTAGTCAATTTGTGGTCGTTTTGTTTCTCTTTATAGTCATGTTGCATCTCATTTTATGTCTCCTTGCAGTTGTTTTGCATCTCTATAGTCCTGTTGTTGCATCTCATGATCATTTTATGTCTCCCTGTAGTTGTCGCATCTCTTTCTGGTCATTCTTTTTAGTTGTTTTGCATTACATCTCTTTGAGGTTGTTTTGTGTGTCTTTGTGTTACTTTCTGGCTGTTTTGCATGTCTGTATTCATGCAGGATCTCATGGTGGTCATTTTTTATCTCCCTGTAGTTGTTTTGCATTTCTTTGTGGTTGTTTTCTGTCTCTTTATGGACATTTTGTGTCTCCATTTTACATGTCTTTGTGATCATTTTGCATCTCTTTTTACTGATTTTGAAATCATTTAACTTCTCTTTGTGATTGCTGTATATCTCTTTGTGGTTGTTTTGCATCTATTCATTATGATGATGCATTTCTTTGTGATCATTTTGCGTCTCTTTGTAGTCGTTTCCCATCTCCTTTTGGTTGTTTTGCATCTCTTTGTGGTCAGTCTGTGGCCATTTTTGTGTCTCTTTGTGCCTCTTAGTGGTCGCATCCCATGGGTCCCTGTGTTTGGTCGCCCTGTTCAATAATCCAACCACGACAACGTGTGTTAATAAAGTCGCTGTGAACAGTGTTGGTTAAGTGGACCAGGATGCTTCTCCACCTTCTTCTGCACTTTTTTTTTTGAGATGGAAACACTTCTTCATCTTTGTGCGAAGTCAGGATGTGTTAACGATGTTCAGACTAATTACCGTTTTGAAATGACGATGATGGATTACACACGTATTTGCGATGTGTCAAAAACCTGAATGAGTTTAGGCTTTTTTTTTCCTCGTTACCATTGTAACACGTGTTGTATGGAGAAATTGAGTTTTGATTAATAACATGTTTCAGTACTTTCAATACCTCGGCTGTCTCAAGCTTGGTGGCACATCTTTTCTGCTCTAAGAAGCAGCCAGTCAAATGTAATCAATAAAACACGCTGTTCATACTGAACAACAAATGAGTTTCATGTATCTGCTTTAACTGGACACGAGAAATCTATAATTTTATTGCGTCTTTTGCTCTTTTGTTTTTATTATTCTTGAATAATAATAATAAAAAATGTTTGTGCTTTTCATGCACACAACAAAAAGAGCACACCATTAATCATCAACTCAAACCTCGTGCCTTAATCACAGCCTCTGCTGCAATAGCAGCTGTCGCGACGGGACAAAATGCTTGACTGGATTCCCATCAGCCCTCTCTGTACATCCACACTGCTGGAGAGGAGCGACAATCACCGTCACCCGCTTCATTTTGAGAAAAGTTACTCCCAGTGTGATGTTCAGGCTCCAAAAGTAAGCACAATCATGCTAGTGGTGTTAAAACCATTCAAATACACGGATGTAAAAATGCACTGGTGTCAAACACAGGAGAGAACAACTCGTAATTTAATAACAGATACTCATTTAGTCTTTTATGAAAATTCATTTATATGTGCTGAGGCGGTGTTTCACTGTAAGCCTCTGAGAGAAACACTGGCAGGTGGAAGTATAAATTATAAACATTGACTGGGATCACTTGTTTCCCTGAGCTCTGCGAGGATAACTGTGCATTAAAACACTTAAATCGACCCCTCTTCTCTTTTTATTCCCTAAAACAGAAGTTTCAGCTGTTGGGGATTCAGCCGTAGCTGCTTGATATGCACATGTGTTCCTTCAATTTTTTTATTATTGTCCTTCACGCTGAGTGGCTGCAGCACAATGAGGCCATCATGGTAAATGTTGAAATGCATTAATGTGATATTATCCACCCTCGTGACAGACGGTGACCCGCAGGGAAACTCCGGCCTGATATGAAAATATTGCCCGGCGCGGAATGTCCCCGAGTAATTGAATCATGTCTTACATTGTGTACTCTGCCTTTGTATTGTGCCGCGTGAAAATTCGTTTAATGGTTCGGAACAATGTTAATGCATTTAGAGCGTCGGGCACGAGAAGGCTGGTGACCCATAGGGTGCTTCTGTTGGGGGAGGTGAGGTTTTCAGTAAATGTGACAGTCCTAGGCCAGTGAGAATGGTCACAGCAATTACTAAATGTCATGTGTATGCCTGTGTGAACGGTATGCATGGATAAAAACACATTATATGTGTTTTTTACGATTAAATGTAGCTTATTGTTTATGGCAGAATGGGAAGAAACATGATAGGGGAGACTGGGGACAGCTGCAACACAATTAGGACTAGACTAATCCGTATATTAAACCAGGCCTGTGAAGATAACCACATTACCACAATATTGCGATCATGTAATGCCTACCATGAGGTTGAGCTCACCGCAAATTTTATTTTGTGGAGTCAAGCTTGTGTTATTCTACAGAGGGCTGCAGGACACAAGTTAGCATATTAGCACTTTTGATTCCCTTGTTCTTCGACATTTTCTTTTTTCCACTTCATTTGCTGTTGATGTTGTTGTTTGAGCATACTTGTCTAATTTAAAGTTTATCAAAAATGTCATTATTGTGATCTGTAACTGTGTAAGCAGATAAGCTGTATGTATGAAATTAGTCTTAGAAAAAAATTAAGCAGCAAATACTGTGAAGCTTTTAAGTGTCTTAAAAGTGACTAAATGAGACTACAGCTGTCGTCGAGGACATTAAAGACTAGTCACTAGAAAAAAAAAGGTACCTGTAGCCGTATGTGAAATAGTCATAGTTCGGTACCTAATAAATATCTTTTTTCAAAATAAAACTACACATTTTAGAGTGACCCTTCATTGTGACCAGTTAAAAGGTACACCTGTGCAATAATCCTGTTATTTAATCAGCATCTGGATAAGCCACATCTGTCAGGAGGATGGATTATCTCTGTAAAGAAGTGCTCACTGCTCATATAACAAAAAAAGAACTGAGAGAAATAAAACCTTCATGTGCACAGAAGAAGTCTTAGATCTTTTACTTCAACTCATGAAAAATAGAAGTGAAAACAAAAGCGCTGCGTTTATGTTTTTGTTGAGTATATATACTTTTTACAACAACGTATATTGCACGTGACAGAAGAAGCAGCGAGTGTGATACATATACAGCCAGTGGATTCACTGTGCTGTTCTTTAGGTGTTTTGAGTCATTATTATTTTATTTGCTGGAAAGACAACAAGACCAAAGGAGGGAGAAAACAAAATCCTGAAGCACATTGGGCTGACTCTCAGATGCAATCTGGATTTCCTGCAACTTAGGAATGAGAAGCGCAGATATTTCTGGGCAACGAGCGCCCGGATTCCAGCTGCTTCAATGTTTTATCCCCCAAATATCTACTGACAGGCGGAAATGTGCATTTGCGCCCAGTGGGGATGAAAATATGTAAAGACTTTAACCTGACTTGCTTGTTCTCCACATGTAGACATGGATGTTTGTGCACATTTTGCATGTGAAGGTTGGTTTGTGTTTGGTAATGTGTCGTGCTGTTTTTTTTTTTTTTTTTAGATATTTCTTGAGGGAATTGTGAGCAGTTTGGATTATTTAAGTCCTACAACAGCTAAAACTGCTGCCACTAATTCCTCATGGGGTAATATTCAAACACAAGTAAATGCATTGAACTTCAAACTATAATGGTTTGTTCACTCCTGTAAACACTTTCATTCCACACTTACAAAGGAATTTTTCATTTTCCTACGGGTGTACATGCAATTCACTACAGTAATTGACAGATTTTATTGGAATGTACTTGGTTGGTTTTCTACATAAGAAACAGTAATCTCTGGAATTGATGCATTAGTCTGGAAAGTGAGGACCAAAGGAATTTTAATCAGGCAGAAAACACACTGCTGTGTAGCTTTTAAACAACCCAGCAGAGCTATTGATGTAAAAACTCTAAATCTCGCTCATAATTGCTCCCTGCATTCTTATCGGCCACGAACTACAAGAGAGACGGAGGGAGGAAAAGTACAAGGGGGAAAGAAGAACGCAGTGAGCATGCTCAGTGTTCAGCAGCACTACAGTTAACTGTGGCTGAAGTAACATGGGAAATATTGAGTTTTCAGGGACAGCTGGGGTCCTAAAATCTACAACTGGTCATCAAAGAATTAACAGTGAAGACTACTTTGCAAGGTCGGTCCTGTTTTCCCATGGATTTGTTCCTGAGTGATCATACAGACTGTGAGATTTCTTCTAAGATTACTGCACGCTGTGGATCTTATCAACTTGGATATGACATCACGTCTGATGTACGTAGACTGTACGATGATCACGCCTTCCAAATCATCGGCCATGATGCAATATACAAGAAAATATTAAGCTAAGCAAGAATTGAATCCTTGCAATGGTGATATTTATGTGTATGGGAAAAAAATCCAAAGAATGCCATGGTGCAGGAAAAGAGACCGACTTAAGAAGCTAATTTTGCAAAGAGAACGTGTAACAAAATGGCTGAAATGTACGTTTGTGCATTGCTGTTGGTTGGTTATAAGCAGCAGGTTGTAGCAGTCACATTGTGAGACAGTGATCCTAAATTTCAGACTTTGACAAAACTTGGTCTCAGGTTATCTCCCTGTATGACAGTGGACCAGCGTTTTGGATGTCCCCACGTTTCTTTAACGTTTGTCACGAAATCACAAAATACATACCCACTTAATCGGGACAACAGTTTCTTTTTAATTGTCCCAGGTTGATTAATATCCCACAATGCTTTGGGAGATGACTAGCTTGTGTCCCATACAAAATTAATAAGGATTGGGTGAGTGGTTTTCATACAAGTTACACTCACATTTGAAACTTTCTGATAACTTATAGTTTATGTATGTCAGTATTATGAGCTAATAAAAGTTTTTCCTTCATGTTGTGTGCATTTACATGTGAGTTTTGTGCCTTTTATTGTGGAAAAATATGACAATAAATGAATATATTTCACCAAGAAGTGGTTGCAGCATTGAAGATCTGTGCTTTGCATTCTTTGCAAACGTTTAATTTAGCGTTGGTACATTTTCAGTGAGCGAATATTGAACAACACTGTCGACTGTCGGATTTTATTTGTGCTTTTTTCTGTTGACAGCCCTGCGCTTTATCTTCTCAATGAAAAATGAAAACGGGCTTTTCTTGCTGAGGTTTATTGTTACACACTTTAATGCCAGCCAAGGTAGAGTGTTCAATTTTGGTCGCTCACCAGTGTCACCCTGACAACACGCACCCAGAATCACTCGATTAAATTCTTGAATTAGTACAGACTACAGGAATTCATTATCCGAGTGAATCCTTGGCTGGTTTTGATTTAATATATTTTAATGCAAACCATATCTGAATTTGGACCACCGGTGTGAAAACCCTTAAAGGAAAAACTTGCGTTGTTTCATGTAAGAGTATCAACCTCAGCAGGTGTGAGTGAAGCCTTCCAGAAACGCCTTTGATGGATATGTTTAACTGAGAATATAGTACATTTTTAATTGCTGTGAAGGATCCTGCTCTGGAAAGCACGGTATGTCTAAGTATAGAGACGCATGATTGCAGATGGGACCGCAGCACTGCCAAAGGCTCTGTTGAGAAGCTAATAGTCTCTGCGGATCACAACAATTTTCCTTTCTAACTTGTTAAATGAGACCTGAGAGGTATGATGAGTGGGCGTGTGCAGAAGAAAGTGCGAGTTCCACACGGTGAAATTAGATAAGACTGAGTGTTGACTCCTTTTGTTAAGCAAGACTTCAGCATTAACTCCACAAAAATGACTTCTGCGTTCTCTTTGGTTTTTATGGCTTGGCAGGAGAAATAACTCAATAAAAAAACAGCAAAGACCAAAAGTGTGAAAAATAGAAAAGTGGTATCTGGATGCTTGTTACTGGAAATCAGCACTTATTGAAGAAATATGGAGCAAGATGAGTGTTTTCACACCTTAGCACTTATCTCACAGAGGGATATAGCAATCCACTGGTTACAATACAATTTCTTTTAACAAAAACAGTGATAATAATGTCTTGTTCAGGACTTAGATGTGAGATAAAATCAAATAATAAGCGAGGGAGAGACAAAAAGATCAGTGCCTGGTTGCATACAACCACTTAAATTTCCATTTAAGGAAGCCTTAGGAAAAAATTATCTGTGTAAAATCATCCTGAGGATTTCCTTGGGAGTAAAAATCCTTTGCTTGCAGTTATTTAAGTATTTCCTTGTGAGTTATGTAATTTACGGTGACTAAAGAGGAGAAGGAGATAGCAAGACACATTTTCAGGGGAGGGAAAACCCACTGGACACTGTGAGACTTGATGTTAGCACTAGCAACTTTGTAGCTAGCTAGCCAAATGTTAGCATGACTCTGTCTCCTTCACATATTAACGTTAGCTTCTACTGAAACTCACCAGTTTCAGTAAAAGCAGATTTCTCACATTGTTTTTGTCAGTTAGCTTCTTCTTCTTCAGCTTGTGTGCATTTTTTATGTTTTATTTACTTTGGATTACGTGCTTGTGGGTTCTTTTTTTTTTTTTTAGAACAACATTCTCATCTTTATCTTCCTGTTATTGCGCATTTTGGAGAGGTTAGCTAACAGGCTACCTAAGTGTGTTGGCTGAGTTAGCTAACACTGTCTAGTAACATTAAAGTCTGTCTAAAGCAATAATAAATATGCGTTCTGGGTTTGTTATTGACCAACCAGGCAAATTTGAATGATTAAAAAATTCTTTAGAATATAAAATTTGGTCTCAAAATCATAAAAAAAATGTGTCAGTGTCAAAAACCACTACGACCTGAAAATGAGCTTAAACATGGACGCTCCGTCTAGCAGCTATATCAGACTTGTACACATGTACACACTTGTAGACACGCGTGTGAGCCACCAGAGCAACAGGACGGTGACAGGATGGTATTGTTTTCCTTCGGCGTCGGGTTTTGGAACTGAAGTGAGCTGGAGTGAACTGCTGGGCTGAGGGTACATTCGTAACGGACCATTGGTGAGGGAGGGGGGGTTTGTTTGTGAGTCGGTTCTCAGGGCTTGTATAGCGTTGGGGGACCATGGCTCTGGCACGTCACCAAGCCCCAGAAATCCACAACACAGAAATCTCCAACAACAGTTTACCAATCTAATTTCACAATTTGTCTTCAGCGACTATTTTCAATCAGTGTTTAAAAGAAAAGCTTTCCTCTACACAGATTTTTAAGAGTGATGTGAGTAAAGCGTAACCATGGTTACATGCTGTATCATGAAAATACCTGTCCTGAAAGCCTGAGTCTAAACACTCCTAAATGAACCCCACAGCTCAGGGAAATATTTAGTTTCAGGGACAAACTTAAGTTTAAAACTTATGGTGGTTTTTGCAACCAGAAACAAGCATATTAGCTACTGAGCGAGAGAGGGGTTTCCCTATTTAAGACATGTTAATAACACTCAGGTGGAAAAACTGTAGAGTCTCTGAAATGAATTAAAATGGAAGCCAGTGTAATTTCACACATTGTGAGAAATAGCATGTGGCTCAGTGCCTCAGCTGGAGGCTAAAATATGTAAGCTGAAGAGTCTGTGCATTAACATGTGGCTTTAAAAAGCACATAAATTAAATAAATCAGTGAATGCCTTATAATTGTTTCAAACTGAGAGGTGGCAGCAGAAAATTCTGCTTTAAAATGTATGTTTCCTTCAATAAAAGAGAGACTATTTTTGAAAATACCAGCAAAGTTGGCGCTTTATCAAGTGTTGAGAGGCTGAGTGGCTCATTTGAAATGTTGATCTACAGTAAACAAGCATGGGCACACACACCACACACACACACCTACGGCGACACAGCATGCAAACAGACCCAGCATGCAAACAGACACAACAATGACCCCGTTACCCTTTTTTGACATGGTTACTTGAAAACTGTTTCACAGCGCTGGGAAGCAAATAAAGCCAGACGAACGCACTTAAAATGATAATAATAATTAAGCCAACCCAGTCGAGTTATTTTCACCCCGGGACTTATTTTTCCCAGTTTTGCCATCTTGAAAGCAGATCATTGCTTATTTTACTTAGCCTCACTGCAGAGCTTTACAAAGTTTTAACCTCCCAAACAATACACACACACACAGACACACACACATACAGTAAGGCTAATACTGAGGCAACATCCTGCATCTTCATGATTTCCTTCAACATGTGTGTATCCTGACAATTAACAGCTTATTAAAGGAGAAATCTGTGATATATTTACTGTAATGAACCATAAAATGACCATGATATGTCATCAGAGATGAAGAAAACATGCTAAGTTGAAATACTTGGTTAGAGTTCTCTTTCCTTAGTGGTAGTTTTATTGTGGTTAAACCCTGTAATATGCAACATTTCTGCGTTAAAATGTCTAAAAATGCACGTTATACATTTTGTAGAGTTGTGTACTTACATTATTCCAAAGAGAAATTTGTAATTTATTCTAAGTAATGGTGCGCTTTCTTGCTAGCTGTTTCTGGCTGGTCGCTAGTTGCTGTAACTTCAACAAAGCCATGAAACTCGTAAAAAAAAGGCCGTATCTAGAGCCAGTTTTGGTTTTTCTGATCTGGAGTAAATAAAAACATGGCGGAGCATCTTTTAGCTCATGGTGTTGGTTTGACACCCTGTAACTTTACTGCTGATACACTGATAAACCCACTGTTCACTGATAAACCCACTGTTCACTGATAAACCCACTGTCCACTGATAAACCCACTGTCCACTGATAAACCCACTGTTCACTGATAAACCCACTGTTCACTACCTGCCCATGACAATTATATGTTGCTTCACGTTGGGGTCCTGCGTCACCGTATCACAGTTAATTCCATAACAATGACCTGCTCACTGTACATTATCCCATTCATTACATTACTACTTATAAAAGAAAATCAGTAATTCGTTGCAAAATATTGATTAAAAAATATTTTCACTTATGATTGTATTGCTCCTTTAGAGTCTATGAACAGAACTGTGTCCATCGTTTCTTCATAGAAAAACACTGACCAACCAGAATCAAGTATTTAACAAAGCTGTTTCATAAAATGTGATAATAAAGCCATAAAAGCTTCAGGATGTTTTATTTTGTGTTTACTCTGCTAGTACCAGCAAAGTAACAGAGCCATGATGGCAGACAGTAAGAAAACAAGGCCTAGGGTTAAAATAAATAACACCCTCTGGAATCACCATGACATTATAAAGACATCTAGAACGAAGCTTTAAACACGAACTCTTTAATTAAAAGAACTGGTTTACCAACGCAGCACACAGGCTTTATTCCACGACAGCCGAACCAGGACTGGAAGTATTTTTTTGTAATTCAGTACAAAACAATAAACACTGAGAAAAAAAAAAAAAAAAAGTTGAGAAATAATTAATGATGATATGGGAACGCTCCATAACAAACAGCTCTTTTTTTTTTAATGAATAATAAATGCCGATCAAGATGGCAGAAGAGATGTATTCAAAGGATAATATTGACTTGTTTGGCTCAGGGAAGCGTCTTCGCATGCTTTCAGAAATGTCAACTCTTCTGCGGCGCCGATTAAAGCGTGGACCCGATCGATCCGTGTTACCTGTTAAGTGTCTCAAGTATCGACTGGCTTGACTTTTTCCCTGCGAGCGGTTTGCAGAGTAAGCACAAAGTCGGCGTATCTAGTTACCTCTCTGGCTGGTCCCAGAGCAAACAAAACTCTTGTATAACTTTACAGCCGTTTTAAACATTGATATACGCGTCCTCGTCCCGCTTTAAGATCCACTACACAAGCTCATTAAGAGCCGACGTCCCTGTTTTTATGACAACAGGAGTTGTTACCGTTTCGAGGATTACATTGTGCGGTTCAGTGTACATCTTTGATTATTGAAAAGCAGAAGAGGGCATGAGACAAACAAGATGGAGGAGTAAAAGGAAAAAAAAGGCAGAAAAACAAGAAAGAAGAAGACATTTATGACAGAGGGGGAAAAAAAAAAAGAACTGAGGAAGCATAAGCGCTGGAAATGTACCAAGAGACAACAGGCGCTACCAATTAACTCGCTACAAGAGTTACGACTTTCTCTTGAGCTCTCACATTGGCTTCAACCTTTTGACCGCTCATCTATAACTTAGAGACCATTAAGTGCCCCACAAAAGTAAGCCTCTCATTATAATTGCTTTAAATATTCATGACTTCTTCACAATCAACAGGAACTTTCTCAAAACGGTCGGTCGGTCGGTGGGATGTGCAGCTGTTTCCGATATCTCTCAACATCTATTAACCAGATAACTCTCGGCGCCTGGCCCGTCTCCAAAAGTGGAGAAGAGCTGTTAGTGATCTTAAAACCGTGATCCACACAAATGCAGCCGCTCGGGGCTTGAAACAGAGCTGTTAAGCTGCTTTACACAAAATAACAGCTACAGTCGGCTTGAATTCTTGTCCTTTATAATGCACTCCTATTCACAGAAGACTTTCGCCAAAGTGTAAGTAATAAAATGAATAACGGCTGAATTCCATTTAGCTGCTTTGGTTTCACGTCCTGTTATTGTGCATGTGAATAGAATGGAGCCACTGTTAATGGTATTAGTAACACCTGTGTCAAAAAGCCCGCTGTGGACTATGGTTACATAGTTTGCTAACACTTTATTTGAAGGAGTGTGCATAAGACTGTCATTACATTGTCATAACCATGTCATGACACCTGATATAACCATGACAGAGCCTTAATGAATGTTTGACTGTTGTTATTAAATGTCATTTGGTCAATTTTGTCATATTTAAGGCGAAGTTGACATTGTCTGTGATGCCTTTTATTATGACAACTTGACATTAATCAAGCCAATAATGCCTTTGTTATGACAACTTGACATTATCAGACTTAAAGAAACTGTTTAGCCCTACGTTTTACGATTACATCATGAAGTCATATGTGGTTGGTTTTGACACCAGCTATAATGACACCATTATAAGCGTGTCATGGATATTTTCTTTGAGCTCAAGTAAAGTGGTATATTTTGGACTTGTCATAAACCTGTCATTAAGTTTTATAACACTGTGAAAGGCTTTGTAAAAGTGCCATGAATAATATCCTGGACTTCAATTAAAGTGGAATGTTTTTCACGCAGGAACCATTTTCTTACTTTCTACCAAACTACAAAAAAATATGTTTTTTTTTTTACTTTGGGGTGAGTTGTCCCTTTAAGAAAACCAGTTGCCAAATCCACAATGTCTTAAATCATAATGGAACATCCCCTACAGTATGTGCACTGATCTTTACAGAAATACTCTAAACAAGACTAACAACTCAACTGTATTTTTGTGCCGTTGGAGTTTTAGCCAGGCTTTAGGGCAACTTATTTATCCATCTTCATCTATCGAACAGTTTGTTTTTCTCAGCAATATTAATCATCATCATTCATCTCGTAAAGCTTTTAACTTGGCTGCAGACTCTTTAGTCTTGCTTTCTCATTGCTCAGTTACAATCCAGGGGGAAATTACAGTTTTACTGTTTCCAACCTACCTGCTCAGACCAGATCAGCAGCGCACTGCGCACCTCCGATATCTTTCCTTGCGTCAAACTCCTTTGACTGATGTTTTGCTTTCTATGCAACTGTGATTAGACGTTAATTGAGCGCAAGATTCACACATTCACACAAAAACAAATGTTTTAATATCCTGAAGTGCCGAATCAAAAGGCAGCTGCACTTGCTTTACATTCCTGAAGATGCTTCTCGTCTCATTCAGCACACTTCCTCAGTCTTTTGATTCAAAGCACCTGCAGATATATTATGACCTGGATGACTGAGAATCCTCACAGACAAAAGTTTTACAACAGTTATGTCAGAGATGACAGCTGGGACTCAAATGATTACTTTTCCCCTTTCCAGCCTCTCTCATCCACAACAACTTGCCTTTATGACGTCTTTCTGTTTTAGTTGATTAATTCCCTTTAGAGCTTTGTGAAGGCGGCAGGTATGATTTCCATCCGCGGTGTCTAATTTCAGTGACGTTCACTGTCAAAGTGTGATTACTCACACCAGATCCACTGTGGATAGCTGATTAGGTCGTGGACCAATCAACACCAGGCGCACAAACTTCTGTACACTTGAGTCATGTTCTGTCTTGGTATTCTTACATGCCTTCCCAGTTTATAGGATGATTAGTGATAATCATCAGAAGTGTCTGAGATGATGTCCCAGGGACGTATGAGACACGAAGTTCACTCATAAGACAATTAAAACTTCTCTCCTGTCTTTATGTCACGAAAAACCCATCAGAGCTGTCGCTTCTCGCCGAACCTCTCCTCAGATCTGTTGTTTTCTTTCAATCTAGTCTGAAGTATCACATTTTAAATTGCAACAGAGGCTTGTTATTGATGATGCAGTTCAGTCTTGATTTATATTGAGATGAGCAGAGTTTAAAGCATTTAAAGGAATAAAAAAGGCTCCTTCTTACACAAGGACAAATATTTCGTTCCACTGTTGGTGGAGACAATAAACATGTCCCTGTTGGAGCTACAATGGGGGGTTTCATGAGCCAGTTTGCTACATTATAGTAAAACTAATCATATAGCTATGCGTGCATTAATAAGAGAATTGAAAGCCATTTAAAAGTAGCACAAAAGTTACTTTCTCTGGTAACTAATTACTTTTATATGTAGTAACTAATTACCAAGTTTCAGTAACTTGCCAAACACTAGTCTCTGAGGCTTATGGTGCATTCAAATGGAGACAGAGAGATGCTGTGCTGCTGCCACAGGAGTGCTGACTAAGATTACAACGTGTGGGAATAACTAACAAAATAATTGATGTGCGTGTTTCTGACTTCCCTCCGGTTGGTCTTAATAACTCATCATTTTTTTTGCCAATCGCTTAATCAGGTGATTATGGGTGTTCACTTTGCAGTTACCCAAACAGATGTAGCCACCGTCTCCATCAGCCAATTATGTAGTTGTCGGCAAACTTAAAAATATTTTCTCTTCTCTGCTGGTGTAAGCTGTCATTTCAGTGGGGAATCATTTCTCATGGCAAATAAGTATATTTTGCACACTCAGAATGAAGTCTCTCCTGATTGAAGCAAAGTAAAACTCCTAAAGATCCCTGTCTGACAGCATTTTTGATTGAATGACAGATTGACATCATCACTACAGAACTTTATTCAAGGCTTTGAGCCGTTGCCATTGCCTCCTGTCTGCCAAAAATACAAGTTGATTTTTGTCTCTCAGCCACAGTCTGTGTTTTGGCTGTTTGCCAGTCAGCACTCCACACCGCCGCCTCTTCTCTTTTCCTTTCCCAGGGACTTCTGATGAGCTGTGAACGAGCATCGATGGACTCCTACAGTGCACCTTCCATGTCTCAGGGAGATTGTAATCATGGGCACAAGTCCCACCCCCCCAGCACATACACATCCAAGGCAAACTTATTCATAGGCGTAACAAATAGGATCCGGTCTCTGTGGCCTAATGAGAAATCAGAAGTCATCCACCTGAGTAGAACTCTCAGCAGGGAGAATTTAAAATCTCCCAAATCCCCTCACTTTTGGAAACAATAAAGGTTAGTCCTCACTGTTAAGGGCAATACATACTGTGCCGTGTGAGTTACTCTGATTTATTTTGCAAAAGAGGATACTCCCTTAATTTTATCTAAGATTTGTTCTAATTAGAGTTTTAAAAAATGAGTTTTAAAATGAGTGAATCCAGATTTAAACTCAGGCTAAGCTCTGATACAGAATTACAAAAGGAACTATTGATTTAAACCAAAATCTAATAGATTTAATCAATATGAAGGTGCTCACTTACCCAAATTGAAATGAATAACAAAAATTATTCATTTCGTGGCTACAAAATTAAAAAAAAAAACAAAAAAAAAACATGCCATCAAAAAGTTAATAAAATATTACATTGTTTTATTGATAATGTTAGCTAAAAAAAAGTTAACATTCCATTTTCTGTTAGCCGGATAAGAAGTAAAAAATAAAAAAGTTGAAAGCTGAAAAATTAATTAAACATTACACTGCTTGCAACCTAACCTTAACAGTTAACAAATATTGTTTGCTAGCTGGCTGAAAGTTAACAAAACATTACATTTTTGCTAACTAATGATGGCTAAAAACGTTAAGACATTATATTGTTTGCTAGCTAAAAAGTTAAAATGTTATATTATTTGCTACTTAGTTAGAAAGTTAGCCAAGTTGACCTATTCATGATGGCTCAGCAGAGTAACTTTAATTTCTCCACCATTAAGGCAAACTTGTTGCCCAAATTAATGGAGCAACTGGATTATTTTCCTCAGTCCAAAAACAAAAAAAATAAAAGTAAAACCTCCTCATGTTTAAGTTTAAAAGTTTTCGTACAACAGAATAACATTTAATTTTGGTATTGAGTAAAAAAAAATATATATATGGGCTTAAATTTAATCTTTTTTTTAAATTTTAAGCTAATTTAAAAGATTGGTGCAACATAATTTAGAGTTAAGCCATGATTTAATTGGGTTTAAAAATGAATCATTGTTGGGGCAACTCAGCCTTCGCTGCCTACGTCGTGAGGTTTTGTGGTCCTCTCATTATCAGTGCTATTCAGTAAACCCACTTAGTAATCCAGGAGAAAAGATAGGACTGCCGACCACCCTCGACTATTAAGCCCTCCCGGTAGTAATAACCAAATCCAATAGAATTAAAATCCAGCCATAAATATAAAATACCAAGCTTGACCGTCTCCTGGATTCCTAATTAATTTTGCCACATAATTTCCCTTTAGATTTGGTCAGCGATACTTAATGTTACCGCTCACATTCACATTGTAATTAGTGTAAAATAAAAGGCGCTCCCATCTCTCATTCTTCCTCTGGTGGTTTCTCATCACAGCGAGTGATTTAAACCCAATGCACCGGCACTTCTAAGCAGCCATTTTTCAATTACACTGCCACCGTCCATATTGCTAAACTTCACCCAGGGCCGTAAAACCAACAGTGTTCTCCACACTGGAAGCAACACATAATGAGGACAGGAATGAATGAGCAGATGACTGCAATGCTTTTTGTTTTCCACGACCACCACTGTTGACCATCTCACCAATTACTGCTGCAACTTAGAATTATTTTAAGTATGGATCACTTTTGGGATTATTATTTCAGTCCAGATAAAAACCTCTTCTCCCTGAACTGATAGTGCAGAGGTAAAATGATTTGTGCAGAAGTGTAAGCGGCAGCTTTGAGTTGGGGGATTTGCTGTATACCTGCCTAAAAATAACCAGGGGTACAGAGAACAGTGTACACTCGCAGAACAAGGCTGCAGCTGATCATGTCATGAATGAGAAGTGTTGCTCAACCGCCCTCTGTAAGTGGAAAGCAAAAACAAGTTTTGTGGAAATGTAAGGTACAAGGGAGATTTATTTATGACTGTAAAACTCAGGCTTGTATAACAAGACACAGTTGTAGTTCCCTTTTGCTGCTCACAAAAAACATAATTATATAAAGTAGATTGTTTGAATACAAATAAAACAAATAAAAATAAAACTATTGAGCAGGGAGGAGTCCTGAGGATGAATTAAGCCTGCAGGAAGACACTACAGCAGCGGATACTTCTGTATCTCTTGCCAGGCACCTCACCTGATGTTCAGGGCTGATTTTAGAGTCTTTCCTGACCTGGACCGTGCACATTCCACGCCAGTTTGTGTTTCTGTCTCGTAAAATGTTAAAAAGCCAAGAGGTCGCCACAGGAATTTTGCATTCTCTGAGAAACACAGCCGCCTCTGAGTCCTCTTGAAGCGTGATGTCCAAGACAGATTCTCTTTGATGTCGATTCCCAGGAACCTAAAACCGCTCAACTGCTCCACCTCAGCTCCATCGATGTAGACGGGGGTGTGCGTCTTGCCCCTCGGTTTTAATTATTTTGTCTGTCACCTATTTTATCTGTCCTTTTATGTGTACCTTTATCCATTATTTCTCTTTTTTCTTAATTGTTTTATCTATTTTATCTGTTCTTTTATCCATTATTTTACTTTTACTTTCAGCCGTTTCTTTATTGTTATCCGTTTGTTGACTGATCTTGTTTTCATATTATTCTCCTGGTTCTTGCTGCTTTTACAAATATTCCATAGGGAAAAAATAGAATTATTACATTATTATGATTCTTGAAAATACATTTGTTCACTGACTTTGCTAATTCACTGCTTCCAACCCTGGATGTTGGGACGCCCCGAGGACTCCCAAGATAAATCTGAAGGATAAGAGACATTAAAGAAAAAGGAAATTGTTAGACACGATGTTTATTTTTGACTTTTCCTCAGTGTTCTTTTGTTTTGTGAACAACAGATACTCTCAGCTCTCAAAAGAAACAGTCTGCAGTCAAAATGTTTTTGGTTGAGCTGGAAAGTTTACTAATTTACGAAGTTGTTTACTAATTTGCAACAACAAATGCAGTTAGAGGGAAGCTCTTTAGGAAAATAAGCCATAATATTCATAAATCTGTTTTAAATGACTGTGTAATCAAAATCATGACATGGAGACTGCCATGTTTCTACAGTAGCCCAGAATGGACAAACCTCAGTGTTTCCTAGCCACTGTAGTTTCTCCTCCTCCTTCATCCTCCCGCACTTCATTTTGTGCGGTTACCTCAGCTGATGGAGCTCATCGCGGGTCAGATTTGGTTACAGGAATGAGAGGACGACTCGTGCCAAGCGAAATCCGGTTTTGTGAGCGCGGCTATACAGTCTGGCCATTTTTCTACGACATACTGCACAGTTCCAATTTCCAGCTCGTTGTTGTCCGCACAATGTGAGACGACAGTGTATGGGAGCAAATGAAGAAGAAGAAAAGTCCTATAAAAAGAGCATTTGCATTTTTATGACTCGCGCTATCTTGTCTGTCATTCTCCATGAAATCACTCTGACTTCTGCATTGTAACTTAATGACACACCAGGAGAAAATACAAGTGTTTATGAAACTGCTCAGACAGAAATATAACAGGAGGGTTTTTTTCCCCCCAGAAAAGTTCCTATGAGATCTTTATTCAGTTAATAATTCAGTGACAGAAACTTTTCCAGCTGCTGCTTGCACACACTTTTGTGTGGACAAAAAGTCGGTGCATAAAGTTTTGAAGCAATTTTCCATTCTGATGGCTTTACGGCATTGTCACAGAGTGTTTGCTTTTGCTCCAGTCATCTCTGATGATAATTAGACAATGTTCTTGGCACTGTGCTCACATCGCACACACAGCTCCTTGTGGGCCTTGCTTTTCCTGCGAATTACACTTCTTGGGAGTAGTTGTTGTGATTTCGGTTGTCTCTGTATGAAATAGCGCAGCCTGATCGGAGTGGGAGACAATTTAAAAGTTAAAGACAGGAGGGGATAGGGGAAGAATAAAACTCAAGACAGGAAACACACAGAGATTTAACTTTTAAATATCCCCTGTCTGCTCGCTAAGGTAAGGTTTCCATTATGAGCAGAACAGCTGCCAGAATTTGGACAGATTTTAAACATGCAATCTGAGTGTTTGTCTCGCAGCTCCGTGTCGCAAAAGGCCAAATTGCCTCTTACGGTGCATTTTTATATCAAAACAACTGTCTCGGTGAGTCACTGCAGCACGGAGCATTAGCTGTAGGTGAGGTATTTAGAGGGAGAACCTCTGCACAAACACAAAAGCAGCATCCCCTTATTTCCCTTTGAAGGCAGTCACAGGTGGAGGCAGCGTTTAAAAAGGAGGAGAGTATCTTCAGCAGGGCAGACCCGGAGCAGAGCCAAAACAACAGCCTGTGGAGCCGAGACAAGTACAGTTTTCTCCTCTTTCCTTTATTCTAATAGCGAGGTGAGGGCTGGACCGCCTCCAGGTGAGGGATGACTGACCGCAGCCGCTCATATGATGCAGCCTTTGGAGCTGAAAGCCGATCAGTGCCCATGTTTGTTGGTATTTTTTCTCGGTTTTCTGAAGACAATCCACCAAAACGTTGTTATTGTTACAGAGGTTTTCTCTGAACGGACTTATTCAGTAGTACACCTGCTTGTGTGCGTTAAGATATGTTTAAGTACAAGTTTCAACTCTAATTTAGGGTGGATTTTTTCTTTTTTTAATTTAGTTTGTTGTCTGTCTGACTGTCTGCATTTGTTTTTGCTATTATTGTGTTGTATAATTTGTCTTGTACTGTATTCTGTTCTCCATTTCCATTGAAAATACAGTCTCAATGGGTTTATCCAGAGATAATAAATATTTTTGCATTTAATAAATTAAATAAAGTCAAAGGGTACAAGCAGCCAGTCTCAGGTCAAACGAAGTAAGTAATGCTCAGTAAAGGTAATGCACTGACTATTGATTAGTACCTCATGCGGCCCCACTTCAAATAATTTTAAGGTTGAGAAATCATTGTAGTCATGGTTACAGAAAAACAATGTTGACTATTGGGAGAAAACAGGAAGTGAACAGCAGTGTCTCATGTTAAAATCTGGCTTTGTCACTTTACAGCAACCTGACCTCCTCTTCTACTCCTGTCATAATTTCAACGGCAGCGTCATGTCAACATACACGCGTTGTTTTGAAGCACTTGCTTAAACCTGATTCTGAATTTTTTCTCCTGTTACACAACTTTCCCTCTCTCAGAGTTCTTTCCTCTCTTGCCAATTTAACTTGGGTTTTTTTAAACTTTTTTTTTTTTTTTAGATTTTTTGCTGGAATATCTCAGCACAGAAACTTCTACATTTCAGTGGTTGTTGAAAAATTCTCACACTGCCTCTGGCTCTGTATGAAGGTCTCTGTCCAGCCTCGTCCTCTGTTCAGACCAACAGTGTAACAGCTCGGATATAATATTCTCTTGTCGAATATCTCACATCTCCTTGCACGCCTCTCACGTTGGTCATGGTCATTGGTCACACTGGTCAAGAATTACTGTAGTCAGTTCAAAGGAATAAACAATCCTTGAATAAATAAGTAAAAAAAAAATCCTTTTATTCATCATGGAGTGCGGAGAATTAAATGAGGAAAGAAGAAAATGTAGTCTGGTGTTATGGCAGCAGATACTTCTGTATCTCTTGCCAGACAGCAGCGGCTGGGGACAATATTGTCCATTTTGCCAGGCTTCACATTATCTGTTTGCACCAAAAGTAGTGCAGCCAATCAGCATCGTAGGAGGGGCTACTGGCAGCTACAGTCATGATTTTAGTTGTCACGGCAGCGTGAGGCATCCATGGAAGCAACTCGTCTCGAACAAACAATGGCGGCTCCTTTAGAGGTTAATGTAGATACAACGACAGCATCAGTTCTGTCAGAACTGGAGAGTATTTCTTCACTGAAGGAAGAACCAAGAACGGCATGAAGGCTTTTCTCGATGGAACAGATATGTTCATGCCTGCTCTTTTCCAAACCGTTGCAGATGTTCTGTGGAACAAACTTTGCTCACAGCATTAAAAAATTATAAAAAAAATACAAAGGCTCTTTCCAGAAGATTAGTGCGGTGACACGTTTTAATTAGAAATACATTTTGTTGAAACTATAACAAATTTCAGAGATATATATCTTAGAACCTGGACTAGTAAAACCGAAACAAGTGAATTCACATGGGGCAAGACCTCACAAAATTTCTTCTCACATTTGACTTTTTATCAGCTTATTAGCAACGGTCCAGTACACACATGAATGTTTCAGGCTCTGCCTTCATTGCGTGTCTTTAGCTCATGGCTGGAAGAACCCTCAAGGATTTCAAGATGGTATGAAGTAGTTCAAGACATTTTAAAGTACAAATTATAAAGATTTTAAGGAAACTTAGTATAAAGGCAATGAGTAGAGGTACTTTTTTATTTCTTTTTACAGGGAAACAAACCATCTACATGGCTTGGTACTATAGAGGTAAGTGAGAAAATTTGAGTAAATTTAGACCAAAATAAGTACATGCCAGTGATAATGGAACCAGCTTTGTAATTTCACATGTCATTCTTCCTCTGAGATCTGAGCCAGTCCACTGGGGAGAGTTTTGGGTCCCTGAGGCGTGACATGGAGGGCAAAATCCTGCTGGTCTGCACAATTTCAACAAAGCTCAGTGACACATCTGCACTCACAGCATTCACCTCGATTTCAATTATCCCACTTATCTAAATAACAAAAAAACGTTTCAGGCAAATGAACACATCGCTCATCTAAAGCTTCAGCACAATGAGAGGTTGCGCGGTTTATTCTTGAGTGTCACCATTAATGACATATTCATGTATGCTACACCCCTAGCAGAGGTTTTGATGCTTTGTCCACCAATCCACTAATGCCATCACTTCACTTAATTACCCTCAATTAAGACACTATAAAAGAATTGCAAAGAATTGCTAATGAACTAATTTGGAGACGTGGAAACATTCAAAAGGAGATCCTGGATCTAGGGCAATTAACCCCAGGCATGATAGATAAGCCTCTTCACTCCCTTATCCCCTCTCTTTATGTAGAGAGAAAATGTGAGCTTAAAGCAAAAATCCACCCTAAAATACTCGACAACTCAATCAATATTTGCAGAATATCTGCTCCGCTGACCATGAATAGGTGCACAAGCTTGTGCATTAGCTCATGCTTTCACATGTTGCTGCATGAGACTGATGAGAGATGTCAACCAGAAACTGTGTCCATTTACAATAAAATCGGCTTTGTTTGCTTCACTGCATCCACAGATTTTTGCCTCCTATAAGGCACATGTGACACAGCCAGTGTTGGGGGTAACGCACTACAAAGTGACTCGACTCAGATTACTTTTTTGTTGTAACAAGTGGCGTCATGTGTTATTTTTGCAATTCAAGCACTCCATTTATTTTGTTACCTTTTCAAATAAGCAGCTCACTACAGTTTTACAGATGACAGAAACTTCTGTCCATCTGATGAATTTAAATAAATTGCCAGCCTTCTTTTAGCTCTTGACCAGTATGTGGGGTGCAAAGGAAATAGTTGATATTCATGACTTCAGAGTTACCCTATAAGAAAGTTCTTTTTTCAGTAAAAGCAGATATGGCTCACAGCACATTCAATATAAATATAGTTTTTCACTGAATTTCAAAATAAAATATTCCACACGATAGCTATAAGCCTAATGGAAGTGACCACAAGCCAATGACAAAAACTTCTTTCACGTGTGTAAGTGAAAGACTTCAGCACCGGACAGCACCGATGCAGCCACAAGTATTAATCCAAGACATCCAAAATGCTACAACGACAAGAGATGCATTAATTTCAAATGCATAAACTGTGCATCGGTAATAATATTTCAGATAAAACAGCTATCACAATGTCAGAAATTAAATTAGTAATATTAAAAGTGCAAAAGCAGCGGTGTGTTATTTCAGCACCATGAACAGCGCCATGTTTTTTGCATTAAAAAGTGATTTGCTGGTATTCAAAGGGGCAGTTCATCCTCAAATCAAAAAATACATATTTTCTGTAGTGCTATTTATCCATCTAGATGGTTTTGCTGTGAGCTGCCAAGTTTTGAGATATCAGCCTGCTTTCTTTCGAATATAAACAGATTAAATGGTACTTGGCTCGTGGTGCTTAAAGCACCAAAAAGTACATTTGAAAAATTCAAAACCAGTGTCTCCTTCTGGAAGTCATAACCCAGTTACTCAAGATAAACCACAGACCCTGTTGTGAGCAGTTTCATGTGAGAAGTATTTTCTTTCTAGGAGAAAAGAAAGTAAAGAAAGAAGAAATAAAGCTCCTGCATGAAACTGCTCACAACAAGGTCTGTGATAATGAGTAGTCAGGTCATGATTTTTGGAAAGCGACACTAGTTTTGAATTTTTCAAATGCATCTTTTGGTGCTTTGAACGCCACAAGCCAAGTCCCATTATTCAGGAGATAAGGCAGATATCTCTACGGCTGATATCAACCAAACTCTGCAACTCACACTAAAACTATCTAGATGGATAAATGGCACTACAGACCAGAGGAAAATGCACATTGTTGAATTGGGGGTGAACTGTTAAGCAGCATAAGTGCTGACAGGCTGTTTTAAAAGCACAGATTTTATCAATAATTTGCTCAAACCTCAGTCAGACAAAGGATGAAATGTGAGACGGATTAAAGTAGCAGGGCAGCAGCCAATGACAGGAAGCCTCACAGCCACCTGATGTCAGCTTTCACAATCAAACCGCGTAATTACACCAAACAGGCCAACAAACTGCAGGTGGGGCCTTTTTTTTACCACATTAACTAGCAGACACGGCGGCCTGCAACACAAGCAACAGGCAGCAAGGCTGTCATCACAAATAATGAATCAGAATCAACTTACCAGTGATGTTTTCATCAGCAGCTGTCGGTTCAGATCCAGCAGCAGGACACTGTGACACAAGGAGGGTTGAGTTGTTAAGTTTATGAGCGGAGAGTCTTCTTCTTCTCCTGCTCCTTTAGCGCACCAGACTTCCCCAATTTAAGCCAAAACAGACAGAATATGGAGCTAATTTACACAGCACACAGTCAAAGAGAGGACATGCTGCACCTGCACTCGAGAGAGACATTTTTTTTGTTACTAAAGCAGCGAGAGCGGCTTTTAAAACTCCCGCAGTCAAAGTCAAGTTGCCTCGGAGGGGTGGGGTCCTATTAAGGGGGGACTAAAAGGGTGAAATAAACGACAACGCTGTGCTGTCTGCTGTAAAAGCAGACACAGGCATACTGTGAGTCTGACTTTTTATTTCTTGCCGCAATGAAGACACACAAACAAATATTATTTGAAGTATTCAACTAAACAACAAAAATTCAGGTTCAGACCCATGATGTCCGCTCTTATAGCCGTGGCCCTGAGGCAAATTATGGAGTGTTACCTGAAAGCAACACCATACCATAATAGTAAGGAATAAAAAAAGAGTTATTGTTTAAAATTTATTACAATAGTGGTGAAAAATATTTAACTGCCTCACAAGTTTAAAATTTATGCCACTGAGATTGAAAAACATTAAAGAATTTTCATTTGTTTGACAGTATGTTACCTTCAGGGAACACTGTACCATTGTGGAACAGCCTATAGGAGTGAATGTGTTTTCTCTGTGATGGCTGCAGGCTGTGGCTGGAAATGGAATATATGCAGCAGAAAACAAACAAACAAAAATAAACAATAAGCTAAAAGCTGCTAAAAGTTCTGTGAAGCTGAAAGTTGAGTAATTCTTTGTACAAGTGACACTTTTCACATTATTCATAGTCAACTAAAACAGAAAATTCTGATTAGTTAAGCTTGGAAGTTGACAACAATGTGTTTGGGGAAAAAAAAAACAAAGCTCAAGTGTCACCATAAAAAACAGAAAAACAAATGAATGCAGTGGCAAACATGTCAGGCTTTCCACCCATCCAGGGTGTGTCCATCATTGGGTTGGATAATGCTGAAGCTGTGGATCTGCCAATGCTAATGGCACTGCCAAACACAAAGACTAATAGCTCAGCAAAACATAGCGAGCGGCAGGCGGGTCACCAGACCCCAGTGAAACGTACTTCAAAACGCTGATGCAAACAGAACAGTCCCCTTCACTCGTTATCGTGCCAAACTGTACTGAGTACAAGGAAAATTAGCATACGGGGGGGGAAAGACTGAGCAACAACATCTAATTTTTGAAAACAAACACTCGTGACACGAAAAGAGGGGGACATTATCTGTCCGCGCTGGTTTGCAAGAGCTATTAATTAGCCTGCATGTGAAACCGTTGGGACGTGTTCGGCCTGTTCCCTGGATTACAGGTAAATCACCTTCCCCATCCTTTCTACTGATTTGTGCATATTGTACTTCCTCCGCTGCCTCCTTTCTCCTCTGCTTCTGTCTTATGTTCCCGCGGTCCTGCAGGGACAGAACTGTGGGATCAGCTCGGAGACTTTCAACACCTGATTAAGACAAACTGGTCCGACTCAAGTATTGTCACTTAGTGCTGAGCAGGTAGTGTACTTTGGGTTTATCAGACCTTTCTGTACTGACAAAATGTAAACTAAAAACACGAGGTGGAGCTGAAGTTATTAGAGATGCATTAATAGATGTTTTTGAACTAGTTGAAGGCAGAAAAGCTGATAACAATCAACACTTAATGGTTGCTGGTAAAACCTTTTAGGGTTCCACTTTAAAACCTTTGAGAGAGTTCTACCCAGAGCCCAACATGAAGGTTTAGACCTGGAACCATCTGCGACAGGTTCCACCCAGAATCCCCTATGAAAGGTACTATGCACAGCCCTTCTATGGTGTAATGGTCCCAACCAGAACATTTTCTGGGGGTTCTATACAGAACATTTCCACCTTCTAATGTTACTAACATTAACTCACCCAGGGAGTTCTACCGAGAACCTTTTTTTATTCCAATAGTTATGTTAAGAACATACCCAGAGGATTCAACCAAGAACCTTTTTATACTCCAATATGTAGAACACACTCAGGGGGTTCTAATGAGAACTTTTTTATATTCAAAGGCTTTTATCTAGAGCCCGCCCAGGGGGTTCTACTGAGAACCTTTATTATTCCAATGGTTTATCTTGAGCACACAGGGGTTCTACCAAAACCATAAATTCCAAGGGTTTTATCAAGAACCCATCAATGGGGTTCTGCAGAGAATAGATTTCATCTAGAGCCCACCCCAGGGATTCTACACACTCAGAGGGTTCTACAGAGAACCTGTTTATGTTCAAAGGATTTTTAGCGAGAACCCACCTAGCAGGTTCTACCGAGAACCCTTTCATATTCCAAGGATTTTATATGAAGCCCCACCCACGTGTTCTACCACAACCCTACATTCCAATGGTTTTATCAAGAACAAATCAAGGGGGTTCTACAGTAGGGATGCACGGATGCTGATACCAGCATCGGGTATCGGTCCGATATTGTCCTCACGTCCTCATAAAACTACTCCGATCACTCACACCCGATACCACGTCATGAAAAGTAGCAGCTCCATACTAGTTAACATCTAAAGAACCAACAGGATGCAGAGTTCAAGACGTTTGCTGATGCTTACCTTATTTTTTTGGTCGTGTCGTCATCATCATCGAGAGACTCGCTGTCCTCAACATCATCCTCTAATGACAGCAGAGACTTTGGAAACTGTCCGTAAAATCCCACGTAAGTCCATGTAAAACTGAGATAAACACAGAGTCCACCTGCAGACCGCAGCCAGCCGCTGTCCATGAAGTCCCGGCGGATGTAAACTAGTTGAATGTCTCGGCAAATTAATCCGAAGACGAAGAAAAAAACACCGCCGCCCCTTTCTTCGTGATAAACTGCTACAACTTCTCTTTGTGAACTTATTCTTCACTAAAACGTCCTGACAGCTCAGGACACGCAACTTCACTCTTTAGGATTCACAGCGGGGTCAACAAAACTGTTGCACACATGGCCCCACACTCATACCTGTCCCCCCCCAAACAATGACAGGTAGGAACTAATTATCTCTTCGACAAGAGGGACATGAAGAAGAAACTTAAATACTACACGTGTAAATGTGTCATTAAAATACTGGTTAAAATGCTGCAAATGATAATGAAATAATTATCATATATACCACTATTTATAATAGTAAACTTAATTCTGCAAGTCCATAATAATGTGAAATTATTATACTGAAATATATCACATACACAGTAAACTGCACAGCTTAATAAGAAACACAAAATCAGTAAAGTAACTTACTGCAAATAACCTAAAAATGTAACGTGTACAGTTACCATGGTTACATTTGTGGCATGAAACAACAACGATTTGTTACATTTAAAGTGAAAATAAGACATGTTTTAAAAGTTATTGTAAGAACATTAATGGCATTATTAAGTACTTGTATTGTACTCGTACTTGTACTTGGTCTGAAAAAAGTGGTATCGGTGCATCCCTATTCTACAGAGAACCTTTTTATATTCTACAGATTTTATCTAGAGCCCACATCTTGGGTTCTGCTGAGAACCTTTTATCATTCCAAGGGGTTTTTTTTATCTTGAACACACTCAGGGTTCTACTGAGAATCTTTTTATATTCAAAAGAATTTAACAAAGTCAGGAGGTTTTACAGAGAACCTTTTTAGATTCTAAGGGTTTTATCTAGAACCCATCCAGGAGGTTCTACCAAGAACCCTTTCATAATATGGTACAAAGAACCCTTGAAAGAGTTCTTCAAGGAACAATCTTTTAAGAACTCTTTCTTTAAATAAGTTTTCTTCAGAAGCAAATAGTTGTGGTTCTTTCTAAGAGTGTAGGGTTAAATGGTTGACCTGTTTTAAATGCAGATTTCTCACATTTTTCCAGGATCATCTTCACCTCCTCGTTTCTTATTTTTCACCAAGCGATCAAAGGATGAACCTCGATACGTCTGCTCTATCCTCCCCAGCTCGCGGGGCTCCGGGAGACTTTGCAAAGAAATCCACGGTGGAGAGTTTGCTTCAAGACAACAGGAGGATTATTTCATCCTTCTGTTTAATAAAGTGGGACTTTGGGTTTCCTCAACGGCGAGTTAAAGTCCCTCAGCAGCTGTTCACATTGATTGACAAACCATTGATCGATGAGCGCTCTGTAAACTGAGGCGGGTGCTGACAATGAAGAACACTTTGTAGTCCACAAACAAAAGGTAAAAGGAGAAACACCACTTAGTCTCAAACATGAGCTGAATCAATGAATGCACTTAAGGCCTGTAACCTGTTGCACTTTTACTCTCTGGCATAAATTGAGGTGATTTATTGCTGCATTTTAACCACACTTGAATATGCCATTATGTCATTTATTTTAACCAATATTATTATTACTATACATTATTATTTTAGATACAACCCAGATAACTCACTTACTATAATGTTGCATGATTGTATATGTGACAATTTGACCTTCAACCACTTCTTAGATAACAAAGTTTTTTTGTTTGCTTGTTTGTTTTTGAACATTCATTTGTTTGTTTGTTTATTAATATTCTGGGGGGCTTTTATGCCTCTAATATAAAGGACAGGAAAGTGGGGGAATGACGTGCAGCAAACGGCCACGTGCACTTTCTACTTGTGTTACAAGCAAAAATATGCATTTGCAACTCACCTTTTTTCAAACATCAGTGTAGCTCTTGACTAATGTATAACATACTGTGAGCCGCAATCAAATTTCTTACTTATTCAATTGTCCGATAAAAGAAAACAGATGTTAAAAAAATTACAACCAAGGGTTAGGGTTAGAAAAATGATCCCTGTTTACGTTAAGCATGTTTTTCCGGTGCGTTTCAAGGTGTTATGCTATGCATTTTGATTTGCCTCTTGCTTTTCTTTGTCATGGTTGTGCAGTTTACTAAGTGTGCAGGTATGGGACGTTTGGCAGGTGTAGAAAACAAAGTGACAAGTAGGTATACAGACTGGATCACACATGATGAGATAATTAAAGGCTAACTCGTACGCAGCAACAGATAGGACTGGAGCTAAATATACAGATTACAGCTGTGACAGGTTGCAACTGGAGCACGCCACAGCCTTGGCAGTTCCCTGCAGCCGTAAAAGAAAAATACATTAACGCTCTGTTTTATATAATGTACTCTGATGTATTTGCCATTTACAGGATGGCGCATTAGATGCCTTGTTGTTCAGCGTCTCTCTCTTGCTTTGGCAGCAGTGAGTCCATTAAAAAACTGATTTTTCTTGACTAATTATGACACACTCAGATTGTCCTTTGAGGCTCTCCTGTTCATCAGCATTACACAGGTGCGCATGCAACACGTGATCCGCCCATGGCCATTAAGGTGCTTGTTTACAGTGTAATGACACACATATGAGCAATGAGCAGCATGTGTGCACATACTGTGAGTCATGTTGTGAAAAGGAACAGCTATAGCGTGTGGTGGGTGTTTTGACTGTCACCCAACACGTTTGTTGGCTCTGATGATCAGATGGGATTTAGTTATGAGAACAGACGAGCCTCTTTGTGGCACTAATAACATATCGCCCTACCTGGAGCATTTGTGCCAGTCTTTAATGCATTCACTGCAAAAATAACCTGTTTTAACTATAAAAAAGTTAGTGTGTGGGATGCTTTAAATGCGCAATGTGTACATTCACATCAACATAATGATAAAAGACAGTTTTATGAGGTTGTGAAGCATTATGGGATCATTCACCAAACTCACATGGCAGCCATTTTCAGGTTGTAATTAATTAACTAAATTTAAGTGGGTAGAGACAGAAGTATGCTAACCTTCATCATGTTTCAGTGTTTTTATTATTGTGAAAAAACATAATTTAATCTTAAACTGAATTAAAAATGCGCAGCAAGTTTTCATTGTGTTTTCTTAAATCTACAAAAAAAAAAAAGGTCTCAAGCAATGCATACTGGGAAGTATATGCTCATCGTGTGTCCTTAGAAACTTGATCTAACAGGTCGATTGTACACCGTAATTTCACATTTAAATTTAGCGAAAAATTATCATTTTCCAACAGAAAAGCACGTCAACTCAGTCAAAAAAGGTGCTTACATTGGGTCATGAGGTTCATTTTTAATTGATTGACGTCAATGTGAATTTAAATGCACAGTCATCTAAAATTAGACGGGAGAAAAAAAAATACTATACGTCCAAGAAATAACTTTTATGCCTCAGAATGAACCTGCTTAGTGTCGTCACCACGTGTCTGACTGGAGGAATTAAATGTGTTACAATTGGCCCCTGGTCTCCCCTACTAGAAAGTTTAAGTTTAATTTACTTGAATAAATAAAACAAGTATGTTTAATTAAGTTACTAGAAAAAGATATAATTCCTCCAAGTTCCTGTATGATTTTTACAACGGAGTTTAAAATATATAAAACTGTGTGACATCTGTCATCAGATGAGAACAGCCTCTCTTCTGTCTTTTTCTTTTTGTTTTGTTTTTATTGTCCTCACAGCACCTTTGTATGCAATCTCTCCGCATTTCAGCCTCCAATTTATATTTCTCACTTGCTACACGAGCCACATTGTTAAATAATTCAAGTACATTATGTATGTGTTTCCCAAACCACTGCCACTTGATACATTTTAATTGACAGCCAAGGTTCAGGATGGCACCACTCAAACTGCGCCTAATGGTTCCTTTTTCACGAATCTGAAAACAAATAAAAGTCTTAACCGTGATGGGATGAAATCTGGAGTGATAGCAGCGCAAGAAGAGAGGTGGGGGAGTTGTGTTCTTTCGTGGGGGAGCATATTCATTAAAATAAAGTTGGTGTTACCTGTCCATCAGCGTGGTGGGAGGACCTGGAGGAAGAGTGTATAAAACTAGCTTTAACTTTAAAGACGTAGACACAAATACATCCAAAAAGTATTGTGTTATTGCAAATACTTCATCATACTCATCAAATGTGTTCAAAATAAAATTAAATAATTGATAAAAATATGAAAATATGAAAATATATTCTGTAAAAACTGATGTTAGGAAATTTTAAGTTATAGTAAACATGGGCCAGATCTTAAGAGAGTGAGAATTTTAGTTTAAAACATTCAAAAATGAACTAAAATGATGAATAAAATGTGAATATTTGACATTATATATTGTGTTGCAGAGATATTTACTGAAGTTAGCGACAAAATGCAACAGTGAGACTGTAGCGTCCGGTCTGCCGGGATGAATGAAACACACACACACACAATTAAACTTTATTTATACAACAGAAAACACTTATGTTTTTTTGAAGTTATAAATCTGTTTTTCTACTATAACTCTGGCCAAATAAATCGGATTGGGTTGAATCGTGTGACTCCACAGAATAATACTGACTTCTGTGATAAAGCAGAAAAGGTTTGTGTTGCAACTGTCCCCCCTTAAACTTTTGTCCCTGCTCCCCCCTACCCAAACACAAGCTCTTAACATATGTTGTTACAAATTACATGTTAGTTTGTTCTCAGCAAAATACAAATTGTGAAATAATTAAAAGTAATTAAACACGTACAATTGAAATACAGCCTGTTTCTGTGGGCAGACAGCAGATCTGTTAAGACACACACACACACACACACACACACACACACACACACACACACACACACACACACACAGCAGGTCTTTTGAGATTATTCCCCCAGTAGATGTCAGTAAAACATTCCCATCCTCTGTTTATTTTCCATAACAATCTCATTGGCTCTGTGGCAGGTTAAAAAAAGTAAATACTAAATAATGTCAAATCACATTAAGCCTTTAATACCAGCAGACCCTGTTTCCAAATGGCAAAGTTGCAATAAATCAGACAGGAATTCTCCTTTCAAACAAGATTTAAGCGGCTAAATCTCAATAAGTGCCAGTCAGTTATGATAAAAGGAGTCATTCGGCTTCAGCAGCTGTCCTCAGACTTCAGAGGGAGAGGAGGGAGAGCAGCTCAGGCCACGCAATGTATACAGCTGTGACGAAGAGCAGGACTTCTTGTTGAGACGATCAACAGGCTCCCTGCGGGGACCGAGTTCATGTGCGGGGGGAAAAAACAGGGGAACAAACCATGAGATGTAATACACGAATTTAAATCCCTCTTTTGTCTACTTTTAATTGTTCCCATTTGGAATCAATAGCAAGAAATTAAGTGGAACTGTTTAGTGGTTTGCTCCAAGATATTCAGAAACCGATTTGTCTCCTTCCCCTCTGTTTGACTGGAAATATCACATTTAAAGACTTGAGTTTGGCGTGTTTGCATCGTGCTTTTTGGATGGCAGGCAATGAAAAATAGAAAGTGGTCGAAATATCAGATCTTTCGGGAGCTGAAATCTGCCTTTCCCCGCCTTCTCTCCAAATGTGCGCTCTCCTCGGTGCTGAAAACCAGAAACTCTGCGTAAAAGCTGTATAATTCTGCATTTTTTTTTTCTTTCTGAATGGAAGCCATATCCGCAGGCAAAATCTTTTTCTTCTCCAAACAAGTAAAATAAAATGAATGAAATCGCGTTTAAATCATTCAACTGCATTTCATAAATCTTAAAAAAGTGAAGGCGCCAAGTCCTAATCGGCTAAATGAGCTGATTTCCTTCCAGTATTTGACGCATACGTGTGATTCTGCTGGCCTGGGGTTTAATTGGTGTATTGACGAATAATAAAATAATTAAATTTAAAGGCTTTGGGCGATTTTTGTATTTTAAATGACGTGTTGCTGCGCTTGTGGTTGGAGCTCAGCCTTATTTCCCAGATTCTAAAAGGCAAATAACGACTCATTATCGTCAAAGAAATGCCAGCCTACTTCTTGTAGCGCTCTCCCTCTCTCTCTCTTTCCACACACACACACACACACACACACACACACACACACACACACACACACACACACACAAAATCTCTCTCTCTCCCTCTCTCTCTCTCTCACACACACACACTTTCTCCCCTCTACCTCCCCCCACTTTCTCCCGTGTGCAGCCGAGGCGCTTTCCGTCTCCAAAGCCTGTCTCCAGAAGCATGTCCTCAGACATGCAGCCACGGTGCGATGAAGCGGACCAAGAGACGCCACCAGCGTGACAGCATGAAAGCAGGTAAGACGACACCTGAATGATCTTTTCTCCCCCGTATGAACTGAAGCCTCTTTTCTCCGATGAAAACCAAAAGGAGTCGGTATTTTTCCCCTCGAACAGGTTCACCTGAGATAGAGCGCTCGTTCCTGCTGCAGGTTTCATGAAGCTGTGTTGCTCAAGGACACTCCGACAGGACAGAGGGGGACTAGTTGTTGCCAGGAATCGAACCTGAGACTTTTCAGATACGGGACTGACCCTCTGTAACACACGTCGACACCTGTAATCACGATCCTCCAGCGCGTAAAATTCCGAAATATGGAGCTCGATCATTACAGTCATTGTCTGAGTGGTTTCTGTAGACGATTTCAGACATTTCAAAGTTATTTTTAAGAAAAGGCAAGAAAATCCTGCAACTTTATTTTCAGGAAGATTAAACTCAGGTCTGTGTGACTGTTTTGAAAGATTTGGTGCCATGTAATCAGCTCAAATATCGCGCAGAAAACACGTCTGCCAAAATCTACTGCTGGGGACAACGAAATGTTTTACGCTTCATCCACAGCTGCTTGTGCCATATGGCGCATCTTGGAGAGCAGAACTTAATTTATGGTTTATTTCACGAAACCCCAACTGAAACTGTCTCAGTGTCAAATCACACTGTAGTGTCGTTTTAAGTCCAGCACCAGTTTTATTTTCCCAAGCAAATACACCCTACAGCAGATTGCGCACTGTCTCGTCAAATATCCGCACCGTTAACCTGCATTTCTCATGATTTTCTCAACAGTTTTTCTTTAAACGAGTTTTTCCACTTACGTTTTGATTATTTACCTAAATAAATGACAAACTGTTGACCAGTAATGTGCGTTCATGGCACTCTTATGCGCTTTGGATTCATTCATTCCTCCTGCTTTCATATCACCGCTGGGTTCTCCACAGTTCTCCTCCTTTAATATTTTATCTGTGCTAAAAAACCCCACGTCTAATCATCCACACACAGAGCAGAGATGCAGATCTGCGTGAGTCTATATTTGCCCAGCAGCCTCCACGATTCGATTCTTAATTTCAGCGTGTTTGATCGCAGCAGCAGCAGCAGGATGAAAAAAAAAATACGTATTTTATGCCGCCATTTGATTCCTGTGTTTTTAGATCAATAAAATAACCAGTCCAGCACCAAGTGGAGCTGTTCTGTATGCGCTGAGATCTGAATGAGAGGTGATTTCGCGTCGCAGCCGCAGCAGACGTGCGTAAAAGCGCAACGCAGGAAACTGAACCGACTTGAGACGGCAGGTTGGTGTCGGACCGTGTGACCGTGGGTCTCATGCTGTAGTTGAGCTGTTTTACGCGCACCGGATCTCCCAAATCATGCTCCGAATGACGCGCAGTGAGCTTGTTGCCCTTTAATCCACCAGAGGACGATTTCCAAAAGGTAACGCTGCAATTTAACAACCTGCTTTTCTTTTGCATATAATCATTTTAAGCTGCACATCCTTTTTTTTTTTTTTTTTTAAGAATCAGGATTATAATTAGAGTTGGAGCGATTTAGTCGTGTCGGTGTGAATGAAGAGGGGAGCCAGATGGGTTAACTAGTGCAGTGGGACGGGGGCTAGTTTGGGATCATTTGACTCCACTCTGGCTTTAATAAAGGAGGAAAGGGAGTAAATCTTTGAGAAGGAAAATCAGTTAACTCCGAGGCTTTGACGCTGTTTTTAAATATAGAAAAACCCTGATTCTTTGGTCTTTTCTGCGCTGGAACAGAGACAAACGATGGTCTCTATTAGCCTCATTATTGGCAAGAATTCGAGGACTTAAAGATGAGGTAGAATACATTTTATTTTTGATTATTATTCGCTGGATTTCATATTTTATCCTGGGTTATTTAATGGATGTTTACAGTCCTGCAGATACAGTTACCATACAGTTCACCTGTGGCACCAACCTGTGCAGAGATTTGATTTAGGCTTTTTTTTCTGCAGTTGTGAGTTATGAGTGAGTGCTGAGGCTTGACCTTGATTAAGTCGCTGGTGGTAAATTGTTTTTTGTTTGAAGAGGTGTCAGCTGATAAAAAAAAAAGGACCACTGTCTCCTTCAGTATCTGTTACTGTCTGATCCTGCAGGTCGATGCTGTTTTTTTTTTTTTTGTTCTTGCACATTCATGCAGATCTGCAGTTAGGGATTTGATTTGGTGTCTTGGCAAAAACAGCAGAGAATTTGCATTTTGCTTCTGTCTGGAATCCATTAGAAAGTTGCCATCAGTTTGAAACAGCACTGCAGGGGAGGTGCAGACTTGAGTCCATATTTGTATGTGCAGAGTGTGTGTCCAGTCAATATCAAACAGATCACAGCTCCTATTTGTAAAAATAATAATAATAATTAGCTTCCTTTTCTAAAAATGGTCATTTTCTGGTGGATGCTTGATCATGTCTGTGTGCCCTCAGTTACAACTCTTGAACCAAAGATATTTCTGACACAGGATCCATCTGTTTACCTGTAGATAAAGAGTTTTGACAGCCTATTATGTTTCCATAGAAAACACAATTTATATGGCCACAGAAAAAAAAAACCCTTGAGGTTTCATAAATCACTCGATACAATCACAGCCTCTTAGCAGCAGTGAAGAACAATTTCTTCAGATGGGATTAAATGCATCGAATAGCTCAGAGCAAAAATAATAAGCATTTAATGATTCCATTTATCTGTCTGAATGCTCATATTTGTATTGTATATTGATTATACAACTGGTAAAGCAATTTCTTTCAATAGTGCTATCTTGTAACTACTTAAGGGGATATTTTGGACTATTTTGAAGTGGGGCTGTATGAGGTACTTATTCAAAGTCAGTGTATTAGCTACAGTATATTGTAGACTGCATGTCTCCAGTTTGGAGGAGCAGCAGGAGTGTCAGTGTAGGAAGCTAAGCGATGTCCTGTTCTATGGAGAGGGTCAGCAACATTTTAGCCACCTAAAATAATCAATATTGGTTTAAATGTACACTATATTTAGATTTTTTTCACTGCTTTACTTTGCTGTCAGACAGGAATCGTCTGTAATATAAGACAAAACTTATCCTCTCCAAACCAACCAAACTCCATAGGTAAAATCACTAATTTTACCTCACAAAACACGGGAGCTGTTGTCTACCGCTGCCTCGATCTGTTTAGATTGTTCATGTTATTGTGAGGTTTTGGTGAATCCAAACTACCCTTTTAAAAAACATAAGTAACACAAAGAACACAAAAACAACAAATCAAGGAAGCAACAACTCCTGTATTCTGCAAGGTAAAATGACTGATTTTGCTGATGGAGGTCGGTTGGTTTAGAGGGAGTGATATTTTGCCGATGTAGCAGTTGTTTCCTTTCAGAAAAAGGCTGTCCGAAGGCAAAGTGGTGAAAATATTCTAAATATAGCCTACACTTAAAGTGATTCTTTTTTTAGTTTAACTTTTTAAAAAAAAATAAAATAATTTGAACTATCCCTTTAAACAATGGCTATTTCACTGTACTACCCATGTCTTTTATTTTCATGTAGGCTGCTACAAAGTGCTGTGACACTTAATGGATTAATCAATTGGTTGTCAACTGTAAAAATAAATCGGCAGCTATTTTGATAACAGACCATTTTTTAAGAAAAAATATACAAATTCTCTGATTTCAGCCTCTCAGATATGAATATTTTCTGGTTTATTTACTCTTCTATGACAGCAAAAGTGAATCTCTTTGGGTTGTGGACAAAACAAGACATTTGAGGACGTCCCCTTGGGCTTTGGGAAACACTGATCAACATTTTTCACAGTTTTCTGACATTTTATGGACCAAACAACTGAGCGATTAATCAATAAAATGATCAACAGCTTAGTCAATAATGTAAATGATCATTAGTTGCAGCCTGACTTCCTATGTCCTCTATACCAACTTGCACTTCCTCAGTATTATTACACAATATAAATTTAAATGTCCTTACTTTCCTTTATCTTATCTTAATGACTGAAAGAGCACTTTAACAACCTTCTACATCCACTGAGAATATTAAGATCTGCTCCACCAATCTTACCCATGTGTTGCATCACCGCTCTAGTCTCTCTGCAGAAGTTTGCAGAAGTTTCTCGGACTTGTTGCTCTTCCATTTCCACTCATCATCCTCTTTGACATCCCGATGTTGATGGATGAGGTTTGGATGCACCATGACTGAACGGTTATTTGATGGGTTTTCCAATTTCTGCCGTCCCTCTGAGGTTTACCGAGGTCAAGCGTGCGGCTTCGTCTTTTTTTTTTTTTTTTTTTAAGCGTCCTTCCCTAAATCTATTGATATTACATTAGAGATGCTGATGTTATAGACTGTGCATAATTTTTACTGGAGGTGTCAGTGTGCATGAGTGTGATAGCAAATGATGATGTGCATTTATTCGCTTGGCCGGCGGTTCTGCATGAATATTGCCTATTGGCATGTTGGTTAATGCAGATGAGAATAAAATGACACGTGTGGGAGCATATTTATTAATGTCTGTCATACTGCATCCCATTTCCATGTTTTAAAGGAACAATTCAGCTTTAAAGGGACAGTTCATACCCAAATCTAAAATACAGTTTTTTTTCCTATCAATACATGTAAACAGTTTTGGTGTGAGTGGCAGAGTTTTGGAGATGTCTGCCTTCTCTCCAGTATAATGGGACTAAATGACAATCAGGTTGTGGTGGTCAGCGCGCCAAAAAAAGCCTCAACACTGATGACAAAAATGAGTCTGGCAGAAAGGGTTTCCTGCCAGAAACTAATTTCTGGTAGAAAGACAGAAATCTTTCTGGCAGTTTTGATTTTTTCAAATATGTTTTTTGTGCTGTTGGGCTATCTTATAGAGCAGAAGGGGCTTTCTGGCAGAAAGTGTTGAAGGCTAACTTCTCAAATGTGCAACTTATACGCTACATGCGCAGCACCAAACAGAGGACAACGTGAGTGTCCATCTGGGGAACATACTGGTGCATTTTCCCAGGGGTTGGTGGAGAGTAAAAACAGAGCTAAAAGAAGAGAAAGAAACACAACGTCAAGTGAGTCATAATGTTGCTCAATTTCTGATAGATGTGTAAACATTTAAATGCTTTTGCCCTCAGACGGCCTTTTCTGACTCTGCTCTCTTTAAACCAACCAAAGTCCACAGATGAAGTCAGTAATTTTACTTTATGTTGTTTGTGTGACTATACTTTTAAAACACTGAAGTCACACTAACAAAACAATCAGGATCAGGGCGTCTTCAAGGGGTCTTTCAGGTCATGGACCCCTTAGCAGATATAGGGACAGAGCAGGGACCCCTAAGACATATACTGCATTGAACTGTATTGCACTTTCACCACTGATTTCTGAGGTGGAGGGTTTGTTAGTCTCTTGCTTTTTTTTTTTTAGCAAATAAGTTGATTATTTTTTTTATTTCATAACCTCTGAGGACCTCCTCTGTGTTCCAGACCTGCTGTTGAAGACCCTTGATCTAAATGGAAAAAAGCACTTCAGACCAGAGGAAAAAATATGCATTTGATGAACTGCCCCTTTAAGAACCAAACTGATTTTTGCAGTTGCATCTAAAAGTGCTGCTTATATTGCCCCCGGTGGTGAAAATAAGACATGGACAGTATTTCTTTTTTTTTTTTCTTTCATGGATGTGAACCAACACTGTGCTTTATAAGAGCCGAATGTGTTTGCACACACACACACACACGCAAGACAAAATATGACTCTGTCTTGGTCCTACTCACACGGAGGACAGAGAGGGGAGGAGAGACTGAAGGAGGAGGCTCATGCCAATGCTCCTACCTACCATGAATGCACATTGCTCACATCTTCCTAAATCTGTGTTCCTGGCAGCGGTGGAAACAGTGTTAGAGGCGAGGCTGCTTTTGTAAAAAGTTAAATTTAGCCAGTGGGGTGCCTCATTCCATGGACATAAGCTTCTCGGTTGTAGAACGGCTGCACAGTGCACATTAGTGAATCTGTGTAGCTGGCGCACACAGAAAGGAATGTCTAATTATCACGCTTTCAACCGCAGAAGGCTCCTCTATTTGCACTGAGCTCCTGCTCTAATCGCTTTCTTTTTCTGCCATTACACACTTATTTATTTTATTTTTACGCAATTAAAATGTTATTTTTGCTTCTAAGTGGATGGGGAAGTCCACGCAGCGTCGGACGGGTGTTGAAGGAAGCTGTAATTGAGCTGAAACAGGAGATAATGTGTGGAAATCTTGTGAAAAGAAATTCTATGAAGGGGTTTTTACGTAACGGTGAACGTGCAGCATACGAGTGACACGGTATACGTGACAGGATGTATTTGACTTATATCTAAATATGGTTTCATAAGCTTAAATGTCAATGTAGTAAAATCTATCCAGATTTTCGCATGCTGATATCTTCAGCTGGTGGGACAAACGGCTAGTGTACCCTTTCACTGTGCTTCTTATCAGATGCTGAGTGATTGCAGAGCTTTACAATATGAAGTGCCACTAAACCACAGCACGAAGTGGCATTGATTGGAAAGGATGGGAGGAGGGAGATTCCTCCTTAAGGTCATTATCTAGCAGACAGAGAGAGTTAGGCGAAATAAACCAGTGTAATTGCATTTGTAACAAAAGACATGGAATCAATGGACTAAGCACTACTTACAGCATTGTGTCAGCATATTTCATCAACATACAAATGGATTCAGTGACCCTGTAATTGCTCATAAAGTCTCTTCTATGAAATCAGTTCAGTAGTTCCCTGACGTCTGTGGTCTGCGTGGACCCATTTCATGTGAGTCAGAACGCCTCTGACAACCTGAATACTGATGTCCGTACTGTAGCACGCGTTGAGAGAATTTGACGTGTGGACGACATGAAAGCGATGTTTTTCACCCCGGTGTTTACAGTGTTGAGCTACAGTATGATTTACTGTCAGTCTCTTGATCCAAAACTCAAGTAGTGCAGAGTCTGGAAAATGTGTTTACTTTTCAGCCTGAGTAAAGGCAGCAGCGGTGGTCACTCATTATTCAGGGCTCACAATTTATTTTATCATTAAACCTGCATTATTTATTTATTTTAGTCTATAAAATCCCAAAAGATTGCAAACAAAAATGCTCATCAGCATTTCCTAAAGTGACGTCTTCAAATTTTTGCTTTTGTCCAGCTGACAGTCCAAAACCCAAAGACTCTTCATTTATCATCATAAAGGACAAAGAAAAGTAAAAAAAAATGTAAGAGGGTGGAACCAGCACATTTCTGCATGAAAAAGACTGAAATGGTCAATTGATTATCAAAAACTTTGGAAAAATATCTTGCTCTTTGGCTGCTAAAAGCTCCACTATGTTCATAAGCAGTTTACTTTTGGCATAACTGAGCCAAAGTTACATAATAACGTTTAGGTACAATGCAATTCAAGGGGGGGGAGTAACTTGTTACAAGGTAACGGTGGTCAGTAGTATTAATAACACCTATCAACGATAATGGGTGCAATGATAGATAAAAACTTGATGGTTATCACCAAAATAATAAAGCTATGTCTACATTAATAAGCTAATTAAAGCAGGTATTTAAGAGTAACATGAGTTCCCTTGCAACTAATTATTTTTACCTGCAGTGATTGTTAAAGTGTGGAAATTATTTTTTAGAGTAGCAACTAGTAAGTGCAACCAATTAAACAGACTAGGGTCAATATATATAATAAACAGTCTTAAAATGACTGCACCCTGTGCACTGCTTTTTGGCTCCATCATGCATTATTGTTATATTCTTGTAGTGTGACATAGTGTGCCAATATGTCATTACACTTCTTGTACAACATATGTGTGTTTCAAGAGGAGTGACATACAGCTAGGACCAATAATGAATGCATAATGCATCTGAATAAAAGAAAGAAATGACTCTTCAGGTGGGCAAAGTGCTCCCGCTCTTAACCAAAGCAGGTCACCATGGTGATACTGAATTGCATAAAAGGAGAATTAAGATTTGTTTATATGTTGAAGGCAGTGAATAGTGAAGAACACTGACATTTAACCCAGGTTTTCAAAACACAGTAAAAAAGTCACTTTCTATCCTTCAACACTTTTGTTGTGCACAAAACAGAGGAACGTTTTCTGTCTGAATAAAGATTGTCCGGTGCAGTGCTCTCTTTTACACCCAGTTTTGTTTGTCCCCATATCATGCCAGCATTATAGAGCCATACATTTCAGTCATTGTGAAAATCTGAACAGCAGCCCAGTTGCGACGGCAGCAGCGGTTGTAGTTGTGCTCCCCTCAAAGTCTCAGGAGACGCCTTTGAATGTGCTCTGCTTCCAGAAGCCTCAGGTGTTCCTCAGTCTTGCCGCTCATCCAGCAGTAATGTCGGGCGGCCGTTCCCCCGCTCTTAATTACTCCAAGCCTCAGTACAAGATAATTCCAGCCGGCTACTTCAAGCTCTGGCTCTGCCGTTATCGTTGGCTCCATAAAACATTCAGTGTGCCCGTCTGCTCTCATTGGACCTTGGCAGCGAGGGGTTATTGGAACTGCCAGCAGGCCTAATTCCTCCATGATGGGAGATTGTAAGACAGGAGAGCAAAATATAAAGTAGATCCAGCTTCTTTTCTGACCTAGAAAGGTAACATTTCAAATAGTTGATAGTGATGTGAACAAAAAGAAAGTAGTAATGAGATTTTGGTGATTACTTTTCCGCTCCGATTTCCGTGCTGCAGCTCTAGCGGCAGGGGGAAAGAGCCCAAGCTGGTGTCACAAGTTCTTGTAAACGGCGCCAGCATGACAGGGAGCCGTAATATCTCACTGTGCTGCTGCAGATGCTGCTTGTGTGGGTGGGTTTGAAGTAGCCCTGTGTGACTTTTTCTACTCTTGGGCCAGGAGCACTAACAAGCAATTAGCCAACAGGAAGAGCACTTGGTATTTCAGGGCTCAAAATCCAAGCTTACAAAGTCTGAGACTGCTCTTTTTCGGGGGGTTTTGACAGGAGGCTCTGCTTGTTCCAGGAAGAAAAAGCCACTGCGGAGATAAAAAATGGCTTAAAATAATTTAGACAGACAAACAAGGCCGAGGGGAACATTTGACCATTTTTGTTTTTAAAAAGGAAGCAGAAAATGTCCAAACACCAGACATGGACACGACCTTGAATATACCACTGAGAGTTTGTAGATTTACCACAAATTCCTCTACAGTATGTGTGATGCATTAGAATCAGAGGCGTTAATCCATTCACTTTTCAGCGCAAGTCAATGAGCTGCTGGCAGCCGACTTTTATTTGAATAGGCAATAAAAGTCAAACTGTACTCCTGCAGGTATTGCTGTCCTAATTATAGACTGCCTGAGGCTGATAAACAGGAATAATGGCCAAATGGAGGCACCATGTACTTGACATCAATAATGAATCATTGCACCGTCGTCATTGTCAGTCTGTTGTTCTTCCTGGAGACAGTTTGTTGGTCTGTCCATCCAGCGCAGTGTCATGGCAGACGAACTAAGCTATAAAGAGCGACCTAGTTTCAGCAGTTAAATTACTTTGTTGGGTTTAATCAACCAAAGTATTTGTTTAGCTTTCGGCAACAAAACTGTTCTGTTGTGGCTCTGCTATGTGGGTGTGGCTATTTACACCCCAGGTGCAAATAGCATTGTTGGATATGGACGCCAGCCTGCTTTTTTCGTGCCATTACACCCAGATGTAAATAGCCACATTGGTTTTTCCACTCTGGGTGCAAACAACCAACACCTGGAAAGCTAATGACTTTCTCATCAACCTCAGTTGCACTTTTTGTTTAGTGCTAAATAGTGAGTTTTAGCATGCTAACACAAGAAAGTGAGCACAGTAAACATTATACCTATGAAACACCAGTATGTTGGCTCTGAAATTGTGAGCATGTTGCTATGCTAGCAATAGCATTTAACTCACAGGACCTTAGTACAGCCTAGGTATGGCTCCTCATAGCAACTAGCATAACTTAACGCTCAGAAAAAGACTGATAGCCTCCATAAGCAGCTCCTTTTTTGTTGTTTCTTTGCCCGAAAGTATGGAAACTTGAAACTGAATCTATAGCAGATTATAAACATGTTGGGGATCATATTATTCAGTATTAATATCTGCCTTACAATTTTAAAAGCCTGAATATATAATTGCCACAAAAATATTAGGTAATTTTCCTTTTAGAAGCACATTGTCATTGTCTCACAGTATGAAGATAATTGCAAAGAAGATAAATCTGTGCTTTAAGACTTTGTGCACCTCTGATATTAATCATTATTCTCTGCCAGCAAAACGTGTCCCTGGGCTTTTCCATGAATTTGCGAAATTTGCTCCCCTGTGCCCAACACAAGTCCATTCACCTGAAACTGCCAGTTAACATGGAACACCAGATTCACCCTCACTTCATTTCACAATGAGAGATAACTCTCCACGGAGGCAGCGGCAGGATATTCAGTTCCTTTCCACTCCAGTAAAAGTCAGGCTATTTAAACCACCAGAACTCTGACTTTGCCAGAGCTTAGATAATCACCGCTGGAAGAAAACACGCAATGAAATCAGATATTTCTTCCACACGCTTGCGACAACAGGAAAAAAAAGCTGTCCAGATTAGTCTGCAAACTGTCCAAAGCTGTGTCGAACAATTATCATCTTCACATTCCCCGCAAGAAAAAGAATTAGAGCTGCTTCAGTGACAGACGGCTTGACACAAAGCTCTATACTGTGTACACACTCAACAGATAAACGCGGGTCCTGACCCTGGATATTGCGGATCAAATCAAAAGGTAAACATTCTTCTCTCCGCGCCAGAAGAGACACTACAGCACTCAGCCGAGGCAGAGAGGCAGCAGTGGTGGCCGCTGCTATGTATCCAATCCTTCGCCGGTATTATTAAGTCCAGTGACAATCATTGTCTGTTATTGTTATTGGATTGTGTGTCGGCGCTCGGTTCATTCCTGCTTTTGCAAGTGAGGACCTGTTTATTGCCTCAGGTGTGACCGGGTTCAAACTCTGTTTCTTTTAATGCCCTGAGGCATCGTAAACTGTAGTTTTCTTTTATGTGGTCGGCCGGTTCAATTTATTGACCCTGTCTGCGCTGTCTTTTTAAAAGTAAACGTGAGACGAAAGCCAGTTAATGGTAGTAAATACCACGCTTGGAAATAAGGGTTTCAAGGGGGTTCTCCATGAAGAACTATTTTATGAAGAAATGATTTGTCAAGTCATGACATGAACCCTTTTGAGAAGAAAGAGTTCTTCAAGGATTGTTGAAAAAAGGTTCTTAGTATAGTTCTAGCACGCTTAGAGGGTGGTTCTGGATAGAACCTCCCATAAGATGTTTCTAGATATAACCTTTTATGTTTGATTTTAGATAAAATCCTTGGAATATAAAAGGGTTTTTGAAAGAACCACCTGGAGGGACTCTTGTTGCAACCCTTAGAAGGTGGAAAGATTCTGGATCGAAGCTCCAGTGAGGGTTCTGGGTGGAACCATTGTACCATAGGCGTGTTCTCCTTTAGAACATCTCATAGGGGGTTCTGGGTGAAACAGATGGTTTTAGGTTGAACTCTCTGAGAGGATTCCAAGTGGAAACTTTATAAAAGGTTCAACCAGGAACAAGCCAAAGAACCCTTTATGGTTCTAGTTGGTGTTTTTATTTCTAAGAGCGTTCTGTCTTATTTGATGGCATTTGGTGAACGTCTTTTTTTCCCCTTTAAAAAAGACAACTGTCCTGTTTTTCCATGGCGCCCTGAGCGGCGGTAGAAGAAATCACTGGGGTATGCAGACACACTGTACTATTCCAAGTTGCACAGGAAACAGGGTCATGAGATACTTCCACAGAATAAACATGACCGGGTTATTTAAGAGACAAAACATAGCCTGAGCTTACATGTACACTTGATAAGTGCAGCGTGACCGACTCGTCTGAGACCTGGATGTCTCACTTCCTCCCCTCAGGCCTCGCCGTGAGAGGCCGGTGGCCGTTGCACTTTATCCAAAGCTTTGCACAGATTCACGGTTCAGTTTGACATTCTCCGAGAAGATCCCCGAAGGTCTTCGTAACTTGTTCCAGGTGAACGATTTGACATTTGAAAGAAATGCCAGCAGGAAGGAAAGTGGGCACTTCTAGGTTATTTGAGTTTGCGCGTGCATGTGTGTTGTGGAGCTCCTCCTTTGCATTCTGCAGCGGACGCATGTACGGGTTCTGTACATTTCCCGAACAGCGTTCTGAGCCTCTCTGGCCTCCCGTTGAGCCGGCATGAGCCGTGTCAGAGCGCAGAGCCCGTCTGAATTGCTGTTATTTGACTTGACAGGAACAGGGCTGCCGACAGAGTCCAGAGACTACACTGTGTCAGTGGAACACAAACAGACTGTGGGATAGATTCACTGTGTGAGGCGCTGGCCGCCCCTATGTTCACACTCTCTGATGGCCCTTTTCGACAGCCCTCGCACAAACAAAGCAGTCGCAGCAGAGAGAAGACATGTCTGATCTTATGAAAAAAACTTAAAGGAACAGTGAATCAAGAACTTTTCCAAGTTTTTATTCTGTTTTGCTTAACTAATTGTTCTGTCACTCAAACATTTTTTTCACTATATTAAAGAGCCCCCTTGAAAATCTTGGTGACCTCTGATGGTTTAAATTCTCACTTTGCTGCAGTTTACTCTAGGTTGTCTTGTGTGATTAAAGGTACACCCTCGTAGGCTTTTGATGAGCCGTTGTGAAGTGTGGTGGCGCCGGCCGTTGCCGTCTTGGCAGTGCCTGACTCCGCTGATCCAAAATGGTGACTCTGAAGTGACCTTTTAAAACACTGAAGTCACACAATAACAAAGCCGGCCAGCTTCTCCGCCTCAAGCAAGCGAACAAGCAAGATTCAACTCATGTCTGTGCAGGAGAGCAGAGAGAACGGTGTCCATACTTTTGTAGCTTCTGACTGAATCTCTGGTTTTACATCTGATGAAAATAACATGTCCTGAACTGGCGCTTCAAAATAAAAGCTTTAAAATAACAAACAGATAAGTTTTATTGTGAAGAATTTATGGGAAATTAAATTTCCACCATTTTGTAGCTGCTTGACTCAAGAAGTGTGTCATGTAGGTTAGTTTATATATAATGGGTCAAATGTGGTTTGTCATTTGACAAAACCTTTTCTACTTACTGGTCTGACCTCAGCCTCCTGACTTAATGATTTGTGGTGGTGGCAAAGTCCATGTAATTCTCCAGATATTATTAGTAACAGGGCTTCCAAAGGATTCCTCCTGAGGTTCTACCAAGAACCATTTGCTTTTGAAGGTTTTGTCAAGTGTGCTTGTGAGGCTACAGGTTTCATCCAAAGCACCCCTTCATTGAATAACTTGTGCGTCAGTGGTTCTTTGTACCATAAAAGGGCTCTGGGTAGAACCCACCGGTGTGGGTTCCAGATAAAACTCTAGGAACATAAAGGTGGTCGTGGTATAACCCCCTAGTTCTGATCCAGGAATGTAAAAATGTTCTTTGTAGAAGCCCCTTTAGTGTGTTCAAACTTGGAAGATAAAAAGGTTCAGGGTTCTGGGTAGAACCATTCAACCATAAAAGGGTTTTCTAGGTGAAACAGATGGTTCTAGGTATAACCCTTTATGTCGGGTTCTAGGCAGAACTTTGTGAAAGGGTTCCAAGTGAAACTTTTATAAAAGGTTCTGCCAGAAACCAAAAAAAGGTTCATCCATGGCGACGAGCCAAAGAACCTTTTATGGTTCTAGTTAGCTCTTGTATTAAATCAAACGTCTTCACAGTCACAGCCCACATGGAAAGACGCTCAGGCACATGTCTCTTTACAAAAACTGAAGACGCTCTGAGAGACACAGAGAGCATTGCCATGCAGGTACGTCTCCACAGCTGTCCTTACTTTGTTTTGTCAATCTGGAGCAGAGTGCAAGAGACAAGGTCATCCCACTTCTCTCCAATTTTACACAGTTTTCCAGTCCGATCAATACTGCCCAGCATAGCTAATCAGAGAGGTCTCATTCCCCAGTCGCCTGATAATTGGAGGCTGTTAGCATGGACGACAGGACAGGAGTATCAATTGGCTCAGCTTCTTGCTATTTTTGTGGAAAGAGACTAAAGGCTGATTCATTTTGCACTAAAAGCCATTTGAGTTTTTAAGCGAGAACGGCACTTCCTCATTCTGCACTTTGGTTAGTCGCATATTTTAAAAATCCTTGAATTTTTATTAGGGAAACCGCTGAAGCTTAAGCCTCGGTGCTTCTGCAGCTGGCAAAATGTAGTGAGTTGGCAAACTACTCTGCCAAGATGCATGAATTAAAAACTCTTTACTCTTAAAATAGGAGCAGTGAACAATTAATTTCACATTAAGCCAAATATATTATTGAGCCAATGTTTTTGGCACACTAAAAAGAAAATTCAGCGCAACTTACTACAATAGATTTTTGAGTTTTGAGCCAAAAGTTTTGAAATAAACTTAAAAAAGGTTTGCCAGCCTATGATCTCTAGTTGAGTTAATTTACTTTTCTTCCTTAGATAAACTTGAATCTTTGTCTTAGAAACTAAAAAAATGTATTTCAACAAACCTTCTTTGTTATTACTTGGGTGCCTGAAAACTTAATGGTTTTGATTGAAAGTTTTAAATATGAACCATTATTCACTTTAACTTCATAAGTTTTCTCAAGGACTTTTCAAGTACATTTTTGGAGGGGTTCTAAAACTCAAAGATGCAAATTTATCTAAAGAAGAAAAGTAAATTATATCAACAAAAGTTTACAGGTTGGTAAAACTTTTTTGAAGAGTTTGAGTTGGGCTCAAAACTCAAAAATCTATTGCAGTAAGTCACTTTTTATAGTGCATCTAGCACTTAGACAAAATTTCAAGCTCTCTATTTGTCTTATCAAGTGTAAGGAAAAGTGGCTTGTGTCAGTGAATTCACTGCGAGTTTTCATTTTATTTTAAATTGTTAAAGAAATGGATTGGGTCTTGATCACTTGGACTTGGCACCTGTAGCAGCTGGCACTTTCTTAGGTTTTTCATCACACTTTACAGATCTTATTCGATCAGAAATATTCTCTGTTTCTAGATGACTCTTCAGACTGTGAGCGGCGGTGATCAGAGGCACTTTGAAGATTCTTTCTTTTTTTTGTCTCTTTGGTAATTTATCTGGAAGACAACCTTTCACTCCTCAAAGTAATAATAACTTAACTTTTTTAGGTCGCGAGCTGACACAGCCTCCAGTCATCACCGCTGAGTGTCTTATTTTGTATTTAAAGTCCAACCTCTCGGATGCTAATGAGACTCTTACTGTTATTAGTGCGCTATTAGAGGAAGGTGTGCTGGAAAGGTCATCCAGTTTGCTTCAAGCACAGGCGGTGACAACATCCATTGTCAGAAAAACAAAACACAAAGCAAATTTGCTACAGCTGCCTAATCAGAGTGATTAAGGTGAGGTCCGTTTTCAGTTAGATCCAGGTAATTTCCAATAAGGTACAAATTAAAGGTCAAAAAATGTCAGCATTTTTAGTAGGAATGCAGGATTTTTATCAAATATGCTGATTTTTTTTTGTTGATACAATATATGCACACATTGACTCTGCAGATGTACTTGTCTTGCATGCACATAAATAAAGCTAAACTGTATCATCCATATCAACAGAAATATTCATTTTTGGCAACACAATATTTTATTTTAAGGCCTTTATTGGCCACTATTGATAACATGCTGAAATTATTGGGTGTAAAGTTGGAAATTGCTTGGATCTGAACAAATCTGTTTCCGTTTCTTGCTTATCTATTTTGCTTCTTATGGATTCTCGATTCCAATTCTTTGAGTGCCCTCCTGCGTTCTTCATAGCAGAGCTGTGTGATATTACAACAGATAAAACCTGTGCTAAGCTGGTTAACCTGGTTTCCGGAACATTTGGGGGTTTACTTTGGCATTTTGTAGCTTCGCATTTGCTAAATAGAGGCGATTGTTGCATGAGTCGCACAATTTGTGCCATTCACCCGCTAGTCAAGCAAATGGACAATGATTTAACAAGGCAAATGCATTAGGAGATGGGAAAACATGTATGCATTCAACTTGCATGCATTGTGGAAGCAATTCTTATTTGGATTCGGCTCTCAGGACCCAACTATAATCATGATTTTTTTAGTGTTGCCCAAAAATGTTAGAAACGTTTGAAAGGCATTGTAAACTTTCATCAAAAAGAAAAAAATACAGGCTGTTTTGTGGACTGAAAACAAAGTGTATGTCATCCTTTTTTCTCTCTCCCCTGAATATATTGTGTATTTTCCCATTGTCTGCTTTAGCATTAGAAACGGCATAAGTTCAATGAGTTAAAGGCAGAAAAAAGAAACACTATAACGTGACCTTGACATTTTGTTCCACTGCAGTCCTTGAACACTTAAAGCCACTCATGAGCTCTTCTTTGTATCTAAATTGAGTTAAACAAGAAACTTTTATGCCTTCAGACAAACCTCCTTATTAGGAAACACATTTATTTTTTGTAGATAAACGAACACAAACCTTGTGTCGGTGCGATCCTATCTTTAAATTACACTTCTGTGAGAGGGTGATTGTGTGTTCGGCGTAATTGCGGCCACGTCGAACGACCTCTGCTCGGAAGACGCCGCGCCTGACTGAATCATCTCGTCCTTGAGGTCACTTAACTTTCTCTGCAAGACTGCGGGACTTGCAAAACAAGAGCATTTAGCTAATCTGATAAGAAGAACAAAAGCCTTTCTTCACAGCAGCCATATTGATATGAAATAGAGGAGTAAACAACATATTAGAACACTGTTATTAACAGTATAAACACTATTATAATGACAAAAGTTACATTTAAGAAGAAGCAGTATCATTAGCAGTGGTTTATGGGATGTGTAGTTCCTTCACTCTTAAAATAATTATGTACACAGTCTTGTGTCTTTCCTTTTTTTGCTTTGAATCAAATGTTTTATTGTGACAATTCATCCCGTAGTTGGTTGGCTTGGTTCAAGGCTTAAAAGTCTTTATTTAAGAATTTTCTGAGATGTAAGAAAGTTGAATGAATGAATGAATGAATGAATGGCAAATTCACTTCCAGATGTGGAGCTGTTGAAGAAGTGTGCGTTCACTGTTCTGTTCTGTAGAACCGAGTTAGAGTTTGACTTTGCCGCCTTGCATAATATCAATAGGTTTTCACAAAATAACTAAATTTTGACAAAAATGTCAGACAGAATCTTAAAATTCCGTTGGTAAAACCTTTGTTTGATCTTTTGTTTAAGCCACGAAAAAAAGGTTTATACTTCATTTCAAGTGCTTTAAGCTGAACTGACAAACAGCCAGTGCAGTCCAGCCCTGTCATGGCCGAACACGTTATCTGGTGTGGGTCTTTATAAGTCTCCAGGTCCGATCTGACATTGTTTCTGCTTCTCTGATCAAGACATTTGCTCCCCACAGAGAGGCGTCATCATACAAGTTAAATGACGCTAACGATTCCTGCAGCCCAACAGATTCATTATGGCAAACATCTTGTCAGGTATCACATTCCTGGAATTAATCCAAAGGGAACTAAATCCCCATTCCTCCTCTTGGAGTTAATTGCAAATCACGGTGTCACTTTTCATGGTGCTGCAACAGTCCCTCGAGTGCAGCTCGTCCAATTATCTGTTGGCCTGTGATTTATTTGGTCACTTCTTTTCCTTCCTTCCGTCCCCATCCTAGCATCCTTCATTCACACTCACACTCATTCTCCCTCTCTCCACTTCATCATTTTGCTTTTCCTATATCCTCCGCTCCTCTCATCTTTCCATCTCCCCTCCCCGCTCCCCGTGTTCGGTATCTCCCCCTCCAGAGCGGTAATGGTCTGGTTCACCATGCCGGGGCTCAATAATGAAGCCGCTGCCCTAGAAAAGCCATGTTAATGTTGACTCTGGGATCAGATTCTGCTCCGAGACGCACAGCGGTGACAAATGAATGTGCCAGCTTGAGCACAATAAACAGCACATATAGATCCATGGCTCTGACAAGGAAGAGGGAGGTGAGATTCTTTGCAGACAGATTACGGATGTGAGAAAAGGGAATTTCAAATTCACCCATCAGGGAATGTTCGAATGAGCTGTTAACATGTGCTTGCAGTGAATAGCTAGCCATTATTTTGGGGCATGTCCAAGTGCAGTAGTACAGTGTGTTAATAAACAGGAAAGTAGAGCTGCGGCTCCCTAACGTATTGGTCCATCCATCTGGTTGTCAACAGCATTGACAAGCTGTCTGGCTGCTCCTGCTCCACCACTCTGACCTCCCTTAACCCCCTCGGTCCGATCTGACAGCCAGAGATGTGCTCCGTTGGTGGAGAGGTGTGTGAGTCTGTCTGTCTGCCACCGTGCTTAGCTGCATTTACATCCGAGGACCGCTGCGCCCGGCGACCCCGGCTGACGTACATAAGCAGACGAGGGGAGTTTCCCCCCGTCCGCCCGTCCGCACGTATTGCCTGTCAGTCTCTGCCTGTCTGGAGCCTGTGGAGCAGCCATGCATGCCTTCCCTCCATCACGAAGACGGTCCCTGTCTGCTGTGCCCACTCATGCTCCCATAGCTTGATGTGTAATCTATTTAAGTACTGCAAACTATATTATGTCTGTTTGAAATGTTTCTCCTGAGGTAAAGCTCCACCAAACCTGGATTGTCTGTCAGATCCACTGACGGGGGGGAAAAAAAAAAAGACAGTTCACACAAACAATTCAAAATACTTGCATGTCCTACATTGCTCAGTAAATTTCTAACTTGAGATATGAACGCTCTTTTGTCCAAAATTTAATTCCAAATTGGCCACATTTAATGGAAATATGGATCAGCAGTGTCCTTTCATTTGCTGTGCAAAACATTGACGTCTCTATTTTAAATTTTTGACGGGAAACTTTGGATTATGCTGCAATTAGTGGTGGCTGGAAGTCCAGGTGTGGGCAACAGGGCGGAGTTCGGGTAAAGAAAAGGTGGATCGAGAAAGTGGCTGCTCAATGAAGATAAACGTGCCAAAATATACTCAGTCATGTAACTCTATTCTCTCTCTCACGACACAATATTACATGATATAATAGCCAATGTAATACAATATGATACAATTGTCACAGCAGATTAAACAAATCAAAAGAACAAAATCAAACAAATGAACAAAATCTATAATTTTCCTCACAAATTTTTGCCATTGGCTAGTTTTGAGTCTCTCCAGGCTTGTTATGGATGCCAAATTAAGAAAAGCCTTTCAGGAAAATAGAGAATTGAATATTTGCTGCTCCAGGCAGATTTTTTTGTGGCCAAAACTGGCTCTTTTGATAGTTAAGGATGAAAGAATGGCGTATAAAAGTATTTATCAGCCTGTTGCCGCCTGCCTGAAGGGCAGAAGTTGATATTCATTGTTTAGAAAATGCAGAAACATCGAAAGTCTGAAAATCCTCTTTTTTTGAGTCGCTTGATTTCAATATTCACTATTTCGCTCTGTTTTTGGTCTCCACCAGCTCTTGAGGGAAAATATCTGGCTCTTTAGCTGCTCAATGATCCACTATGTTCCCACCTAGTCACTAAGGTGTGTGCTGCAAGTTGGTCATAAATCTTAGCACAAGTTTGGATTTGATTGTATAAGCTTTAAGTTTCTCAGATAAACCAGGCCATCGGCTGCAGTACGGCGTGACACTCTGAATCACTTGAAAAACATCGATTTTTGCCAAATTAAATGGCTTCCTTTGGGCCACGCAGGACTTGTTCTCAAGCCCTGAATCAGTCTGTTGCCTGAGGTTTGGGAACCGCTGCATTAGAAGGAGGGAGAGAGATGGCACCGGCCTATAAAACTATCCAGGTGCCATTTCACTAAAGCAATTTGTGAGAGTCTGACTTGGCTCTCGCATTCTCATGCATGGGTCCAAAATATGATGTTTGTTTTCATCAGTTTAAATGAGCTAAAATGTCAGAATGAGCAAATTACTTGAAACTATGTGGGTTTTCCAATTGAACATATAGTTGGAGCATTTTGCTTGTAGCTGCCATTAATAAAAAACTTCATCTGAAGGCTCTTCTGCAGTTGCTTCAGTATTCATCTATAGGGGCTTCTGCCCGGAGCTTTTGCCTCTGTCAACCCCTTGCTATCTGCCGGAGCTGATAAAAGGACGGGCTGTGTGCAGTTTGCTAACTTCTGGGTATTGAGTTTAAAAACCATCAAAATATTTCTGCCAGAGAAACAACAGCCTTAAAGCGTGTTCCACCGCAGCTTTATGTGATTATCTCACTGGAGGAGTCTGCTGTAGGAGTGTAATTCTCCGCATCTTTGATTCAGTGACAAAACTGCAAAACAGCTGATGAAAATTAGGTTAAACATCTGGGCTGTTTCACACAAGCGGTTTGCGAGCACTGCTTACATGCAGATTGCAAATGGTGGCGACATCACGTCTCACAAAAGACCCGCAGTTTAGAACATGTGTGCTTTAATGATAAGTGCATTCATGCTATAATTGGATTGGGATGCCTTTGCACAACATTGATACAGTATTACCAAATTCTTACCCATCAAATACAAGAAATTGCCAAGCATGCTCTGTGTTGCATTCAGCAGACACAATCAGCAGCTCCACAAAATGACACCAGGCATCCATCTTGGAAAAAGAGGAGCTGATTATTCTCCGCTTTCTCGACACCAGTGTGGTTTTTGTTTGTAGCAGTTGCGGGGCAATGGCTCATGAAACTCAAGATATGAGGTGCAGCCGGTTCCCCGGCCGGGAAAGCTGCATCCGTCATGCGAAGATCATCCCCACCCGGCCTCTTTGAAGTGACGGCTCGGATCTGTTGAGGCAACATGGCTTCATCCACACAACTTCCTGCACGGAGAGGCGCCGGTCTGAAAAGGTTCTGCTGCCGCGGAGCCGCTTACTGAAGGATGCATCGGGCTCCCTATGCATGAGGGATGTGAAATGTTATGAGACCAGGTGTACCGCGGCCAAGTCAATCAATTTCCAATTAAGCCATGCTCCTCAGTCATCCATAATTCTTTTTAGCATGTAAGTGGCTTTTTAATCTTTTCATACAGGAGGTGTGCTTGACCCATGCTCCCTCTCTGAAAAATGTCAACGAGTGCGGGAGGAATTAATTAAAAGAGGCAACGTGTCGGATGGATAGTGTTGAAGTTTTCCCGATGAAAAATACAGTTCATTCGTTTCAATTTAATTAATGCGTTCGAATCAGGATGGCAGTTCCACTGATGCCCAGCCCACTCATTTACTGTTCAAAAAAACTCCAGAGATTTATGGCGTCCTTTCACTCGGCCACATGAATAATTTATTACTCAATCTCTCAAACAAAACTCAACTCTTACTGGTGTCAGGTTCTATTGTGTGCAGCTGTAAAGCCAGCACTCAATAAAAATATAAACACTTTTGTTGTTGCTCCCATATTTCATGAGAAAAAAATATTTTACGCGCACGAAAAGTTTATTTGTCTCAAGTTTTGTTCATACATTTTATAAAGTATGTTTTGGTGAGAAAATCCATCCACCTAACAGATATGTGCCTTGGGCAGATCATAATTATAAAGCTTACTCTAAAATGCACAGTTTCATCTTGAAAAAGGCACTGAACTATGACTATTTCACACAGGGATACAAATACCAAATGCTTTTTCCAGGAGATCAAAGTCATGACCCGCCTTACTCTGCTTCCGATTGGCTTGTCCTCTTTATCTTCATTGGTTGGGTTGGTTAGGTGTTTAGGCATTTGGGTTAAGTTTAGTGTAAGAATATCAGCGTAAGCCAATCAGAGCAAGAGCATAGCGGGGAAAAAAAAAGGTATCTGCAGCCCTATGTAAGCGTGAGTCAGTGCCTGATAAATATCTTTTTTTTTTTTCAAAATAAAACTGCACATTTTTTTCATTTGTGGCCTTTTATTGTGACAACTCCAAAGAACACCTATGCAATAATCGCATTGTTTGTTCATTTAATTAACTTTGTGAATAAAATTTGGGAGGAATAAAATGCACGGAAGCGGTCTTAGATTTTTTTTTTACCTCAACTCATTAAAAATTGGAACCAAAACAAAAGTGGTGTGTTTATATTTTCATGGAGTGTATTTATCTTCCCCAGGTTTTCCAGGCATTTTTTTTTTTTTTTTTCAGTCTTTACGGTCTCTGGGTTGTTTATCACTTTTATTGTTTGGACGGTTTTTGTTGGACTGGAAATTGCAGAGAGATGGCCGCAGATAGACAGTGAAGCATTGCTCAACTCTATGGAGATAAGGAGGCCTGGTTTTCCAAGTAAAAGCTGTCAGTTTGCTCAGTGCAGAGAATGTGATTGAGCATTTCTGCTGGCTGCTTACACCACAGTCTTGCCACCTCACTCGATACAGCGATTGATTAAGCTGTCCCGACTGGATTTTCATTGGCCCGGTGCCCATCCCGGGGCCAAAATACACCTGCCTGGCCTGTCAGCTACTAAAGTTATGACATCATGAGGACCCTCATAAGGCACCTCCATTGTTTTGAAATGAAGGCACATCAATTTCATGGGCTCCACTGCCCAGCGGATGATTTGTGAGTGCTATTATCCCTTGAAATCGCTCCGGAAAATAGCTGCAGTGTGAAGACAGGAATTGGTGACGGGGGGGTGGGGGTTTGGTTGCATGGAAACGCTTCATTGGTTGTGTATGTAAGAGTAAGAGCAAGGTCAAAGTATAGAGAAAAAAACACAAGATGCCATGTTTCCAAAAAGAAAACGTGTTTATTATCCTAATTTTAAAGTGTCTTTTAGACAGCAAACTCTAACTGACTTACGGCAGAGAAGAAATAGAAAGAGTGAGAGCAAGAGCCAGGGAAAGAGTGACCAATAACCTAGTTACAAAATCAGCATGCAAGCACTTCATCTTTTTCTTCTCGTAGCAGCAGTGAGAACAGGTCTGACTGCCATCCAGCTGACAGCAGAAGTTTTCATTTCCAAGCTTGACTAATTCATTATAAAGCCATTTGAGTGCCAGAACCCTCCGTTTGTTATAACCCGAATCTAAGAAATATAAACTGCTGACTGTTTGAAATAATAATTTCAAACTTGACCACAGTGGAAGTGAATGCAAAAATGCATCTTGTTAGGAATTCAGTTCAGTACCCACTTAGCGTGAGCGGTTCAATTTGTCTGCAGCTTCCACCAACTTAACAAAATAAGCAGATTGCTGATAAGAAATGCTCATTAATCTAGTCCGTGCAGCAACTGAACCCGCGCGCCGTCTATTGGCTTTTCAAGAGCTGGCTCTCCTCGTTCAAACTCAAAGTCCTGCGAGAACAAAAACCATGCGAATCTGTTTGGAGGAAAGCATCGCTGCGTGCTTTCATAAGACCGGCTGCCTGCACACAATACGTGGTCAAATGTTAAAGTTATCAGCAGAGTGCAGAAGTGAAGGAGCCTCTTCACCGCTCGGCTTTCCACACCTGCACTGAAGGATTTCAATTCACTGGCAAAGCCCTCTATGACAGCGCAGAGCCATTCTGCTGGGCCGAGATAAAACATAACGTTAAAAAAAAAAAAAAAGTTAAATAATCAATTCCAAAGAAATGCCTGGGCATTAATCTAGAGCAGACTGCAGGTTGGTACCTCCCAGAGGATTGCAAGATGATTTGCAGTTGGATTTAGGAGATGATTCGCAGCCTGTGAAAAAGTTAGATACCAATATTTTGTTTAAAAAAACAAATATTTTATCATGTGTTTAAAATTCATTGCTGAATTTGTACAGTGAATATGTGCAGCCTTGAGGCTTTGTTCGCAATTATAAAGTAAAATTGTCTGCAAATGGGTGAAATTATTCTCCTCTATTTCAGTCACCATCACTGTGTTTCTGCAATGTGGACAGGATTTTGCTTCAGCATCATGAGCAAAGACAATTAAGACGCTTTGAGGAACTGGAAGGACAACATCAGACTTTTTATCCTTTGAGCTGATCACAAAGACATGACAGACTACTACATTAGAGCCTTAAGGATGTCGCATTTAGATGTTTAATCAGGGTCTAATGAAAGGAAATAAACCTGAAATCCTCATGGCCAAATACCTGCTACAGTGAACTCCATCTGTGTAGCATTTGGTTGTGTGCCAGCTGTGTTTTCTGAGGAGCTTTAAAGTTTTTATGCAGGGCTTGGAGGTATAGTCCATATTAACTTAAAGCTATAATATGTAACATTTCCATTTAAAAATGTGCATGCATTATCCCAACTGTTTCCAACAATGTTCTAATGCAGAGAAATCCATAATTCATTCAAGATAATGGCGCGTTTACTGCTAGCTGTTGCTATCTAGTTGCTAGTTGCAATAACGGGAAAACATGGGCCTGAGTCATGTCCGATAGATTTTCATCAGCAATGGTGGCTGTTTGACAGTGAAGACAGATATATTTATGGGGCTTTTTATGCTTTTATTTTGATAGGACAGCTGGAGATATGACAGGAAAGGGGGAGAGAGTTTAACTACAGGATCATGGATACACTTTGATTTGATTGATTTATTTTATTATGCAATATGAGAACACCCACAAAGCTATTCTGCTGTGTCGTATTATCTCTGGTACAATGAAGTATTTATTTTAATCATTTTTAAACAGGTTCGACTTGTGTAATCGTGTTTTGTCACATGTTTCGGCTATTATTGTGACTTGGCGGTGAAGGTGAGCTCTTCTTCTTTACCACTTAGCAAAGGCTGAGTATGAATGGTCAGCATTAATACATGTGCAAAGGGTAAATTCGCACCCATGGGTGTCTTTTATGACAAACCACATGGGTTAAATTAAGAAAGTCTGCAAAGCAAAAACACAGTACATATTTGATAAACAACTGAGCTGAAACTGTAGTGGAATTTGCATCATTTGGTGTTGTTAAGCTACCAAAAAGCTATTTTATATGTACTAAATTGTAAATAATGAAAAAAAATATATATTTCAGTGTAAATATTAAAAGACAGACACATTTTATTCCTGCAAACTACGCCTGTCTTCTTTTGTTGGGCAGAATAATCTCACCCAGTACTTATTTTCAGTCACTTCTGTTGGGCCTGGTCATTTGAATTTGAAATAACATGGATTTTCCCTTATTCCCAACCCTTTTAGTGTACATGAAACTGTTTTCACTGTACACTTGTAAACACCATGAAGTGTTTTACCCCATGGGAGGAAGCAATGAATTGCAGAGAAGAAACTAAACAGCATGGGGTCTGCGGCGGCTCCCTGTGCTATATTTCACGAGTTACTGTCCGCCTTTCCTTTGAAATAATGGATATTATCATTCATACCAGCTGCTGGGACATGCAAATTTTTAAAAAAGACAAGGAAAATATCTGCAATACCTTACACTAACATCTCATAAGGGATTCATAAGCTTGATTTCAAAAGCTGCTGAAATCACGTCAAGTTCATACTCTGTCAAAAACTGTTGCTCCTAATCCTCAAATAGGATTATGATGTACTTGTGTAAATGTACTTTCATCCGTCCTAAAACCCATGCAGTGTCCCACAAAATTAATGTGAGAAGAATGTCAAATTTACAAAAGAAATGACACTAACAGAGTTTTAAGAGAGCAAATAACTTCCACTAATGTCTGCTTAGCTTGTATTTCTGTTATTCTTTGCAGAAATATTCTCTGCTGTTTGACTTCTTGTAAGAGGAATGTATAGTTCAAGTACGTCTCATCTAAAAAAAAAAACATCATCCATTGTGAATTTAATTACAGTCCTAGCAGAGAATATCGTGCCACTTCACCTCTATCTTTTACATTACGGTGAAAAAGAAGCAGTGAAGTCTCTAACAAAGCCGCCATGTGATTCTGTCAATTCTACCTCTTGACTGGAGCGTCGACATGTGTGATTAAAAACCTCGGAGGTATTGCATGAAAGGTTCAGTCAGTTGCCATCAAGATTACAGTTAAATCAAAGCCCAGTGGAATTTCATCTAATCTGCGTGTGAGGGATTCGTTTGCGGCTTCTGATTGGTCACAACGCGATGCAGAGCTAACCTTTACATGATCCAGGTGTTTATTTGAATCTCATTTTCTCTCTGTGAAGACTCGCCCTGAACTTTTAGCCCTAACCTTTTTTTTTTTTTTTTCATCCTTGGGTTAAGTTCTGAGCACAGGCGGGAAAGTGATTTCCACTGAAGAGAAGATGAACGGTGTAAAAGTACATTTTTCAAATGCATGGATTCGAGAAGCTGATAGAATGAATTTGTATAAATATGCAGGTGGTGTGTTTTCTCAAAGGGGCAAAGACTAAATTGGACCGCTTATCATTTAGGCTCGGTGAAAAGTTCTATAAACAGATAGGCGTCTGAAGTTTGAACATTTTTCCGGTCCATTTTAAATCTCTGACTCATGCATTTAAACTTATTTGTCAGAAAACATGTACACAAACACGACTCTCCAGCAGATATTTTTCCTTTTCCTTTCCTCACAGCCCAGAACGTGCAACAAACAAATTCATGCTATATTTGCTCTTCATTTTCAAGCATTTGTTCAACTAAAAAAAATGCAGCGACAGTTGTTTGCGGCAACATCAAAGAGGCTTCTTGGCGATTCTCTTGTCGGGGTAAACATCTGGTTTGCAGCACTGGTGGAAAAGATCAGCGGCTCGAAGTGCGGTGAAGCCTCGAAGTCATTAAAATATCATTATATTCTGATGATATCTGGACAGAGATCACGCTGCGTCGTTCAGAGAAATTACAGTAATAAACACAGCAATGATAAACAATTGGTGAAAACACTGCATTAGGACACATGATCACATGTGGTGGAAGATCCTTTACTTAAAGTAGCAATACCACAATATTAAAATACAGTTTGTCACATCTGTCTTGACTTTGAGTCACTGTAGGCTGCCTCTCTTCTCTCTCTGGTTTTATACATAAAATAGAGCCAGAATATTGAAATTAGGTACATTTAGGTAGCATTACTGTGATCTGATTCATATATTAACTTTTATTTTCACCACAACACTAGTTTTGATCCATTTATATGCACAAAGTTTATTTTTAACAAGAAATAGAGCGCTATACTGTATCATACTACAGTTATTATTTTTTTTTTTTTAGAAAATGCAAGCTCATAAGTCAGTGTTTTAGTCATCTGTACTTCTACAAAAACAACAATCAGACAAAATAAAAATCCTTTAATTCAGTGTGTCAAAACTCATATTCCCCAAACTTCAGTAGCACTTACTGGTGATTCTGACTGCTGGGGGTAAAACTTAAGAGTTTTACCTCCCGTATTCAGAGAGAAAAAGTAACTAATTTTGTCGTGCCAGTCGGCATCTACTGTAAGCAATACACTGACTAACAATACCCCATATAACCCCACATTAAATAACCTGAACTATCCCTTTACATGGAAAACGCTACACTCAGAATAAGGCCTAATTATGAATATCTTCAACAAAATATGCTGCTTTAGAGAGTATTTGGCTGATATGTTTGCCTCGCCAATTAATCGGTACAGGTCCAGTGGAGTGGAAGCATAAAGTTGCAAAAAATTTTTAAAAAAGTAAAAAGTATAAATGCCTCAAACTTGAACTTACAGGGAAACTTGAAGCAATTAATTCCTCAGTGCGTGCTATTTCTACCAAGAAAACAGAGTTTTCCTGCTCACGGAGCCGTGCAGCAGTGCCAGGATTCATTTTGCCCGAGCTTCCAACTCCCATGCCCATGTTGCCGTCTTATCACCACCCAAGCTATAACTTTTACTTTGTTGGCCAAAGAAATAGGCCGAGAATCGTCCTTACATCCAGTGACATCACTGGATGCAGGAAGAACAGCAGATTTTGCAGCAGAAGAAGTCGGTATAGCAGCACTGAGGAATGTGTTGCTTTGACTGGCTACATTTACCATCAGCACTACATTTACTGCACATCCACATGTAAAGTTTCCCTTTAAGTGCAGTACTTGAGTAAATGTACTACGGATTTAGCAGGATGATTGGCACAGCTGACTTGTTATTGAGTCAAGACAGACACTGTGATGGAAAAATCCTTTGTGCACTCAGTGCCCAAAAATCCTTTGGTGGCTTTATAATTAGTGCCGTTAGCTTTGAGTGGCACTATGCTGGGACGTACTGCAGAGAGAGAGAGGGGGAGAGGACAGGAGGAAGGCAGACGGCAGTGCAAACAGCTAAGTAAACTCTCTGGTCTAATAACGGGATCCTTCTGCCCTGAGGTTAAACAGATCCACTAATCACTGTCTTTGTTTAGTTTGGGCTTTGCATTCATCTAGGCGGCACCCGGAGCGGCGGACGCCTGTGCGTTTCTGCGACGCGGCTGTTTCTGTGTACCTCGAGCTTTAACGTTTGGCCGGACGAGCAGGTGCAGAAGCATCCACCCACTGAAAATAAAGAGTGATGTCGACATTAGTCAACACAGAGATTTAATAAATGCTGGCACTTGTCCATGCATGTTTAATGACTTGTTATTTGGATTCCTGATCAATCAGACCAGACGGTTGAACAGGAAACATTTACCGGACGACCATGCATATACAATAGATCCATCATGTATATTGGAAACATAATTCCCAGATATTCTAAAGAGATGCAGAGTCGGTGGAAGATTGATGCATTGGCCTGTAAGTAGGCTGACAGCCAGCCTTTCAGACAGTTACATAATCACGGCTTTTTATCCAGACACATGCCCCCCTGCTGGGATGTTGGCTGAGAGCAGATAATGAAGAGCCGGCGTAGATGTCCACCGAGATCTATGACCAGGTTCAGACATGGAGAAGCAGCCCCTCCTTCCCTCCTCCCACATCATAATGCTGATGTTGCAATAAAGCAGCGGCCCACACTTGACGGAGGGCCCCGGCAGCTGCAGTCAGGGGACACCGGGTACTAGGAAATTGCATTACAGACGTTCCCGACGGAGTATTTAAAAATGGAAACACTGGAAGGCTTGTTTTATTGCTTATGCTTTCGATGAGGTCTCGCCAAAGCGCTTCCGACAGTTCATAGCAGTGTGAACATGTTTTTGTAATAAGACAGTTAAAATGGCACTCTAAGGGGGATCTCGTGCAGATGCGGAAGTCGTCGGACATAAAACAGCAATTTCACAGAGGGGGTATTCTGAGGTGAAGTTGTGATAAGAGAAAATGTGATATGAATGGTTTCATCTCCGCAGATATCAAATCCAGCTTGGTTAGCACCTTTTCTCATTTTCCATAACCTGTATGCCACATCTTTCTTCTGTGTACACTTCTCTACCTAATGGATTTTGACTATATTGCTTTGCAGAGGTAACCCTCAGTGACCCATATTCATAATAAAATGGCTGAAGCGTCTCTCTCTGTAAGTCTGCAGTTTCAGTGTGCCAAAGTTATGTTCAACATGTGTCTACTGTTGATGGTCCTCTGTGACATCACAAAGAAAGACTGATTATTTTCATTATCTACGAATAGAAAATATTCAAAAACTGTTCATCACAAAGTCATAAAGCCCAATATGATGTCTTTAAATGTCTTGGTTTGTCTGACCGATGGCTCAAAATCCAAAGATGTTCCGTTTACTGACACATACTACAGAGAGAACAGAGAAAAACAGAAAATCCCCACCATTGAAAAGCTGGACCTTCATCATTTATGCTTCAAAAATGACTGAAATGGTCAGCTGATTATTAATTCATGGACTTATCTATTTAGATTCAATTTAAACAGCTATTTTCCAAGCAAAGGCAATACATTAAATTAAGATAAAGCATAAAGAAAAGGTAGGAATCTATCAAATTAGAAAAAAACTGGAATTATCGCCCTGTGGTTCTAAGCCTCCACCAACTAGATAAACTCGACTTTACATCCATATCTGTAATATATGTAGTGAAGACTTGAAAGGAATTTAAAGAAAGGTATTAGGTGTATCTTTATCAGTACACTGACATGTCTGATTTCAGTGAATAACTTCCACATGCTGTCTTCCCTTTCAGATGAGTACAGAAGAATATAGAAAACTGAACATTAAGGTGTCACAGTGAAGTTCACTGTTTGGATTTTAAATGACATTACATCATCATTTTATCCTATTTGTGTCAAATTTGGTCACAATTGGCTCATGAATTCTTGAGTTATGGGCAAATGCATGTTTTGTGAGGTCACAGTGACCCTTGACCTCCAAAATCTAGTAAGTTCCATCCTTAAGTCCAAGTGGACATTTGTGCCAGATGTAATTTAATTCCCTCCAGGTGTTCCTGAGGTATTGTGTTCATGAGAACGGGACAGATATGAGATCACAGTGACCTTGAAATTTGGCCTCTGACCTGCAAAATCTAAAAAGCTCTCGACCAAAGTGTACCAAGTTTGAAAAGATTCTTTAGATCTTAAGATGTTGTGTTCACAAGAATGGGACAGATGTCCTAAAAACATAATGCCTCAGACCACGGCTGTTGCCAGTGCGGTGGCATAAATAAACCTGACAAGACCTACAAGTGTAGTGGTCTGCAATAAATCACCTCAAAACTAATACATGAAAGAAAAATACTGCAGAAAAAGTAATGCAAACTTACAAACTAGTGTTACTCGGATAATATCTCTGCAACCACATTTAAATGTTTACACACTCAAATTGCTTTGACAGCAAAAAACTTCACATTCTAGAGTTGCACGTTGAAAAAGTCAATAATTTTTTTTTTCCTCAAGATTTTTTTATGCCTCTACAAGGTTACAGGGTTAATTTATTTATCATTTTGCAACACGGTACCATAACGAGATGCAAGATGCAGTTCCACCTGTGCCACTCACAAAAAACAAACAAACAAATATCTCATGAATAAAACTGTTTTGCTTGGTGGACTGCTGATGATAAGGAGGTTATGCAGCCTGAGGGAGGAAGCTGCTCTTCAGTCTCATGGTATGGCGGCGAATACTTCTGTATCTCTTGCCAGATGGCAGCAGGGTGACCAGCCTGGGTATTGTCTTTTAGTATCCTTTGGGGTCTGTGCACCTCACCTCCCTAATATCACTGATGCTGGGTAGATGCATCCCAATAATGTTGTGGGCAGTTGTACTCACCCGCTGTCCCGGGTCGTGTGCCAGTTTTACATGCCCTTAATTGCCCCTCCGTGAAAGATAACTTGGTTTCCTTGGACCGTGACAGGTTCGTGTTGATCACCAGGAAATCAAAGATGGTTATTTTGAAAAGTGTTAGATAAGAAAGATGTCAAAGAGCTACTTTCTTTTTAATAAGTACGTGTGCGTGACAGGTTTGTCACCCTGTAAGCCATGACAATTGTTCTTTCAAACAACTCCACTTAAGCTCCATCCTGTCGCCAAAATGTATATTCATTGTCTCCACTAATAGACAATGTGATCATGCAAGCAGCTTTAAAATATTCTGTTACAAGCATAATGGTTTCACAGATGCTATGTCCACATTTAGTCATTATTTCTCACTGATGCCGACGAACAACCAATTTAAAGATCTCTTACCTGGCGTATTTTACGACCCTCAGTCCACACAGGTTGCCAATCTTCTGAACATTACTGAAATTGACTGTCAGCAATCAAAAACAGAGACCAGCTGCTTTAAAAAAAATAGAAGCAAGTTATCAATGAAAGATATAAGAATATCAGCCACTGTCTCAAATGAACGCTGCATAAATCTGGGATCAGGTCGACCATCCTGGTGTGTACCAACACATACCCGCAAAATCTGTTTTCAGTAGTGTAATCAGATGTAAATGTGATTTAGTTGGCAGCCCAGCCAGCTCTAAGGCATCAAATTTAATATGTATCTTGAAGGTACCTGATTATGGGTGTGAAAACAGAGGGATAAAGAACAAAATCTGATTGTCCACGCAATAACGGGGGTAAATTAGTTCAGTTTGGAGATCCCAGCCGCAGAATGTAAAATAAAAAACAAAACAAAAATTGCAGAGGAACAGTACTTAAAGCGATAGTTCTGATTATTTGGAGTGGGGTTGTATGAGGTACTTATTGATAGTCGGTGTATTACCTATAATAGATCCCCTAAACTTGGAGAAGCAGAGGGGAGTACCAGCACAGAAGTTTCACCTAGGATGACTCAGATGCTGATTTGTAAACTGGCTAATTTCTGATCTGTGATTTGTGTGACTTCTGTGTTTTAAAAGGATAGTGTGGATTCACCAAACTAACTAACAGATCCAGGCAGTGGTAGACCAGAAACTTTGTTCTGCAAGGTTCAGTTACTGATTTTGCCTATTGAGTTTGGTTGCTTTGGAGAGAGCAATACTGGCTTACATAACTGCAGTTTCCCACTGGAAAAGGCTGTGAAAATATTCTTAAAATAGCATAAACTTAAAGTGATACAGTTTTTTTTTAAAGCTAGATTCTTTTAAAAGACTAAAATACATGTTGATGCTGACCCAGGCTACAGCAGTTGGAGTCCTGCTTTCCCAACCAGCATCTACTGTAGGTACTTCATACAACCCCACATCAAATAACCCGAACTATCCCTTTAAGGCTTCAAGATAAGAGCCAGCACACTAACCGGCAGGTGACAAAGTTCATTCCTATATCTTTCTGGGGCTTAGACACATCTCGGGGTTTTATGGTTCACGTGGTGTCCGAGCAGTTCAGCAGGCGTGTACTCTACCAAACGTTTACTGCTCCCCAGTGATGACAGTCTGCTGTACAGGTCGCTCACTTTATTTAATAAGAGCCCCCCCGCAACCCCCACGCCAACCCCCACCCCAGAGGCTGAGGTAATTCTTGGGAGATTAAGGTGATAGAGTGTGGATAAAACCAGCCGCCTGGGTCAGGCTGCGCCCAGGGAGGACATACACTGTACTTTATAACCTTGATGGACATTTTCACTGTCACCCACGTTCACTAAGTCCACCGCTTGGAGCAGCAGAAACTCATCATAGGTCACGCCACCTTCCAGCCAATCAGTGTGCAGTATACAGTATCTCATCTCTGCTGCACATTTATTCAGAATTCAGATTCGCTCATGGGGGAATTAACTGCCTGTCGGCGAGTGAGATTGCAATCCACGTCCAAGGCTGCCTATTAGATATTTTAAACTCTTATCATCATCTGACAATTTTATGAATAATTTTCATCATCTTATAATGCTGCAGAATTGCTAGGAGCCTTCAAATCCTCCTCCAACATGATTAGCGAACATTGAAGTACACCTATGTTTACGCAGTGTGTGATCAGACTAACAGCTCTTCCTATTAGCATAATAAATGAATTAGAGCACCAGAGACAAAGATCATTAGGCAGATTTTCACCACGGGGAAATCATTTGGACAATGTATTGTGTAACAATGTGAGACAACAGCGATGCGTCACACGGCCTCGACATGTTTCACCCTCCAGCTTTTCCCCCCCAACTCCTTCACTCACTTAAAGCCCCACTGGTGTTTGCATTCAGCCCAAACAGCCCTCGTGTCTTCAAGGCAGCTGGTTCATCTCAAAAGCTCTGCGATTCCTCCGCTGGCTCGTGCTCTGTGATTAGTCATAACAGTGAATGGCACGCTGCAGACAGTAATGGCTAATGTGTCAACGCCGCGCCACACCATAAACACAAGTTGTTATCATGACACTACATCTCTTCCAGAGCACAGACTGACTTATAGGAGCAGCTGATAAAAAGGGATAAACCCTGAGGTGACACTGTTTGGTACACTGTCTTTCCCTTGACTTCTTCAGCTCAGGTTATTTCCTTGTCTGCAGTTCAAAAGCAGGTGTGACATTGTTTCGTTCTTGCTCTTCATATGCTAAAGACATAAACAGCGGCTTGTTAAGAGTTGTTTTTAATGAGCGTGCGAAGCTTAGGTAAAGAGATTTCTGGTTCCTGCAAGGTGCTCTGGCTGAAATTTGCATTTAAACATGAGGTGTTCCTGTTAGTGGCTCATCTGGAAATATGAGTGCAAGTGCTGCAGCACTCTGGGATAATGGTCTCACAGGGCTGTGGCTTCCATACGGGGTACGCACATATCGTGAACTTAGGCCACAGTCATTTACATTGGAGGCGGTCACAGGCACCATCATTTTCTTTGATTGTCGTGCAGGATGTGTATATTATGTATATCGGGGGTTACAGGTCCACAGGGACAGAGCACTGTATAATTTACGTAGTGAGTACTGAACCTTAAACCCCTGGCCAGATCTGTGGAGCTGCTCTGCCCTTTAAACAGCATCACTGGCTTCTGATCATGGGTGACCAGTGCAGAATCCCAGAGGAAACACACTGCACTGGATGATTCCCCCGTGCTCAACTTACACTACATCCAGTGTCAACATTGAGTGTCAGTGCAGGAAATAATGCTCTTAAAAAGACCGTAAAATGAAAAATACATTTTTCTTTTGTTTCGATATTGAAAATTCATCAAATTTTGATTATTTTGACTGATTTTCAGTAGCAGAGGGAATTAAAATTTTGACATTATTCTCATTTTGATTGAAATGCATACTAAAATGATTGCAGGAGTCTGTACCAAACAAAAATGCTTTACATCTGTATAATATGATGTATAGGCCAGGATATCTTTGCAGCAGGACAATGGGTTTGGAGCTTTTATGTCTTTAATTTGCAAGACAACTGAACTGAGGACAGGAAGGAGGGAACGAGAGTAGGGAATGAGAAAGCAAAGGACCACAGGCGGGAGTCCAACCCATAGTCGCTGCAAAGGACCCACAGCCTCAGTACATGGGGATTCTGCTTTACTGGGCATATGTTCTACCAACTGAGCTACCTGGCCACTGACAATATTATATATATATACATTTATTCAATCAAATGTGATGTAGGTTGACTAACCAGGGTAGCTAACCTTGCCCTTCATTTAAAACTGCATTTGGCCATTAGCTAGTAAGAAGCTAGCAGAGCCATATCTTAGCAAGAGGTAGAAGATAAAGATGCTATGGCTTCTGTTTATGCATACTCACAATTTTTTGTGACTGTGCATACTTGTGGCCATTACTCCGATCTTGTCGATGCTGATCTGCTGCACACGTGTGGAACATGACTTCCAAGCAGTCCATGTACACATCCATTTCAGAGCACAATCCAGGCTTCATTGTGATTAGTTTCAAGGTGAAATGCATGCAGGACTTTCATTGCAGTGACAGACATCAAGATCAAGAATATTTCTCAAGATTAATCAAGTATTTTCGTTTGCTAACCTTAACCACAATCATGTGGGTGCAAGAAGATCAAGACCACTCACACATCTTTCGTTTCAATATTAATGTGCAACCAGGAGATGTTGAGTTGGTAAAATTTAGAGGTGTTGGTAGGCAGGCTGTTTTATTTTGGTACAGAAGCAGGCTTGCTATTTTCCCTTGTTTCCAGTCTTTATACTAAGATCCTGGCTGTAGCTTCATATCTAACAGCCAGACATGAGATTGGTATAATTGGTATAATAACTTTCTCTGGGACCGCAGTGCTGAAATAATTTGAAGCCGTTGGCATTGAACATGTAAAAGTGTAACATGTGAATGTAATCAGAGATTTTGAAAAGCATACAGTGAATGTCATGTTGGGGTGACTTGAAGGTGGCATTATATTACTTGCTCATTTACCCTTTTCTTTTTTCTACAGTGGCCATGGCTGTTAACCATGAAGCTGGAGCAAGACGCGCCCATTGCTTCCTCCTGCCTAAAGAAGCCTCTCTGGTGCTACATTGAACACAAATGCTCTGAATATGCCATTCAAGTGCGAGAAACCCCAACGGACTGCTTAACACCCGCCGTAAGTACTAACACGCTCTGACTCGGTGTGAGTAAACACTCAAAAGCTATCGCTCCAGAGTCAAACCCCAAAAGAGGAACTCATCCTTCATCTCTGATCTCTGAATGGGCCATTCTTCTAAATTATGCCCCCTCTGTTCAAATATTATAGTGAGGTATTATACCCACTGTCTGTACACATGAATTAAACATTTACGTTTCTTTAATTTTATTTGAAAAGAGTTATGACTGTCTTGATATATAATTTGACTTTGCAGTGGGTCAGTGCTCACAATGAATTTCAATTTACCTACGACGGAGTGAAATTTATGCACACATAAATGACATATTTACATATTGCATACCTCCCCTGAAGACGAATCACTTCACAGGACCTGGCAGGTTGCATTAACGATTCTAAATGTATTCATCATACATATGAAATAATGTGCTCATTATGCACGCAGGTAAAGAGATACAGACAATTCTGTGCATGAGAGTCTTGTGTTGGGTTTATTCTATGGTTGTATTCATGGACCATGTGTGACATTTTAGCGGAGCTATAAGAGCTCGTCCTGCATCAAAAGGTACAAAAGAGCTCTTGACCATGAAGTACAGAGTAGAGTTGTAAATCCTCAAGTATATACAGCATTGTCCCGCAGACCTTGAACATAGATTCAGTGTAGTGCTCAGAGTCTGGTGACTTAAGAGGGTTAAATGCACAAGGAAAATTCAGATATCTCAGGTAAGTAGTCATTCATGGTAAAGCATACTAAATTGACATAAGACAATGCAGGTCGGTTGGTCCACCACTGCGTGGTTCAACATTACTCGTGGCCCGTGACCACAAAAAGTCACTCTGTGGCTACCAAATATTCCATGTTGGTGTCTCCCTCTGGCCACCAAGTTTTAATCCCCATACTGCAAGCCTTCGCCAACACATTTCGAGTCTCACAAACATCCATTTCCTTTGTGCCATTAATTTAACATTCTATGAAAACAGCAGACTTGTTGGTGTTCATGTTTCAGTGCAGAGGTAGCCACTTGAAAGCGCCTGAGTGCCTGAGTATAGCCTCACAATGTTGCTGTGGACTTATGGTCTTGTTTAAAAATATTTTATATAACCATTGGAATAGCACTTCAATTACAATATAGTCTATTGTCAAGGTGAAAATTAGAAATCACTTTTTGCTTTTCCTAGAGGGATGTTTTTAAGCCAAACTATTGCACTGCAGTTAAAACACCCAGTAACTGTGCCGGTAACTTTAGTAAACATCACGTCCTGTCTAATTTCTGTGACCTTCAGTTTATAAGTTTAAAGCTACGACAAGGAACTTTAATATTTAGTAGTACTACTCACTTTAACTGCCTGCAAAAATGTAATCACAGCCTTGTTTCATCTGATTTTAATGAGACTCTGGCTGTGTATGTATAGTTGGACTTAATCAGAGTCAGTCTTCTCACGGATGGTCTCTTTAACTCATGTAGGTCATATGTAGACAGATCAGTAATAAACTGAGGCCGTCTCATAACCAGTTAAAACTCCTCGTAGTGGCTTTAATAGCTCATAAAACACCCACTTGCAACAGTGTTATTGCACCGTGTTTGATGCTTTGGATTTCTTCTTTGAACTCTGTAAACTGTATCAAGGTTGAGCTGACAATGGTGCTTTTGGTCACCAGAGGCTGAGAATCCAAAGCAAAAAGCTGATGATTCAGTGAGTGACACTTCTGATTCAGTGCACTCTCCTTGAAGATCAGCTGGTGTCAAAATTCGATCCATCACCCTCCCAGCTGAAACATTTTCACAAATTTGTTGTTCATCTTCAGAAGTTTCAAAAGCCATCAGATCAGGTGTCACTCTGTCATGCCAGACAATCTCTGCACTCAAAAAGGACGCCATGTACAGCGAATGTGCGAGCACTTGATATCAACAACCGCACTTCTCGCTGTGCGAGTGTGTGCGGACATTATCAGCAGATGCGGCATCTGCACGTACACACACACGCACCACTGTTTGATGCTGTTCCACCAACAACACTGTCAAGAGCTCTCCCTCTTCATCATAGCGATGCTGTCCAGAACCATATCTCAAATGGAGCTGCGGCTCTTTCATTTCACTGATATTGAGATTGTGTGTAGATGTGTGTGTGTGCATTTGTCTCATTTGCATTAGAGTTCATGTCTCCTTGTGTATGTGCTCTTCTGTCTAAGAGACTATCTTGCTACTGTTTTTTTCAAGTGTGTGTTTGTACGCACAACACCCCCAAAGGACTGCCAGGTCAGTTCCGTGTCAAGCCGGCCAAATCCCTGGCAGAGATTAACAGGAGAGGGCAGCGCCAGCCTTTGAGGGCGAGAGTAGCGGGAGCAGTCGCACCAATTAGGAGCCGGCATCCCGACCACCCAGCCCTACGCTCGTCCTGGCTGGCTCGAGATAACAGAGCCGACACACATGCTCAGACAGATAGGCACGCACAGGGATGCGCTCTCCGCATACCCACTCATAACTTGGTAGCTAATACATATGCAACACCCGAGCAAACATCATCCATTAGCTGCAACAGGGGCCCGGGTGTGCTGCTAGAAGTGTCAAATATGCATGAGGGAGAGGAGGTCTGTGTCTCATAATCCTCTAGGCAATTAATACAATCGTTTCCAGGGCCAAGCACCTAGATGCACATATCAAACCTCTCCCTGGGCTTGTTGAATTTTTTAGGCTGACTAATTTACAGGTACATTGGCCAGAGGCTTGCTTTTATGGATTGGAGCCGTCTGGAAGCCGGCAGCAGGCCATACATTGAGAATTGTCCGCGGTGATGTATGGGGCTGCGAGGACAACATATTCACAGTGAAAAACATGGCTAGAAAAGCTGTGTTTAAAGATAAAAAGCTTTCTCTTCTGTTAATTGTATTGTAGCACTAATTGAGCAGTGATGCTGTGTTTGATTTTGCAAAGCTGAGCTAATACACGCTGTTGTTTTCACAGAAATTACTTTGCATTTGAGACTTGAGCCATTTACACCACATGAGCATGGTATTTGTAGACTTGAGCGCATTTTTGTCTGTATATTTCCAACCGTTTTCATTGTATTACTGCACCTTCGGTGTATTGTAAAGCATTTAATTCAGCCCTGCTTTTTTTTTCCATCGTTGCTTCTGCAGATGTTTTTAGCCTCCAGTCAGATATTGATTGAAATGTTCAGCCTAGTGTGAGGAGAGGGGGGGCTGGTATTCAGAGGCATTCGGGGTTGGTGGGGAAGCAGTATTGATTGCACTTAAAGTGACAAGATTGAGGAGGCCCACTTTGACACGTTATCCCTATTGCCGCCAACAGACAAAGTGCGGGCCAGAGGAGCAGCACGGATTGATTTCTGTGATCATGAATGGCCTGAGACCTATGAATCAGTCGTCCGAGCTGTGCTGCTCGAAAATAAGTCAACAATTTTTCATAGCGCTGTGGTAATGTAAGGACTGACAGCCTGCTTGATTTAAGAGGACAAGTAAATACTATGGTAATGAATGAGCCTCATGCACATTCTGACAAGCTGAAAAGTCCTCACAGCTCTGGCAATAATAACCCAGCGTGTAAAGCATGCGGACTGGTAGTATATTTGAGGAGGAAGGTATTGCTGGGCAGCCAGTTCTGGCATCTATGGGATTTTGTTGTGCATAATTCACTGGCGAGGCATGAAGCTGATATAGCCTCTCCCCCTCTTATGACCATCCATCAGGTAAAATTGCTTTCTTCTAACATTAGGCTGTCAACGAGAAATAACAAATGTAGCCATGCAGAGCAACACATGATTACAGGGTAATAATGCCCCGAGGTCAGAGGAATGTGACCTCATTCAGAGCAAGTACTAGTCGCGTTACATGACGAGTCACTGGGGAGCGGCTCATCTTCATCAGAGGTGGCTGCTGTTGTCAGGTGCCACGCTTTTCCGTGATGACTGTTTTTTTAATCATTGTGACTGCATGTTTCATATAATTGAAACTACGTCATTTTCACCAGGACAAATAAAGCACTCAAAAAAAGATTAGCTAGGAGGCTGAGAGAAGGATTCAGAAGCACGTCACTCTGAGAAAGAAGGGTTCCAAAAGAGTCCGTGCTAAAGGGCGAAGGATCTACCTAGAAACATTTGCTTCTGAAGAACCCTCCAGGGTTCCTTGTAGGTCTGACAGTTCCATTAAGAATCCTTTTTGAAAGAAGAGGTTCTGAATTGCTGAAATCCTTAGAAATCTCTGAAAGGGTTCCAATTCTTTGTAAGTAACAATTCTATTAAGAAACCTTTTCTTCCAAAGAACCCTTTTTGGAAGAAAGAGTTTTTCAAGGATTTTTCAGCTCTTTCATCAAGGGATCGTCAAAGCTTCCATGCATAATAGCATGGGGTTCTTGGTAGAAGCCCCTATGTGGGTTCTTGGTTAGCACCCATAGAAGGTGGAGAAATCCTGGTAGAACACTCAGGGAGGGTTCTGGCAGGAACCTTAACCATTGAAGAGTTCTCTGTTGAACCGCTCAGGGCCCTAACTAGCCTCATCCTGGTTCTAGAATCTAATTTTGAACCCGTCTGAGCATTTCCAGCAAAAATTAACTAGTTCCAAACCTTAAAAGTTGGTTCCCAGGACCAAAAAATAGCAGGTTATCCTTGGGAACCACAGTGGGAGGGTCATGTTCTACAGGTGGTTGTGCACCGGTGGAAATGACAGCTGATTCACTATATAGTACCAAGTTTACAAGGATCTTGAACAGAACCGGTTAAGAACCAGAGCTTTTGGTTGAAAAGGCCACTCATAGGGGACTCTGGGTGAAACCTTTCAAGTGGAACTTTTATAAAAGGTTCTACCATGAACCAAAATAGGATTCTCCTGTGGGGACAAACCAAAGAACCCTATATGGTTCTAGTTAGCACCTTTATTTCTAAGAGCATAGGGAGCTTTATTGAAAATATTCTGGTGGGCTTTTTGACCAGTGCTCAAAAACATCTTCCATTCAGAGCCCCATGTTTACTCTGATTGATATTGTGTAAATCAATCACTGTAATCTTACAGGAAATTGCACAGGCGTTTCCAGGGGTCTAATCGAGATATGGGTGCACTCACAGACTGAGTAGGAGTGAGAATGAGGAAGGAAAATTAAGGAGGAGAAGCAGAGACAGATGGAGGAAAGACCTGCACAGCTCCGAGATTTTAAAATCGGAGAAATATAAAAATATAAGTAGAGACGGTCGGCTGGTGCACGGTGTGTTTGAGGAGAGGGGAAAGCACAAAAATTAATAAGTAAACGTAGAGTAGCTGAACGGAGGGGAGAGGAAAAAAAATGTTTGACATGCTTCAGTGATCTCAGTTTCTTCCATCCCAGTGTTCTCCTTCCTCTGTGTCGCCTGCAGGTCTCTGGTTCCATGTGCTGCATAGCCAATTACCCATGAAAATGAGGCAGAGAAAGCCGGTTGCAAGTGATTAACACACACCAAACAACAAGCACCTACTGGATTCTGAAGCAGGAATGTGGATGCACATGGAAAGACGAATGTCGTTCAATATATAGTAAAACAATTTGTGATTACTGTTAGTGCTAAATCTGTTATTAGGGCTGTCTTAGAGCATTTAATCAAAACACCACATTCTTGCTCTCACCTAATGACTTCTTAAGTGAGAGGATATGAGAGCAACAAACTGGAGAAGTAGTTTATTGGATTTTTCCCCCTTTTTTTTTTACTGAACATACAGTGAATGTCATAACAGGAGGTTCTGCACAAGCAAACACAGCATGGAATAACACCACAGCAATTGTTTGCGCATGTGGTTGTGGTGGTGGAGGAAGGGGGGGGGGTTTATAACTGAATTGTGCGGTCTACATGGTATTGTTCTTCGCAGGGAAGGACTCAGAGGACGTTTTAATGACTGGAGTCTGGGGACTGTAGCTGCACTGGCTGCCACAGCAGAAGGAGGGATATACAGTGAATCTGATGTACACACTGAATTATTGAAAAGGGAATCTGTGTACTGATAATGTGGCTAACACTATTTCAATGTGGTTAATTACAGTCATTTTCAACCTAATACACATTTTTAGATAACATTTTATAGTAAGGGTGCACAAATTATCATGAATCCATGCATGCAAACGCACAAATTCATTCATGTACTAAATTAACTATGAGGGATATACAAGAATTAATAGTATTTCATGCACGACTTAATGCAATAACAATATATTAATTAATGCAACAACTAAGGTATTTCAGTCATCATGATTCCTGAGTTATTAATGATGTTCATGTCTTCTGGTAAATCTGCATTGCTCATGTATTCTATTGCATTGAAAGCATTGTAATCATGATTAGCCAAACTTTAGTTTAGCATTACTTCATATTTGTGGCTTTTATAGACATTCTGTAGGCTATATGTATTTGTGAAAAACATTGGATCCTAATTCAACTTCAATTGCTCTCTCCCTTTTTGCTCTGTGTTCCAACAACAGACGATCATCCTCTCCTTTTCCAAACTTTGAAGATGGTTAAAAGATTCTACTGGGGGACCTGTACAAGTGACACATATCCTCAGTTAGCTAATGTTAGCAAAATGCTCGCTACCTAACGAGCTAACCTACCTCAATATTAGCTAGCTAGTTATATCTGATAGATAATGTTAGCAGAACACCAACTATATACAAAAAATATAAACTAGCTAGTTAGCAAGCATTTTTCTAGCATTAGCCACCTATACGACTACACTATCGTCACAGCTTAGGTTAGTTGCAAACATGACCCAACTATCTATAACTAACAATTTATGTAGATTAGTTGGTAGTTAGCCACCATATTGATAACATTAACTATCAGATATAACTAGCTAGCTATAAAGTGATGTGGATTTTTTACATCATGCAGCATTTTTGATCTTTTAACTATCCTCTAAATATGAGAGGTTTACTGAGGTTCTGCTAGGCGGCAAGATTGGTTCTCACTTGTTACTGGAACATAGAGCCCAAAGGGAATGGATTTAGAAAAGATTAAGTATCAATTATTTAGGCAGGAAAAGGTTTGCTTGTATTATGTATGCATAAACAACACATTTTTAATTTGTGATTTCACAATATTAATCGTGTTATTCATCAATATTAAACACAGACAGGTTACTTTTTTTTATTTTTACCTTTATTTATTCAGGGTAGGTACACTGAGAGCGATGCTCTCTTTTGCACGAACGCCCTGTACGACCGGGTAAAGGGTCTTGCTCAAGGGCACCTCAGTGGTGGCAACGAGGGAGGGGCAAGTGCCGCCTTTCACTTTCCCTTCCATCCAGATTTATCCTGCCGGTCAGGGGATTGAACCAGCGACCTTCCAGTCACACGCTCGCTTCCCCAACCTTCAGGCCACCACTGCTTTATTTGAAGGGACACTTAGAATTTTTGCCCAGTCCCTTTAGCTGCAGACTTGCGTATGACGAGGACATAGACACATTAAAATACCTCCGTTCTTAATTAATGCCTTGTTCTTGCATTAAGTCATGCATGCACTCCTGTTGATTTTTGTTCATGCCTTCAGTACTACATGAATGAATTCATGTTTTTTCATGCATTAAGTCGTGTATGAATTCATGATAATTCATGTACCCTTACCATAGAGTGTTAGAGATTTTTTTTTTATAGTTTTGGTTTCCAGTCAGTTTGATGTCTAACTAAAATAACAAAGTGTTTCATGCTCTTGCATAAAAGAAGTCTGTCACCCTGAAGACCAGAGCTCAGCTTATGTCCACTGTTGCCAGCGAGACTGAAACAAGTGGCTGAGAGGCATGTTCCTACTTGATTAGTTGGATGTGACAGCCGACTCTGCTCAGCCTTGGGTAGCTCAGTGTGTATGTGCTCGTGAACAAATAACGCAATGATGTGCAAATGTATTCTAATAACAACTTTGTTCCGTTTAAAATTCCATCTTTGATACATTTTATTTGTCACCTACATTTTTCTCTCAGCTTCCTAATCAAAACGCAGGAGAGAACGGGGGAATTTATGTGCATACATACATCTTTAATATCATGAGTATGAATTTCTCTGACATGGTAATATATTTTAATCATCTAAGGATTTCAGCGATTCAAATGAGCAGGTTTTCCAGCTGGGTGGGATTAGCGACGCTCGGGTGTGTAGAGTAGCTAAACTGTGCATAGGATCGTGTCACCGTCTGTGCAGATGCTTGTATACTGGTGTGTGCTTTGTGTGTAGCCACCTGAGCATCTGACCCTACGTGGATCATTTCCCTTCTTGGTTTTAATTAGGTTGTAAATGTCAACATATGAACCACTCTCTTCCGCCTTGTGAAGCATGTGTGCAGTGTTTGCTTTGCCCGGGCGAAGGACTGCTGTTCGTCTTTTGTCACATGTTGACTTGGCCAACAATTAGAGAATGTGAATGACTCAAAGGCGAGGGACAAGAATAGCTGCCTGAGGCGCCCCGCACTTCCTGACCTCCACTCTTCCCAATATGCATCACAAGAGGAGCGGGAGATACGCGTCCTGGCAACCACCAATTAAGGCCACATATCTTTCACATGAGGGCTATTGCTTAATCAAAGCCCTGAGAATAATGAGCTGAAGTAAACAGTAATTACTGGAACCAGGTCATTGATTACAGTTGTGTCCCTTACTGGCCCTGTGGGATTTCTAGGGAGGTGAGAATCACCAAATATCATACTCTTAGAAATAAAGGTTCCAAAAGGGTTCTTCCTGAAGGGCTGAGGTCTCATTTGCCCCTTGTTTGAAGAAAGCGTTTGTCAAGGGTTCTTTATAAGACTAAGAACCCTATTCATTCTTTTTAGGAGGCGGGGTTCCTCATGGCTTCTTGAAATCCTTGAAGAATTCTTTCATCTTGTCAAGGAATTTTTTTTACTATAATATAACAGGAGTTCTCAGAAGAATCCTGTGGGTGGGTTCTTGATAAAATCCACTGAATATAAAAGGGTTTTCAGTGGAACCACTTTAGTGTGCTCTAGATAAAACCCTTGGGATCTGAAAAGGTTCCCTGTTGAACCCTCTCAATGTGTTTGAGGCAAAACCCTCAGTAGAACCTCAGTAGGTTGCAGTAGGTCCTCAGTAGAACCCCACGGGTGTGTTCCTGATAAAACCCATGGAATATAAAAGAGTTCCCCTTTGACTCTCCCGAGTGTGCTCTAGATAAAACCCTTGGAATATAAAATGTTCTTGGTAGAACGCCCTGTGCGTGTTCTTGATAAAACCCTTGAAATATAAAAAATGTTTTTGATAGAACCCCCTGTGTGTGTTCTATATAAAACTCTTGGAATAAAAAAAGCTTCTCGGTAGAACCCAATGGGTGTGTTCTCAACAAAGCCCTTGAAATATAAAAAGATTCTCAGTAGAACCCTCTCAGTGTGTTTTAGCTAAAACCTTTGGAAAATAAAATAGATTCTCAGTAGAACCCCTTGGGTGTGTTCTAGATAAAACCCTAGAATATAAAAAAATGTTCTTGGTAGAACCCCCTGAGTGAGTTCTGAGGGGGTGGGTTCTTATTGGCACCCTTAGAAGGTGAAACGGTTCTAGATAGCACCTCCAAAGAAAGTTGGGCATGGAACCATTAAACCCTAGAAGGGTTCTCTGCAGAATCTCTCACAGGGGCGTCTGGATGATACCTTTCAGACTTAAAGAAGAGGTTAAAACATGATACAAAAAATATTCTCGCATGGATACAAGTCGAAGAACCCTTTACGGTTCTAGTTATCACCTTTATGTGAGAGTTCAGCTAAAATCTATTCCATCTTGCTGGGTTGCATCACACATTATTCCCACACACAGATGTTGCCAGATCCAGCTGCATTGGAGATTGATGACAGCTCCTCCTCTCTAAACATATATCCACACCTGACCATTTATTTAGTTTGTGATGATAAATCTATCCATTGTGCCCGAACAGGCAGCGTGAATTATGCATGTCATAGATTTGCTCTCCATATGAAAAGATGGGGAAAGACATGCGCGCCCAACCTGCCACCACATTAGGAAGAGATCAGCATGGATTTAAGAATAGCTGGTGTTATTCCAATCTGGGACACAATTTAACCGTAAACCAAGAGTTAAAGGTTAATAATAGTGGGTTAACAACATGGGTCAATATCATAGATAGGAATTGTGTTCAGTTGAATGCTCTTGATTTGTGTGAGGCTCCCCTCAACAGAAAAATAGCAACATTTGTATGTTTATCGTGTGTTTGTTATTCATTTGCAACCTCCTGGGTTGTGCAAATGGTTGTAGCATAGATAGAGGTAGCATGGCATTTTACAGCTACAAAAAGTCTGGAGGTCTTGGTGCATCAAGACTGACAAATAAACAAAATTTCACCTTACAAATCTGACTGCCAGACTGATTGTGGCAATAAGCCCAAGCCACCAGCCAGGGTTGGGCTGTACAAGACCCTGGTTTAATAGAGTCCTGCAGAAATGAGTCCCAAAACCTGGAAATTAGTTAGCTTTTGCATCTCCCTCATTGGAAAGTTAATGGGTATTTAGAGTGGGTTCTTGGTTAGATGCTGTGAGATTTTTATGTTTTGTTCTGGGGCATAAAATATGTCAATAAATAACCTACTTGTGAATTTTGAAGTTTTTGCATGCCTTAAAAAATGTGGTCGCTCACAAGTAGCTAAATGAAATGACAAAAGGTTGTAGTGGACATTAAATATCATCATGCAGAACAACACTTTGAGAAAAAAAAAGTTCACTACAGATCACTGTAGATCACTACAGTTTGTGTAAACTGTTCAAAGACACAGTTCGATAGCTTACGCCTATGCCTCACAGATGCCCAAATGATATCAAGCAGTTTTAATATGTGGTTGTGTTGGGGATGGGTCTCGTCCATGCAACAAGCTCCAGCCAATGTGAGCTTGGGTTGGGAGAGGAGAGAAGTCAAGAAGGACAGAGACAAGAGCCGGGAAGCAGCAGCTAGAAAAGCCCAATTTTTTAAAAAAGGAAAAAATTGACCGAAAGTCATGTAGTGGTGACCAAGGCATTATTTTGAAGCTTGCAACATACTTCCTACTTAATGCTGGCACTGAGGTGTGGAATTGTTTAAGCACATTTCCTTGGGTACTGGGTGGCCTGGGTGGTTTCCCTGCAGACATTGCTTTTTTCTTGGTCTCTGTGTGTGTTCATGTATTTGAGTCATACAGCCTCAGAGACAGTGCAAAAGATTTTGGCTCATGCTGAATCATTTTTGCCTCAGTCTGCTCATATCTTTACATTAACTCTGCATGTAATCAGAGCACCTTTTAAAATCCACTTTGTGTCCATGTTGGGAATTTTAGATGCCGAGACTTAACCTTCCCTTAATCATGGCTGTGCCGAGTCCAAAGCGGCTCAGGCAAGTCATTTTCTGAGGGCTGTTGCAGAAATCTCTGGCAAAGAACCAATAATTTTATGCTTTACCTATATGTACTTGTTGGTTGTATCCATTTCCCAAGAGACTCTTGAGATGACTTGAAGAACACCTAAGACACAACCATATGAACTGTCCTGTATTCACAGAAAGGGACTCTAACATCACCAAAGAGCTTCAAATTTAACTGCGCCAGCAAGACACTGCAGTCCAGCATCTCTTGATTGTCTTTGCGGGGGTAGGGCGACGTTAAAAAGAGCATGGTAGGACATTAGCAGTATGTCAATCTAAACAGCGCACAGATTGTGCTGTAATGACAAAAGGTATTGAATTATCTGTGTACACTGTTTGTCTGCAGGGGGGTTAAGGGCCATTGTAAAGGGTGCCTGGTCGTCTGAACATTAGCAGTGGGAACACAATAACGCTGCTCTTTCAGATCGTTACCATTCATCACCGTTATTATCATTAGAACAGATACTCTCATAAAAGCCACACATTACCTCTCAGTGCACACACATTATAAAACTACATGATCTTCCATTACAAGCCATATTGCATTCCCATCATGTCAGTGATGGGGGAGATTCTTCGGCGCCCGAAATTTGCATACATGTTCCAGCCAGCCAGTATGTGGGTAACATGAAAAATGCAATTTTCTGCGTGACTTCTCACTCTCCAAGGTGGCAGCTGTGCGGCAGAGAGAGCATGCCACCTGTAATTGCTCTGCCGCTGACATTTCTCATGATTTTGACTGCTGGTGCAAAAGGTTTAGAGTTTGTTATTGAAAAGGGTCATACCTCAGTAAAAGAAATACTTCGCCATAAAGTTTTTGTATCAGTCATCCCTCATAGCCTGGAGTGCTGGACAATAAAGTGCTCATATCAATCGTAAAAGAAAAAGAATGTGGCCTCCAAAAGTGGCAGTGCCAGGGCGAAAGAAGATAACTGGAGTCCTTTTTTATATAACAGCAAAATAATGTCAAAATGTCCATAAAGACGACATAATCTTGGTCATTTGCCAGGGGTTATTGAGTGCTCCTGCAGTGACACAGCACAGCATCCCAATGAATTGTCTTTATACTGGGCAACTAATGATTTCAACCCAATGCAAACGATCAATGGCAACTCAGGAAGCGGTGTGCCTTATATCCAGCGAGTGTGTGTAGCACATCGGATTTTTATGCAGAAGATCAGAGTTTGCTTCCTGTGACAGACCTGCTGTTACAGGATTAATTTTTCAGGGTTATTGAACGTTATTGGATAGAAACAGCTGAAGGTAGACAGGAAAAGAGGGAGCTGACATGCAGCAAAAGGCTGGAATCAAACACTGGCTGCTGCAGTAAGGGCTCAGCCACGGTACATGGGCTCTACCAGGTGAGCCACTGGGGCGCCCAGACCTGCAGTTAACTTTTGAGTTTTTATTCACAGTGACAACCATTCTTTCCCTAACCTTAACCAAAAGTTTTAGTAGTTAACCATGCAGTGGTTGCTATAAAAAGATTCTGTAGAAATACCAACTTCAAAAGGTTGGCAGTGGACATATGATGCTGCCATTAAATGTAATCCATGGTTTCGCAGAACCATCCAATATCAGTGTTCTTGTCTAGCGATTTGGTTGAGTGGCAGGAGCCAGTGTGCAATAAAAAGATTTTGAGTAAGTGGGGTTCTCTTCCATGCAGACCACCATGTTGCCCCACTAAGTTTCTACAGTAGCTCAGAACGGACAAACCTAACACTGGCCCTTAGACGAGGGCTATTCAGATGCCACAAAATCCTGTAAATTAAGTAGGGCGGGGCTTTGTGAAGGACCACATGTTAGCCTCCTTCAAGTCTCAGATGCAGGTGGAGATAATGCAACTGTAATACAGACAAAATTAATCAAGGCAAGACATGTACCTGTAAAGTAAACATGACCTGACATGACTGTGATATTGTGATAAGGCAAGTTAATTGAATGTAACTCCAGTTCTATAAGTGCATGCCCACCATTGCTCTATAATCACAAGGAAATGGAAGAATGTACTCACAATTACTATGAGGAACATAATTAAAGCGCCATAAGGCCTGATCATGCGATACATCCTTCCAGCGTTGTGTTGGTGCCGTGAACAGATGCTGCAATGCATCAGAGTTATCTATGGCAGGAGTGCTGCCATTGTCTTACGTTAAGTATAAGCAGAGCTTTACATCAGCCAAGTGTACTATTGCCATACAGGTTTAGAATCTCTGTTTGACAAATAAACTTGACTTTAAAGTAAAAAATCTGGGCAAAAAAGAAGTTTTAGACTCTGTAAATCAGATGTTTTAGAGGTTTTCCAATTTAAACGTTTTGCAGTGAATTCTCCCATAATACAGTTCAACTAATAGCATTTGCAAAATATCCCTCTTCTCTGACAGTACAGAGGGAATGAGGGGATTTGTTCCAGGGTCACATCTGGCTCCCTGCTATTTTGTATCCAGATATTCATCCATCTGAAAAATTCAAGTCCTCCAAAGGGTTTTATGATCAACCGCAAGAGTTAAAGGACTCTCTGAGGCTGAATCAAACACTTACATCAGACATCAACAGACAGACTTTACCTCAGTTTTTGCTCTATATAGACAAACCTTTGACATCCCACATTAGATTAACATTTTTGACATGAATATGGCCCCGTGGAGAGTATCAGCCAGCCGCACAGGGTCCAAGATGTTCGATTTATGACAACCCCTCACTACTGTGAGGGTTTCGATTCAGCACATCAATAGCACTCAGTAATTTCCAAACAGAATGAATGAGTGGTCAGTGGGGAGTCTAGAAGAAGAGACAACGAACTCCACCGCAAGAAGAGAAGCTCTCTTTCTCCTTGTCCTGTTGCATTTACAGCGACAGGATTAGTCCCAGCACGGTGACACCACAGTAAATGTAACAGTCTTTTTGTCTCTGCGAGGAGGGAAGCCTCTAAGAGCACTTCTGCAACACATTCGCGAGAATAAAACTGTAATGAAGTGGCTGAGGTACAAGAGTGTTAACATGGTGCTTTTTGGATTTTCAGTGCATGGTCTCTGCACTTTCCACATGTTGTTCTTCCAACATGGCTCCAGCACAATCGCCCAGCTGCCTGATATTGGCGCGCAGCACCGAAAGAGTTTTTAAATCCGCAGCCAAGAGAACCTCAGCAGGACAATGAACAGATTTGGGCAGCGAGAAAAGGGTACATGTCTCAGTCCTGAATGTGAGGTGTCAGCGTTTGATTAATGCCTGACATCATTGCGCGTTTGGAATTGGGCAGGCTGATAAACTGAGAGAATTTGCTGATGGATGGCCACCTTCCTCCGAGATAAGGCTCATTTCTCTCCTTGGGATATAGGCAATACAGAAACTAGAGATTTCTATTTTGACATTAAAGACCTTGTGTGTGTATCATGTTGGGGATCTTATTACATGTTGGTCCACTGCAACGTGATGGCCTTGACTTTGTGCGCTCTTTCATGAAATGGCTTGGCCGCCGATTGAGGAATGGACACGTGCAGCGTTCGAGACACAGAACGAATTTTCCTGCAAGTGAGCCAAATGATAAGACGCCAAACACTAAAGGGCACGTGACAGCTCGTCTAAGTGGCAACCTAGTGTGCAGCAAGATCTCAGGGGTGCCACATGAGCACATTAATGATTAATCAGTTTGTTTGTGTCACATAAAACATTGGTTCATTTAACATTTAGGTGTCAAAATTAATGTTCCTTCAGGATTGCCTGTCTTCAGGGTAAACTGTGGTTTCTTAATGAGCAAAAATAAGCATGAGACATGAATAAAAACATGAAATTTCACAAAAATATGAACAGAGCACTGTAAAAATCATACAGGAATTTAGTGAAATATACAAACAAATGAAATGCAACACAATGTGCATCAGAGAATAAAATAATACAACAGTATCGCCCACACACAGCAATGATAAAGAACTAAAATAAAACAGCACTCATTAAAAACAGGAAGTGGGGAAACAGTATCAAGAGTAAGGAAACACCAGAGGTAGGATAAAAAGCCAAAAAACAAAAGGAAAAGACAAATAAGTAAAGTACAAGATAAAATAATAAAAAATTAAAAGAAAGAATATGTATAGAAATAAGTAAAACAAACGAATTATGGGACAACTATCCAGAGAATAAAGGATAAATTAATAAGTTAATTACAATAAAAGATAAAATAAAATAAAACATTTTCTCATTAACTTAATGTAAATATACAAATTTTATTTATTCAAGTTCACTGAACTTAAAATTTCTAGTATTAATTTTCAGAACACCTCAGAAATCATAGAGTTCTTCTAACTTGAATTGTTTTGACTTGAACTGACGAGTCGAGTAAAAGCACTGTACAGAGTTCAATCAACTCATTAAGTTTTTAAAGAAGCATTATCAGCAGGCTTACCAGCATGCACTGTTTGACTTTGAACTCTCCCGCTTACTACTACTTAAAAATCTGACTGCTGTCAAATCAACCCTTTGCATTAACGCAACCTAAATTTAAGGCAGGTCAATTTAAAAGTTTCTATTTTCCCAACTCAATTATTTGCTTTACCCAAAAGTAAAATACTGCTCCTTAACAGTGGTCATTTTATAGTTACCTTAGTGTGTTATTTCAGTTTGCTAAATATAATTAATGTAATTACTAACATTAGCATGATTTAATGTCTGACTTAACAATAGTTTGGTTCAATAGGTTTACAAAAACAATTTAACCAATCCAGATGGATCATTTTATTTAACAAAATACATTATTTGATCAAAAATTCTAATTTTGTCTTGTGTTAGACTTCCTAGACCTTCTGAGTCACCAAAAGGAAAATGGCAGCTCACCTGCAGTGTACAGTGGGGGAGGGGGGGTGAATGTCATGATGTCAGATGCACAATAGTACGAGAAGGCTAACTGACATGCCTTTACTTCATTTACTTAATTTCAAGTTGTTGCCATCATTAAACCAGAAAGCTGAATGAGACTTTCAAAATATTTCATCACTTCAAATATTGATGAAATACACTTTTTACACACCAGACAAATGTGATAAAGTAACACTGAAGCTGTAAATTGTTCTTTCCCGACTCTTCAACTGAAAAAAAAAATGTAAAGGAAAATCAAATATGTTCACAATGTTCATCAGTGTGACTGAAAACATGTTAATATCTTAATATTCTTGGACATATTTTCTCAGGTACAGCTCAATCAATAAAGGTTATTTGACTAGAAAAGCCTGGACACATTAGTTTTAAAATACCCTAAAAACATGTAAAAGTTTCTGATAAACACATTTACCCTGAAGAACTACTTCCTCAAGACTGTCAGCGTAGATGTACAGTGAAATTACAGTTGTCGATTGTATCGTATTCGTATAACCGAATCAATATTTTAGATGGATGATGATTAGGACAGCCTGAGCAAGTGGACTGGAGATCAATTACACATTCACCCGGGTTCAAACAGATAAAGCGTGCAGAAACCAGATCTGTCCTAAATTACGTCCCGTGTCCCAATTCACTGGCTCCGCAATCACACGGACACTTTCATGTTTCATTAAGGGAATCCTCTTCTCTGAGTGTCAGAATAAACAAAAATAAACATCTCCGGGCTCTCATTTCCATGCGCCTGCTCCGCACATTCTAGTCGCTGCAAATTTACCTCAAGAGGATCCAACATTCACTTTCATTTACCCTGAGGGCATTCCTGTTAGGAAGATTTACCATATCTGCCAGGTGCCTGCGATTGATTTGAGGCGATTCCCGCTGGAGTCGAGTAAATGAAATGTCAACATCTATGTGACATGTGATGAAAATTAATGGTATCCCACATGGGAGACGAGACAGCGAGGGGGTAAAAGTAAGTGCGGCCTAGTTGACTGTCATGTTTGGTCAGATAGGACTTCACTTATTCAAGTCACATCTGGAGGCTCTCTCTACTCGCCCCCCGGGTAGATCCATAACAAGTAAATGGTCAGTTTGCTCAAATCAAACATATTTTTGCTTTTTGGGATGGCTCTGGCAGTCAGTGTGTTACACTGTTAGAAATAAGGGTTCTAAAAGGGTTCTTCCTGAAGGGCTGGGGTTCTAAGCTGAACCATTTCCTTCTGAAGAACCTTTTTTCTTTTTTTTTAAAGAGTGTCAATGATTCTTTGTAAGACTAAGGTACCCTTAAGAACCCTTTTAGGAAGAAGGACTGTTGAAACCCTTGTCAAGGGTTCTTTTTACCACAATAGAAAAGCCTTCTTGGTAGAACCCCCTGGTGGTTTCTTGCAAGCACCCTTAAAGTCTGAACAGGTCCGGCATAGAACCTCCAGTGAGGTTCTGGGTGGAAGCATTACACTATGAAAGGGTTCTCCTTGAGAAGCTGTTATTCAGTTACTGGGTGGACCCTTTCACAGATGGTTCTAGGTAAAAAATTTAAACTGGAACAAATTAATAACAAGGTTTGACCTATACTGCAGCCAGCCACCAGGGGGCGATCACGATATTTTGGCTTCTTGTTTGGGGAGTTGTCATGTTATTCATCTTATATACTGTCAATGATCCATGTCCCTAGATGATGAGTTCTACAGACTTTGGTGACTCTAGCGCCACCATCAGTTTAGCATTAATGGTTTTGAGTGAAATGTTTAAATCACTATTTGTTGGGTTGCCTTGAAATTTGGTAAACACATTCATGACCTCCTGGTCAGAAAGAACTTAAATCCATTTGGTGACCCCTTAACATTTAGCACCATCTTCAGATCGAAGTGTGTGGTGCTAATTAGCACATGAACATGCTAACATGCTAAAGTAAGACAGTAAACCTTATACTGCAATTTTAAACAACTCCTTCTGAGACATTTGGCCTCATGTATGAATGCTGTTTTATTTTTCTGTCATATTTGTTCATGCATAAAGCAATAAGAGGAAACTAAAAAAAATCAAAACAGTCAAGCCAGTTCTTGGCCACCAGAGTATTTTTTTTATAAATTGCGTTTTATCTTAAATTGGATACACGTGCCTGGAAATTTGCAAAAACAAAAAAAAACACTGACATTTGACAGGCAATATAAAAAAAGAAGAAAAGAGATGAAAAGGAAAGAAGATGCCACCAAGAGCAGCAAAAAGAAAAAAAACCTTTTCAACAGACATGGATGAGCGCACTGAGACATCATTGGAGAGGTTTTGAGAGGTGTCTCTGTGGGGGTGCAGCAGGTCCAGTCAGGTCATGTGCTCCTTGCCCCCGGCCAGCGAACCACCGTTTAGGATTCTGTGCATTACATCATTTGACATTTACTTAATGGACTTTTTTCCCTTTTTGATATGGTGCCTTGATGCACGAGTACAGTCCGTATTTTCTGAGTGGTGGCGTGTAAACAGAATGAAATGCGGTGTTAATTAGAGCAATCTGGGGAGTGCATGACCCGTCTGCGGTGTCCACAACTGTCCATTTGAGAGTAATCGGGCCTTAATACCCGTTAAATCGTGGGCTGAGCTATGCCAGACCTAGTTCCAGTGGCCAGGAAAACAAAAATGGTGAGTACTTGCAGATGAGATGGATTAGATGGTTTTGTCTCTGATCTAGGTTTAAGTTTAAGGTTTTGTCTGTCACGGTAACCTTATAGTCTTTAATTGGAGGAGAGGACAGGGGAAAAAACTCGCTTTAATCTTAGATCATGTATTAAATAGGATTTCAACCTATTTAATAAACAGTTTATGGCTCCAACTTGCTATCTGGACTGCTGTGCTTCTTTTTTTCCTCTGTGTGTGTGATTCGTGCATGAAGCCCAGTTTTTTGATTTGGGTGAACTGATCCTTTATCCAGAAAACATTGCGCATGCATGCCGAGGTTCAACCCAGTTTTACAGGAATCCAGACGGATAGAGCGAACAATATGCAAGGCCTGTTTCAACTTTCAGAAACACACAGTCTGCATTGTGAAAACTCATCTATCAAATTAGGCAACGCGGTTGTAAACCCAGCGAGGGTTGTTTTGAGCTGGGCGGGGGCATATTTTGCATGGCTCACTGGAGTTCACCTTTTCTAATCTCCGTCATACACCTTCCTCATCTTCTCGCTGTAATTATGGGCCACATTCACCACGGTTGGTTTGGCGGCCCTGGTAATCGTATTAAGTAATCCCACTACTGAATGGTAGCAACAGGACATTGTTCAAGAACTTTTTCTTAAGATGCTTAGGCGGGCAACGTGCCAGACATGAGTCTATTCGCTCTAATGTTCCCTTTCTTTTTTGCTACTGAATGTCAGTTCACCTTGATCTGGTCTGAGGTTGTTGTCAGCTCAAGTCAAAATTTGTAGCCGTTTCAGGAGCTAAACACAGGGCAGTATAAAGGACAAACGCACACAAAAATACTACTGACAGCTTTTGTGTCCTTTAAGGTGAACGCTCCTTGTGTTTCTGGGCCAATTTTTATTGTTTTACTTGTCTTTTATTCATACTGTTCACTGCCAAATGTCATAGACATCATGGGGAAAGTTATTTCCAGTGCAGCTGCTGGGGAGCTGATAGCAGCAACGGCTAAATTGACAAAGAGAGAGGCATTTAAGCAGAGCGCAACAATGCCTCATATTGCGTTTGGATATTGAAAGATCAATTGTAAATGCATAACAATGGAGATAGCCGCACAGAAAGACCTGGGACCCGAATCAATGTGAAGTGTCTTCATTATATGCTGGTCCGTGAAGATAGGAGATGGGACAGTGTCCCCCAGGACTCGAGTTGCTGCTGGTAGTGGAGGAAAGCCAATATAGGTGGAAAACAGAATCTCACAGTTGTGATCTCCTGGAACAATCTGTAGATCATGGTGGCAATGGGAGGTGGGGGTTCTGCAATATCAGGTCGGGAGAGCAGACTAACGGCAGCAGCAACTGATTGGTTGAAGGAATGCGGGAGGAAGGATGATTGGCCGGATATAACATAGGAATGTGTGAATGTGGGGAACTCTGCAAGGGAGGTGAAGAGGGAGGATTGACAAAATAGCAGGAATTCACAAATAGTGATAAAGGCAACACATGGGAAATGATTTCGCTTACTGAAAGTTTGTCAAAGCTTCTGTTGATGTGGAACTCACATTATTTACTGCTCTCTATACCTGCACACAGAGAAGACAAAGTCAGGAAACAGGGTTGTGCAACGGGACCAAACTGTTGTATCCTGATATATGTCATTTCATTTACAGACAACAATACATATCACAATATAGCCCATTTTCTGTAAAGTCAAAGTATAAATAGCAGAGGTGAAGTATAACTTTTTATTTGCCTCTTTGCACAGAGATGCATTTATTTAGAGTAATCTTATTTTATTGTGACCAACATACACATGTCCGCGAGCAACTCCAAAAGATTTTTACATTTTGGATAATTGAGCCGGATGCAATCAGACTGGAAATTGATGTTGTGCATTGCAAAACAAAAGCAACGATTCAAAAAAAAAAAAATCGACCACAAAACAAATAATATTTCTGGCATATGGCTCTCATTAATGCTTCATTTAGTCCTCCAACCAAATGACCATTTTAGTCTCAATTTAAAGAGTTTGGCCGTTTTAAGAAACGCAGGAAGTCAAGCATTGATAGACTACAGTGATATAATACGCTGTGGTGAGCTTCAAATTCTTGTCTGCTGGTGCCTTGGAGATATCTCGCTGTTAGCGGCTGTTATTCTGAGGGTCATGCGCTGAAAGACATGGCTCCTTTGCAGGGTTGACTGGTAAGTAACTAAAAAAAAAACATTCTTCCTCAGACTTGAACTGTGACTGGCACTCCAGATCCCAGTCAAACTGCTACAATGTGAATCGATTTTCCGCAACAGCACTTTTATTTTGAAGCAGCGTTCCTCGCTGTAGAGTGCGGCGCAACTTTACAGTACAAGTAACCTATCAATGCCAGCTCTGTCAGCACAGCGGCTGCTGTGTTTTTAAGCCCTAAATTGCACTTCTCTTGTTGCAGGGGACCGTGACCTAGAGAAAAGGTTGAGTTGAGTTGGGGCACAACAAAAAGTCGGTTTTGACATTTAAATCCGGCAGAAGTCCTGAGGATGAGTGCTGTTGTGTTCGGAGCTCCTGCGCTGGATGATTTTGTTGCTGAGGGAAGTTTTTTTTTTTTTTGGTGGGGGGGGGGGGGGGCTCATCCATTGCAGGCAGGGCAAGGCTGCGGGAGCACAGCACGCTGAATTAATTCGATGTGATCAACGTTGCCCACTTCGGTCATTTCTCAGACTCCCTCCTCCCTCCACTTCGACTCAGACATAATGGAAAATCACTGTGTTTCACTAGCCATTACCCCTCAGCCCCATTCATCGCAGCCAATCTGAAGGGCCAGCAGAGAGGAAAATCTTCTAACTGATCAATATTCCAAGCAGGACATAAAGAACGGTCAAATATACAATGCAGACGCATTCATTTAGCTTTTGATTGGCACTATCAATAGCCATTCATGTTTACTTCAGGATTAATTGTTCAGATATTTAAATCATTAAACACTTCTTTTGGAAGTGATATTTAATGGGATTTCAGATGTGTGCCAGAGGTGACGCCTGCTCTCATTACTCCTGAAGCTTTAGAAGTTTATAACACACACACACACACACACACACACACACACACACACTAAATACAGGCTAATAGATTGGCTGTACACTCGTCAACAGGCCAAGAGCACAGCATATTTTTCATGTTTGTCACCAATAGCTCACATACTGTATATTTCACTGTCAGCCGTCTGAGACGTTTGACTGTAGAGGCGAAACCTTTAAGTCTCCCCCCTTTTCTGCGAGTAATGTAGCTGTCTCCGTGCTGAATAATTCAAATGACGACAGGCTGACGGGTGACTTTAATCATTCTTTTGGCTGTCAAATGAGAATCAGAGGCCACAGACAGAATCATAACATCATAACCACCACATAATTACAAATTATAGTTGTGAATGGGACTGTAAAATTGCCTTCTGCCTATGACAAAATGGTGCCAAAGGGAGTAAAGTATTATTAGTAGTAATAAGTCATTTAATTTTACTTTTTTTTGTATTTTGACACAGCAGTAGTGATGTTATAGTCCCTGTAGCGGTGTTTAATACTGACATATTTTAATTTACATCTACAAAAAACATGACAGACACTGTACAAAGAATCTGAAATACTTTGAGAGTTTGTGTGGAATAACTGCAGGGGAGCGCGGTGTAAGGCAGGGAGAAATTAACAATGAAAACATTTTTACTTATTTCAGGATGTCTCCCATCAGTTTATGTGATCAAAACGCATCTGTGACAAAAGTGTGACTTTGGAAAAAAAGTGCTTCTGTGCCCACGTTAGGGGTAAGTGGGCAAGTTGAGCCATCTGGGGGTAAAATGAGTATCTGACTTTAAGAATAAACCTGAGCATGATTCAAAAAATAATTAACTTAAGAAAAATAGTTTAATGATACAGATAGACTTATTTATTTTTGTAAAGCTAACACAAAGCTAATACAGAGAACTTTTCGCGTGTAAATAAATACTTAATGCTTCTCCCATGTGCTTTTTTTCCATCACAGCCAGATAGAAATGAAAGGTGCTTCCTGAATTTATGGGCACATGACAAAATTCTGAATTTATAGCCTGTATGTTTTAGGCTATTTTGTGTGTAGTACAAAGGAAATACAGTTTTAATTTCATTGTACAACCCTATGTGCTATGATTAAAATAAATAATGATAATAAATGACATTCATCCTTGGTTGCCTAGAAACTAGGAGCGGGTCAGCTTACCCACCGGCTCATCTTACCCCACTCTCCCCTACATTAGCGACATCGCAGAGGTCAGTTAAACACGTTTCAATGTTTGTGCGTCACTGATCTGATCCTGCGATTGGTGGTAAAAATGAAATTTGGCAAATATTTATTATTATGGTTGCAATGTTTGTGCATTTGGTGATGAAATGGTGACACGTTATCAACTGAAACATTTTTATTGGTTAAATTCTCTCTGCTCATTATACCCATATTGTCCACCCGCATGTACAGTATTAAAGATTGGCTACATGTGCTGTATATGTGAAAAGGAAGGTAAATACACAACAAAAAGTTTTTCCCAATATCTTAACATACTGCTTGCAGGCTACAACCTACACTGCGGCACACAGGTTCACAGCTCCTCCTTCAGTGCTGCAGCCCACACTCACACATCATTATCAGGTTTGATAATGTCCATTCAGCTCTTTAAGAAAGGATTCTAACATTTTACTAACGTCGCTAAAAATTTTAACAGCTTCAACAAATTAATTTCCCCCAGAATTATTTCAAACCATCAGCAGAATCATCAGATACCACACTGCCACACCAATCTGCCTCAATACTTAACAACTTCCAAAATATGCACTTCTGAACTCCTGGCAATTACATCTGTAGCGAGAAAAACCATCCTCGGATGACGGAAGCTGGCAGAGGAAAAGGCTTTTGACGAGCTCTCTGCTAAGAGTGTGCTGTGACCCATTACTCAGTCTGGCCTCTTTGGCTGCTTGCTGCAGCCTCCCCAGTCTAACATGCACAAAGTTGCTGCTTTTATTACCGCAGGGGTCATTGATAATGGCCCTTTCATGACTGTTTCTGAGAGCGGGGAGCTGCCCGGATCGTGCGGTTGTTCATTTCCATACGCATATTGACACACAGAGCAGCGATTCGATGTGCATAATGGAGCTTCTGCACATACAGTGACGCTTACTTGAAATTTAAAGCACAAGTTTGCTCAAGACCTTCGTCATTCCCTATAAGAGCATCTCTTCATATGCACAAGAGGATGACAACCTCCAGCCTCCGATGCAGCTGCTAATCTGGGGCTATAAATCAAATTGGCAAAGCCACTCCCCTCTCAGCCCCAGCCACATAAAGGCAGCGTAGCTGAGTGTAGCATGCTGATGCCAGCCCCTGGAGTCTAGCTGCGGCCGTCCAGCTGGACTGATGCCTGGCAGTGCTTCTGCTCACTTCCTGCCATCGCAGGCACACAGCGCTTAGCAGTGGTTTATCGAACCCACTGTGCCATGAAAGTATGACAGCGTGAGGCCCGCAGATTAAAACCTCTCAGCGCTCCGTCATAGCAAGAAGAAAACACACAGCACCGTATAACAATAGATTTGACAAAAAAGTCATAGCTCTGGGTCACGGCCAGATGGCATTATCACTTCCTTTCCGTTTGCCCCTGCTGAAAAAAAAAAAAAATGAAACCAAATATTCGCTCCCCAAACACTGACGGCTCATCCAAATTTGCTGAGTTTGATCCCAATTGTTTGATCTTTCTGTCCCTGTTTGAACAATGACACTCATCCGCTCATGACAAAACACTGCAGAAACAGACATTTCCAGGCATTCATTTAAGTCTCTGTATAATAATAGAAATAATAATAAATTAAATAATCTAAATATACAGAAAAAGTAAACTCATTGAAATGAAAGTGAATGATGGTTAATAATTTAATATTTCCAATTGCAATCATTTAATTTAAGCACACTAATCAGCTCACTGTGAACAATTAACTTAAGATTATAGGTCAGCAAAACTTTCTTAAGCTTATTTAAAAACTGAAGAGATTCAGTTGGATTCAAAACTCAGAAATCTAGTGCAGGCAGATGCCTTGAAATTCAGTGAACAAACTAACCATTCAAGTCTTCTGCAAGATAAAATTGGAGCCTTTGAAGAGAACATATGCTTCAGCTCCCCATTGCAAAAAGCTGTTGGACAGCAAAGTAAAGCAGTGAAAATATTCCAAATGTAGCGTGCACACTTAAACTGATATTGATTGTTTTATTTTTTTAAGGCGGCTAAAATACATTTTGCAGCTGCCTCCGTCCACAGCAGTTCGTTGCTTAGCTTTTCGTGCTGGTGCTCCTGAGGGAGATGTCATTCAAAACGTGATCCACCGTGCCTACACGGTCTTTAAAAATGGTCTAAACAGCAAAATGAGCTAGATTTTTAAATAGTTATGAACGTTTATTCCCGCTCAGATTTTCGTGGATGCCTGATGACACTCAATTTTGATATTGTATGCATCTTTGCCCTTTAAAGCCCAATTTCGAGAAGCTTTGTAATGTGCAAAGTGAGCATTTAGAGTTACTTTCCTCATCCAGAAGGCAGCAGAAGAAAAGAAGCCGTTATGCAAGAGCAGCAGCTCTTTTAGCTCCTGTGTGGTGGCTAACTCCTACGAGCCCTGCCGGCTCATATGGGAGTAAACAGATCAATAGGCCCACCTGAGAGATGGATGCTCACCTCCTCCGAGCAACTGTGATCAAGCAGATTCTACAAAGCCCTCCGTTCAGCTGCGGCCTAATGACGCTAATGGGCAGCAATGCTCTCAGAGACCCTTTATTACACTGATTAGGCCAACAACCTCAAATATAATGTCCTAATCTGATTAAGAGATGGACACAGCTGAGCACGAGGGGGACGGAGCAGACGGGAGGGAGGGAGCAGACTAATAGAGACGGTTTTGTTGTTCGTGCGTCTAAAAGGCCAAATTGCAAAGAACTGGCAGCGTGCTCGTGCTGGTGTATGTTAAAATGTCAGCTGTAAGAGGTTTATGGTAACATGAAGTGTTCTTGAAAATTAAGCCATTTCCAAGTGCACTGCTGTCACTGATAGGGAACTGTCTGTAACTGATAGGAGGACTAGCTATAACCACATCCCCAAAAGCCTGGACATCCTATTGAGCCTGCTGTAGAGATTCATGGATTCATTTGTTTTTAAATTTAGGTCACTGTGAGAGTACATTCCCCTCTCTTTAGCCCAATTTAGTTTAGACCTTAAAGGTCCACTGAGTAAGATTTAGTGGATTTATTGATAGAAAATATAATATTCATCAGTTTGTTTTAATTTGAGTACATTCACCTGAGAATAAGAATCGCTCTTCAGAGGGCACAGTTCCCCTTCCACAGAATCCACCATGTTGCACTGCCACGTTTCTACAGTAGACAAACCAAACACTGTTTTTCGCAAGTTTCCCAGCCACCACAGATTATCAAATAATGACCTTTTTCACCACAGGGGCATGAGTGAAACAGAGTTTGCTTTACCGGCCAGGTGTTGTGTCGAAGAAAATAACCCAAGTGATGTTATCAGGGTCATCTCCGATCGAGACTGGAGGTGACAAATTATTTTTTAGCAGAAAGATTGTGTTAGTTCAGAGACAGTTTACAGTGTATAGTTTTAAAACTGTCAAGTTGTGTTATGGGAATTGTAGGATCCAGCATTGTTGGAGCTTTGGTCGTACAAGGGAATAAAAGTTTTTTTCATGAAATACTAAAAAAATCAATCCTTTTAACACTTTTATTTTTGGCTTTAGAGCATCTGTCCATCAGATTAATTAGCACAGGCTAGTTGATAGTTATTGGCCTTCACTGGCTCATTAGCAAATCAGTGGAAAAAGCTGACCAGACAGATACTATATTTAGCTTTTTAAACGCTAAATCAAGCAACAGCGAGGGTACAATCAAGTTTAATTCTGAGTTCAGTTGATGAGCGATGAGATGAGCATTAATAAAAAACGCAGCAAGGGTTCAGCATCCATAAATGGCACGTTTAAGGGCGTCAAATATGTCCACAAAGTGTATTATTCATGTGAAAGCCCTGAACTGTACCATTTAGATAATGCACTGCTTCATTTTTCAAAAAGATGTCATGTATTCTGACTCTTTAAAAAAAAACAAAAAAAAGACAAAATAATGCACCTCAGCTGTGAAATTTATCACGCGAACCGGCCAACCCGAAATCAATCATTTCCTCTGGGATGGAACCCGCGGTGATGGATACCGCCCCCCGGCTCGCTGTGAGACAACAGTGCCACTTTTGGGTGTGTGTATGCGTGTAGACTACACTTCATTTAGCACTGCTCCACAGGGGAGCCAGGGGAAATCACACAGAGACACGGAGAGAGAATAAACAAACAAATCAAAAGCATTAAACCAAGCAAACACAACGTAGGAGGCTTTTTTAAGGACCGTTAAACCTCCATTATCCACCTCAAATTAAATGTCTTCTTTGGTAGACTCCTCTCATTCTGCTGGGAACATGGTAAGCACAGGTTGCAGAAGAGAATAAACAAACTGGCTGCCAAGAGCGGTGGCTTAAAACAGATAAAGTGGATATTGACCGTAATCTTATCTTATTGCACTTCTTCTGTTGTCAGTTCCCGTAAAATAGAAGTTCTTCTATATTTACTTTCCAAACTCCATTTTTTATACGCAAAATGGAATTAAAAGAGCACAAATGTTTCCACTTTGAGCCGTCCTCAGCGTGCCCATACTTCTCAGTGTGTGTGTGTGTGCTAATGTCTCAGCTCCTCCAGTCTATATTTATATGACCCCACCCACCACCTTACAGCTGCAGGCACTCAGTCGTTAGATGATCCAATTAGATGATACAGGCTATCTACAGAGCTCAGAGAAGGTACAAATCTACTAGATCTACTAGTACTACAAACAACCTTTTTCTTTCACTAAAGGGACATACAGAACTACAGATTAGCAAGACAGCGAACACAGGTGTTAGACGAGCCCAAAAGCATACAAATAGACCTATGGAAATAAATATTCATAGACATATGTGGCAAGAAATGCAGTCATGATTAGAGTTTTGATTTAATGATAGCGTGTGCATTTAATGGGGATGTACTGGGAGAATATAGCAGGATTCATAAGCACATTTTCACTTGTGTATAATCACCTGAAAATAAGAAAAGTTTGTTTTTTTCATGACTAATAAAACAAACATGCCAAAACACCTCGATCGCCCCCTGGTGGCTGGCTGCAGTATAATTCATAAACTCAGGCCCCTCCATATTGCTCAGACTCTGGCTCCAAATGACGTCACCAGCGCAAGATGGCAGCGCTCGGATCCAGGATATTTTGGCTTCTAACTCTCTGAAAGAAAGTAAATTAGTGTGTTTCCCAAAATGACAAAATATTCCTAAAAGTAGTTGAGTGTTAAGGCTCTGCTTTGCAAAAAAAAAACATAAGCACACTGTGGATAACCACTGTGGATGTTGTCTCAAGCTTTCAAATAACTGATTTAAGTTTCAATGGGTGTTGTGTTTTACCAACATTAACATGATGACATAACTTTTTTTGTTGATCAAGTTATGCATGATTCAATATTGTACAACTTGTAAATAGTCAATATATATCTGATATGTGAGAGATTCATCTGATTATGGGTCATGCCCGATCTCCAGAGTGAAGGACTGAAAAGTTTTCTTACTTTCATCAAAGGCCTCATGTAGAGTGTTTCTTTACTCAACTCAATTATTCACAACTAAGAACTTTTCCTGCTAATATATCTGAACTTATTCAGTTCTTAAATGAGCCGTGGAGGAAAATGTCCACCTTTAAATCACTGCAAATGTGATTCAGCTGTTAGACAGCACCACTAAAATCAGTTTATCTCACTGACTGATTGAATAGTATGAAGTCCTCTCAGTAGGTTTATGATATTCTTGGGTTGTGGAGACAATAAAAGTACCCATGGATTGTTCCATATCATTAAAATGACTCGCCACTATCTTGGCCAAAGAGATAAAGTGTATATAGTGTTTGTCCTTGCTAAATAACCCCATGTTTGAGTAGATCTACTGCATTTCTGATCCCAGCAGCCTGTATAATCTAATCAGATCACCTAATGACGGAGTGCCTTCAGCTGGCTGGTGGGTGAGGTCTGAGTTTCTGTAGTTTGCACACTTAAGAAACCTCAGTGCTTTGATCCCAGCAGTGCCAAAATGGCGTCGATCAGTTTTTGAAGCACAGGCCCTTTTCTTGTGCTTTGTGACAGCTGGTTTTGTTGCGATGCACTGAAAGCTGAAAGCACCTGGCACGAGGAGTTCTTCAAGCCCGGTGGTTCCCTTTTTTTTGTCCTGTGATTTTAAGAGAACTGTACCCATCTATCACAAGCTTCTCTGAAACTTGGGAGTTAATGTTGCATTTTGGAGCTCAATCAGGAAATCTCTTTGACTGCAAGTATACAGTGTTCCGGGCTGACATTTGAATTGAATGGATAGAAAATGGCTATAGAAACTGTGAAGGTTACAGTCTAAAAATAGGCGAGAAGAGCTGTCATTGCTTCTGGATGGTGTATAGAAATCGAGAAGTGGATGTAGAAAAAAGATAATCAACAGGCACCACTGCACCTTGAAGTAAGCATCCAATAAATAAAACTCTTTGTATAACTCTTCACCCAGAATTTTAATAAATTTAAAGCTACGATAAAGAACTTTCATATTTAACCACAAAATATAATGCCAAGCAAAATAAAATCACCTAAATAAAAATTGTCTCCTTCTTTTGAGCTGGTTAATGTACAAAAGAAAAAATTGTTTCATCTGATTTTGCAGAGAATCCCACCAGGGTCAGCCATTAAGAACAATTATAGAAAGCTAGAGAAAAGGCTGATTTTCTTGCGGATGGTCTTGTTTGTTTATGTAGGTCATATAAAGGCATCAGTATTAAACTGAGACTGTTTCATAACCAGTGAAGAACTCATTGCAGTAGCTTTAAGTCCAAAGAGTAACATTAATAAGGGACTTAAAATCCATTGCTGTAAAAACTACAATGGGGCGGAGTAATGGCAAACTATATTCACCAAACTCAACACAGTGCAATCCTCACTTTCCCAGAATTTCATCATTTCTTTTCTTGCAAACAACTTTTTTCTTCTTTTAGACCAAACAAAGAAAGATTGCTAATAGTCTTTGAGTGAAACAGCCTGCAACAGTGACACAATTAGATTGCAGTCTGAAACCCTCACTCTCTTAATGTTTATTGGTATCTGTATGCAGATTACGCCATTTATTGGCACGATGTAAGGGGTGAACATGCAGTAAATGAAAATTCAACAAGATTAAAATGAGTCATACTCAAACTGGCGATACTTTCATTCTGATCAGTGTGAGGGAAATGCTGCGATTGTATAAACAAGTGCAGGAAGGAAGATTACTCAGTGTAGCTGCACAGCTCACGGACTGTTTCACCGTGGCCCTCTGCTCTTCCGCTCTCACCTTCTCTGTTTGTGTTTGTATTTTAGTTAAATTAATGTTCATCATGTCCATAATCTGTTTGATCTCATTGAGCGTTTGTAAGTCTGAGACAAACATCTCAACCAGCAGGCTTTCAAGTCTCATTAATAGCAATAATTTTACAGTTTAAGGTAAAAGCCATGAGTGTTTTTGAACTTATGCCAAAGAGTAGCTTCTGTCTCTTCCTTTTCATAATGTTATCAGACATTGCAGTCCATTTTGTTGACAGCTGCACTGTCCCAGTCAGTCACAAAAACATGGGGAAGTAGGGTTCGGGCTGAAAAAAATAAAAGTTAATTTTGTTAGTTAGGTTCATGCCACTAAAAAAGTATTCAGCTGCAAAGATTGTTTCAGCTTTTTCATTACATTAAATTCCAATCTTTTCAAATCTAATCAGTTCATGAACTTTGCAATTTACTAATCAGTATCTATGTGGGTTTAGCAAATGAAAATACAGACATTTATAAAGATAAATTACAGCCAGGCCTAAAAGCACATTGTGAAAACAGTCAAGGACCAAGACAGGTTCCTTGTGGTACTCCATTCTGAGTTTTTGTCTGCAAAAGTCCTGCTGAAGTCCAAATAATAATACTAATAATAAGAAGGGACTCTATGCAAAAGTAAGGCCTAAAAAGTAAAAATTAATCTAGTATTGTTGTGCTCAAATGTTGTTTTTCCCCCCAGAATCCCATCATTTTTGTTGCAAACAACAATAACAATAAGAAATGATTGCTAATAGTCTTTGAGTGAAACAGCCTGCAGCACTGACACAATTACATTGCAGTGTGAAGCCCTCACTCTCTTATTGCTTGTTGGTAGTCTGTATGTAGATAATGAAATTTATTGTCACGACATATGGGCGAAAATTAAAATGAGTCATACTCAAACGGGCAATATTTTCATTCTGATCAGCGTGAAAGAAACGCTGCAAAGAACATCGCACACATCGAAGCACATTGCTGACTTCTGGACTGTTAATGTGGCCCCTCTGCTCTCCTACTTTCACCTCTGTGTGACTGACATCATGATTGCAGCATAATGATGAGCTGGGACAGATTTAAATCTATTCAGAGACAAGGATGTTCTCGCCCTTTTCACTCCAGTCAATTATCCTTTTTTGTGTAATCGGTAGTCATCTGAATCGAACTGCAACAAAGGGGATCAGAATGAACCCTTTTTTCCTGTAAATTATAGACCATGACAAAGTTTTTTTTTGAGCAGATATGTGGGATGAATTCATTGGAATTAATCTGAATTTGTCACTGTCACATTTGCGTAGGCACTTTAACACTCAAAAGCTGCGTCTCTGTTAGAAGCTAAGTTTGAAGAGGCTCCCTTTGGATTCTTTTTTTAGGCCAGATTTACCCCATTAGGCTCGATATAGGAAAGAGCTTTATCCCATTTGTAAAAAGAATCACTTAGAACCAGAAACACCTTTTAGCATTTATTATTAATGCAGAGGTTTCTGATCCCAATTTGCCGTGCAGCCATTTCTCCTGCTCGACAATACTTCGCCTTTATTTCTTAATTAAAAAGTTTTTCATTGCAGCTACAAAGACTTCTTGGCTGGTCCAGTGTGGAATGACTTGTCCTCGCTTTTAAATAATTCATTAGGGCAAATGGTGTTTGGCATCAAGAACCCCCTGATCTGTACAATCAAAATTAAAACAACCTGCAGTGCACGCAGCTGCTGTCGATCTATTGCAAACCCTCATTTACTATGCATGTGTGTGGTCATTGTCTAGCTATTTACTTGCGCTGTCTTGCTCTGTATAACTTAATGATTGTTACCTGTTGGTGATTACAGAAATGTTTATTCCCCTGTTTGTTGGCAAATAATCCCTTCAGTATATCCTCACTGGCTTCATTAACTTCAACATTTCCAATCAAGATAAGGGGGAATTACGCTGAGGAAACAGAACAATACAAACAAATGTAGGAGCACTGCAAACAAAGCCCATGTTCACGCAGTTTGGTTATCAGTATGTAAACTTATCAGATACCAATTAAGTTTTTATGACTATGAGCTGCTTTGGGATCAGTGAAATCTAAGTCTAGAAATCATAAAGCAGAAATATGATGTTTTTTCTTGCTAAATTAAAGGATCTAACATAAGTCTTATACTGTGTAGGGGAGACTGGGGGCAATGGTAACAGGGGCAATTGTAACACACTCAACAGACTCACACCTACTCTGCACAAGTTCAGCAGGATTGTCTCTCAGGATCAGCTCACCTCGGCAGAAACTCTCAACAACAACAACAACAAAGACAATTCAAGGTATGAACATTACCTTTTGGATGGACAGCATTTTTCTTCTGCTGTCTCCGGTGCAAAATTTAAACTAACATATTTTGTCTCTAGGTTACTGGTTTAAAATTAACATGAACAAACTATGCTAATATAGATATTGCTAGCTAGCATACAAATTTTCATCTTTATCATTAGCCAAATGGCCCATTGTAAGCAACTTGTTTGACTTTGTCCTGGAATACTTTTTCTGTTAGAAAATAAACATACGCCACTAAATTTAAATGCAAAATTACTTTTAACTCAATTAAAATAATTAAAATCGCACTACTGCTAAACTAGACACTCACTTTGAAAGCTATACTGTCTAACATCTAAAAGAATTTGAACCATATACAAAAAAAATCTTAATCTTATCTGAGTATCATTAGATACTACAGCAGTAATGTGATTACTTTGAGGTGTGCTTTTGTTTGAAATTCTGATGGGGCACTTGTAATTTAATATTATAGGCTTGTCTGTATTAGTGAAAATATATCAAGTGTGTCCTAAATTCGCGCACATATATGTTTCTCAGAATTTTAAAGGAAAATGTAAGAAATGTTACAATTGCCCCCAGTCTCCCCTACATAACTTCCCCACTGTGCATGAAAAAAGAAATTAAGGGGTGACTGCCATTTGTTGTGACTGTGTTGGAGGGGTGTGGGAGTAACAGCAGCGGTGGGAATCTAGTAAGAAAAGAGCCGTAAATCTAATTCTGGCAGCAGGGACTCTATGAACATCAACATTGCATTTTTTAATTCCTGTTTGGCTGGATCTCAGTGTGCTCCTTCGCTGCCTGTGGTGCAGATGACGTCACGTCAGCCAGAGCCTGAATAATGTGTGAATACGGCGTTTCAAGGCAGACAGCTCATCAAGATGAGTGACAAGTACTGGGGCACGGAACTTGATTAACGCAGGGGGAGAAGTAGATGGTGCTCTCTTCGCTGACTTGGGGTGAAAAGTACTGAAGCTCTGATGTCACTTAATAACTCAGCAAGTTGAAACTCGGCCACCAATTGAGACGAGGCTCTGAGATTTAGACGTAGGGTTGCCTGTGCTGGCAGGAAAAAGCAGCGCCCACCGTGCAGGGGACCCGGTGTCGCTACACGTGCTGCAAGTTGTTGGGTTGTCTGTGTGTATTAACAGCATATCGTGTCTAGTAATGTGCCATAATCTTGTTTGGAGCACAAGTGCCAAAAAATTAATTCAGTGCGAGCTGAAAGGCACTGAAATACTCAGTAACTGACGCCCATTAACATAATTTGGGTGAATATGGGCATAATTCTCTAAATTACTGTGGCACCACTGGTGTGTAAGTGTGTGTCACCAGTGCATTAGCATGGATGTCTTCACTTGGTTCATTCAGATCCACAGTAACTGTGCAGTTAATTCCTGGGGTCCAACAAAACAGACACTGATCAGTAGGCATGCTCAAAGTCAGTCAAGGTACTTTGTATGGAAAGTGAGGCAAAGTGCTGCAAATTGAGGTACATTATGTTCTTAATTTGTTTGATCTCACTGAGCATTAGTCAGTCAGACAAAATATCTTAACCAGCAGGTTTTCCGGTTTCATAATACGATTCAACGGAGGAGTTTTCTTGAAGTTACGCCAAAGGATAACCCCTATTTCTGTCTGAACCCTTTCAGTAATGTTGTCACGCATCGCAGTGTTTTTCGTGGCTGACGCCTGTAGCCGGTCTCACTCAGTACTTAACAAACTGTTGTCGTGATTAGTCACGCAGACACAAGAACATGGGGAATTATGGTCCAGGCTGAAACGCACAAAAGTGAATCTTTACGCCACGAACAAAAAAGAGTTTCAACTTCAACTTCAAACGTAACATTTCACCTTTTTGATATGTTAAGTTGCAATCTATCCCAGTTTAACCAGTTCATTAACTTTTATTATTAAATAATAAAGCGAGTGAAGAGCCAGACATTTATAAAGGTGTTAAGTACAGCGCATATGAGACCTTATTGTACCTTACATGAGTGAGAATAATCAAGGACCAAGACAAGGTCACATATATACAAAAGACAGCCAAAAGGAGGTTTTCAAGTGGAATAATAATAATGGAACTGATGGTCACGGTCCTGTGCAAAGAACCAAATATTAATAAGAACAGATGATGCCTGATGAAAGAAAAAAAAGGTTGCAATGATACCGATACCAAAAAGTACATCATGTTTCCTTAATATTAATATATATCCTGATAAAAACCTTAGAATCCATTACACAGCTTCTGTTTTCATCGTGCTGTCAGCTTCATTAAGCCAGCTGCCAGTCACTCACATAAACATGGATTCCTAATTCCTTTTGACAGGCCGACGTACAAAACTAGACCTTCACCATGAACTAGTCTTGTTTCACTGAATATAATGTTTACAGTAGGTTTCAGATCAGGCAGCTCTGTAGATGACGACACTCAGAGGTGTCATAATTACATATATATAGTGTAATTTTCACCAGGCACACAAAAAGAGGCGATCATCACACTGATATAGATATTTATTTACAGAGCGGTCAGTGGGTGGTTGCCTCAATACAAGAAAACCCGATAAACTGAAAACAAAGACAAGGGTTTTATAAATGATTAGGCGGAGTAAATATCTGATTGTGCATCCACTTTAACTGCAGCCAATGAAAATATGTCCTTATCAGTGAGAATGGGTCAAAGATTGCCCTTTTCAAGGGACTCTGACTTCAGGCAACACAACGTCAAAAATCTACCAATTAACAGAATCATAAATGACAGCGAGTTTCCTTGGGCTGATTTCCCTCGTCGCGTGCTCTAATGTCAACAGAGTAGCCGTCATCAGTGTCAGGTCTGCTAATGACTGTTTAGTTGGAGGGATTTGATTGGCTCCAGGCACAATGTTTTGATGAGATGTTAGGTTAGGTGCTCTGTTGTTGTTCCCGCAAATTGTGAAACACCAATTAGCCATGTCTGAACAGTGGAGAGTGGTATTTTTTTGTAGTATAAAAGTCCAGTGGCATGCTCCCCTGAAATATAAAGCTGTCAGTCAGAGCACAAGGGAATGAGATACTGAAAGAGAGGGGAGGACAGACTAAGAAGGGCTAATTACATATCTGACACCTCTTGCCTTCAAACGTCCTTTCGAATTCCATTTCCACAGTAATTTCCCATTGACGGCTTTGTTTGGGTGCGCATCTCTGTCAGCGTCTGTTTTTGTCTATTATTTTTAGGACGCCGCTTTATTAGATGGACCGAGATGATGTGACATATTTGCGCCGACCACAACGTTGGCAGTTTGTGTTATTCCTATCGCAATGCTGAGAACAGTGCTTGTCAGTTCTATCAATCCTGCGTGTCAGGACCTACTAGAAAGACAGATGGCTCAAATAAATCAAACATGATGCAGGAGCATGCCTCTTGTCTTTCAAAATGCTTCACGCGTTCTCCGGCAGCGGAATCAAAATGCCTCTCACGGCGCGGCCCCGCTGCTCTTCCTGTGTGGTCCGCTTTTCAGAAAATTAAACCCTGTGATCATTATTTATCTTTTTTTCAAACTTCACAAACACCATTTAACTAAGCAGTCACCATTATGGATGGTTATTCCAGGCGGGACGGCCTCTCGAGGCGATGCAAATAAGAGGAGGGCAGATAGTGAAGCTGGAGTATTTAATATACAACATGTATAATTGATGACATCGGCTTTGAAATATAGTGTAGATTCGAAGGGTGGAAGCATATTATAATTTTAGCCAAGAAGTGGCCTCTGATAGTCTTTCATTTAGAGTCTGTGCACAAATGCAGGCTTTAAAATAATGGTTTTAGAAGCAGGCCTGGCCCCGAATCCAAATGACTCGGGGGTGCATCTGAATTTAAGTGGGAGTGCACTGGTAGTTACAGTGTCAGCCAGCAACAGCAATTAAAAACAGTGTTGGTGTGAGGAGTCTAAGTGTGGTCCCCGATGATTATGCTGGAATACAGTTGGAAAAACACTGCACACAATCTTGAGTGTTGCTCCTTTTTAGGAACAGTTAGCTTTATGAGGCAGAACAGCACACACAAGATACATTTTCACTAAATCACACACAAGATGAATGTTTGCTGTCACTGAATCGCCTGAAAACATCACCAGGCTGCGACAGTATAACCATACAGACCTCTACACACACTACACACACTTCTGCTTTTTCATGAAGGAGACGTCCAGTTACCAAAGCTCATCATAGCCTCTTCTTTCTTTGGAGCAAAAGTGCATGTTTTATGCACATTGCAGTGCAAATGCTGTTGTGTAACTTTAATTACTGAACTATGTGACTATGTACAAGTGAGACATATTGAAATTACTGCTATTATAGTAACTACTTGTGGAAAATCCCACTCGATCTGTCTTTGAGCGCAGATTCGTGGTGATATTTGTTCATGTTGTGATGCTCTGAACCATCCATGCGTTTCCTGAGGTAAAGCTTTCGGTTTGCTGAGCTGTCGTTCTCATGTTTAAATGTGACTGACTCGGCTGTTTGAGAGTTATGAGATCAGAGATGTGAAAGTATTTAATAATCACCACACCTGCTGATCTATAGTCACCTTCATCCGGCCCTTTTGCAGGTTGCAATGCTGCACACACATAAACCAAAATATAAGTCACACATGGTGCCCTGAATGAACTCCCAACTGACAGAGATAAACATTATTAGGAAAAACACACATAATATGATGGAAATAAATAATTCTTCTCCTTCAAGTTTTTTGTTATTATTAGGAAAAAGGTATTTCCAAAATGTAGCGCAGTAATGTCACGAGTACTACTTCTTGCCTTTTTTTTAACTACATTGTCACACAATTACTTAATTTAAGTGTTATAATATTAATATACATACATGTATAATATTGTAGTGATGTGAACTGCAGTAAAGTTACAAAATTAAGAAATATGAACGCACCATTGTTGCCCAATTTAACGTGACATCCGATACAAGCCACGCCCAGCTCTGGTCAGATTGTACAGACAAAATGATGTCTCTGTGTGCCTCTAACGAAGGCATACATGGACAGCTGCGAGCACCTCAGACGTCTAACCCACCACCTCGCATTTGGCATTCGCTCAGATTTCAACTGAGAGAGCAAAATATTAAACCGAGGGCGCAACGCGTGCCTCTGGACCCTCGCAGAGGCAGGCTTGATTAGGAGTCATGTGAAACCTGTCAAAAGGCTGTACTGTAAATCCCCTCTAGAAAGGGCGTTACCAAAAATTGCCAGTCAGGTATCACAATACTCCACTACTAATCTCTTTTCATCGGCGGATAAATGAGAAGCAGTGACAAGGTAATCAGTTCGGGGAAGCCACATAAGTGGGTCCTGTCAAAATGGCCCGTCTGTGTGACAACGCCGCTTGACAGGCCATCAGGTTTGAACGCTCTGAGTTTTGGTCATGGCGCATCTGTTATTTGGATCAAGGTTGACTTCCGTGGATTATCATCTGTCAGCTTTATTTACAGCGACACCACTAGGCTTCAGAGCGCAGATTACTGTCAAGGATACTGATGGCTACTTGTGACTGGCTGTGGCACATTGTGTTCCCGTCTTATCAGACTTAGCTGAAGTTGCCTCTCTACAAGTGTGAGACGGATCCCTCTGCAAGGGAGCAACCGTAGAGAGCCTTCATACATGAGTGGTTCTTGGACCGCAAGTCCCATAACGCTCCACTGAAACAGACAGTTCGTTGTAGTCCTCCTGGCTTTTGGTTCAGCTGTTGCATTTAAAGAACGCAGGAAACTGGAGATTTAGACGAGAAATTGATGTAAACCAGCAAAAAACTTTAGAGTAAACATTATTTCACTCCCTTCAAGGCCTCATATTATCCTCAGTGAATGCTGCTTTAGAATAATGTATATTGTCATGGTAATCATTTTCATGCTTACTGTAACATATAAGAAAAGAAGTACAGGTACTGTAAATAGAGCAACCTGTCCAAGGGCAACACAGCTCTGCTTTTTATCACCAAACTCTGAATCACAGGAGAAAGACAGTGTACGGGGGGGATGGGCAGAGAAATACAGAAACAATGAAGTGGAACAAATCCAACAGGCACGCTTTATCTCGCTCCCTTCGCCTTGCCTGCCTTTTTTCCATTTTTGCTATCTTTCCCTATCTTAATGAGCACCACAGCTTTCTATCGAGGGATGGTGCCAGTGTGATACATCACAGGCAGGACACACGCAGGGGGAACGAGGACAGGACAGTAGCAGGGTGACAGCGACGCTGGCGGAGCGATTAAGAGTGCTTAGACAGGCATGCTGATTCAGAGTGTGAGCAAAAGAGCACCATCATTCTCGGGGGAAAATGGCAGAGGCACCCATCATCTCGTCAAGATGGAAATGCAATCGGGACTTTGCGTTGTGTAACTTGTGTAAGTCCAGCTGAGTTTGAGTCAAGATCGAAAAGGGGTCAATCCAAGTTCAGACAAATAGGACATTAAGACCCAAATAATTTAAAGAAAGTTAGATGGAAAGTTTAAAGGGATAGTTCAAATTATTTGAAGTGGGACTGTCTGAGGTAGTTACTGATAGTTAGTGGATTACTTACCATAGTCTGTGGTAGCAAAACTCCCATGGTAGGAAGCTACGCAGTGTACTGCTGTGGACTCCAGAAAAATGTGTTTTAGTCGCCTAAAAAACGTCCACTTAAACAATTAATAATTATTAATAATCAATAATTTTAAGCTATATTTAGAATCTTGCCATCAGAAAGCTTGTTCAAAGTTTGAGAAGCTGCTGTTTTATAAGCCAAATACCACTCTTTAAAACCTACCACACCTTTTTTTTTTTGAGAAAATTAGTAATTCTACCTCACATCAGTGTTTTAAAAGTTATTTCTGATTCACCAGAGTCACACAATGACACAAACAAACTAATCAATTGAGGCAGCAGCAAAAAGGGCAACTCTGCCTGTTCTGTGAGGTAAAATGACTGATTTTACCAGTGAGTGACAGAAAATGATTATTGTCTCATAAAAGCAGAAAAGCCTGTCTGGCAGCAATGTGAAATGCTGAAATTATCCTAAATGTAATTTAACTGCCTTTTCATTAAGTGTCTGCAGTACATTTTGCAGCTGACCCTGTCCACAGCAGTATATTGTTGCTTCCAAGCTGATAATCTTCTCTGCTTCACAAAAATGGTAAATTAGCATCCATTGTAGGTAATACAATATTGATTAGTACCTCACACAACTCTTCTTCATATAATCAGAACTATTTCTTTATGACTAATAGCCAAGACACATTCAGCTGCATTTAACAATGAGACAAAAAAGCAAAAATAATGATTAGAAAGTTAAGATCTACCTAGAAAACTTTCTTGGCATCCTCCAGTGGTTGTTATCAAATTCACTTCAGTGCATACTGCTACCTCCTCCTTCCCATAAATCCAAACCAGGGAGAAGAGATAAATGGGCTGAAAGCAGAAGACAGATTGTAGCACTACTAAAATGTGAAAGATGCTACAATTACATAAAAAAATGCACGTATAGGATCTACAGGTAAAATTACTGTAATGCTTGTCATTTCGTGTTTTTGAAAGCAAGGAAAAGTGAAGTCAACTTTCAATAGCGGGCAATTTAAAAAGTGCTCATGGGGCTCGACTTGAGACTGTAATGAGACTAAAGTACTACAGCCTGGGCGTGTGTAATATCACATGACGTTCCTTCAGCTACCGAATGCTAACTATGTGCTCGACACCTTTTCGAGAAGCAGTGAGACCTTTAAGAGTGACATTAACAGGCTTATGTCCTCCCCACTAAGCACACTCTCTAGTCAAAGGGTGAGTTATAATTGCTCGACGGCCTGAGTTAAAATGTCTGGTCATAAAGTCGGTCTCCACTCAGAGCCGGTGGCGCGATCAGAACCACTCACTGTACAAAGTCTGAGAGCTCACTTGCATAACACAATCTCATTATTCAAAGGTAACGTTGCGCCACATTTATAGAAGGTGACCTTTCCGTTTGTTTGCAGCAGACGCTGCCTCGTATTTTAGTTTTACTCCTCTCAGTCCCTCTGTCTCAAACTCTTCAACAAATCAAAACTGAAGTGTATATTCCCGTCACACTTATCCATTCCTTTCCTCTAAATTTCCATACTGGGTAATGTGACACTCGACACTTGTTCTGTGGTGGCGGCTAAGAGCAGGGTTTAATTGAACAAAGCCTGCGAGAGGAAGCCCCAGAGCAGCACCAGCAGGGCTCTGCTTCACCTGCGTGAGGCGATTACTGAGCCGCTACATAAATGCAGTGGCTCGGAGGAGAGTGCATCCATGTCTATGCTCCATGTGAAATCAGTAATGAGCCAGCAACTGGCAGGAGAGACTAGTAGGCCAGCTCATTGCCATGCATAGTATGAAGAAGCAGGGACAGCAGCAGGGGAGTCCCAGAGGCAATATGGAAGAGGAGACAGGCTATATTGTCATTCTAATAGCAGTGTACATTACTTGGGAGATGCTCTTAGCTGATAGCAACAATAGGGTAAGACACCGTATTGATACATATAATGTGGTACATGATGGTGTTCCTGGCCAAGCAAAGCTCAGCAGTGGCTACATTTCCTTGGATTTATCTGAATCAGAGGATGAAAATGTCGAAGACGAGCCGGGGAGGAAGCCACGCACTGTATCAAGAACAATCATCGATGTTCTATTTTTGCCCACATGAGACACAGATTAGATAATCAAAAATGGGCATATTTTTACGGGAGAAGAAATGGAAATGTCAATACGCTTATTCAAGCTCAAAGGATTTCTCCATGCACGGTGCTGGATCGCTACACATATTTACATTATTCCGTCCACAACATTAGCTGTGCACAAATAATGTATGCAGGCTGTCTGTTGCTGGCAATGTCCTGCAGCAGTTCGCCAGAGGAATGACTTGCCTGCCAGATGTTGCTTAATATGTCTGTCTGTTGATTATAGCTTGTTTCAGGGCTGCTGCAAATGTCCTTGGTGCCCAGAGAAAATTGTTTGTCATGTATCCGCTAACAGAGACACCTGGGACGATTTGCATGAGGGAGAAGTAAAAGAGGCAATGTTGTATAGGCTGTAATATGTTTCCTCCTCTGTTGTGCTTGATAACATGTTTCTGGCAGCAAGGGAGGGACTTGTCACAGATAAAGACTGACGTTTACAGCAGCCAATGGACTGCCATGAAGCATCCCATTGATGTAATGCTAAGAGGAAGAGCAGTCCTATTAGCCGACTCCTTCCTGACAGTGAGCTCACAGTAAAACACAGCCAGACCAGGACCAAACGCAGTCTCTTAGACCAACGGAGGCCAGTTCAATGACAGGAAAAAGGCTCTAAGCATCCCTCAGTTGAGTCATGGCTAACCAAGCTAACAGCAGATAGTACTTAGCTAAGTTACTCTAGCAACAAGTAAAGCTATCTTTCCATTCATAAACTCCATGAACTCTGTACTTGTGTTCGTCCCTGTGACCGGCTATGTTCGCTGGGAGGCTGATAAGGCCACTTCTGTTGCCTGCTAATGGCAGCAAACAGTTATGGGTAGATACTTTGGCGAGTAAGCAAAATCTGCCCATCAGGAAAGCTCTGTAATTAAATAAGCGAGAGTTGAAGCAGAGTTGAGCAGCTGGAGGACATCAGAGGGGAAACCAGAAAACATTCTCCCCATGAAATGATCCAGTTTCACCCAAATCAGTGAAGAGTTTCAATTGTTTTCCAAAAGAATACACATCTGTAACTCAAAATTATTAGTTTTTCTCATTATTCAGCAGGATACTGGCATACAGGTGACATGTGGTGCAATACGCATGTGATTAAAATGTGAATTTGGGAATGGGAAATTTAAAGTGTAACTTCATCCCCAAGTCTGATCCCAACTCCACCCACTGTATGATTTTGAAAAATGCTAAAAAGTGAGCAAGTGGTTTAGGTGGTGGAGGGCGGTTAGGAGGTGGACAAGACAACAACCGTTGGGGTCATGGCCTTGTGGCTAAAACGCAGACCACAGAGACAGACGGATCATCACCGATCAGCATAGCATGAACAGCTAGTCAGAGCTAATCAACCATGAGCAGCTGCTGTCAGACTTTCTGTGTCTGCAGAGAAACACTGCTGGAGCTTTGACAGTCATTAGAAGCACTTTTGTGGCTCTTTTTGGAAAAGTGTCTGTGTTGTACTTGAGTTGTAGCTAGCCAAGTTAACACTAGCAGCTCAGAGAGTGTGAGTTCTCTGGTATGTGTGTTTGTCTGCAGGGGACTGTCGGTACACCGAAGTCTTCCTGTTTATTATGCGATCATCATCAATGGAAAGAATGCAGTCTGGTGCTGCTTCTATGGCAGCAAAAGCACCAAACTTGATAAATACCAAGTAGATTAGCATTGTAGTGTAAGCACCAGTGAACGATGAGTCTAAATCAGAGTATATCTGAAAATGAACACTCCCACTCAGGGGCTGGAACTGGGCTGCAAGACTCAGGATGATTTGAAACAGTGTGCGGCATTTTGAGCCATTTTCAGCACATGAAATGTAGATTTTTGCATACTTAAAAACTGTGTTTCACCACATTACGGTGTTAAAATTTAGTGTACAGCTCAAAAAAAATGTACTACTTATTTAAGGACAGATGGAGATAATGGTATTTTTAGATCAAGGTTGTTGATAATAATGGATATTTGTCCTGATATTGGAAGCACAGCTGATGTTACTTAAACTATAATAAGACACTAAAACTCTCCGTTGAGATTCTGACTAATGAAATTGTACTAGATGGGGGTAGCAGCTCATACCACTGCTTTTACTCTTGAGAAGCAATTATGATTAGAAATATGGAAATCTGCTAATTAAAGCCAAATCAACAGAGGATACATGGTGCAGGCTTTTTCAGTCGTGGGTAAAGTATTTGTATGAAATAAAACGTTTAATGCGAAGTGAGAGGCGAGCGTTGGAGTAGGTAGCGTGACGGGTGTTTGTCAAGTCGTGGATGCCGCTGCAGGGTCTCTCCGTATGACAGGAGAAAATTGACTCGTCTCCCTTACCTTCTGAGCTTGCTTGAGGACTTTTTTTTTTCATTCATCACTGGCTGAGCTCCAGTGTTTTTGCATCCCAGAAGGCTTGTGATATTTTCCAGACAGTGCAGCTTCTGAACTGTCAACCATGGTTAGAACTACAAAAGATCTTTCCATTGACCTGCATCTGTTCAAATTGCGTCGACTTGGCTGTTGTAGGTTATTTTAATCTACGCTCGGCAGAGGGCTCAAACATGCTTTCAGTAATTTTGTCTTCAAAATGTGAATCTAACAGATTTTGGGGTTGAATGTGGCAGTGAATCGGAGTCATTGGCTGGGCTGCCTGGCAGAATTACAGAGGTCGTATGTGACACTGTCATTTTTCACAGATGGTGTGGAGGCTGCCATAGCAAAGTAGCTGGAATATCAATAGGCTGATCTCTCAGCATTCTCTGACGAGGTAAGGAAGGGGGTGTAGCTGGATAGAGGGCACCTTAAAATGACATTCCTGCAATGCTGAAGATAATTTGCGGTAAATCAGTATGAATATAATTTCTATGAAGTGGCATCTAAAGGTCACACTGAAAGACTTATGAGCCTCTTGCTGTCAAGTCTTGAGACAATTCATCAACAGAAATGAAAAGGGAGTGAAGCAGTTGCTTGGTCTTGATTTGTTTGACCGCATTAGGACTGAAAGATGGTGAAGAGTCTGGCCAAGATCTGTCTTTATACACCCCCTCACTGTATTCTTAAGCAAAATATGTGCACACACAACAACAAATGCAAATTCTCCAGTGTGCATTTTGATCTTCTTCTCCTCACTTGGCGCACAGTGACACATGGCCACCTACAGGATCTCTGGGGAATCTATGGGTAGTTGACTGTTTGCAGATTATCACAGCTTGTTTTTCCACTTGCTCAAATGCCATTTGCTGCTCGTTAACTCTCCATTAAAGTCTCTTTGCTGCGTGTCCACTTAACACAAGCACTGCCAGAGAGGTCTGGGTTTGAGAGGCTTTGTCACACCTGCAAAGAAGAGGTTTTCCCTGTAATTACTTCCTCTCATGCATAATGGCATTGTCTAACTTCTAATGAGAGGCCATTGTCAAGTTATTCCACAAGGGCTTGATAGCCCACGTTGGAGAGGTTGTGTGGCCCCGTGCCCCTGGGAGTTGTCAGCGGGCAAAAGCTCCTGTTAGGATCTCCCAAGACAAATTAGCCCCAAGTGACACGCAAGATTAGGAGTGATTTCAAGAGATTTCATTGAATCAGTTAATTGGAAAGAGTAGCTTTACACGGTATAAGGAAACCAGGAAACCCCATTGGAGGTAAGACTGGTCTGGGAGCTTGTGTGGGAGGCTGAGCAACATAGCAACCAGCTAGATGGCTCATCTCTATGCACAGCACATGCTCTGGGAACAATACTTGGATAGGCTTGGATAGGGAGAAGCACTACAAGAACCCAACTGAGATCCACTGCGGCACCCATTGCTATGAGCCCTCTGGGACTGACGTTCGAGGTCTTGACAACAGTTAGGTGAAATCCGTGTGTACTTTGTGGGCTGTCTCTTGTTGCCAGTCTCTTTAAAGAGTGTCCAATTTGGAGACCTTATGGTTTCATGTCTGTTTTTGCTGATGATGTCTGACTGTGACCTTTAGCGACAAGTGTGCAGCCAAGTGTAAAGCAATTGGGGTGAGGGTTGGTATCTTCAGCTCTGATGCTTCGGTAGTCTGCTGGATGATAATGGATTGCCCTTTTGGGGTTTGGGGGTGACCTGCTGTTTCAAGTGAAGGAGTTTAAGCATGTTGGAATCTCCTTCATGAGTAAAGCTGCCTTTGAGATGATAAGAAATTAGCTTTTGGCTCACTGCAACGTTGGGCACAAAGAAAGAGTTTAAATTGCAACCGACTCAGAAGGACTGTCTGGTGCTCTCAAGGATGAGATTATCTTGACACAGGAAAAAATTCGGAAGATTGGTCCAAAAACATGGAATGAGGCGACAAAAAATGTATTGTATTATATTGTACAGTTTATTGTTGTTCATTCAAGTATTGTTCATACTTGAATGAACAACAGCATAATAAGGACTACCTTAAATAACAGAAACTATCTTTGGGAACATTTTATTTGACGTTTACTCTGATGTTTTAGTTTTGGCCATGTCCTATCTGCAAACATGTTGCAGGGTCAGGGGGTTGTGCTTTGAAAGGTCAACAGCAACCAGAGTTAAAGATTAAATAATTTTAAATTTGAACACACTGTTCTGTGGTGTTTTTGAGCAGTGTAGCATGCCAAGGGTAGCAAGGGTGGGCACCTTAAAGGAGCCAGTATACTTCTGTACAACACCTTTTCAACATCAGAACTGCGTTGGTAAGAAATCTGACCCACTTCTAACAATGACTTGCCATGTGTGTATATGTGAGAAAATAAGCAGGGGTTGGATTTCTTACTCAAGCTTCTTTTTTCATTTGTTACACAGTTTTTCTCTTTTTTTGCATGAGTGCAATCCTGTGAATAGGAGGAGAGACTGAAAATATGTGTTGTTATCCCCATATTCAAATGGTTATTGCATTTCCGCCCTTGCTATGTCAACTGGTTTTTCACCCTGCCTTCAAGTGTAAAAAAAATATGATTTATGAAAATTGAAAAAAAGAGAGATATCCTATCATGATGACAAAATTTAGGAAAGAAAATAAGAATAGATAACTGTTCAAATAAACCCTTCTAAGTTCTTTTCTAACATAACCTAGCATGAAGGATAATATTAGGGCATGGCATTGATAGGCAGATGCAGGCATTGCAATGAACTGTTGAGATTAAGACTTGAGGTCTCAATTTACCTGGCATGTGGCCAATGACAAAAAAGTGAAGTTGTGGATGGAACAGCCACATTTGGCTTCCTCCAGAGGGAGTCTGGGCTCACTTGTAAGGACCCACGGGACAGGGTAAAAAGTTCAGACATCCAAAGGGAGCTTTAAGAAGAACCCATGCTCCTTTAAATTAAAAGGAGCCAGTTCTGTTCTGACCTGAATGCCTTCCAGTGGGGTATTCCCTGTGGTGGTATCCCCCGGGGTCTCTCCCAGGTCGAGATCCGGGAGAAAACTTTCACAGAATTTGCTGGAGGACACACTTGTCCTTTTTTTTTGGCAGGGAACACCCCAAGATTACTAAAGTAGAGCTGGAGGTAGTGGCTGGCCAAAGACAGCGTCTCACCTACTTTATTTAGCCCAGTGCCACCGTGATCCATTACCCAAATAAATGGGTGAAAATGGGTGGATAAATGGCTTTGATCATCAACCTGTATAAATATTTACACCACATCTCTGCAGGCATCTGTCAAGATCTATCACGAACAGTCTGATACCCCAGAGACAGTGGAGAGAGCTTGAGGAAATGAATGCAAATTTGTAATTATACTTCACCAGCTCAAGATTTGAATTGTTTTGTAGCCATGTTTCATCAGAACACTGAGATGGTGTGTCGGTTAGATGGTTATCGGGACCTTTTTCATTTCCTGCAAAACATTTCTTCAAACATTTGTATGCATTTGTGTGTCTATGTGTATCTCAGTGCTTTGTCAGTCTCCCCTGTCTGAATGACAGCCTGTGGCTCAAGATTAGCGTACACACACTTGGGATAAAATGAGCCAATATTTACCTAAGCTGGAACTTAACCTCACAGAGTCCAAAAAGATGTAGGAGATTGTCTCTGTGGAAAAATGACTTCCAACTTGTGTTTACCAGCCATCATTAATATGAGCCAATCTAAACCTTCCTACATTGTCATATAACATCTTTCTTTACATTGTCTACAACAGGGGAGCCTTGAGCTTTGGATGAGCAAGTTAAAAAGTTGCTTATTTCCATTAACTGCAATACCACTGGGAGGAGTGCTGAATGGATCTGCACCCCCTGTGGAGCAGCTGTACTGCAGCAATGATAGCTTTTGCATTCCAGTCATGCTTCCCTGCAAACAGCAAGTAAACGAAGGCCTAACCCTGCATGCTCCCATGGAGAGGACCAGCAATGAAAATGCATGTAATCATTGAAAGCAGGGGGCAAGTGCCCTGGGCTTTACCTTGGATCAGTGCTCAAAGATGGGGAATGGGAATCTGGACACTAGGGAGGCAGCCAAATGCATCAGTGTAAGAGCAGCTACGCAGCCGCCACATTCAGAAACAATGTTTCCTGTATTTATGGTTGAAGCTACACCAACAGAAAGCTGGCACCTGTTGGCTGTCCCTGACAAAACCACTGACCTGTGTAAGTGGTTATTATAGCTTCAAATATAAGGCAGAGAAGGTATTGTTTACACAAAAATTGTTTTTTACTTCAGGACAGTTATTTGCGTTTACTCAGCAGTCATCTGACCATCCTGAAGTCCACTACAGAAGACAGTGAGGACAGAAGTTGTGGGCGACGTTGGCCCTTTCTGCTTCCCAGAGGGCATAAGCAATTTTCAGCTCTAGTGAGCCAGCTCCATGAATACCTAAGTCTGAACACAGAACAATACTCAAGCTCATTTATTCACGCCCTCCCATGGCAGCAACTGACTTGTCTCACTTTTCTTTCGAATACACTAAACCATAAAGACAAATTTAGGATTGCAGAATCCACTGACACTCATTTAATTCAGAAGTTTAAGGATGGAAGGACGGAAGATAAACCATGACACCAAGTCTATCTCATCATTTACTTCAAGTATACTGAGAAGTGTGATGAGATAAGAGAGAAAAATCTGAATATTCATCTCTCTTAGGATAATGATATGTCACTCATGTTCTGATTGGACTCTGTCAGATGCTCTCGTGCTGACTGCAGTAGTACTGAGACTTGCAGGTAAGCTCTATGATTGATAGCTACGCTGAGAGTGCCACTGCTGCTCTCCCCAGGCGATGGCAACTGCACTCATGCTCAGCGGGTTGGGATGCCAGCATTTCCACCAGTCAACACTGAAGCAAAGATGTCTTCCTTCTGTTCAGTTACGACTTCCTATTACTGCTCACTTTGTAAGCAGGGATTTTAACAAGAAAAATTGTAAAACTACAGCCTGACAGGGGGAAAAAAAGGCACACCACTGGCTCTACCTGGAAGCAGAGCCACTGGGGGTTGAAAAAACACCACAAAAGTGCCTTCTTGGATGCCCCTATGGTAGATTTGATAGATAAGAAAGATAAAACAGGACAGATGTCCTCTAGCATGCCACAGTGTTCAGGATAATTTGATAAAGCACTCTCTACATTGCCCTCCCAGTGAACAAAGGGTGATTAAGTTCTCTCTGGAGTGCCCTTCCAGTGGAAGAAATGTGGTAAAGTGCCCTCTAGTGTGGCCTACTGTCCAAGACAACATGCTTAAGTGCCATCTAGGGTGCCCTTCCAGTGGACAAAACATTGCCAAGTGCCCTCTTGAGTTTCCTTCCAGTGGAGAACATGTAGTGAAGTGCCCTCTAGTGTGCCCTTAGAGTTGACGAAATGTGGTGAGGTGCCCTCTAAACTGCTATTCCAGTGGAGAAAAAGTCATGAAGTGCCCACTGGAGTGTTCTTCCAGCGGACAACATGTGCCCAGAGTGGCCCAGTGCCCAAGACAACATGGTAAGGTGTCCTCCAGAGTACCTGTCTGGTGGAAAAAATTAGATCAAGTGGCCTTATGTCTAAGACAACATACTAAAGTTCCCTTGAGGGTGCTCTTCCAGTGCTAAAGTGCCCTCTAAAGTTGCATAATGTCCAAGACAACATGTCAACATTGGCCTCTATTGTACCCTTCCAGGAAACAAAATGTAATGAAATGACGACATTTGGCACGCCATAGCCCCAGTGTATACAGCTTTTTTTTTTTTTTTTTTTTTTTCCCTTGCCCCTCAGACAACCTGAGTCCTCCACTGAGCAGCAGCGTCTTTTCACAATGGGCTGATGCTGACATGACTCACAATATGTGGACGTAAGCTTTAAAAAACACAGTCCAGGCTCCCCGGAGACCCTTTCAGAAAAACCATGGCTATCCACATTGAGCTGAAAAGGATTTGTGCATCCTTAGTTGACTCTAGCCGGGGCATGGCTTTTGCTGTGTTGTGGCAGAGATTTCAGGTGTGGGACAAGGCTTATGGCAGCTGGAGGTGGACAAAGAGCAGCTAGGGGAGTTAACTGCCTCCACTGCGCTATGACCATCTATACTGATCCACTTTACTTCGCTAATCCACTTGTCTCAAGCGAGCCACAAGTGTGTCCCATTTGTATTGTTGGTGTTTTTGAATATAAATCGGTGGACTTAAACATTTTATGGGGATTAGGCCAGCTTAGCTCCATGCCTAATGCAATGATTAGGGATTTCTGGCACAGCAGATAAGTGAATGTTCACTAGTTACTCAGCAACTGCGTTCAACTGTTAAAGACCTTAAGCCGAAATGGCAAAGTCTTGGACAAGACAGCTCTCCAGCTGCAGTAGTGCGTCACCCGTGACACTTCATTAACTTTTGGCTGCAGGGTGATACATGAGTTTGTTTTATTTCATCAGATGGTCAATGACGAATCTCTCGTCACCATCAAGTTCAAATCAAGTGAGTGACTTACAGACAGCATGTTGATGGAAATGTCTAAAAATAATCTAGATTTGCTAAAAAAAAAAAAAGGAAAAGGAGATACTACACTTACAAATAAAGGTTCTAATAGTGTTACCAAGAACTTTTTGGGTTAGGGTTAGGGTTGTCAAGGTTTCTCTGTAAGACTAAGGGTTCATTTCATCCAAAGAACCCTTTTTAGAAGAAACAGTTCTTCAAGGATTGTTAAAATCTTTGAGGAACTATTTAATCAAGGGTTAAACCAGGGATTTTTGTACCATAATATAAAAGGGTTCTCGGTAGAACCCCCCCAATGTGTTTCTGGTAAAACCCTTAGAATAAAAAAAAGGGTGTCAGTAGAATCTCCTGAGTGCTCTAGATAAAAAAGATTGGAAGATAAAAAAGATTCACGGTAGAACCCCCTGGGTGGGTTCTAAATAAAACCCTTGGAATATTAAAAGGTTCTTGGGTAAAACCCAATGGCTGAGTGCTTGTTGGCACCCTTACAAGGTGCAAAGGTCCTAAATAGAACCTCCTGAGAGGGCTCTGGGTAGAGCGCTATTTCACCATAAAAGGGAGGGTTCTCTGTAGAAACTCTCACAGGGGGTTCAATGTGGAACCTTTCACAAATGGGTCTAGGTTGAAGACTTTGTTTTGGGTTCTAGGCAGGACTCTCTAAAAAGGCGGAACAGAAAGTGGAACCTTTATAAAGGACTCTACCAGGAACCAAATAGGGTTCTCCCATGGGGGCAAGCCCAAGAACCAATTATGGTTCAAGTTATCACCTTTATTTCTAAGAGAGTATTGCAATAGAACTGTTCCACAAAGGAAAATATCTTCACAGGTGTCTGTTCTTAGCCAAATGTTTAATTTATTTGCAGTATGTCCACACTCTTCAAATATAGCATTTATCTCTGTTTACTGAACAGACAATTTGATTCTATCTTGAGTGATTAAACTCCAGATGCTGTCTGAGCAATGATAAATGCATGTGGTCTTTCTGGTGGGTTTTAGTCGAATTGCCATGGATTTGTATTCACTGCAATGCCAAGAAACTTATTGGACAGCGTATTGATTGTTCTTTTAAGTAACAACAGAACGGCACTTTCAGAAAGCCTTTGGTTTACAGGCTGAACACCACAGGCTGAATAAAGTTTGATTAGTTCTTTTACAAAAAAAAAAGAAAGAGCTGAAGCACTTCTCCACCCTGATGATATTTATGTCAAACTGAGAAGTGATAAGCCACAGAGCGTGCCGTAAAATCTGACCCACAGCACCAGAAATGCCCGGCTCGAGACGCAGAGCAGACAAACCACATTACTCCTAATATCAAAGACCTGTGGCACGCAGAAGTGAGCAGTGTATAAATCAAAGCAAGGCCTACAACACAGGCAAATGTTTAAGGTTAAAAGCGAGAACTAGTGGGTCACTTGAGGATCAAAAGAATTTTATAGTGCTGTATGAAGAGAATTTTTAAGAGCGAGTTGGAAATGGACCTTTGAAGATAAAATGTCAGCGCCAATTTTGTCAATAATTCCTTTTAAAGTTTTTATTGAACTCTTGGTAATATGGACTGTGCGCGTGGGGTATAATTACACTTTTCCCTCTCCATTTTGAAAAGCGTGTACGTGCCCACATCGCATAGTTTAAAAACCTATTACATCCACCTCAAATGTAGGGGTTTGGGAGAGCATTCAGAAGACAGAAGAAATGAAAAGACCATAATTCAAGCCATTAGCGATTCCTCGTCATTAGGCATTGTGCGGTCGAAAAATGTAACCATCAAAGTGGGCAGGCAGACAAAAGCCTGGGAAAAAAAACAGCTGTTAGCACTCTGCATGAAAAAATAAATATGAAGTTGATAACAGTACAGACAGCCAAAGCATTTTTCTTAACATCACATGGATTTCTAGAAGTTTCTTCTTCTTTGTGATTTATGGTGGTCTGTGGTTGGAGGCGTTTTGAATTGAGTGGAATAAACTTTTTCTCTTTTCTTGTTAACTTAAAGCAATAATATATGTTTTAATACTCTCAAGTTAATCAATTTTAAAAATTCTAATTTTAATAGTCAGACCACTTCAGAACTTATAAATAGGATTTTTTTTTCCTGAATCAAATTAATGCACTCCTGGGACTTTCCTCAGCTCGTTCTATTCTGATTTAATAGATTTCCCAGCATACAATTGATTGAGCGTTAAAATTCTCATCAGCCCCTTCTGTTACACACTTGCCGTGTCTTTAATACACGCTGAGACGAATCACGTTTCTTTTCGTAATAATGAAAATGATAAACATGGTTAATTGGTTTAACAAATTGATAACTCATGAAATAACTTTGAACCAGTTATTCAGCACATTCAGTTAACTCAGGGGGAACACAGATTTTTAAATTGGAGCAGCCTAAAATTATTTACAGTGGGTTTCGTAAGAAGAACTCAAATTTATAATATCTGAAAGCAAATACAAGAAATTTTAAGTTTAATAAACTTGAGCAATAAAACTTGTATATTGAGAAAAGATTAGTGGACCCCACTAAATTCCTGTATGATTTTTTTTTTTTTTTACATTGTATACAAAATTAGACATGAAATAAACTCAGTTGTCCAGTGAGTAAACAACATCTTTTTTTTTCCTTGGATTATTTTCAAATGAATTGGGCGTGATGCTAAACTTTGCCCCACCACGATCATATCCTCATTTGACTTGTTGCCACACATCTCATTTCTCATCAGCCATTCATGTGCATTCAGATTGCGCCGTCCCTTTTAGTGTTTTTTTTCCCCCCCTTTCTCAATAATGAAGCAGGTGTCTAATGGGGAGATGTTATTTACACACTGATTATGAAAAATATCTGTGCCAGATATCCGTGCTTCTAATTACCAATTTAATTGGCGTACAGCCCGAATTGTCAGTGTTATTTGATGAATTGCTTTTAGACGAGCTAAAAGCTGTAACAGAAAAGGTCGCACTGCTCGTACGCATGGTTGAGAGAGACATATATATTTATATTTTATAATCTACCTCTGGATCATCATTACTCTCCAATCACACCATTACACATCAAAAGATGCCATCGGACCTTTTCTAGCATATTGAATATATTTATACTGAATGTGACTGAAACTAATAACTGCATGTTCAGTGATAAAGTGCTGCTCATGTCCCACTGTAATTTGGTGTTTTAATATAAATGACTGTTTTTTTTTTCTCCTGTGTTTATGTTTGATTCATCTCTTAAAGGGACAGCTCACTCCAAAATATAGATATTCTCTCCGCTGGCCCGCAGTGCTTTTTATCTATTTAGATTGTTTTTGTGTGAGTTTCTCTCTATGGTTGAAAGAAAATAGCTCCTGTATGAAAGTATTCACAACAAGGTCTGTGGGGACGTTGCTGTTGAGGTTTTCAATTGTATTTTTTTTGGTGTTTTGAGCACCACAAGCCGAGTGCCATTCAGTTCCATTATATTCTAGAGAATGCAGACATCTCTATGCCTGGTATCTCCAAAACTCAGTAACTCACATCAAAATGATTATTCTACATGAATAAATAGCTCTACAGGTGAGAGGAAAAGTATGTATTTTAGATATTGGTATTAATTTTCCCTTTAAAGGGCCAATGTGTTATATTCATGGAACTTTATTGGCAAATTATGGCAGCATGTATGTAGCTAACAGCTAACAAACAAGAGAGCATCCAGAAATATTCAATACACATTATGTAGTAGGAGGTTCCTGCTCTGTCTCTCTATCACCTAAGGGTTTCATTGCCTGCATTAGTGTATAATCACCTGAATATAAGTATTGTGAATTTTCGTTACTTTAGAATTAGCTGTAGAGGGCGCAGCACCTCTTCCATGAATTCTACCAGGTTGAACCACCATGTTTCTAAAGTAGCCCAAAAATATTGACATAAATAAAGATGGATGGTGCATCTCTACTTCCTCCCACTGTACTAAAATGAAGCCAAAATATCCTGGATTCAAGCACTGCACTGGTGTTATGTAGGGCCACAATCTGTGCAGTAGTGAGCTGGGCTCAGCTGTCAATCATGATAAAATAACTGATAAATAACTAATTAAAACCGAACTGATGAGACACACTTGAACATATGTCAGCACAATAAGAACTACCTAAAATGACTGAAACCATCTTGAAGAAAAACTTATTTGATGTGTGCTTTGATGTTTTAGTCTGGCCCATGTCCCATCTGCTAACATGGAGAGGGCAGGATTTATGACCTATACCGTAACCTGCCACCAGGGGCAGAGATTGTCCCTCTCTAAATATATATATCAGTGCCAAGAACAGGCAAACCAAACACTGAGTCTTGATTTGAACTTTTGTGTTGCATTTGAGCTTCGCGGACACCGTGGGCTCTCCTACATGTGTTTTCAATCACGCAGCTCACTGCGAAATGCCACTAAATCCTACACACTGGTCCTTTTAAATGTGTTTGCCTCAATACTTCTATGCTAAGCTGAAGAGAAAGGGTCAAAGTTCTTTCTGAGTTGAAAGAAGTGAAACATTCCTTAAGTATTAAAACTTAATATCAGACTGCAACCTGTGTGTCACCCATGACCCTGTTAAATATGCCACTCAAACACCTTGAAATTACTAAATAAAGCTGAAGCTGACTCATCATCTTTTGCGCCTCATTACAAATCTTCCCTTCTCGTTTGTTCTCTTTTGTAGGTTCCATCTGAGTAGGAGGTGGCAACAAAAGACCAAATGCCATGGATGTATTCAATTTCACCTACTGGAATGCCTCTGAAGGCAATGACACAGAAGTTGTGGAAGAGAGCGAAAGCGCCTACAAGACTGTGGAGGTGGTGTTCATCGTGTTGGTGGCCGGTTCCCTCAGTTTGGTTACAGTTATTGGAAACATCCTGGTCATGCTTTCCATCAAAGTTAATAGGAACCTACAGACTGTCAACAACTATTTTTTGTTCAGCCTTGCATGTGCTGACCTAATTATTGGACTGTGCTCTATGAACTTGTACACAGTCTACATAGTAATCGGGTACTGGCCCCTGGGGCCGGTGGTGTGTGACCTGTGGTTAGCCTTGGACTATGTTGTCAGCAACGCATCTGTCATGAATCTTCTCATCATAAGCTTTGACAGATATTTCTGTGTCACCAAGCCCCTCAGCTACCCTGTCAAAAGGACCACCAAGATGGCAGGAATGATGATTGCTGCAGCCTGGGTCCTGTCTTTCATCCTCTGGGCTCCAGCCATTCTCTTCTGGCAGTTCATCGTTGGTGGGCGGACAGTGCCCGAGAAGGAGTGCTACATCCAATTCTTCTCTAATGCCGCAGTCACTTTTGGCACCGCCATCGCCGCCTTTTACCTGCCCGTCATCATCATGATTCAGCTCTACTGGCAGATCTCCAGAGCGAGCAAGAGCCGCGTGAAGAAGGATAATCGTAAGCCGTCGGGAGCGAATCCAGAGCCTGTGTCATCGCCTGGCCAGAGGAGGAACAACACGCCAAAACCCAACAATAACAACGTGCCAGGGGAAGACACAGGACGCTCCCCAAGCCAGAGCGCGGAGGATGGCGCTAACCAACATGATGGAAAACTGCAAAATGGTAAAGGACCTTCCTCGACCACCGCTGAGGGAGACAACGAGGCTGATGACGTGATGAGGGAGAACTGTGCTCCTGGAGAGGAGAAGGAGAGTTCCAATGATTCAACGTCCGGCAGCGTGGCTGCATCCAACATGAAGGATGATGAGCCGGCGCCCTCTGCTGCTAACTCCAGCGCGGAGACGAGCCAGCCGCTCCCACGTCAGCGAGCCAAGGCTGGGGGCTCCAAGCTCACCTGCATCAAGATCAAGACTAAATCCCCCAAGGGCGACTGCTACACGCCGTCCAACGCCACCGTTGAGATAGTCCCCGCCACGGAGAGGCAGAATCACGTGGCGAGGAAGATTGTGAAGATGACAAAGCAACCCCCGAACAAGAAGAAGAAAGCGGCGCCGTCACGGGAGAAAAAAGTGACCCGTACCATCATGGCCATCCTGGTCGCTTTCGTAGCCACCTGGACTCCTTACAATGTGATGGTGCTTATTAACACCTTCTGCTCCAGCTGCATCCCCAACACAGTGTGGACTATTGGCTACTGGCTGTGCTACATCAACAGCACCATCAACCCGGCCTGCTACGCCCTGTGCAATGTCACGTTCAAAAAGACATTCAAACATCTTCTCCTCTGCCAGTATAAAAATATTAGGTCAGCCAGATAAATATGGGCCCCTTCGGAGAAAGAGTTGAAGTATGACTTGCCTGAGTGTGTGCCATCCATTTATGTGTGTGTGTGTGTGTCTGTGAAAGAGGTTCGTGAGCATGATAAAGACTGCAAGAGTACATTTTAAATTACTTAAATTCATTTTATCATTTGTTCTTTTCAATTTCTCTCTCAATAACCGGTTGTAGCACTTTACACAAATCCAACTGATGCCAGTTGCGTTGAGATGTGTCGTGCAGAAGCAGCATAGATGAGGAGGATGGTGAAAAATTCAGATTCATTCAGTGTTGTAATCTCAAATAAAAAAAAAAAAACACAACAAAAAAAAAAACATGAGGGTGTGTAAAGCACAGGGAGAACTTGGGATTGACACTGAGCTGATAAAAAACGAAAAAAGATAAAAGAGCGGAGGAAGATCTGCGCTGTACGAAAACACAAGAAAACTTCAAAATGGGAAAATAGGGCTGACTGAATTTACAAACCTCATAAGTTTGACGTTCAGTGAAGATACCTGTAGATAACTGTACATATCAGTGTATACTCAATATTTATGTGAGCGCACATGTGGGTGTGTGCCGGCTTTGGCGTACGTGTGTGCACCCATGTGTGTGCCCCTCTGCCTGCCTTCTTTCTATCTGTCTGTCAGTGATCCTCATCATGGCACTTCCAAACAGCAACATGTAGAGTAAAGTGGGGCAGCTTTTGTAGATTGCCTCTGACATGGTCTTATCAGGGCTGGACGCTATCCCATCAACAAACGCGGCCCTGTGGGAATGAGTTTCCATTAATACATAATAGATTTATAAATATATAAACGCTGCACTTGTCAACTTGCCAACTGGTGGCTGGAAATGTCTTTAAAGAGTTGGTTCGGCCAAATTACAAAAAACATTCTCATTTATGACTACTCGTGGTGTTTAACCATTAAAATATATGTCTCTAAATTCTCCCCAAATAATACAGATGAATACAATTTTGCATATGCTCACATTATTAAAAAGATTACTAACAAGAGTTTTTAATAGAGCCACTTTAAAATGAAGAATTAGTTTCTCTCGCTTACGGTTGACAGAAAGTGAGAAAATGTGTTTTTGCACTTTCCAAAAACCAACTCTTTACAGCAGGGGTTCTCAAAGTTTTGATGACAGACCAACTTGTTGCAGCAGGGGTTCTCAAACTTTTGATGACTGAGTGCCAATTTAGGGAGCCGGCATATGATTAAGGGCCGCACAGGAAAAATCATGAAGTTGTCGTAGGATTTGTGATTTGTCTCATTACGGCGTTTGTTTTTCTGTCTTTCCTGAAATCGTCTCCTTTCATCAACCATACAGTGGTGGTTTTTCCATTTCACTTTCACATCAAACTGCCAAGGTGTTCACTGAAAGCGCTAACTTTAGCAAACAGCACTAGCATGGACTGTCAAGTAGCTTTTTCGAGTTGTGATTCCTACCCTGACTAAAATTGTGTATCATTTGGATCTTAACGAATCCAATTCTGCTTATCGAGTCTAACTTCCGGCTCTTTGAGCGTCCCCCTGCATTCCTCACAGCAGAACTGTGTGAAATGCTAATACCCACAGATAAATGGTAACACTGAACTAAACTAAAGTTAGCCAGATAACTGTCACAGTGGTGGTTTCTTTTCTGGTTTACTTAGTCTACTTAGCATGTGCTAAATTGAGGTAAAGACTGACACAAATTGTTCTGTTCACCTGCTAGTCAGGCAACTTTGCAACACAGCAATCGATAAGCAGAATCTAAATTAAAATTTCCTAATTATTCCTTTGGAATTGAAATTTTAGAATCAATGCTTACTTGAAATTAGGTCGACAGACCATGTTGGATGGGAGGTTGTAGTTTGAGGCTGAGAAGTATTGAAATGGACTGCAAATTATTAAAATATAATGCATGCATTTCATGTTGGGACATGAAAACATGTTGGACTGTCTCTGACCTGTGCGCTGCACTTTGAGAACCCTTGCTTTACAGGATGTTTACCCATTTTGTGCCATAAAATAGACAAATATTTATTCAGAGGATGGAAACGACCACTAATTTGGACCAATCAGACAATTTGATGAAAAAACAATTTTGAAAAATATGCCTTGTCCCTGTTTTGGTGAAGCCAGGATGCAGTTAGCCTAGCTTAGCATAAATACTGGGAGTAATTAACAAGCAATATTATGTTTTTATGTGTAAAAAAACAAAACAAAAGGCAACAATGACAAGTTAAGATTTTACAAGACTTATGTGTGGAACTATTTTTTCAGTTTAAAGCAAAAAAATTCCTGAAGTTTTGTGATCACTGGGAGGAAGTCACTGCACCTGGACAAGAAATAGTCCCTCACATAAGGTTTGAAAAAACATAACTCACTAAATATAACCATTATGAATCATTATAGAGAATAACTAAATAGCTTTAAGAACAATAAACAACAGGATATGATTAGATAGAAAAAATGGCCTAAGATTGTTCAGTCATCAGAACTACTTTCTAACGCAGAATTAATCTCATAACTGCATTTCTGTAAACAAACTCTTTAGAGGCTGTTGATCCATTTTGTGCCATTAAAGAGAAAAATAAGTATCCAACGAGTGGAGAAATACTCAAGTATTAATTTGGAAATTTCTTGAATCTATGATGCTATTATAGAATAAAACCCCTACTTTGATTTGAAGGAACAGTTTGACATTTTGGGAACATTTAATTTGCTGTCTAGGAGAAGCCGGGAAACAAGCTTAGCTTAGCATAAAGACTGGGAGCATTTTGTTTGTTTAATGCGAATAAAAACAATTAAAAAATGACAGGTTGCGGTTTAAAAAGGTTTATGTGTGGGACTATTTTTCGAAGTCTTAGACAGGAAATAGTCCCTCACATAACCATAAACCATAACTGATTATTTTCACATCTTGTGTTTTCATCAAAGAAATATAACCTGCCATTAATAGTCTGTCAGAATAACCAAATAGCTCTAAGAACAATAAACAACAACAGAGAAAAAAGAGGCATGAGATTGTTCAGTCGCCAACTTTGATTTGCTGATCATAATCATATTACGCCATATCAGCTTTTACAACTGCTGACAGGATGTCGGATGTATATTTTATGGCGGTTATGTTTGCTGTCGACTTTACCAGCGCTTGGAACCTTCCTACTGAGTGAAACAGGTGGCTGGAGCTCAGAGCTGTGGCTTATTACCGTCTGTGGGAAGGCGTTGTGTGTTTTTTGTTTTGTTTTTGTTGTTGTAGATGTTGTTGTGTGTGTGTGTGTGTGTGTGTGTGTGTGTGTGTGTGTGTGTGTGTGTGGATGAGTGGGAGACATCATTTGATCCTGCTGATTAGTGGATTGATGTCACAGCGTGTACTGTACCACACTGTACTTATGATGACTGTGAAGACCCGGGTGTGTGTGTGTGTGTGTGTGGGTGTGTGTGTGGGTATACATGCTGATATGTGTGTTTGCTCCAGGAGTGGAGTTTACTTCTGATCACGGGTCACGACCTTGTAATTTAAATAAGGGCTAATTCCACGTCTTTACTCTACATATTTTATAACACATCTCCTTTTTTTATTTTAAAAATTAACAAGCGAGTTAATTCTATGTAAATCATTTTATTCTTGAATCTAAAGTAATAAATAGTCGTGCTTATTTTAATTATAAAAGAAATGAAAAAATATCAATTTACTGTTAGATATGTTCTGTGTAGTCATGCGTGTCATCCATCATTTCAACCTATTAGACAATTCTGTGTTACATTAATGTATGCTCACCAGTAGGAGTGATGAATATGCATGAGCATTTGCCATCAGGAAGCTGCCACCGAGGCTGGTAGGGGGGCTTTGCACAGAATTACGCCTGCACCAGAGAGCTCCTCAAGGCTGTCTCCTTAAAGAGAGATCTGGGACAGATCCTATAATGAAAACTCACCATGAGGCTGATCAGATTATGGGACAATGTGGAACACCTACATTTTGAGATTAAAGATTGCCCATTACACGCTCAGCTTGTGCTTGCATGCTACGTGCCCATGCCCCACTTAGTGCTCCACTCAGCCCTGATCCTGTTATAGTCTCTACCTTATATATGAGGTCATGAATGTAATGTAAATATCACATGTACATTCATTAGCTTGCTGTATCACTAATTCTCTTCTTCGCTTTCTCCTCCACTCATTTAAGCCTTCCTCCCTGCCATATTTCACTGCAAAAGCTCCTTGCACTTGCACATTTAAATTTCAAAGTTGTAGTCACAGGAATAAATCACAATTTCGCATTAAGATAGCACACTAACATTTACATTTCTTTGCTGGCAACCTGCAGCAAAATGCTATGTTGAAATACCAACCGAAGGCTCTGGATGCGTCTGCAGGGGAGTGTCTCTCTGTTCCCATGGTCCTAAGTTCCCAGGGTCCTGTGTTCTATGCCAGGGTTTCCCAAAGTGAGCTGACTCACAGGGGGGTGTGTGAGAGAAAAACTATAATGGCAACATAATGGCGTTCTTACTGGGCTTACTCGTGCATCCCTCTTCAGTCAGTGGGAGACCCAACTGTATCTGTTTCTGAGCCTACTTGTAACTTTATTGCAATTTAATTAATTTTGCGATATCTTTATTCGCATCTGAATTATAGACCAAGCGAGTGTGGCAGTGCCTTGAACCTGCATTCTTTCTACTGGCCAGCAGGGGGCAAAAAGAAGTCACACTTCTGAGAAAATGACCCTACTTCTTACTTGATTCATGACCTCAGTTTCCCAATGAGTTTATGAGCTCAATCGATAGTTTCAAGTTTTCTGTTTCTTCTATACAACCTGATGCTCATTTTGTAAATTATGGTCCAAGCTTGAGGCTTATAAACCGTATTCCATAAACCAATGGGTGATGTCACGGTTGGTTCACCATGGCGACGGTTATAAATAGTGGGGGAGTGGAAATGCATCAACCTGATTAGGGTGTAGAAGGGGGTGCTTGGCCTAAAAAGTTTTGGAACCACTGTTCTTTGCTAAATCCTGACCCATTAGGTGCTACAGAACTGGGAACACGGAACCCTGGGAGCATAGGACCTTGAGAACACAGGACCTTGGGAAAATAGGACCTTGGAAACCTAGTTTTTTGTGTGCTTTTTGGTTTTGATTGAGAAAATATGTTTTCAGGGCCTTTAACAGAACTTTGACTGCATTATAAACTGAGTGTGTGGACTTTCAGGTGGCTCAGTGGAAGTGTAGGATCCAGTGTGACCAATTCTGGGGACTAAAAGTCAGGATATCTCACCCTCTGCTGCATCAATATTGCCCATTCTTTTTCTAATCTGTGTCTTGGGAGTCCCACATTTTATCTAAGCATTGACCTGAATCATTTTCCGTCCCCCAGTAGAAGAGAGAGTGCAGGGCTGAGGGCTTTTTAAGGCAAACATGCCAGAAATTCATTGGTTCCAGCTCATCAAATGAGAATTTGAATTCCTTTTCTCTGTTTCTCTGCACTTTTGGACTGTTGGTTGGACATAACAACACTGGAAGACAGTGACGCACATGAGATACAAAAGTATTAGCAAAATTTACATAAGTATCAAAAGTTAATGTACTCTTTAAGCAGCATTTAATGTTGCGTGGATAACAGTGCATCATTTTATGTTTTATAAGAACATTCTAGAAACTAACAACAGCTGCCAAAATACATTTCACTTCTACACTGTCGCATTTTAGGGGGCAATAAAAGAAGCAGAAAATAAAAAAGTATTTGAGTAAATGTACTTTCCGTGTTGATCTATCTGAGCGGTTTAAGAAGGAAGTGAGGCATCCATCCAAGTTCAACATCCAACCATCCTTCACGGTGATAAATCGAGCCGTGTCTGTCTGACATCTGTCACACATCTCGGCAGTGGGTAAAGAGCCTTCCAGAATATCTGATTAATCTTTGCTAAGCTGTCGTTTGAGTGATACCAGCAGGAGAGTAAGTGGCTCGCAGCTCAAGCCGAGGTCCAGGGGTCCCGGTTTGAGCAGCTGCATGGGTGTTTGATGGAAGGTGATGGCAGTTTATCACCTCCCGGAGCGGGGAGAAGGCCGAGATGCATCTTGAAAAAACCCAGAAGTGCTTACCGTGGCTATCACCACCCCATGCACTTCAAACACCAGGAGGAAAGTTCTCATAAAGCGTTTACTCCCCCTCCTGCTCCTTGTTGCCAAGTTGTTAAGCAAACGAGAACAAAACAACATTCTTGTATCAGGTGTTGTCTTTTGTGAAACGGGGGGACGGGGATGATATGAGAGAACGTGGGCTTGTGATAGAACGTGAAAGTGTCGTAGGGTGACAGTGAAAGAGAACGGCTGTCGTGCATGTGAGGGGGGGAAAAAGGCAACTGAGAGCCCCCAAGGTGTACACTTTGTACGTACGAAACAGATAAGCTTGCCTTTGTAGTCATGGTTACCAGGGGGGGAGAGGATGGAGCAGGGGTTGTTGTCAGTGACAAAATCCACAGCTTGAATCGGGCTGCATGTGGACCATGTTTGGAGAAGTCACAGCCGTTCTGGGCAGGTCAGCCAAGGGTTTTGCTGCAGGAATTTGAGTGTCCCAGACGAAACCTGCCGCCTGGTGTAAACACAGTGTGATACGGCGCTGTTTACCATCCCTGCTGCCATTTTACTGCATCTCATTCTCATGTTGTGCAAACAGAAATCACCATTTCTCGCTTTGTGGTCATTATGACCTTCATGCGTCCATAAATCCTTTCTAATGTATATACTCTCATGTACAGGACATACATCCTGATGTCCATCTGTCTGATGTCCATGAATAGAGTAAACATTGTCTCTATTGTAATCAACAGATCATAATGTGCCGTCAGAGCTAGCTGGGCTCCTCTTCATACGGCTTATGTCAAAGGGCTAAACTCCTTTTACGGAGTACATATGACATGTGACGTTTATCAGAGACGACTTCAAATTTAAGGTTTCTCTGGCTTCACTCTTGGGGCCGATGCTGAGAGTAATCTCAGTCTTGTGCAGCCATGCAGAAGTGAAAACTCAGCAGCTTGTACATGCTGTGAGAATTTTATCGGGAAAATATATATATATATATCGCCAGATTGTACAGAGCAATTTGAAGTGCCTTAGCCAGACTGACATAAACAAATTGCTCTTTTTATCATTGTTGTATCTTCGGTGCATCTGTGCTGAAAGTTGTGGATGGTGCTGCAGTGTGGTGCACAATAAAGAGCATGTTCTTCAGCCTTCCTAAATTAAAGTGGCAATCTCCAAGATTCTCATTGAAGTAAATGTCTGTTAAATCACTATCTATTGCAAAATGTGGTAAGACACAGGTGATTGAGCCTGTGGCTCACAAATGAAAGTATTGCAGTGTTGATATTTTTACAGTATTATGAACAGGTGTAATGACAGTCCAAGAAAAAGTGCTGTATTATCTCTATAAACAGATATCTACATATGAATGCATAGTGCTAAACTGAGCCTAAGTCCTGCAGCTTTTTGCTCTGTGCTACAATAACAGTTGAGCTAGCTTGGTGTTCCCTGTATGCTATGTGCTCGGCTCATCTACATTGACTCAAACTAAAATTTGAAGATGTTTAAAAAGATCATAAGTAAGCTAATGTTAGCAAAACACTAGCTACCAAGCTTGGTAATTGAGACCATATTTATATGTGACTTTTACAGGTATCCCAGCAATATCTTTAACCATCTTCAGATTTTGGCCTCTTTTTCAGCATGACCCAAGCATATAGCACATCTAGGTACAGGACACAGGAAAGGAGAAAGTTGACCGAGGTTCCAAATGGGGCAGGACTTAGGAAGAGTCAGTTGTCATCAGATGATACCAAATAAGTTTGCTGTTAAAGCAAATCGAAGGTTTCCTACTGCCACAGCTTCACATTTGAAGTTTTTAACTAGTGAAACAGAATTTAACTTTTATTATGAAGTAGTCACAGGAAATGCAATTTGTTTGTCAATGAGCTGCATCTACGAAATGAGACAATGGTCATTTTCAGCCTTTATTTTGCGGGGAGTAATGGAACAAGAAGGAGCAGCCACAGTTAGCCATTAGATGAGGAGCTGCAGGCAACAGGCTGCACAGCTCTAACCAACTTCTTTCATTTGCACTTTGCAGACTCGTGCTGTGTGCAGCAGAAAATCAGACCACGGTTGCTCCCAGAATGATGGAAAAAGGAAATTATTGCTTGATTTATTCATTAAAATGACAAAAAAATGTTCTGCTGCCCCCAGAATTCTGTGACCTGTAGTCATGTGCTGCTCCACCGGTAACTACAGGTGTCACCAAATCAAACCAGGACTGAAATCTTTGAGTTTGCCACTTCAACTCTTTTCTATTCCTCTTTTTATTAAAGATATTGCGTTTCTCAGCTCTGAGCTCCCATTTGATATAATTTCCATCTTAACAGCCGCTGCCTGATTGCAGAGGCAATGAAAGTTTGGACTGAACAATCATCATCTCAATGCCTTCTGAAATAATCCATCAAAATTGTACCGTACACAGTCACAGCAGTGACATATTTCAGTACTATCCTGGAGGCACAGCGGGCTATTTTGGTTCATTTTCCATCCAATGCATGTGTGCATAGGGTGTGTGTGTGCACGTGTGTGTGTGTGCATTCACATTTGTCATATGGGAAATTGTGCATTCCTGTGCAAACCCTGTGTGTCTGTCATTATACTAAGATCAGTGCTGTCATTAGTGTGTGTGCGTGTGCATGCAGCGTGCTGTGTGGTGTTTTTTCTTCTTTTTTTTTCTAAATGGCATCCTCAGCATGAAGACATCAGATTGGACAAAATATCATGGCACACATCAGGGAAGATGCACACAGTGTGATTGTCTATTTCTCTGTCATCACTCCTTCCTCTTTAAACAGTCTTTCAATAGAAACAGGCTTCCAAAGACTCACTTAGACACAGCTTTGCGTGGTACTGGAATACATATAAATACATTATATTGTACATTTTCTATCACATTTTATAAATCTGTTTCTTTTATCATTGTACAAAGTACAAATGTAGTATTGAAAATTAGAATATGATCAGTGTACAGACAAGAGTATCTTTTTTTTGGTTTGAAATGAAAAATGTTATTTAAAATCTATAAAGATATGAATATTATGGGAAATGTTTCAAAGAGAATATGATTATAAAAGCAGAAGGTACAAATATATGTGCATTTCTGGGGGCATGATTTCCTGAGAAATGGATTCCTGCCTTGCAAAATGAGCGACTGGATCCAAACTTTTGAACTCCAGGGGATTTCAAGAGTGACTTTTGCGGCCAGAAAAAAAAAAAAAAAAAAAAAAAAAAAAAAAGAGCAAACCTCGAAAACCCAGAGGAGGACAAAAGCTAAAACTAGTTTCAATGTGACCCAAAGGCCCATAGGCAACCTGTAAATTTATACGGCTTCACGCTCACCTTGGGAAGAAGCTGGTCATCTGCTGTATAACCGGACACACTTTATAACTTTTGCAATTTGAACATCCTGAGGAAAAGTTGGATTTTTTTTTCTTTTTCCTTCTTTTTTTCTTTTCTTTCTTTTTTTTGTGGAGCAACCAAAGTGTTGAGTTTTGTGACCCAATCTGAACTTCAAGGGTTGCGATTAACATGTGGATTTAAGACGAAAATCAGCAAACAACAAGAAAAAAAAAAAAAAAAAAAAAATCAGTAGCCTGCTGCAAGTGTTAAATGTACATACAAGTGTTCATTTTTCATTTGCTTATGTATGTAGATGTTCATTGTGTGTTCACTCACTGTGGCTTGTGGCTTCTCTTGCAATAGGAAAAATTAACAGTCTATTGTTTGCATTGTATATATCTATATGATAATACATTATATGTAATTGGGATGTGGTACATTTGAAATGTACATACACGTCTTTAATAGCTACTATCTCTGAATGTCCCCCCCTTCCCCGCCTCCCGAGAGTCCCTCATTTATTCTCCTCCCCCTCCCCCCCACTATGATACTTCCTGTACAGTAAAAATGGTATTGATTTTTTCCTTTTTGATGCATTCTTGATTGATTATTTGTTCTGGACAATGAGTGTTAATATCACTGGCCACCTACGACACTGTAAGATGAACTGCATCAAGTGGTTACATTGTGCCATATTCTCTCAGAATGAAATTCAAATAAAAATATATCAAAATGTGTTTGAAAGTTTTAAAGAGTTTTTGACTGTAAGGATTAATGTTGGAGCGTACGCAAGATCGGTCTTATTCAGTCCCAGACAGAGAGGATTTTATTTTGAGACTGGTCAAGACCACAATTGCGGGGAAACCTGTGCATTGTCTCATTTAATTTTTTAATAACATTACCGTGATTGGATGTAAAAACTCATTTCGAATTTATTATTTTTTTGGCTGTCACCCATTCATGCCCCCGTCACACGCACTTCAAGAAAGTTAATTCTTCTGATGAAGTTTTATCTGTCTAGGAGGAGCTGTTAGACAAATAATTCTGTAATAATAAAATTTGGCCACCTAAATCACAAAGAGCTCATCTTCAGAATTGCTTCCAAGAAAAAAAACACAGTGCAGTCTGTAAATTCTGCAATGCAACACGTACTGAGATGACTGGGACTTCTACCAGCACTTAGCACACCTTTCTATATACTTCTTTTCTAAGTGTAAATGATGCTAGCAAAGCAAACTAATGTCTGCCATCTGCCAAATATTTGTTTACCCCTCACCCACAGAGATTTAGCAAATATTAGCTATAAGTATTAGCTATATACTGTGTTTCACTTTTCACAATTGCTTGCCAGTTATTTGCCACCAAAGTGTGCAACCCTAGCTAATATACAACATATATATGGAGGTGATATAACAGCAGAGATTGATTTATCTGCCCCTGTTTTCATGAAGGTCCTACATATTAAATAGGCTGCTTCATAAAGACATGAGTACTAATTTTGTCTTGTCTCAGTCTCATACACTGTGGTCTTGGTCTTGACTGCAACACTAGACAAGGTGAAAGAGAAAACATCATTTCTGCCTTTTATTTTTTTTTATTCATTTTTATTTTTGGAAGTGTAACAGGAAACAAAGGGAATGTTAACTCCAACTGGGGACTACAATAGTGAGGACTTTCAATTTTTTACAGCCAAGAGCCAGAGAGTAAAAATCAGTGGGTATAAACTGAGGTACAACAGAGCAGCAGGAGGAAAACAAACTAAAAACAGGAACAGTTTGCACACATGTACAGTAGCTATTTCATGCAGCCACCAGAAAAGAACAAGCTTGAGTTCATCCTCATCGGAAATAAAAGAAAAACCATCAAATGGCACAGAGCAAAGAGGGGAAAGTCTTACCGTTAACTTGAGCCACTTGAAAAATTGCAAATGCACAATTTTTTTTTCTCTCAAATTAATTAAGTGAAGATGTTTAGAGCTTCACTTTTAGCAAACTGCTTCATTAAATCGGGGCATGGACCGAAGAGTTTTCCAAATTAGAGTTAGGCCTATGCAAGTGTAAAACAAATCCTATCCAATTTGTTCTTGAGAAAATAATCCTAGGAATAACTTCATTAGGTAAGAACACTAGTAAACAAATCTCTTCCATATTCATTATTCGTATTATATCTTCTATCGCAACATACAAGTTGATCTTATCAGGTGCTAGAAAAAAGAAAAAGTAAAACATATTGTCACTAAAAGTCATATTTCCACTGGTTTTGTCAAAGCTCTATAGGCTCCCTACGGTCAACCTACAGGACATATAAAGAGGAACCGTGTTGAAATAGGGCAGTGGACGTCTTTCCACCCTCTTCTTCCTCCCTCGCCGGGGACAAACGACCTCATCAGTCCATTTGGGTGCGCTCTCGCTTCTTCCCTTCCTTCTTCTGCTTCTTTGCGTCTGCAAGAGGAGCAGAAACAGTGTTTACTCAGACAGTTCCTCTGCCAGAGGTGATGTTTTTGAAAATAAACAAATCCCATTGTGTCCATGAAGAGCACAGATGCTCCGCTTCTGATTGTAATAATCAACCGTATGAGTTTTTAATTAGTTTTTTTTTCCAGGTTTAGTGCTGTGACACTGCATGCAGTCCCTCCTCTCGCCCTCTCCGGGGGATTGATTCGGTGGCTCTCTGTTTGCCCCATGAAAAACCCGCTTTATCAACTTCCCGCAACACTGGATTGGTACCTGGCAGCCATGACAGAAGCCACAGTGCATGGCTTCCCCTCTCTGCTTTGTGGCCTCTCCGCTCTGGTGAACCGGAAGAGAGCACAACCTGCAACCGTTAGGCTAGCTAGCTCCTGGCTAGCTGTTTGTCGGACTGTCAATCAGCTGGGCTGTTTGTGTGCAACTGCTGGTCCGCATGCATTTGTGTCCGTCTCTTTGTGTCTTTTTTTTTTTACTCTATGAACACATGCCTGCTGTAGATAGATATGAGTTACATACTAAAATCAACGCTGAAAAACCTTCTGATGAAATGAGATGATTCCCTGCCAAACTGGCATTTTTCATAGAAGGCATTTGAACACGTCAGTAGCATGTTGATAAATAGAAAATTAAAGGTATATTGTGCAGGATTTTTCCCATATAGACTCATATAAAAATGAACCATTTCAGTCATCACTTTTGACCCACTAGAAGTGTCTGGTGGTGTCTGTGTCTGCAGAGGCCCTGCACTCTGCCTGTATTTTCTTATCTTCTGATTATTTTGCTGTGTTCTGGTGTTACAGGGCATCAGTGTCTGTATTTGATGATCTGGCAATGAGACTCAACAATCAACCGTCTTTATGGCGTGTATACAAACTGCATACTCTGCCTTTAACGATGGTTGAATCCCATTTCGGGGTCCTGGTAATGACCTGATGGCTTTCTGTACAAGGAAGCGCTCCCACTGATGTTTTGGGATGTGTCATGTTGCATAATGTTTTTCTAATGTGTGTGTGTGTGTGTGTGTGTGTGTGTGTGTGTGTGTGTGTGTGTGTGTGTGTGTGTGTGTGTGTGTGTGTGTGCATTGCTCAGCACTGTCACGTGGATCTGATACGGATGCATATCAGAAAGTGATGCTCAAATGAAAAATTTTCCGCTCATGTTCGGAGATGTTAATTTCCATACCACATGCTGTCAGATTAAAACAAGATAAGTTCTGTTTCCAATGATACATCCTCATTATTGTGTAACAAGCTGAATTAAAATTACATTAAATATATATATATATATATATATATATATATGTTCTACATTACACAATTGGGTCAAAATTTTCATTTTTGTTCATGTTACTGCAGTAAATCAGCTTCCAGACCAGCTGGTTTTGTGATTATTTCATGATGAATGTTAATAAATTAATCAATCAGGCAAAGAGTAATTAAAATCTGTAGTACAAACATAATAATAAACCACAAACTACTGGTGTGAAAAAAACACACAAAGCATAGCAAGATCTGGCATTCAGTCAACTCTTTAGTCTAAATTACTCTCATCTAATGCTTTTCTGGTCAGCGGTTACAGTCACCTGTCGATGGTTTCCATTGGCTGATTTAGGCTTTTTGGTTATAAAAACGTGGATAAAATGTTTGGTTATAAAAACGTGGATAAAATGTTTGGATATTAATTATAAGCATTAGCCAATGGTTTTAAAAGTAACTAAGTAGATTACATAGTGTAATGCAGTATTAAAACAACTCATAATAGTACAAGTACCCCCCCAAAATTGCTTAATTATAGTAATTTGAGGAGGTTGTAATTAACTACCTCCACCTCAGGCAATACTAATCAGTTAAGCATCATCGCTCAGAAAGTTTTAACCATAGAAACATGAATCTACTGCTGCAAAACAAAGTAAGCTAGTTTTAAGCTAGCTAACGCTGTAGGTAATTTTAGGCTAAAGATCGTCTTTTCAGTCCTTTCTGCAGTGGGTCGATATAAAGTTGGTTTTGTGACAGTTGACAGTAGTGTTTACTACATGTTAACTACAACTGGCAATAGCGACCAAAAGTAAGCTTATTTGCTTTCTTACAGAGAGTTAGATGAGAGTCTGCAAGTGTGCTAACTGGCACAAACGGAAACGGGGAAAACAGCCAAACAATTGAGACACATCATTTTAATAATTAGTGATCTTTAGAGGGTCTGGTAGGTGGATTTTGTTGCTTTTGGACCGAGCTGTTTCCCAGTGTCTCCAGTCTTTGTGCCAAACTAAATTAGCATAGCTGCCAGGTAGCTTCATCTTCTGATGTAGCTCTTGGCAAGAAATCAAATAATGATTGCTCCAGAACGAGGAACTTTTCTTTTACAGACAGTTTGGAACAAATAAAAATATTAGCAGACCACATTAAGTCAATCTGTCGCACTATCATGACTTACGAGGACACTTGATTAGAATGGGGTTCATTAATATTATGAGTTACACCTGTTTTTCCTACAATGACAAGTCAAAATGGCTGCTGTGAAAAGGCCCTATAAAAACTGAACATCTTTTTCACAATATATGCATCTGTTTGTGTTCCTTAGATGCTCAGCACTGCTAATCTTCCAGCTGTGAGCGCTGTTTTCTAGCAAGCTTTGCAGCTTATGACATGTCGAACAGAGACATCAGCCTGCCTAATCCACACACCCTTTTATTTGGACCACGCACCTAATCCAAAGCAAGTTCCTAGTGCAGCACTTAACAGAAAAATTTACATCCTCCTACATCGCTTTTGTTTAGATTCACAACTCGACCGGCTTTGTAGGCCCGTAAATGGAAGATGAGTCAAATGTGAAATCGAAATGGGCAGGCATTTTCATAATGGTGCAGTTAAAACTAGTAGAAGTCACATAAAAAAATCTGATTTAACATGCCTGCAAAATCAATAAAAGGAAAGTCTCGTGTGAAAAAAAAGCATCTCAAAAGAGATAAAGTGTGATAATATATGAAAAGACTGTCAATACTTAAATCCTGAATTAATTTTTGAATGAATGGATTATCTTGAAAGGACACCTCCACAAGTCACAAATCCTCTAATGACATGCTGGCGAGCAGTTCAGAACAGCGACAAGGTATGTTTAGTCAATGAGATTTCAATTGAGTTTCCACCTTTTAACATTCTAAATGTGCACCACGAGGAAATCTTCTTAGAAATCTGTTCTTGTCGCCCCGGCTGCAAACTTCCACGGGCATTAAGATTTTGACGTGCAGAGCGCTCTCTCCCATGCAAATACGGAAATTGCTCTTCCATCCCTTTTTGTTTGCTTGTTTTCATTTGTTTGAATTTTTTTTTCTTCTTCTTTTTTTTTTTTCCTCTCTGCCTCCTGCTGTTTTTTGTCAGCATATTCTGCTCCCCGGGGAGAGAGATGGAGAAAAAGGATTCATTCTCACTCTGTTGTATCTGCTCCATATATGAGATGGGGACTCTCATACCAGACTGGAGTGCTTTCTGCTGCCTTTGCACATTACATGACTCCGCTCGCTCTCGCCTCTGCTCCTGACACAGGCTCATAATCAGCCTGTTTCTGTCTTCTCCAGCTCAGATCTGCTCTGAGCCAAAACACGGTGACATACTTAGGCAAAGCGTAGTTAATTAAGAGCAGAATCTGACTTTTTCGGCAATTGTTGAATGTGTACTGAATGTATTTGACACCACTTTACAGATTAAGATTTTACACACAAAACTTTCAATCAGGTTATAAAATAATGCTGTTACCAGCGCCATCTTGACGAGCTGCAACATCAAAATGTAGGAGATCTAAATACAACTTCCACCACTGCATTTATTTTGCCATATAAAAATAACATTATGCCACATAAATGTGTCATTTCCCAGGCACCCTGGTGGCCTAAGGGTTAAGCCACCAACCATGCATGAACTGCAACATCCCTGATTTGCATGTGGCTGGGACCTTTTCCCCTTCATTTCCTGTAGTTTCTCTGCTGTCATCCTCAGTTAAGGCATTCATGTCTGAAAAATACCTTTAAAAAAACCAAACAACATGTGTGTAATTTTAAAAGAAGCTTGTAAAATTGGCAGCAGACTAAGGGTAAGTTCAGTGCAGCTGGTAGAGGGAGGCAGCCACTTGAATTGCTACTGCAAGAGAGGTGTAAATCATAATTATAGACTAATTTATTCCACTAATGAATGAGTTCAAATGGACGAGAAAGTACAGTTTGCCATAAGATCCAAAGTCGGACAGGTTGGACAATATCAAGGAGGTCATCATCACATGGTGATTGATGCTCTGTCAGTTACACTTTAGGGAGAAAAATCTGCCTAAAAAGGCATCAAATTAAGCTATTTCAACTTCTGCCACATAGTTTGGTTGGCATACAAACTTCAACCCTTCCTTTCTCAAAGTCAAAATCGCTGTTTAAGTGATTTTATCACATGCCATGTCATGCGCTGTCACCTATAAGCCAGGATCTGGTCCAACAATGACAAAAAAAAGTCATTTTGTCCAGTATTCTTAGTGGTATCTGAGTTTATCGTTTCCTACAAAACTATTCATGACTCATCCTGCACTTGGGAGAAGTTTAAACACTTTTTTATGTTGTTTTTCTTATGACACTGCCGCAGAGGAATGTTTCAGGGGCCTGGACCTCTCTGTACAAAACTTTATGACTTTATTCTCTCATTTGGTGAAAGGATCAAATTTAATGAAGAAAATATTTTATGGTTTTCCCTCGGAAATCCACAACCTGCTCAGCTTCAACTCCTGGTGATTTACAGAGTTCCCTGATGGACAGATCACTCTTAGCTGTCGTTAGTGGACAACAGAAGTGTGCTGCAGCCGTCCAGTGAAAATGAGCAGACTTGGACTGAACAGACTGACAGGAAATGTAATACAGAGGTCATTTACTGAGTTTCCTGTTGAAGAGAACATTTTACTTGATGCTAAAGGAGCTACCCACTACGTTAATTGCTGTTTACCCATGAATCCATGCAGTTAGCGGTTCCAGGAGATATAAAACTTTAACTTCACAGTTGCTGCAGTTACACTCTACCTTGTATTGTTGAAATATAGAATAGGAAATCTACGATGAGACTATATAAGAGTCTGACAGTTTCAAGGAGGCTGTCATCATGTGGTGACTGATGGTCTGTCAGTTATTTTTAGGCATTTCTTGTCTTTCTTATGACACTGCTGGAGCAGAGCCTTTCTGGGATTGTTTCCTCACACAACTCTAACTTGAGCTTAACTTGTACAAAAACACAACTATATACATCTCAGAAATGAAAAAGGTGAGAAAACGCAAAGTGAGAGAGATTTTTGGGGTTTGAGCCTAAAAGATTTTTACCAACTGCTAATCTTTTGCTGAGATAATTTATTTTTAAACTTGAATCTTTGAGTTTTAGAAAGCCGTGAAAATGTATTTCAAAAATGATTGATTAAACTCATTAAAGTTTGGTTAATATTTTTATATTTCATTTTCAGGCACCCAGTAATGACAAATAAGGTTCAGTTTCTAAATCTCGTTTATCTAAAGAAGAAAAGAAAAACTATCTCAACTAAACATTATAGATCGGCAAAACTATTTTTTAGTTTATTTCCAGACTTAAGAGTTTGAGTTGGGCTGAAAAGTTGTCTCAACTTTTTTTTATTTTTTTTTTTACAGTGTAACTTTATTCGTTCGTTTGGTGAGCCTGGATCCTATTGACTCAGTGTAATGATAATCTTCTGTAAGGCACTAAATGAAAGTCTTTGATTTAAAATCAGAACACCAGCTGTCTGTCCAGAGTGAATGACAAACAAAATGGCTCCAAACAAATTCAGACATGCCAGAAATTTCTCTACAAAGCCTTTTGTTTAACCTGAAATCAACTCTGGCGTCCAAACAATCCCTCGCGCGCTCCTCGCTCCTGTTCCGCTGAAAGCGAAGGCGGGGACCTTGAGGTTTCTACAGGCATTCATAATGTTTCATTTCTGTCACTCTTTGTTCTCTCGTTCGCTCCGCAGGGTCTGTGTTTCACCTGGGCTAGACAGCAAAGACACGCAACTCTGAATCTCAGATCGCTCCCAAGGCGCCTCTTAGCATTGTCTCCTCCCGAATCTGCAAATGACAGATGCTGCCGCCATCACGGCAACCATGCAGTCAGGGGAAACCTATCTCCCAAACCCAAGGTGGCTGTTCAGAATTGCAGATTCGGCCGGGCAGATCTCTGCTCCCAGCCGGGGGGTTAGATAGCCTCTCCTCTCTCCATCTCAGTCACTCCGAAGCCAAACATTTATGTTTTTTTTTCATAAGCCCTCTGATCCCGCTGCTGTGGACTGTATCTCTGCCATCCCCTGACACACACAGAAAAGCATACACTGTTCCCCCTTCCTGTACACACCTCATTGTGCACAGCAAACCCTCCACCCCCTCCTCTCTCTTTTTCCCAGTAACCTCTCTGCTTCCCAGGGCTTATCTTCCAACTGGCAGACATGGGAAATCGCGCAGCACATCGTGCAATCACATCGCTCGGATAGCGAGGTCTCTCTTCCCAACTGCCTCCCTTCATCTCGGCCACTGTCATGCTCGCTCTGCTTCTCTGTTGCCCTCAGCTCTCACACCTCTGTCACTCTGCATCCGCACATCTGGCCTTCATTAGAATTGATGCGCGCAGGTACGCAGCGCTGCACACATGGCTGCAAACCAAACACCTTTTTCACTTGCGTGCACACACACACATCCACAGTAGGTGAATATATATGTACATTTTAATTTGCATTTTTGCCATGAAAACTTCAAGATCTACATCGATAGTTTTGCATAATGGAGCACAAGGAATTAAATTTAAAAAGCAGAATAATCAAAGTATAAAGTTGATGCATTTATGCATCACCTAAAGGGATGTAACTTTGGATATACTTTCCTTTAGGATTTTCTTGTATTTTTATGCCTCACACTCACAACTGAAAGGGCCGAATGATTATATTAGGAGGTGTCTATTTGCACCTGGGTACCTATATGCACACGGGAGCTGTTGCCCTTATTTTAGAGGGCTGTGGGAAGAGGGCTTCAGCGAATGAATGGATACCAGCGCAAGGCTTTTCTGTGGGAGAGCAGGGTCTCTGGGAGACTTTAATTTGACAGTAGTGTGAAATTACATGTCAGTGGTAAATTATTATTTTCAGTCACAGTTTGGTTAAATTTGTCTCTCCCATGTGGGTGTCAATACCCTGCCATGCTAGGCAACAACACTCGAGTATCAACAGCTGCACTGACTATTCTTCTTTGGGTACCAGGATAAGTGAAAATATATGCAATCCTATTTGCACCCAGGGTAGAATAGCCACTTGGGTGTATATAACCTTACATGGCAGAGACGAGCACCCAGGTGTCTGTTTCAAGAATGCTATTTGCACCCAGGGTGTAAATAACCACAGTGGCTAATTTAACCTGCATGGCAGAGAAAAATAAAGTAGTAAAGTAGTCCTGTTTTTTAAACCTTACTAAGTAGTTATGTTGCCTGAAAGTAACAAAACATTTTTGTTGCCTAAATCTAACCAAACTGCAAGTGAAAACTGAAAATAATAATGATTAAAATCTGCAATGTGCCTATTCTCACCTGGTGCAAAAAGACACAAAAAAGTCAGCAGTGCTATTTGCACCCACCTGACAGAGACAATCTTTTCCTAAACCTAACCTAGGACTTTGGTTGTCTAAACCCAACCACACTGCGACTGAGAAGTGAAAATAAACCATTTTAAAAAATGAAAATAAAGCCCTTGTCTCGTCTCATGTTCCATCACAACCTCCCCCTTACCAAGACTCAAGCACTCTTTATAACTGAACTAAGGGTGTAAATATCCAAACGGCTGACATGTGACTATTTTCACCTGGGTGCAGATAGACACTCTGAAAAAAAAGACAAAACTTGTGAAGACTGCATGTCCACACTGTCGCACAATCCGGAGACATGCGAGGCTGAGTAAATTGGCTGTAGGGTGAATGTGAGTTTGATGGACACTGATAGATTGCAGACCTGTCTGCGATGTACCGTTCCTCACTCTCAGCCATTTCATTAAGTGATATATAGGTTCCACCCCTACACTTCTGGACAGCATAAATCAAAGTAGAAAATGGATGGACGTTACACTTACGACAAGTCCAAATTTAACAGTAAAGTACGTTGCTTGTAATTGCCATTTGCTCCAAACAGGCAGGAGTGATAATTCTTATGGCCTGTAGAAAACTATATTTACTGAATCGACTGATGTTGTTGTTTCTATATGTTTTAACAGCGGTTTCCTGTATTATAGATTTGATGGAAAGCATGGAAAGAACACAGATGGCAAGTACATTTGAGCTCCTCAAGAAACTTCCTGTCACAATGCATTAATGATGTGCTACTGAGTGAAAAATTTAACAGATTCTTCCTTTGAAAGTCAAACAGACTTTGGCATAAAATCTTAAGACAAACAAAGGAGCAGACAGACGTGTTCCAGTTGGAAGACGTGCAGCTGCAGACATCCTGTAGTAAAAGACCTGTCTCAGAAGTGCTCACGCTGCCTTATCGTGGTAATTCGGAGCTTCACCTGACTGTGTCTGCCCGACGAAGTGACAGTAAGGTTAAGCAAACTCCGTGTGCAAACCCTGTGTGCACACATGTCATCTGCCGAGCGTGATAAGGCCGCAGTTTATGACCATTGGCAGCCATTCTGCACTCATTATAATCCTGTTTGGACAATGGGACATTCACAGCGGGTCAGTTACATCCTTGTTTACATAATTAACAAAGGGCACTGACTCACTTGGAATGAAGCGACTGCCTTCTTATCGCCAGTTTTACACCCATCTCTCCAAGCAGACTGTAATGTATTCCGCGTGCGTCCACATGGTTATCTAATATTCCCCCATTAGTTCGACTCTTGCGTCAACTCCAGTTTTCCCTCAACTGGCCATTTCTCGTATAGAATGTGGGAAGAAGGCGCAGAAGAGCTCCCCGACTCCTTTGACATGACTGAAGAAAGCTAAAAGCATGTAATTACAGCTGAATAGAGAGTTAACCTATTCACCCCTGCTTTAACACTGTCACTCAGCGCTTCAACTTAGTACTTAAGTAGGTGGATTTCCATCATGCTGATGGTGGCTTGAATGTGAATTTACAGCCGGCGCTGCCTGAGATTAAAATCATTTGCGAGGGTTTGTTGGATTTAGCAAAGATGCAATCAGAGCGAGATGTACCAGGAGACAAGAAAAACGCCTATCGAACTCGCACAGTGCGTGATTATCATAAAGAGGAGAGAGGAAGTTCACTCTCAAATGCACCTTGATACATATATGGATCCTAATTTGTCATTATTAAAATGAAACTCTTTTATTTCAGACTGTCGGCACAAAATATCCAAGCTTGTCAGGAGGGATATCAGCAGTTCAGCTGAAGAAACAGAGACATCCAAGTGGTAAACATCCCTTCAGCTATAATTAATTAAGCAAATTTACTAATCTAATATTCCCTGTAACTGTTTACAATGATTTGACAGCGCAAGGAAGTACCGGAGTGATTCTTCTCATAAATCATCGGTTTGTTGCTGCACAGGCCATGCTTTTGATCTGATGACCTGATGAAGTGATTTCTCTGGAGAGTAAATTACATTTCCAGCTTTTCAAAGTAGCCAAAAAGTGAAGTGTGTTGCATGTAGGGTTTTAGGATGGTGCGTTTTCTAACAAATCTGTCCACCTTACACTACAGAGTCAGTCAACAGGGTCATTCCGATGTTCCTGAGATTTATATGGCACATAGTGGGAACATAACAAAGGATCTTATGCACCGATCAGCCAGAACATTAAAAGCACCTGCCTGATGTTGTGTAGGTTCCCCTCAAGCCAACGAAACAGCTGACCCATCGAGGCTAGAGAGCGCTTACCATTAGGTAAAGGTCAACAATTGCCTTTGACTCAAATGTCTTTTTAAATATTCATACACTAAAACGGCATATGCATGCTAATTCATTAGCGTCTGACGGTCTCCCCACTAACTTGGACCACTAAATTACCTTAATGTGCATCTGCAGAGATTACTCAGAAAGACAGCGGCCAGCTCGTGTTAACAAATGGCTTGGCGTGGTGTCCAGACTGATCAGAAATGAAGCAGAGCTACCCGAGCTGCACTGAAAAAAGGAGGAAGCAGGAGAATGATAAAAGGCAATAACCATCCCAGCCACAGTCTGCTGCTGCTGTCTGGCAAGAGATACAGAAGTATCCACTGCTGCACAAAACTTCATAACAGCTCTGACTTATTATTCATTTGATTCAAAGCATTGAAAAAGTGGAGTAGACATGCATGTGTTTGCCTTAGGCCCCAAAATGACTAATGCACCGCTGATCAAGGCATATGGACTCTGAAGGTGTCCTGCAGTATCTGGCTCCAAGACATGAGAAGCAGATCCTTTAAGTCTTGTAAGTTGCCAGGTGCGCCTCCATGGATTGGACTTCCAGCATATCCCACAGATGCTCGACTGGATCGAGATCTGGGGAATTTGGAGGCCGAGTCAATACCTTGTCAACACCAGGCCACCTTTTTCCATCCCTCCAGTTTACAGCTATACAACCCCATACACAGCAGTGTGTTCATAAATCCTTCTGTTATAGCCCACATGAACTTTGTCAGCAGTTTGTGCTACAGTAGCTCTTCTGAGGGATCGGCCCAGACAACTGACCCTGTCAATAGTTCACTGGTTGTCCTACATTGGACCTCTTCTTGTAGGTACAAACCACTGCACACCAGGAACAGCCCATGTTACATTTTGGAGATGCTTTAGTCATGTAGCCATCACAGCTTGGTCCTCATCAAAGTCTCTCAGATCCTTATGCTTGCACATTTTTCCTGCTTCCAACACATCAACTTGACGAGCCGACTGTTCACTTGCTGCCTAATATATCCCATCCTTTGACAGGTGCCATTGTAACGATATGATTGATGTTTTTCACCTTACTCGTGAGTGGATTTAATGTTGTGTCTTATCTGTATATCTGGCCAGTTTGATAGGCACACCTACAACAGATTTGCCACCAATTCTAGATTTTGGAAGAATATCATCTTCAGTTTTTGCTGACACTGTCAGAGAGATGTTAATTCAACGATGTTTATAATGCTGTCAAGTTCAAAACCACTGCAGACTACAGCCTCTCTGTACAGTACACCCAATAAGCTCAAACATATATTCAAACCTACAGCATCGATCAAAACTGAATATTATTATATTTGTAAATAATGTATAGAGCTGCCCTGTTTAGCAGTCAGATGAAGTGTGCTGGAAGTGCCAGCATCTGTTTAAAATTCATTAAACTTTTGCGTATGCTTCTAAAGCTGAACACTAAAATATCATATCTTCACCTTGTGGACATGGTCATTCATCAGCAGGACTTGTGTGTGTGTGTGTGTGTGTGTGTGCGTGTGTACTGCAGTGTTACCGGCCGGCTCAACATGTCCGGCGAGAGTTACATTTTATCTAGTGATGATTTATTCCTCTCGGCTTACCTTGCAGCTTGGTCTTGGGGATTTTCCCACAGGGCTTAGTGGCTGTGACAGTGGCGGCACAGGTCGCATCCATAAGTGCTCGCTTCAGTATGCCCGTCCTGTTCTTCTTGCCCGTCGCCAGATCGCACTCCCCCCAAGCCTGGAAGTCGTACTTGCATTCCCCTATAGCGGCACAAAGCAACCAGATACTCAATTAGATGCTATTGTTTGGTGAAGTAGCTCTGAGGAGGCGTAGTATATGAGCGATCAAGCAGGGAAACTGGTACAAGGACACAACACACACTGTAAAAATAAACTACTTGTTTTAAGTGAAAAAAGAAGCTAGTGTTCAGGCAGCCATAAAATTTCAAGTTGAATTAATTTAAAAAGGCAAGTTGAGGTAATTTTGCACCTTAATGATTCAAAACAAGTAATCTTTTCCAGTCAAATACACTTGATATTAATTCAGTTGCTTGAGTCATTTTTTGTGCAACTTGAAATTACACCCTGTTCCCTTAACCTGCTACTCTTGTTTCAGTAAAAGTCTTTTCCAGATTTCCCTCCTGTGCAGCTGAGCCGCCATTTTCTTTTGGTGATTCAGAAAGAAGCTGAAGTCTAATGCAAGACAAAATTATAAACTAAAAAACTAAACCAACACATGAACAGGCTTTTCATGCTCTATATTCTTATAAGGCAGCTCTGCCCCCGTTTGAGTTGACCTGCCTTAAATTTAGGTTGTATTCATGAATGCAGTCAGATCATTAAGCACATTCAGTCAGAAGAACTCTTTTTTTAAGTTTGTGAAGTACTCTGAGCATAAATACTTGGCATTTTAAGCTTAACTGACCCTTCCTAAGTCCCACCCCTTGTTGCGTGGCGCAGTGGCAGTTGAGCAAACTCGGTACCTTCGTCAGATGTCTTCAGATCAAATTCCTTTTCCTGCAAAAGCCAATTTTAGCAAAAAGCTAGCTAACTAACTAGCTAGCAAACGATGATGATGTGAGTATATACAGCAGACTTAGGAAGGGTCAGTTACCTTAAATAAATAAAACTTGTCTATTTGTGTTACATTAATGAGAAAAGATCGGTTGATTCCACTAAATTCCAGTATGTTTTTCTACAGTGCAGCTTGTTTGTTTTTAAAAAGCAATCAATTGCAATCAGTCATTGAAACAAGCCACTTGAGTCTGAAGAGCTGTGCGTCGTACTGTACACTTTGAATAGCTGCTTGATGAGCGTTTTTAATTTACTTGCCTATTATCTCCTTCCTATCAATAGCCACTGTCCAAGATCCTAAAACCTCATCACCGCACGCTCTTATTAACGACAAAATAAAAGGTGCTTATAGCTTTTTTTTTTTTTTTGCTAACAGGAACAGATGGTGCTTCACATCTTATATTTCCTTTATGATGAAAGTGGCTAACAGATGAACGTAATCAAAAGCAATCTGGCCCCAGTTCATAATGGACAGATACAATCTGAGCAGCAGAGGAGTGAAAGTGCTGTCAGCAGCACCTCAAATAAATTCACATATGTGCTTTCATTTGATATCGAATTTAACCCACCTTAAACTCAACCCCGGAGGATGTAAGATTGCTGTGGAAAATATCAGCAGTGGCTGGTGTATATTATAGAAATGTGTTTGAAGAAGCGTGTGTGTGTGTGTGTGTTTGTGTACTGTACGTCCATGTCTCTCATATCTCCCTCCATTATTTTGTTGCCACTCTAGCCGGGCTCCCCCGAGGCTGTGACACTCATTCCTCAGCTTCCTCTCACATGAAAGCGTTGGACCCCTTGTCACTGCCTCTGAGATCCCAGGGTGCTCATCAGAGGAAGGGGAGAGGGGAGAGAAAGGGGTGAGGAGAGCGGAAGGAGGGGAGCGACAGGGCTATTGTCGCAAGAATCCTGCGGGGACTTTCCTGAGCGTCCAACTTTAAAACCCTGCGCCTCCATAATTTGTCTCTCAGAGAGAGTGAGACGGCTTCCTCGCCGGCTCCTGGGAATTTGGCAGCCAGCCCAAGTTCTCCTTAAGGTGTCACATACAAGTAGGCAAAGAAAGGGTTGTACCCGCCCACTCATCAGCAGCCCTACATCCAAACACACTCCTATACTGTAAGTGTGAACTGGGCTCAGGATGACTGGAAAAGATCTGAGCATTTAGAATCTCACGCTTTCCTGGAAAAATATTAAATCCAGTCTCAAATATTTGTTCTGAACTTTGAGAAAATATAAATTTTGCAGATCAATAGCGTTATTTATGTTCATTTATGTTATTGCAATATGTAAAATGTTTAAATTTGCAATAATATCGCATTGTGGGTCCTCTGGTGATTCCCATTTGTTCCCAACTGTTTTGTCCGAATGGTTTCCATTGTAGATTTGCATACCATAAAAGACTTCTGTTTTCTACTGTATTAGCCCATTAGCTGTAGTGTTGGTTATCACCTGCCCCACACAGTTGTCCTCTTTTTTTTTGGGTTTTGCTCCAGGCCCCAGCTCTACAGTACTGAGCACATCCTCCTATTTTAAGCAACATTTATGCTTTTCCTGCATTGTTCAGTCGCACTCCTGTGACTTGCAAAAAAACAAAAAAAAAAACATTTGGGCTATGTGCTGCAAACTTATAAGCACTGTTAACCTAGTTTTCACTTGTTTGTTTTAAGGCTCTTTTGGAGTTTAATATTGTAATTAGATGTAACAGTTTTGCCAAATGGGACGTTCCGCCATCAAGTCTAGAGCGATTCCCGTAACTCCAAGGTCACACAGTGCATAAAGACACATAATGTTGTTCCTTGATGCAATATGCTGCGTACCAGTACTTTGCCTTCTACTCAAAATGGTCTTTACATCAATGAGACATTTTTAATGAGCAGAACACTGAGTTCTGGTTTGGCTGCCAGGGTTAAATTACAGGGTCTTTTCACACTAACTCTGACGCATTTTGTGTAGGCACCAAATGTTGCAGTATTTATTTATCTTTTTAATTAAAAACACTCAGTATTGCGCAGGAATCTCAGCCTCTTCAGCACAACAAGGCCTTTTCTTTTCTTTTGCTCAAGTAAAAGTTCCATAGTTTAAAGGCCAGCAGCATATAACTTATTGCCACTTCTCCCAAACTTTTGCTGCTATAATCTATACAGCCAGTTAGCAGGACCATTATTTCCTGCAGTGTGTTCATCACTCGTGACAGGCCCATTGCAGAGCAGCAGGCTCCTGCCTGACAGGCCTTACTGGGGGAACAAAAGTCCCTGAGGCTTGTCACTGTAAGACATTTCAGCTGTGAAGGCTGCACAGCCTCAAGCCCAAAAACCAAATGACAAAGCAGGACGATTATTCCTGTGTTTTCCATGACGATGTATCACGTCCTCAGCAGACATTTCTGTTGTACCTCTAATTAGCTAGCTTACTCATTCCTATTGTGAGAACGGGACCATTGTTGGTGTGAGTGACGGGCGGGCATACATCACGGGAAGGGTGTGGGGCGAGAGGGACGGGAGCCGTGCGGTTGTGCAGAAGAAGGGATGTTCTCTGGACTGTTTAAATATGTAATACAGCAAAAAAAAAAAAAAGTGTGGTGAAATCTGAACAGCCCTGCCTCACCTCCAAACTTCTTCTTCCAGTTGCAGGGGATCTTGCAGCGCTGGGTCTTGATGGTCTGCTTGCAGTCGGTGCCGGTGCGCGTTCCCTCCCTGGTGCCGAGTCCACAGTCGCCCTCGTTGGCTACACACACACTCCACTGCCACTCCCCGCAGTCGGACTTGCGCTCCTTCTTTCCTGCGGGACCAGACATGGAATTCTAACATTACTGCTACAGTGGAGCTTAGAGACAGATTTGTTTGAGGCTGTTTCAAGTCAACTGTTGTCAGAGCGAGCCTCAAGACATGTTCTAGAGGCAAAATGCAGTCTTCAGAAACTGTAAATCAACATGTGTGTCCTTTAATTCTGTGAATGCTAACTGGCTTGAACATTTTTTCTTGAAAACCTGTGTTAACAGGGTCCAGTGTGCATGATTTATGGGGATTTATTGGCGGAACAAGCCAGAAAATCGAATATAATACTCATTAGTATGCTTTCATTAGTGTATAATCACTTTAAAATAAAAATAATTGTGTTTTTGTTACCTTAAGCCCCTTCACCCTAGACAAAAAACCCACCCACACATATTTATTGGCTCCAGCTCTGATCGGCGGTTGATGGAGACATGACACGTGGGTCGACACACTAATTTTCAGCCCTTTCCAGCAGCGGTAATGAAGGCTTGTGATGGTAATCGTGGATCTTTTGCCCTTTCCCAAACACGTGCTTGAGTCCGCGCTTCCACCCAGCACGGCGGAGTCTGCACCTACTTGAAGTTGTGTATTTTACTGACGCGCACTCGTCTTGAGTCAAGCATTTGTAAAACAGTAACTTGACATGACTCCTATACAGCTGAAACAGACAGTAAAATGAATCAGATACCTGCCTGTGCAAACACATGACTTCGTTAACTTTTACTCGTTTTACTTTAGTCCACCAAAATTTGTTTGTGAATAAATTTGGAGTGAGAGATAAGCACTGAAGTCACTGAAGCTTCACTCATATTGGTTCTGCAAGGCCTGGTTTAAAAGTTTGTTCTGCCTTTAGCAAAGGCAAGGACACAACTGCACAGTTGGTGTTAGCAGAGCAGCTAGTACCACTATTATCCAGTTGAATTTCATATCAAAGGTATGAAAAAAAATGTAGGCTGCAGTTTGTTCCCACACAGGAGACGTGAATGAGTCTGGCTGAGCACAGTCTCACTCAGGTAAATGTTTAGCACAGATATTAAATATAGATGCCTGTTTGTATATTAAAATTATCGAAATAAAATGAAAAGCTTGTAGGAGCACATGGACATGTCATTTTGTGTTTTTCACCGCCCCTCTGATGCACAAAGTACCGTTAAGCTGCAGTATGAGACGCTGCCAGAAAGCCTTTATAAGACAAGGTTAGTTAGGTTTAAAATAACGCCATGTCTGGGATTTAAGATTTAGCTCATCACTAGATTCCACTAAATACAACACACTGGTCTTTCACTTGTTTGTTTTTAAATAGCTGAACAAATCATTTCACTGTATTTGCCTAATTATTAAAGGTTCAATAATATATTGGCCTAAAATATTAAATATGAATATGCAAAAGTTGAGGCCATGCAGGGATTTTAGCAGGTCAAAACTTCAGACCTGTTCAAACTCATCTACATCCCTTATTACACAAAGCGTGTTAGAATCTTAAATCTTTTATTAAAGCAATAAATGGAAACTGCTTCTTTCAGTGTTTATACAAGTATTTAGCCCCTCTTGGGCTTTTTCAAGGCAGATATAATGGGTTTAGGTACTTGTGCTAATTTCCAATGCAAATGAACTTTTTTTTTTTCTTGAATGTAAATTAGGCTAAATCTTGTTTTCTTTACCCAAGTGGGAGTTATCCAACTTATTTTGCCTTTCTTGCAAGTTATTGCTATTTGTCTCTGGTTAAATTCACAAAGGAGACAAATTGCTCCAACCCCAAAGGCTATTTTTTTCATTTTCATATATTTTTTAAGAGTTGCATCCAACTAAATAAGTTGTTAAGAGGGACAATTCTCCCAGTGCCGCCTTTTGGGGGAGTGAGAGAGCTGTATCTCACTCCATTCTGGAAAAGTCTTTCTTTTAAGTTAAAATTAACTGACAGACATCGCATGTTCATCATCATCATCAAGCTGTGAAATAAAAAGCATCAGATACATTTTATGTCTTTTTTAAGACACACAGGAAATTTATTTATCAAGTAAAACAACAGCAATGATTAAAACTTGTTTTCTCTCATTGTGTCATGTTGAACTTCATTTAATATTGATTTCATACTCAGCAGCAAGGTGCTGAACTGGAGTCTTTATGAATGTTTATGACTGCTGTCATTTGTTCAGTTACTTTGATATTGTTTGAGATGTCCGTTATGACAACTTCACATCAACTGAGAGAGAAATGTCTTTGCCATGATAACTTGACATCAATCAAGACAACATAGTGTCTTTGTTATGGCAACTTGACATTATCAAACAATGTCAAGGGGTGTGCATAAGACTGTCATGACTCTGTCATAACCATGTTTTGACACCTGTCACGAACACGAAGTGGCATTTATAAATGCTTATGTCCGTTGTCAGTTGGTCAGTTATGGGATTTTTAAGGCAGCGTTGACATTGTTTGAGATATCTGTGATACAGATTCAGACATTCTATTATCCCAAGTAGAAAACTTGACGTGCAGACAATGTGAAAAAAAACAAAACAAAACAGCACGGATAAATAAAAACAACACATGTACCCAACAAAACAAAATACAGACAGTCAAGAAGATGAGAAATGTCTCCTGCACACATACAGAACACCATAAAAACATTAAAACACTCAAAATGCAAAAGAACATACGTTTTTCAGGGTTACTACACAAGGGACAGAGGACATTTTGGTCCTATTGTACTTGAAACAGGGCACTCTACAGCTCCATTTTCCTGTCTACGTTAAAAACATTTAACTTTCTTAACATCAAGTTTCAGATCTTTATCAATGCCTGTTACGATATCAAGATATTTATGCTGCTCAACAAAGTCAATACCAGTTCTTTTGAGGACGGTCTCAGATGGTGGGTGGGATGCCTTTCTTCTAAAATCAATGACCACGTCCTTGATCTCTGAGGTATTTAATTGGAGGGAGGCTTCATCACACCATCCGACAAACTCATCATGCACCGGTCCATGCTGAGATCCATCTTGACGGAGCGGGATGGTGAGAACTGTGTCATGAGCAAATTTCAGGATGTGCCTATCGCCATGTTGTAGAGGATGCACAGCAAATTGGACAGGAGGAGGAGCAACGCTCTGACAGGCCACCAATGACAGTGGCCGGTTTTTGAGGACAGGGGGTACAGTACAGTGGTGGTTTTCTTGCTAATTAGGCAGCTAGCTCCGTGGCTAACCAAGCCAGTTAGCTGATGCCAGCTACAGTCCAGCAGACAGCAGCTAGCCAACTTTAGCAGCCAGTAAATTAGCTAACTGCTGTCTGTCCATCAACTTACTCTGATATACAGACAGACTCTGCTTCTGTACTCTGTCCTGTGAAACAGGCTTTGTAACATTTAATGGCATCTTTATGACGAGTCCAAATGATACCACTTTACTTAAACTCCAGGAAATGATTCATGCTACTCTTATAAAAACATCTGACACTGTAATAAAACTTTGACATCTTTCTGACCAGTCTAAAATATGCTACTTGGCTTGCGGTCAAGGAGAACATTCATGACACAGTTATAACAGTCTTATGACGACAAGTGTGAAAACCAAACACATAACAGTATAATGTAAAGTTAAAACAAAGTAAACGGTTTCTTTAAGTTTGTTAATATCAAGTTGTTGTGACAAAGACATTTCTTTTCTTGCTTAATGTCAAGTTGCCATAACAAAAGTCATTTTTGTCTTGATTAATGTCAAATTGTCATAACAAAGACAATGACAAATTATGTTGTCTTAGTTAATGTCAAGTTGCCATAACAAAGATATTGCTGCCTTAGTTAATGTCACAACAAACTTTGCATTAAATTAAACTTAAATGACACTTAATGACAACAGTCATAAACATTCACAAAGACATCTTCATGTTTATGACAGTCTCGTGCATCAAATGAAGTGTGAAGCTTGCAGGACTCACCTTGTTTCTCTCCTTTGCCTCCTTCAGCTGCCATCACCGTTAGCACCAGGAGCGCCATCACGGCCATCCGTGTCCACTGCTTCTGTCCATTCATTCTGAAAGAGACAGGACATTAGAGGAGAACCCATTCTTTCTTTCAGTGCAAATCACGAGGACTTATTTTGGAATGTGTCCCTTGTTGTTTGAGAACTCACAACTTTTGAGAACTGCCTGAAAAAATGTGCCTGAACTTGACACATTCAGCTGTTTGGTTGAACAAGAGGACAGAGAGAGAGAGAGAGAGAGAGAGAAAAAGCAATAGTTGTCCTAGGTCTCATGAGACAGAGGAATAGCCTGGGGAATTTCCATCTCTCATCTTGTGTCATTTCCACTGAGCTGGATTCCAATATCAACATTTTGATTGTCTGCGCTGCCACTACACTGTCAGTCAAAGCTGCATTCGCTGTCAATCTGTGTGAAACCCTGTCACGAACAGATAAAGTCAAAGTACGAGTTTGATTCGTCAAAACTCTCGTTTCTCTGCCCCCTGTGGTCTGAAAGCAAGAGGAGAAGTTTAACAGATTCAGTTGATAATGTTTATTCTCAGCAATGCTATGTTAATGATTATTTTCTGGACCTTGAGTGAAGTAAAGTCAACCCTAAATCACAACATGAGATTGAGGCTCTACTGTCTGTCAAAGCTGCTCAAAGGAGTCAAAATGTTGAGTTTTTAGAGAGTTTAGAAAGTTAATTGCAAGGAATGCTCTGATAATATCCTTATTATCTGAGGTTTTCCCTACTATCACAGCTTTGGAGCAATATTTTTATGCATAGGTGCCTATTTTATTTGTCTGCTTTCACCTTATTATTCCACTAATTGACTGATAAAGAAGCCAGCAAGCAGGGTTGCATATATTGTGCGTTTTCCATTTCCAGTTAACAGCCAATACTCAATTAATCATTAATAATTAATAAGATACTTTTTCTCTCTTAAAGTGTTATTCAAACAGTTCTAATGGCACATTCTTCATGTGAAATATTAATTTATGAAGCACAAATAAGGTAAACAAATAGAATAATGTGAGAAGCTGTGAGAAAACCTGCAAGCCTGGCAACAAAATATACAGTACTGGTGCATATTTTTTTAATCCTTTAAATTCTAAACAGTGATTCATTGATTAATGATTAATCAGTAACATCTCTACTAGAAAATAAACATGGATGTAAACAATGCAGGTTTAAAAAAAAAAACGGGACGTTCACAAACAGTTAGATTCATTTACACACATAATCGCCCTGAGGAACCAGGGGACACGTGTATATTTATGTGTGTGTGTGTGTGTGTGTGTGTGTGTGTGTGTGTGTGTGTGTGTGTGTGTGTGTGTGTGTGTGTGTGTGTTGTGCACAGGTTCAAAAACAGACAGCTGTGGCAAAAGAGGCAGACAGAACCAAAACACTGTATTACTCAAGCAATACTCATAACATAATAATATTGTTGACAGTGTGTTGTATTAAAGTTTATATTTCAGAGTTTCTCTAGTGGGGTGGAAAGTTTGTAGAACCTCCATATTGTTAGCTGTAGTCCTGAGGCCTCTCTTTGGATTACCTGCTTCACTACACCTACCACTGGTGATCCTGAACAACCAGTATGAAGCTTCAATATAAGTTAAGAGTGAGAAGTTTTACCTTTTCTGTTGGATAAGAAACTATTATGAGAATGTGCTCCACATAAAAAGCATATCTACAATAGATATATTGATATTGTTTTGGGAATTGCTAATTTGGGAATAACACATGCTTGAAGTGTGATTTAGGTGTTTTGTGTGATTTTCTTCCCCCCAAAAAACAACATACTATATATACAACTGATGCTGAAGTCACAAATAGGGAAGTAAATGACGTCAATTCCAGCATCAGTATTCGCTTCTTTTGCTGCCTGAAGACACAGACGCTCGTAGTTTGAGACGTGTGAGTCGAGTCCAAACAAAGCTTACTGGATTTCAACAATAGCTGCTCAAGAAGAAAAGATTACACCTGCTGCAAGAAAGAGAGAAAAGAGCAGGACGGCCGGGAGGGCTCTATTATGTTCGCCCTGCATGATGAGCTGGCGTGATAAAAAACGTCACCAGTCGCCTTTGTTGTCCATCATTTGCATGAAGAAAATGATGTTATTGGTTGGTTTAAGGTTTTTTTTTTTTTTAAAAAGTACTGAATATTATCAGAATCAGAATTCTCTTGAACTGCAGAAAGCTGTTCCTGTCACTATCACCAGCCTAATGCGCTGTGATGAAATTATTGCAGAAAACCCACTCTCCTCCACTTTCCTGCCTTCTCTTCCTCTTTGGAGAGAAATCCTCTCGCAGACGGCGCGCTCTGAGAGGAGTGACAGCATGAGACTGAAGCAATTACCTGGCTGACGCTAAAAAAAAAAAAAAAAAAAAAAAAAAAAAAAAAGCTCCTCTGTGCTCAAATTCCTGTAGAAAGGTTGAGCCTGGCAGGGAAATAATATCCATTTGTCATTTTTAATTAATCACGAGCTGGCTCCGAGCCCCCCCACCTCCTACTGCCCCACTGTGGATACATTCCCAACTTTTCATTTCACTCACTTAAGACCTAAGTTAAGTCTGTTTAGATGACGGCGAAAGCCCATGAGATTTAAATTCATATATTTAATTATTTGATGTTACTACAGTGCATTTTACCTTGGATTTAACGTCTCATAATGAGCCTTGCAGCAGCGTCTGTCGTCTGCCTGCCAGCAAAAGTCGCCTGAATCCTTCACACGATTGATTTTATACTTTTCAGACTGTGGCAGCGTGCAGACAGACCCTGTTTTGATTAAATACTTCAGACTTCATCTCCCATATTTTTTAATGTTGACTCTTTTTTAAGATGTACCAAACTATTCATCTCCATAACCCAAGAAAGGAAGCAAAAAAAAAGTCATTGAATCCCAACTGTAAGAAGTGCACACAATGAGTTCTAAGAGTTTCAGAGAGAAAACCCAATGAAAGCGCGCCGATAAAGATCATTTTCCAAGAGAAAGGCATTGTGGCCTTTCAGTAGATAAGAAAGCCTTTTCCTCAGTTAGTCACACGCAGAGTGATGGGTTCTGGGTGCAGCGCGGGCATGAAAGGAAGACGGGGTTGATGACTTTGAATGAGAAGTCCATACAGTAGGTTAAAGACAGAAATAAGTCTCGGAATTAAACTGAATTATCCGTTTCCCGTGTAGCCGGAGAATCCTCGGAGACGGCAGGTTCCTCCTCCTCCTCTCGAGGTCAATAAATTAAATGGAAGTCTCTCCCGACCATGCGGCTCCTATTTCCAGAGCATGACAGCACCTATAATGGATGACTGGGTGGATCGGAGCATTTGGCTATCATTCGGCAGACATGTGTGCTGCCTGTGTAACGCTTTGATAAGAAGGGCTGGGGACCGCCAACTTAAAGGACTTCTACTTGTCCTTTTCCACAAACGCTCGTCCCCTCTTTTGCTTCGGTGCGCACACAGAGACGCACCTACAGCTCGACGCCTTGCGACAGTGAAAAGAGGAGCTTAAAGGATCAAGAATTAAAATTATAAACAGCGTATAAAGACTAATATCAAAGATGTCTGTGTTCTGACTTTAGCATACTAACCAGCCAGCTTTACCCCGCAGGGATTTGCACCTCAGGTTTAGTTTTATTGCCCAAACCTAACCAAGTCAGGTATTCTCATGACTCTGATCGCCATCATTTGACTGCAGCGGTGGATTTTTATGTATCTGCTCGATCCACCTCCACCAGCCCCTGTTCACGTCATCCTTCAAAGATGCGGCGCTTTGTTTTACAGGAAATTTCATCCCATTTCCTCACAGGGATTCACTGACGAAAAGTATCAGGCATATTTCAATGTTCCGCTAAAAGTTGATGCCCAGGTGGCCGGACACAAGAGGAGAAGACCCATCGATCAATGTTCAGCTCGTCCCCAGATTCTCAGCGAGATATTTCATACAGGATATTGCCACACCTGAAGGTTTAGTGAAGTGAAATTCAAATAAAAGAGTCTTTTAATGCCTCAGAGGTTGTAGTGAGTCTTTAAGTTTCAGAGTTTGTGGATTTTTTGCTCTAGAAGAGAGGGCTAATTGTGAAAATGAAGGTTAGGTTCTGTGTTTTTTTGGGATATTTGAAGAATATAATTGAAAATTATTCTTTACTGTACCCCATATTCACACAAAAACTACTCTTGGACCCCTGGAAGAGTGACAGTTTCATTACTGCAGCCTATATTTACAAGTCACAGAGATGGATGGATAAAGAACCCTATTTACTATTCACCCGAATATTTTCTGTAATTGTTTAGTCTACAAAAACATTTGAAAAATACCCATCCATGTTTCTCAGTTAATTTTCAAACTGCTTGTTTTGTTCAATCGATCATCAAAAAAAAAAAAAAAAAAAAAAAAAAAAATCATTTTAAAATGATTCGACAAAAAGGAGCAAATTATGACATTTGAGAGGCTGGAAGCAGAGAATATTGGGTGTTTGCCTAATAAAAGAATGGACTGTTTAATTAATTATCAAAATAGTTGCTTATTATTTTTTTAATCAATCAACTAAACACTACATTTATTTAATTTATGGTTTTTATGATCAGAATAAGATTTATTGCCAAGTGGGTTTACACATGCAAGGAATTTACCTTGGTGTTTTGGTGCTAACAATAAATATAAATACTTATAACAATATAAGTAGAAAAATCTAAAGAAAGACAAAAAGCAAGTACCACAAGTCAAAAAGCATAAATAGAACATTTATAAAAATATTAATATGTATTATTCGTACATTACTTGTATACTATTTATATATTAAAATATACAACATGTTATAAAATATTAGAAAAATATGTATAAAATTATATTTAATTGAAAGAGCTGCACATTTTTTGTGCAGGAATGTGCAAACTATTTACCAGGGAATGTGCTTAAGTTCAGTCTGCAGTATAATGTGCACTTGCATTGCATTTACTGCCATATAAGTTTGATTTTATATTTCATGTTAGATTATATGTGCATATGAAATGTACAAAATAGTGATCCAAAACAGATGTAGTCCATAAAATATGTGTAAATCATATATGTGTAGGTCACAACAAAATTTTTTTTAAAAATCAGTCATTATCTGCTCGGCTTCATCCAGATTGAAGGTCAGGTTTAGTTTTCAGTCCACAAAACACTGCTGGAGTTTCACAGGAAAACAGCATCAGAAATAGGAAAAACGGATGAAACGAACATGAAATGGCTGCATACTCCTCATCTGGTGTGATCCAAGTCTCCTAAAGCCCCAACATGACGTTCACTTGTGCACGCACACCGTCACACCACACACCCGGGTCAGGTGGCGTGCACGCCCCTGTCAACATGGCTCCAAACTAAAGGATCTACAGTGAAGATTTAGGCTAAAAACATGAGGTTAACGAATAAGAAATGAGAGGAGAGAATAAGAAAAAGTCTTTCTGGCATATTTGACTGTTTTAAAATGGGATTCAAATCAAATCACACGCAGCAACTGCTTACAATTCAGGTCAGGAACATTGTAAAGTGTAGAAAAAGAGTTCCCTGCCCAGCTGCGACAGGAACAGGAGAACTGCGTGTTTGCAAACCGCACACGGTGGGGGTCACTTGAGCTGGAACATGAGAAGCATCCAGTGGCCGAAGTGGCTCATGAGCCACTGAGAATTAGTCCTATCAAACCCTCAATTTGCCCCATTGATCCACTCTCAGCTGTGGCTTCCTGGCGAAAAGGAATGGAGGAGGAAAGCCAATACCGGCCGCAGATCGATGGACCTTCAGTGACTCCTTGTGTGCTGCAGCGAATAAACACCAGACGCTCCATCACTCACTCTCCTCTCTCTCATTAGGACTGATGCAATCCCCACCGAGTATATGAGGGAGAATCTGTTTTGTACATTAGATCCTTCGCTTGTGTCTGATACAAAGGCAGGAGGCAGTGGAGTCGACAGTGCACGGATGCAAGAGAGAGCGCTTTAATGAATCAATTATAAGGCCCAAGAAAAGGTGAATTACTTGGGTTATTAGCTGTTCTGGCTGAGCGAAAAAGATTCCCACCATTATCGCCCTGTGAAGAGTGGATTTCGTTTTCTTTCGTTTAAACCATTAACCTCTCAGAATCCGGTTCTTAATCAGAGAACTTGTCTAAATGCATATGGCGAGCGTATAATTATGCAGCTGCTCCTCCGTGGTGTGTTAATGATGAGCACAAATATTATCATAACACACATGTATGCTTTTAATACCACTTAGCTGCACATAAATTATACATGTTTTTAATAACTCTTTGCCCCTGGAGGTAACAAATCAAAGAAGGTAGTTTCCGAAGGCGAGTCTTTCCCAGCTCATCGTGCATTAGAGTTGTGTCACTGTGAGTATTTTATATAAGGATTTATTTTAATCCAGATGACGCATTAAAACACACATTAACATACATTAAGGGATGTAAAAAAGCTGCCAACTTTATTTAAAATACACAAATAGGCATATCTGGTTTTAGTAGACACTTTAAAGCAGCTTTAAAGTGTATTTTTTTATTAAAACAATTAAATATGATCATGTGAAAGAGCTTGTAGTAATGAACCTACAGAGAATTATCACCCAAATCTACCGACCACCTTTATAGCAGGTTCATTATTTAGCCATCCAGCCCGCAAATTTACTGTTTTGGTTCACTCTCACTGCTCTCATTGTGGTGTATTTTGGGGCCAAAGCAGGCAGCTGTTCTAAAAGCTCCAAAAAAAACCCACTGTACACTAGACGCTAAGCACAAAAACCTACACAATATTGACAAGCTGGGGAACAGAGTGGAGCGTTTAGCAGCTAAAGAGCCAGATATTCCCCTCAGGAGATGGTGGAGACCAAAAACAGAGCCAAAAGAGAGTGAGTATTGGACTCACGTGTGCCAGGTGGCGAGAAACACAACTTCAAATGATGAGAGAGTAAAAGACCCATATTCTAAATAAAGTGTACATGTACAGTAGCCACACTTAAGCTCTATTAACATTAGCATTTGCATAATTCTCACAAGTCATCTTTTGCAAGTCCAAATCAAGTCTCAACTCAATACACTTAAGTATCACTGCAATATATTGAATTGTAACCCCTGTATCATGATTCGTATCGTATTGTATCATTTCGATTATTGCCAATACACAGCCCTGCTCACTACATGCACTGCTCTTATAACTGTGTATATGAAGGGATGGTGTTCTTGATGTGTCTGCAGTTTGTCAGTTGACCATGGCGTGGTGTTGGGAGCTACCATTTTTCAGTGAATCCAAAAACAAAAAAAAAGTGTGGTGACTAGTGATGGTAGCTTAGCTTAATGCCAGGTTTGTGCAGGATGTCCCCAGTGTTTTCACATCAACTTTTAGTATCAGCTCAGGTTGCTCAGGACCTTAACTGAGAAGATACCAAAAAGAGCACCAAGTAACAGGTGCCATCCGTAATGGATAATGGACGGAGTCGAGCTGTAGGCCTCCCATGCAGTGGAAAGGTGGTCTCAGCTTAAAGGGGCTCTCTAGGCAGTCATTCACCTTTGATTACCAACATTTGCATACAGGCCCATAGACATGTTCAGCCAATCATGAAGAGCGCGGGAATAGATTGCATCTTCAGTGATTAATGGAATGGCAGGTAAACATGTAAGGGGTTGTGCATTGAGCCAGACTGACAATACATAACCGCTGTTTCTGTTCCTCACAGCCTGTAACAGGGGACAAACCCCTGACGGCAGGTCAGACCAGAACAAGCTCCTCCTATCTCATCTGCAAAGTAAAAACAGGGATGGCAGCCAAATATGTTCCATGACGTAAGGCTGATCGAATGTACAACACTGAACAACAGGCAGGCGAGATATTAAAAAAAAGAAAAACACAACCCCACGTGTGCTCTGTGAAAGGGAGAAAGCTGTGGATGGCAAAGACAAAAGATGCTGCAATAAGCAGATATTTTGTCTTGTGCAATGAGCTTATTCCCCCCGAATTCTCCCCCCTGGCCTTTCCGTCTTTTTGTAGCCGCTTTGGAGGTGCGTTTCACATGAACGTGCAATCGGAAGGAAAGCTTCCACCCACAAGTGGGACACAGCAGTCTCATGTGGAAGAAGTTACTCAGGTAACAGGTCTATTATAGGACTAAGTGCAAAAATGGATGTGGAGAAGAAAGAACCGATGTTCACCTATTGCTTCCCTTTGCAGGAGGTGAGTTACTGACTCACAGGAGAACACACACACACACACACACACACACACACACACACACACACACACACACACACACACACACACACACACACACACACACACACACACACACACACACAGCTGAGGTAATGACATAATAGTAATGTAAATGAACCTCTGCTGAGGCAGGAGTTCACCAAACAACAGACAGTCTATTAAACAGAGAAGCTGTTCCTCTGTCTGTTCCTGTAGGTTCCACATGCCGGCAAATGTATGTATGCAGCCAGTCTGTGTGAGGGGCAGGGGCAAAAAAGAAGGGCACCAGCTGTATGCACTGGAGTATTAGTATACCAAACATTGTTGTGCACTTTTATCACACTTTCTCCATTGAAAGGGCACCTTATCACATTTTGTCCACTGTAAGGACACCCTCTAGGGCACTGTCTCTTGTTTTGAGGTCCTGAGCCCCGTCAGCGTTTCCTTGTCTGTTTCTTTGTGTTCTTTTGGACTTTTTCAACCCCGCCTTGGAATTCTGCAACTTTTATTTTGTGTTTTGGAAAACCCATGTCGTTCAAGTAAGTCTGTGCTTTTGTTAACTTTTTGTTTGCTATTAAAACCATTTTGAGCTCCCTTCCTGTCTGCATTTTTGTGTCCTTCCTCTTGTTGAATTGAATTCACAAAGACACAGAGAAACACAGGGACTAAATAGACAGAACTAATGAGACACAGGTGGGCAAACAGGTGAAATGCATGACAATCAAAAAGAGCGGGAAAAGAACAAAGACAGGAAGTAAAGACTAGACACATGAGGGAGAACCAAGACTACCAAAATAAAACAGGAAATCACCAACAAAAACCAAAACCATGTCAAGGGCATTCTAGAGGGCACTCCATCTTGTTGTCTTGGACATTAGACCACATTAGAAGGCACTTTATCACATTTTGCCAACTGGAAGGGCACTCTAGAGGACACTTAATCACATTTTGTCTATTGAAAGGGGACTCTAGAGGACACTTTATCATGTTTTGTCCACTGGAAGGGGACTCTCACTGCACTTTAGCTTGTTGTCTTGGACACTGAGCAACTCTAAAGGGCACTTTATCACGTTTTTTCCTACTTAAATTTGACTCTAGATGGCACATCACGTTTTGTCCACAGTAAGGGGACGCTAGAGGGCGCTTTATCATGTTTTAGCCATAGGAAGAGCGCTCTTGAGGACACTTTATCACATTCTGTCCACTGGGAGGGCACTTTACTGTGCTGTCTGGGACACTGGGCCACTCTAGAGGACACTTAATCACATTTTGACCACTGGAAGGGGACACTACAGGGTGCTTTGTCACATTATATGCACTGGAAGGGCACTCTAGAGAGACCTTATCTTATTGTCTTGGACATTGAGCCACTCTAGAGGGCAATTATCATTTTTTAATCTGCCTCAGGGGCACTAAGAGGGCACTTTTGAGTTTTTTTTTCAAACATGAACAAATTTATGGTAAGTGTCTACTGTATAAGCCAGATATCATGTCACATGTGACATATATATACAACATATCACGTGAGTCTGCAGCTCCCTCAGCTCCACGGAGCCTTTTTGGCATCTTTCAGCCTCTTGCAGCTTTTAGTTTTGTGTCTGCGACCCACATCTTTGCTGTTTTGGTTTAGTTTCACTGCTCTCCTCGTGCCCCTCAGCTTGTTTCACTGTGCAGTTGATGTGCTGTGTCTCCAGGGGTGCACACCAATTAGGCGCTTAATCAGCAGCATGGAACACACCTGGGCCCGGTGTCCCAAGCATGCAAACCTTGGGGCAGATCTCCTCACCCCGCACACCTCTATTTTGTGCCTTTTGTTGCCGTTTTCTTTGTTTTTGCAGCCAGGCAGCACATTTTCACTCATCCACTCTCTACACTACTGACTTCACTACTTTTTTGCCCTTGTTTTCATTATTTTGTTGTACATAAATTACTTTTTTTAACCGTGTCTCCAATTTTTGTCCCAGTATTACAGTATTAGTTGTCTCTTGGTTCTGTCCTGCAGCATGACTGGACGCTGCCAGATTTCTTCGAACAAAGTCGATCTGGGGAAAAAAAGTGACAGCTTTCTGGAAATAAGCGTTGATGTGGATTCAGGTAATGAAGGAAAGTGACACTTTTTAAATAATATACTTTCCAAGTCCAAGAAAAAACTGAATCTGCAAAAAACTGAATCCAAGTCCAAGTCCACACCTCTACATTTTTGTTCAATGTATTCTTCTTCTTCTTTTATAGTATTTCAACTATTTTTGTCATGAACAGTGTTTGTTGTTGCTGCTACTTGCTATGTTACTGTTGATGTGACTTTCTCGAAAAGTTCACCAAAGAGATCTCACTTGAATGTTTGTCCTCTGTCTTTCAAAATTGATGACAGAAATTAAATTTAAAACCATCTCACAGAGAAATGTCTTCACTCGGAGGATCGTTTCTGCTCCTACCAATACATTTCAGATATCTAGAAGGACAGAAACAAAAGAAAAACACATTTTATTGACAGATTTTCCTGTACGGTTCACTGTTTGTTTATCTTTAGTTACAGACAGAGACTACAGCGGTATGTCCTTGGGAAAAGTCAGGCAGAAAAATCCACTTCTGAGTGGCTTTCCCATCTCGGTAGTTGTGATTCAGAAAAGGAGCGTATGCCTCACCTAGACACAGGGCATATTGAAAGGATTTATTTAGGACTTTCTCGGTCCGCGTGTTCCTTGAGCTGAGGTTTTGAGAGATTCTGGCTGAGATGAAATGAGAAGTGTATCGACTACAGGACAAAAGAGGGCCTTTTGAGAGAGACAGACAAGCAGACGAGCACGTAAAGTCAAGCGTATGCAGCCACAAACAAAAAAAACAACGAATCACAGGGGGAAAAAACATAAACAGTTGTGTGAAGGCTTACAGCGGGAGTATAGATAAATATATGGTAAGTCATATAAGAGAAAGCCGCTTGGCGCAGTAATACCTCCGGGTTTCATAACGAACGCCATTGAAGAAAACTGAATCATTTCTCACGGGGGCCGTCACCGGATGCCTTAATTGTAGCATGCCGCCATTTCTCATGCGTTTAGGTGCAGATGATTAGAGGAAAATGCCACACATTTTCTGACTTGTGTTTTGTAAAGGTCAGACAGTGGGGGAGAGAGTGTGTGGAGAGGGTCCCCGCTATCTCTCAGAACAGCCCCGGAGGAGCCCCCCAGGGAGCCGCGCTCCGGAACAAAAACAGCATGTGTGGCGCTCTGCGTGCGTGCGTGCGTGTGTGTGTCTGTGTGTGTGTGTGTGTGTGTGTGTTTGGGGCCAGCTCTTGAAAACAGAGCTCAGTTTGAACAGCGGTGCAGAGTGACGGCCTTGTTTAATGATAAAAACACAATAATAAGGATGACAAACAATGGCTCTGTGAGAGCATCGGAGCAGAAACAGCTGAAATTGAAGACTTCAATTTATGCATGAATGCCTCCATTACGCTGATCATATTATATCTACGCCTCCAAACACCCACTCTGTCGCTTATCCTCCCGCTCATCTCTGTGCCCCCTTTTTCTTTATTATTAGCACTCATATGAGGACATTATGAGCCCCACACTGCCACTAGCGCGACAAACTCCAGTTAGTTATCAATTACGCTCCTTTTTTAGGATTATAAAACTGCAATACCACAAATGAAGTATTCAACTGTCTCCTTCTCTTTATATCAGACTCCATTCAGCTTCATAATATTTTAGCCATGTTTTCACATGCAAAAAAAAAGAGGCTGCAGAAAGAGAGCCAAAGGGGCCACACAAGTGGATTAAACTTTCAATAAGGGCTTCTTTTCATTTCAGTGGAGACAGGTCGGTAAAATACCAGAAAACATCATGTTTTTAGCAGCGGCTCAAGGGGTAAACATTTCAAACAAATATTAGAGAGCGTTCGACTTCAGGACGCCGTGAACGATGGCAGGAAAAAGTTTGAAAGTTGCAGTTATTTTGAAAGTTTTCTCTCGGTTTTAACAAGTGGACCTGTCTTCAGCTCCCGCTCTCCGCAGTGTGCTCGGTTCAGATCTTTATCATCCTGCGAGAAGAAATTCTTTTTGCAGCGAGGCAGCATAAAAACACAGATGTAAGACATGAATAATTCAGAAAGAAACAAGGGTGTATCATAAAAGCAACAAAAGCTGCATGACAAAGGATAAAGGTAAGAATAAAACAAAGAACCGTCATACATCATATCGCTATGAAAACATTGGCAATCGTTATTTTTATACTGTGACTGAGTCATGTAGACAAAATATGTGTCCATCACAAAAAGCGTGACAGATGAAACTCAGAAGTCCCTGTGTGATCTATGTGGCAATAATAAATTTGTTGCACCTACAATTAAAAACTGAAATGGTAAACTCATGCATTTTTATTCTATCCTGAGGCAATGGCACATACAGGGCTGTGAGTCAAATCTAGTTTAAATATATTTAATATTTCAGGGCCAAAAACTTCAGTTCTCCTTGCGGGTGCCCCAAAAAAACTGCGTCAGTCCCCGTAGAGCCCATATTTAAATACACAAATTTACTGCAGAAGTAAACATGTTTACAGTCTGGTGAAAGAAAAAGTTTTGGTCTCTATAGTTCATGGCAACTACAGAAGGGGTGAATTTGTATATAACTCACCTTAAAGCTTAAGGGGTGAGTCCCTACCAATATCTGCCCCTGGAGCCGCCACACTGACAGCTTCACAACGGCTTCTCAGAAACCGACTGGGGCTTCGTCAAATCTTTATTGTCCATTGTTGGCAAGTGGTTACTTATTTACTCATCCAAAAGTTAAGAAGCAACTGTGGCATTTGTTTTAAGTCATGTTTCTGCCCACCTGATGAATGTAAGTCCAGTAGTCGTTCGCTTTTAGCTCCGTTTTTGGTCTCTACCAGCTTCTATAAGGAAGATATCTGGCTCCAGGTGAAAGCAATGCTATAACAGCAGCAAGAGCATCATCTGTTATCCTTAGATAAACTTAGACAAACATTTATTTTAACATTTAACATTTGTTTTAGCATTAACATTGTATGTTGCGTGTGGTTTTCCAGCTGATAAATGTCAGTTATGGGTCAGACAGGCATCTCTTTGCCAAAAAAAGGGCTAATTTTTTTGTCATTGTCATGTTATTTTCATCTGAGTGCAGCTGCAGATTGAATTCTCTGTAGATTCAACACTAAAAGCAACCCTTTTCACATCATCACAGTCATTTAATGCAATTGCAATTATAAAAACACTGATTATAGTTGTTATAAACAAATTTCTCAGAGGGAACTCAACTCACATTTTTCTTTGTTAGAATTATAATTTAAATATAGTTATATTGATAAAAAATATTCAGTTTTTCTCTTAGGGGGAGGCCTTTAACAGTAAACAGTAAAAGGTGTGAATTTTACAAGTCTTCCCACATCTATTTCCTGCTTCACACATTTTGTAATCATCTTAAATTCAATATTATGGGTTTTAAACTGTTGGTCACACAAAACAAGTAATCTGAAGACGTCTGTGGAGCCCATAAACTGATAAAATGAAATAAAAGTAATCAGAGAAGTCAAAAATATGGCTATATTTAAATTTAAATGTAATTTAAGAAACACAATTGTTTGTTAAATATTTTAAATAACGACACAACACTTGCCCTTATATAGTGTTAAAGAGGCCTTACCTATGCTAATCACAAACAACTAGCCACGCCCCTTTAGTTTATGATCAACTGGGATTCATCAGTCAGCACATCTGGGGTTGAATTCTCTTCCTCTTACCTAAAAATTCATTAAAATACAAGAGACTATATAAGAGAATGCTGCTGCCTGAGGTCCAGTGTTTGTGTTAACAAGCAATAATGTGGAGTAACCTGCAGAAAAAAATAAATAATTAGGAACTCTCTTGTACTCACACAGGCTGACATTAGGTTTGACTCAAGCTGCGACAATATTCTCAAGTATGTGATTTGTACTAAATGTCAGGACTAAAAGGGTTCAGGGGCTAAACGCTGATAGGTGCAGCACGTTTGGAGAACCTGCTGAAAAAAAGGCTGCACAGCGTGAAGCTTTGGAGTCAGCAGGTTTGATGATGCTGATACAGTCACATGTTTCCATTCCTCTCAGTGAGGAAAGCCACAGCTGAATCACCTGTGTACAGCCAGAGGACGTCTTCTCACCCTCTCTGCCCCTCGTCCTTGTACTTTTCTCTCAGTTTTTGATTGCTGGAAATAGCTGTTCCCTTTAGATCCTGGCTGTCTGGATGCTGGACCTGTGTGTCCTGAATCCACCCCACCCCCCCCTCCACCCCGGCAGCCGCTGACAGCCCAGAAACTGAGCTCCGTCCCTCAAGCCCCGCGCTGTTAGCATCAACAGTCGCCGGCTCCCCTCTCTCTTCTCTCAGACGCACTTTCCTGCCCGCTCTCCGAAGGCGCCAATTTAGAGGTGTCTGTCTAATTGAATAGGCAACATTTATCTTTACGTGAGTGTGCGTGTTCCTCTCAGGAACCCGCTGAAAGCACCTTGAGTCACTTGTTCATTAAAGTATGCTGGATGAGAAAGCCTTTGCACACAGCAGCGTGGGCAGTTTTGTCTGCCTTTTGATTAAGCCATCCTCTCCGCTTTTCTCTTCTCCATCATGTCTGCCTCTCTCGCTGCCTCTATCTGCTACTCCCTCCACTTCTTATTCCAAGTATTTAGCCAGGAGAATTTGTATTTCTGTCCACTTGAGCGGCGCCGTCCATATCTCTGTGTATTTAATTTTGCTTGTAAACAGACTGTGGATTTTCATATTTGGAGTGGAATGGCGGCGACAGCTTATTAAAGAGCCCCGGAAATCACAGTCTTCTTGAAAGTGAGAATGTGCTTAATGTGCGGTGGATTAAGGTAAATAATTCTGCGGCAGATATGTTTGCCAGTCATGACTCACCCATGAATAATACAGTAAAAATGCAAAATATGAAAAGCGTTTTGATTCGCAAAGGTCAACATAATCTACAGGCTTGTTTGAAGGGTTTTTCAGCTGTGCGTTTCTGCGGTGTCATACTGCACATTGATGCTGCATACATTAATGCCAGTCAGTAAGTCTCAAACTTATATAATTAAGTAGAGTCACTCTGAAAGGCTTAATTAATGCACCAGTTGCTCCTTTGATGTTAAAGTGATAGTCATCAGAAGTAGGCTAAAACATGGCTGTGAGACTTTCTTAGAACAGAACTCGGCCTAATATAAGCATTTTATAAGGTTAATAAATCAGCAGTCAAGGGTGGGACATCATCATTGTTTTGCACAAGTCACAAGCAAGTCCTGAATCAAAACTGACAAGTCCTACAAGTCCTGAAACGAGTCATAGGCTGCATCCAAAATTCCATCCTAACATGCTATATAGGCCAAAACAGCATGTTTTTTTTTTTTTTTTTAGTGCTGTGCATACTATTTCTGGGGAAATATTAAAGAATTTAAGCACTGGATACTATACCGGCAAATTTATCCCACAATGCAATGCAGCTGGGACAACAACAGCAACAACAAAACAAAGACAGGCAGTAATCAAGGCACCTCTGTGTCATGTTAATAACGTTTCAATTTAAATGTAAGTAAGGCTTCACTCTGCTATTCGTAATATATTATTTAACTAAGTTCTTTGTTGGCATGGGTTTCCATGGATACGCATCTCAAGAAGGGGAGGTGCGCCCGAAAAAGAATCATACTACTGTTTATTTTTACAAAAGTACATAGGAGTAAATAGGAGTTCATTTTGATCTCCTGTTACAATAAATTGCAGCAGTTTCTGAACGGGAATAAGAAACTTTTCAAAGCAGTCTTGCAGCACAGTCGACTGTCCCTCCATATAATCAGTGTCTTTCAAACACTCTTACTTCTGTTAATGCACTGCTTCTATATCAGTCCTAATGCACAACTCCCTTCAGTGTGTGAAAAGGTGCCTGTTAAGTGGTCGCCTCGTCTTTTTCCAGCCCATTGCGAGATGACCGCCATCCTCCACAAAGGACTAATTAAACTTCACACAGTCAGCTTTCAAGTCACCCTCAGTTTAACTTTGCAGTAACAAAATGTAACTAAATATTTAGCACATATGGTTCCTCAGAAGCACTTTAAGTTAAAAGGAAAAACACATTTTATACAGATTTTTGTCCTTTAGTCCCCAAATATTTTGAAGTACAATTAAATTACAATTTTTTAAAAATTTTTGCAATTGAAAACCCTCAGTTTTATATAATGGTCATGAATGTTATTTGTTATAATTCTAACCTTTCCGCTTGTGCTGCCCAGTGTTCCAGAATTTATCATATGGTAACCCCAGAATTTGTTATTACAACCCAAATTGTGTTAAATGTCTGTGTTTTCTTAACATGCAGAAAAACGCAAGGTACAATAATACCATGATAAAAAGTCTGATATAATATTTATTGTGAAATTTAAAAATGAAGAAAATGTTGCACTGAAAAAAACGTCCTTTATTAGGAAATCAATCTGATGTGTACAGCATTTCTGTTCATATAAAATTTGCTTTTCCAATTTACTGAAAGTGCGTCTACTCTCCTTTTTTTTTAATAAAATAAAAGGGTCAATTCATGCAAAAACATTGCATTTCGTTTCTACTTTGTGCATCCCAAGTCTCAAACTCTTCATAGCGTCCCGCAAAACAGTAATTTATTATCTCTTAATTCAAGATACCTGGAGGCGTGCTAAAATTATGACAGAGGAATAATCGGATTTAGGAGCCCCCTGGTGGCAGAGGGACATAATGAACCAACGTGTTTCCCTTGTGCAGCCGGACTCCGGTGGTAATTTAAATAATAATGACAGCTCGGTATACTACTGTACTTCATACAATCCGACCTCAGATTGAGCCCAGGACTCCACGTTGTATAGCACACACCAGAGAGAAGATACTTCTCATCCTCTGGATTTAAACATGATTCAGATAACCTACATCCACCACCTACACACACGCCAACATTTCCCCACAGAGGTTTGCCACCCACTTCCCCCAAACCAGGCGTCACACTGCGAGGCTGAGAGGGAGCACGACTGCAGCTGCTGGTGGAGAGATAAAGCCCTCAGTTACCTGTAATCCCACACCAGCTCCTCGCACACACACACACACACACACACACACACACACACACACACACACACACACACACACACACACACACACACACACACACACACACACAGCATTATGGTCTCAGCAACACGTCCAACAGCTGAGTACAGGCTTGGGATTTACACATACAGTAAGACTACCATCTATTCTTCTCTCTGGTATTTCTGCACTACACTTCCCAGAGATCCTTTTTTTCTCTTTCTCTTTTTCTGGCATTTTCTACTGAAGTTTGAGCTCCTGCAGGTCAAACCTAAAACACAGGCAAGATTTTTTTTTCCCCCAAAAAAACAAAGAACAGCTGGTATAACAGACATCTGCCAATTGGAGCAGCTCGTCTCTGCTTTTATGAGCTGAATGTAGGATGAAGAAAATATATTTATATGAAAATGTCACCAATTATTACTTTATAGCCACAGACACTGCAAGGACTTTTGTTTATTTCACCTACTGAGTTATGTAAGGGGGCAAATTTGCATATACTCACATTTGGAAGTGAGACTGAGTTGTAAAAACATATTGTAGTGCGGTGAAAAATGACACCAGTCACTACTGTGCATCAAAGTCAATGAGGCAAATATAAAACTCTATATGAGGGGAAGACCTTGCCTTTTTTTGTCAGTGGACCAGCACATATGATTTTTTTTTTTTTTGGACAGGTAAGAAATCTGAAATATGCAGAGCCTGACAGTATCTTCACACTTTCAGGAACAAAGCATCAGACAGCAAGTCATTGTGAGAGGAAGCCGGTGACATGAAGCCAGGCATGAGGTGCTACAAATCGAAGTTGAGCTGGTCTCCACTTCTTTTAATGCTCCAACGATGTGGCATCAATCAGTCATGTGTTTTGTTTCGCCACCTCTGCTTCACATCCGCCCCAGATTCCTGTGCCGTGCAAACAACTGATCTGCCGTTAGCCAGTTTTCTTTAACTCTTTTACCCTTTTTCTTACGGTACATTAACAAAAAAATGCACTGTGACTGAATCTACATTCAAGCACTCATTGATGTCAACAAGCACTGGCAACTCAGCATCAACGTAAATGTCCACGTTTTGCTGTTTTGTGTCTGTGTCACGACTTGTATGAAGATATAGTTACAGAGTCCAGTTTTGCTTGTTTCCTGTAAAAACAGACATCTATGTCATGTCATGGATATTTATTCATTTAAAGTAGATGAGCATTAATGTTGCACACACCGAGCCATACAGCTACAGCGCTCCGTTAGCCGAGCTGACTCTCCAGAGTCTCCAGCGAGACTAACACCACCTCTGAGTCCAACAGAGGTTTGACAACAAGGTGTACAGTACTGAGGTGGGTGCATTTCAGACAAATTTTCACACTTTTTATCCCTTTAATTATCACGACCTGTCTGACTGACACTGTAAAACGTGTACAAGACAACAATGCATGCAATGCAACTTTCTGAGAAGAATTCCTGTTTCTTCAGGAAAGTTTAAATGAAAGGTGCATGGATTATCTTAAAATCTACTGCATCATTTTGCCAATGTTTACATCAGTACATTAGTCAGTTAAAAAGAAGCAGGAGGAGATTTTTAAATAGACAGTTTTCTTTCACTTTTGTCCACAGGGGCCTCCAAAATCACCAAAACATGAAAGTTCCTCATAGTACCTTTAAATAGGTGCATAATATGACTGGCGATCAGGCCAGATGTTTCTGTCAGTGTGACATCTGCTGGCAAAGGAAAGGCCTCTCTGCAGTGTGACGCCCACGTGTTCTAAAGATCTATGTCAAATGAAACCAGCCACCACTCTACACTTATTAGAGTAGAATAGAGCCTCAAGGTCAGTGGCTGGAAGTGTTGAGGAGCTGTGGATGCAGGATATGTGCTACTCTGCAGTCAGAACATAACATAACCTACGTCATTTGGTGGATATTTTTATCCAAAACCCATTACAGCACAGAACCGGCTAGAATCTGCCAGACAGAGCGATTAAACAGGTTTATGCATCAGGTTTGTGCAAAATAATGTTGAAGAATGCGAAGCAAGAGGTTGTTTTCTGTTCCCTATAATAAATAGTTGTTTGTGCCAAATTCTAAGGTGGAATTATCTACTTTCATGCATTTAATTTCATTAGTTTTTATGTTTTATCCAGAGTGTATTGCGTGCAAGTTTGAGGGAGAAGATGTGAGTGAGACTGCCAGAGGATTCATTAATGTTCCTCTCTCCCTCCGCCTCCTCCTCCCCTTCTCCTCTCGCTCTCTGCCCGCAGATCCCATCTTGCATCTTGAGGGGAAGCCGCGGCGACAGCGGCAGCGACATTAGCTTGCGAGGCATGCTAAGCCGCGCTGTCACCGAGACGCGCTCCAGATGAGAAGTTCTGACTGTCTGACACCGATGCAAGACAATAACTGAGAAAAGTGTGGGCGGATCGTGTTTACTCACTTTAGCAAAACAAATTGTGGTGGACAGTTTTGACAGCTCTTCCCACCATTTTGTGGAGATGTAACGTTGTGTTTACAGTATTAGTGTCACACTGCGGGAAAAGATGCTAGTGAATAGATACAGTACATGCTATATATATTTACCTAGCGCATTTAAACCGGTGCTCTCCTGAGCCCACATGCTGTGAATCAGAGGCACTTTTATGTGTGTTCCTTTATGTCTTCTTGGAATAGGCATTAAAGGTGAAGCTCTATAGGGTCTCTAATGTATAATAACAAAGATACAGTATGGCTTCTTTGCTTTGCTGAAGCGCCACAGCCCTGTTGCCTGTGTGGCAGTGGAACAAAGCTCGGCTGCAGATTACAAAAGCCTCAAAAAGGCAAACAGTTGTACATTTCCCTCCAGGCTGAGACTCGCGTCAGATCACACAGCAGCCGCGGAGAGAAATAGTTACAGTTCAACATCTGCGACACGCGCGTCACACACCCCTCGACCAGTCGAGCCCCCGCGCAAGTGATGTCTCAAAAAAAAAAAAGCCTATTGATTTTAAAATAATAATAGTCGGTCCCTACAGCCCTTTTGAGTCCCAGCATTACCTCGGTATCCGTCCAATTTCAGGGATGACTGCAACCGGGCGAGTTTGGGCCTTTTAATCACTAACCTGTGCGATTTGGTGAGAGGCAATCATCAGTGGTCATTTTCAACTATTTCTGTCCCAAGGACGCCAGTCACTGACCTTTCAGCTTGCACCACATGTCCTCAACACACGTGGATCCCCTCTCAATTAGCGTACGCACATCAAAACGCTCAGTTCAATTTCTATCTGCAGTTTGAAATGTTTGGTTGATTAATATTCCCTCACACGCTGCTCCCAGGTGGACGACCCGCAGAGAGACGGGAGTTTTAGGTGCGCCGCTCGATAACCGTGTTTCTCCGCTGCTTTGGTTGGGGGATTTGTTTCTCCCTGCAGTTTTTCTCCTCAAATAACCCCGACAGCCTGTCTGAAACTGAAAGACAGTCGGACAGAGTTGAGGTGAGAGTAAAGAGTGAGGCTGTTTTCTGTCCTTCACAACATTATTTGCAAAATCTTTGGCTAAATATGGAACATGTCAGATGGATTTTATTTTCTCATGAGGTGAAATAATGAATAAATTTACAGCTCCCTTCTCTTATCTATAAATAAAATGGCTGGGGTGTGAAAAAAACAATGAATAAGTAAGTCAAATTGTTAATTTAAATGTTTAAATCTCATTTGTCTTTAAAATTGCGGCTTAAATTTATCAACATGACGAGAAAGCTTCACTTTTAAAGCTACTCGTTTAAAGTTTTCTACTCTGGTTTGGTTTGACGTGCTTCAGAAAAGTCCAGAAACAGGTGACTGTGCACTGGAAGTCAGTAGTTTGAGTTCATTTGACTTCATTAGTAGTGTGACCTCAAATTGTGACAGATTTTGTGATTAGGATGAATTGGAAAGCCACTGGTGGACGCAGATGGGGCAACTGTGGCAAAGTGCCCTCTAGGGTGGAGAAAATATGATGAAGTGCCCGCTTTAGGGTGCCTTCTGGTGGCAAAAACGTAGTCAAGTGCCCTCTAGGTCAGGGTTTCTTGTCAGCGCCCCCAACAATAGCTGCACATTAGACCCCCAATTCGACTGACTGTCTTAATGAATCTCTGAGGTTTTATTTACTTTTAGGTTTTAAGATTTTTAATGATCACACTATGATCACTGTGAATTAGAGCTGCAAAGATTAGTCAATTAATCCATTAGTTGTCAATTATTAAATTAACTACCAACTCAATTAATACTTTTTTCTGGTTTCTTTAGTCCTCTGTGACAATAAACTTTGGGTTGTGGACAAAACAAGACATTTGACAATGCTGCCTTAGGCTTTGGGAGACTGATCAAGCTTTTTAAACAGCTAATCAATTGATTGAGAAAGTGACTGACTGATTAATTGATTATGAAAATAGTCTCTGGGTGCAACCTTAACAATCAATCAATCATATTTCTGCTGCAGAGTAGAGCTGAGCGATATGATGTGTCCACCAGTCTAAATTTGGCGATACTGTTTCCACCAGGGGAGCTTTTTCCTCATGATCTTATGCAATTATGGCGTGAGCCTGTGCAATGTCACAAACTGCTGATGTGGGCAGCGAGACTGACTACCACGTTCTCACACGGTGTGAGAGCAACAGTTGGTCGCGGTAATGCAGAGAGCGACGAGAACACATGGAAGAGCAGAGTGAAGCTGCAAATACGGAGCAGAAGGCATCCCAGCCACTGACACAAATAAAAGATGGATGACACTTCCTCCCACTGCACTAAACTGAAGCCAAAAAATCCCAGATACGAGCGCTGCCATCTTGCGCTGGTGACACCGTTTGGAGCCAGACTCTGTGCAGTAGTGATCAGCGTTGGAGCTGCACTTTTGAGTTCCCTCCCACACAGCTGGCATGAAAACTCATGAAGTTAAAACCAAAATGATCAGGAGAATGAGCACTTGAACAAAGAGGACTACCTCAAATGACAGAACCATCTTTGGGAAAAATTTACTTGACGTGTACTTTGATGTTTTAGTTTTGGGGAGGCAGGATTTATGACCTGTACTGCAGCCAGCCAGCAGGGGGCGATCAAGATGCTTTGGCGTCACTTTTGGGAGCTTTCATGTGTCCACTGCTATATAGACTGTCCATGATCACAACCAAGGAAACTTCCTGTGGACAAAACACAATGCAGTGCCACATAGGCTGCGCTGCATGCTAGAAAACTAGCCTCTACATGCGTCTAAATGGTTAAATAGACAATAGACACATTTCTGTTCTAATAATTAACAGTTTTTTTGGAACTGTTTCACCATAAATGCATCACGACAGCTGGTGCCCTTTTCATTTTTTTTGCCCTTGCCCTTCAAACAGCCTCAGTCCACCACTGTTGGAATCCATGTGTGAGACTCTATGACTCATTTTGCAGAGTAAAGAGCATCATTCGTTTCTTTCTGCGGGTTCACACCTGTAAAAAGAGGCTGTAAAGATGCACAGCTCCAACAGTAAAGGGTCAAAGCCGAACATAAATCACCGGTCACTCTGTTAACAGGTTCACCATGTTCTCGCTGTTATCTTTATCTCCTCCACACCTCCCCTTTGATCGCTAAATCATTTTCTTCATTTCTTTTACAGCAGTAGGTGGGTGTCTGAAATAAGATTTTAGTGCTAAATGATGATTAGAATTTCCCAGTCCCACTTCAATTCTCCACATCGAAAGGGGGGGCAAAAAAAAAAAAGCAGCTTATTTCTGATGACTCAACCACGGAAAATAATCACACCTATTCAGTAAAGTCTATTTTTCGTCTTAATGTGGGGCGGAAATTGGAAGCAGGAGACTTTGTTTTGATGGTGATATTGGTTTCTTTTGATTTAACTGTCAGCAGAGGGCCCTCATGATCTATCCACACCGGCCCTGACCTCTCATCTGCACTCTGTTGCCGCAACTGTATTTAATGACACCCACCATCAGCGTCCTTTCAGGCCACTATTGAGCCGAGCTTTTCTCTCCCTCTCGCTGTGTTTTTCTACCTCAAACAATGGCCGAGGCAGCTTTAACGTTTACCTTGCCTCGCTGTCAAACATGTGTCTCTTTGTGTCCTCCTGCTCGATGTCCCATTGATTCCCTTGCAGTGATTCTTCCATGCCCCCCCTCCGACTCCTCTTTCACTCTGATCTTCAGTCTTTTCTCTCTTTTTTTTTTTTGCTGTCATATTGGGAGAATGACCTCATCAGCTTCACCATGGCCTCTACCGGGTGAAATAAGTTATTGCCTGGAGAAGGCGAAGCAGAGAAAAAGCTAGAGGTGATTTTTGGGATAGATAGCATAATTTCAAATGGTTTTTGTAGATGAAAGATGTCAGCAGCATTAGGGGTTCATGTTCATGTTGATGGGTAGTTTTGGAGTATGCAGCGGCGCCGAAATGAGAAAGCCGAGTTCTCTCCCGCTACTCCTTGTGAACCCGCGCGTCTTCTCATCTCCCCAAAACACTCTTTTGGCAGGCTTTGAATTACCTGCACTCATCCCTGCCTAAATTGTTCAAATATGTTAGAAGTTGATCAAACAGAAAGGCTTTCGGAGCGCACGGCCGACAGAGCTTCCCCTGTGGGCTGTTGGGGATCAGACATGAAAACAGGGAAAGAACAAAGGCTTGTCGGGACCGTTAAAGACGCCTGGACCACGGCAGCCCATCAAAATTCATTCGGTGAAACAGGCATGAAATACCCGCCGACTGCAAGAGCCTCTCCAACATGTCAAAACTCCACTTGTGTCTTGTAGAAATACGGTGTCAAAACAGCGAGATACTTTCATATAAGACACAAAGTCTTTACATCACTTGCTCTTTGTCTTCCTCAAACATAAACCAATGTACTCGGTGCAAGTCATGCTTTATTAATGAACACTTCACAAATATTTTGTTATGATAGCCGTTTTAACTGATTTATGTATTTTTGGTGCAAAAAAGAGATTCAGTTCTCACTACTCCTATTTACAAAACAGAACAAGTTAAAGCTGAACTAACCAATCTGTCAAATAACTACAGGTACACTCTTAAAAATAAACGTTCAAAAAGGGTATCTTCCTGAAGGGCTGAGGTTCCACCCAGAACCATTTGCTTCTGAAGAACCCTTTTTTGAAGAAAGGGTTTGTCAACAGTTCTTTGCAAGACAACAGGTTGCATTGAGAACACTTTTGATCCTTTGCTGGAAGAAAGAGTGTTGAAATCCTTGTGGAACTCAGGGTTCTTTTAATTATAACATAGAGGGGTTTTCAGTAGAACCCTTTGGATGGGTTTGAGATAAAACCGTTGGGTTGTAAAAGAGTTCATGATAGAACCTCTTGGTTGGGCTCTAGATAAACCCCATGCAATCTAAACAGGTCCCAAGTAGAACCCACTGAGTGGCTCATAGATAAAACCCTTGGAATCTAAGTATTCTTGGTAGAACCATGTGGGTGGGTTCTAGATTATACCTTTGGAATCTAAAAAGGTTGTCAGTAGAAACTCCTTGGTGGCTTCTAAATAAAACCCTTGGAATCTTAAAAGGTTCTCCATAGAACCCCCTGGTAATATGAAAAGGTTCTCTGTAGAATCCAATAGTTAAAACCCTAAAAAAATACACAAAAAGGTTCCCAATAGAACCCTCTGGGTGGGGCCTTGATAGCAGCCTTAGAAGGTGGTTCACTTCCTTATAAAAAACCCAGAAAGGGTTCTGGGTGGAACCATTACACCATTGAAATATAGTCTGTAATCCTTTTTGTTGAGTACATCATTTGGAACCTTTATAAAAGGTTCTACCAAGAATCAAGAAGGGTCCTCCTATGGGGACAAGTGGAAGGACCCTTTATGGTTCTTGTTAACACTTTTATTTCTACGAGTGTAAGGTGAAAGCTTGTAGTGACAAATCCTCACAGAATTATCACTGCAGTCTCCCTTTAGTTCAACAGAGTTATCAGCTTTAAAAATCTCCTCTACTCCAAAATGTGTTTTTCTCATGTCCCCTAAAATGTCTGACCTTGACAGTACTGACTTGGATTAGTGCAAAATTTGTCACCGGAGAGGTGTTTTCACATTCCTCGAGGGGGGATGTCTGTGCACCTCCATAAAATCTGAGACCAAAATGTACTTCAGGAAAGCTAGATTTATGATGGAACAAATTGAAAAGCCAATCATTGTAATGCACGCCAAAAAAACCTGAAACCTGCTGACTGAGCGGACATGTCAGAGTGAAAGTTAGCATTAACTCTGTCAGTCACTGCCAGTTTTATGCTAACAAGCTAACAAACAATATTCACGAATAGAACATGCTAACTTATATGACCTGATACACCTATAATAAGTCACCCTAATCAACGTTGCTTGCACACAACAGCTATTTTCAGCCAAAATATTCTGATAAACATACTGTACACTACCTGCTCAGCACCGCACAGCAGATATGCAAAGTTAGCAACTAGCTGGTGAACATAATGGAGCATTCAGCAGCTAAAGAGCCAGATTATGTCCCTCAGGAGTTGCTCTACAGCAAAACAGAGCAAAAGGAGTGTGGATATAGGACTTCCATTTGTCAGGTGCACACAAACACAGTGTCAAATGCATGCAGACATAGGGGTGAGCATGGTGTGGCATTTAGCAGCTAAGGAGCTCGATGTTTCCTTCAGGAGGTGATGGAGCCCAAACTAGGTGTGAGAGTGAATACAGGACTTCACGTGACCAGAAACACGACTCGTGACAAATGATGAATGATAAATGAATGCTAATGTTGCTCTGTATCAGCTGGATGCGTGATTAGGCATGTTAGCACTCATTAGCCACAACAAATTTATGGTGATAATAGGACCACGTTGCAGCTTGTTTTGCTGCCACTTTCTGCTGGTGAATTCTCCTGATTTGTAATCATTTGTATAGGCTAACATGCCTAAGGGCATTTACTTTGTATGTTTTATGTTTGTGGGTTTTTTTCAGTTTTATATGAAATACACAGATCATTAAAACCAATCATTATTATTATTATCATTATTTTCTCCAGTAAATGATAGAGGAGTTGTAAAAAAGCAGAGGAATCACAAAAGATTTTGATAGAATTCACAACAAAGGGCTACAATTGTTCAAAATTATCAGGGCAATGTCTTCATATTTTATTTATTCTTTGTGGTTAAGACATAATAACCTTCTTATCTTGTTGTTCTATGAAAAATGTGAGGAAAATTTCTTGTTGAAACCCAACTACGACAGAGAGACCGCTATTTTTAACTTGTTTACTCCAGTTTGCAATGATAGTGTCACTCAGCTCCTACTCTGCCAGGCTCTGTGCGACCCTCAATGAATCAAACATAGCTTGCGACGCACTATATTCCAGGACCCAGTGACAGTCTTATTTCCAGCCATCGAGGAAGCAGGGGTAAAGTTATTTACTGAGAACGGTGGACAGAGGAAGATTGGACATCCCAGATCTGTCAAGGACACGACTTTTGGCCGAAGCAAATCCTTCACTTTTATTGCATTGTCTTTGGGGCCATTTGGCACGAGGAGATGGAATTGGGAGGCTAACGTGGCACGTTGCCTTTATCTAGCACTGTCTTCCACTGCTAAGTTTCCTGGACAGAGACAAAGTCCAGTCTATAACCTGTAGAGTCTGGAAACATTCCAACAATTATTCATAGTGTGGCCTTGCACTCCAGAGCGAACTGCTGATCTGAGACTTCATTAGACCAACCAGTATAAGACAATGGACTGTGCCAGTTTCTATCACAAAGGGACAGTACAGATTACTTGATATTGGGTTGTATGAGGTACCTATCAATAGTCAGTGTATTACCTACAGTAGATGCCAGTCGGCATGCTCCAGTGTGGAGAAACGGAGAGGGGCACCTGCAAAGAAGCTAAGCAATGTACTGCTGCAGACAGGTCAGCAACAAAAGGTATTTTAGTCACTTAAAAAAGGATCTTCCCCTCAAAAATCAATATCATTTTAAGTGTACACTACATTTAGAACATTTCCACAGGTTTACTTGGCCATCAGGCAGCATTCTCTGATGGGAAACTGCAGAAATATAAGCCAAGTATCACTCAACCAAACTCCAGAGGCAAAAGCAGTAATTTTACCTCGTAGAATACAGGTGTTGCTGGGCTGTCACTGCCTCAGTCGGTTACTTCGTTTGTGTTATTGTGTGACTTTGGCATCTTAAAAGGATAGTTTGGACTCACTTAAGTCACACAATCACTAAACAAACTAACAGACTGGGGACCAGTAGACCAGCAACTGCTCTGTTCTGCAAGGTAAAATGACTGATTTTGGATATGGAGTTTGGTTGGTTTGGAGAGAGCAATATTTGGCATATACTAAGTGGTGGCCCGTCGACTGCCATCCACTGTAAGTAATAAACTGACAATCAATATCAAATAAATCCACACTATCCCTTTAAAAAAAGACTTAATAACTTAAGCAATCAGATTTAAAACCAGCTGGCTGAAAATTAATTGAACACCTGTTTTCCCAAGGAGTCCTCACAAAGCTTGCCTTAACACCAAACTTAATAAACATGTAAATAACTTTGTGTTATGTCCTTGACTTGAAAAGAAAAAGTAAGGGGGGGAAATGTAGTAATTGGCATGTAATTGACATCCAGGTCCCATGAGGTAACCAAGCGGTGTACGTGTGTGTCTGTGTGTGTGCAAGAGAGAGAGAGCGAGTCGGAGTTTTAACTGGAGAGCAGTCACCGAGGAGGGCACGTGCAGCGCCGCAGAGATCCATCGCCTGAGGTCCTCTGACGTCAGCTGGAGAGGCTGATGGGAATTCAATACACAGCATCCACACCTCCTAATTTATTCCACAATAAAATGGGCTGCAGCTTGTTTGTCTGCACTTCCATTGACCGCTTGGGCCGATGAATGTCACTTAAGTTCACCACAGATTCTTTAGCTAAAGTTGTGTCAGTTGGATTTTTTTTTTTTCCACTTATTTGTTAAGCCGCTGAAACAAGTACAGAAAAACAGAAAAACCTTTGAAAAGCTGCTATGAATGTGTTCATTTACTGTGTTGCCTGCTGCAGTGGTGTTATAAAATAGGACATTGAACAATCCAATATTCCAATGAACCGCATTCACCAAGGAGTGCTGGAACCTCTGTGCTCAACAGTTTTTCATGAGTTGAAGTAAAATATGTAATACTTTTTTCTGTACACGCAAAAGTTTTATTTCTCTGAAAATCTGTTCACAAGTTTGGTAAAATCCATGTTAGTGATAACTTCTCCTTTGCTAGTATTAGTGCAAAGGTGTGACTTGGACAGTCCACTCTAAAATGAGCAGTTTTATCTTGGAAAAAGACATTTATTAGGTACTGAACTATAAGTCATTACCTGTGCTACCTTGACAACGGTCGGTTAGTACTCTGTGCCGTTCTTTGTTGGGTTGGGTGGGTTTTATCTTGAAAAAAAAGAACCGATTTTGACATTTTTTTTCCCAGGAGGGCAAAGTCATGACCCGCCCTGTTGTACCTCTGATTGGTTTACCCAGATATTCTTAATATAACCCCATCCAGTCATTCCTAATGTGTAAGTCACACCCTAACAACAAAGGCAACATGTGCTAGCCAGTCACATAGGGCTGAAAATACCATTTTTCCCAAGAGGGCAAAGTCATGACCTTCCCTACTCTGTCTCAGATTGGCTTACCTTGATAATTTTACACTAACCAATCACTCCTCATGCCAAACCCAACCAACCTAACCAAGAAGGCAATAAGTTCTAGCCAAGGCAGAGTAGGGCAGGTCATGACTTTGCCCTCCCGGGGAAAGAAATATCTGTAGCAGTTGAATAGTTCAGTGCCTAATAAATGTCTTTTTTTTAGATAAAGCTACACATTTTTGAGTTGTGACCAGCGCAATGTACATTTGTGCAATAATGATGATGTTTAATCATCATCTCTATAAGCCAAACCTGTCAGGTGGATGGATTATCTTGGCAGAGAAAGTGCTCACTGAAGCAGATTTCAACAAATTTGTGTACAAAATTTGAGAGAAATACACACAGAAAAAGTCTTAAATCTTTTACCTCAACTCACAAAAAATTTGAGTGAAGACAAGAATGTTGTGCTTATATTTTTGTCGAGTATGTGTTCACTGTAAAGTAGCCATTGTATGATAATAAGGGACCCATTTATTTTTACTCCTTTCAAAATATGGCCCATTTTACGACCAAACTCATTTGGTCTTGTTCCTCACACAACACAGTGTTTGCTAATGTCCACCTCAGATCCTATTCACCATCACCCTGTCTCTGCAGGAAGCTATTTCCATCCATCAGGAAGGCAACCCACCAGATTTTCTGTGCGCCCGCTGCTGTCATTGTCTACATTCATCTGCACAAAACACCATTCGCTCCAGCTTTATTTACCAAACCATAAATGTGGCGATACTATATGTGGAACAATTTACAAATAAATAAGGGAGTCCATTTTGCTGCGTGGGCACATCCAATCATTCCAAAGTGAAAACACAACTCAGAGCTGCTGTGCGAGTGCCAGCAGCCCCTCTGTGACACAAGCTGTGCTCAGCTGTGGGGTGGCTGTAGGGTTAAGGGGTAGACGGAGGGAGGAGGGTGTAAGGTGGCTCTTGCCCGCAGTCACAGCCCGGGGCATTAAACATGACCTTTCAACTTGCCACTGAGCATTAGAACAGTCAAAGGAGACGTCGAGTTCTCATGTACGAACACTCTAGAGTGCGGCGGGGCTTTTGCCGCGGCTGACACCATCTTTTACTCTAATGTGTGTCAAACAAGCCTCTGCAGTCAAGGTAGTTTTGCCCTGCATGAAATGAGCGTGCAAGTTCCCCAAACTGACGTGCAGTTGATTTGAATAACTTGAGTGCATAGCTGGTTGTGTCTGCAGAGTAAACACAGTCAAACAAGCCACAGGAGAAGTAGAATTTCCTATAATAAAAAGTAGAAATAAAGCATTTTTGGCATGTAATTAGCTAGTCAGGTTTTTTAAACAAATATATTATAAAGATGATTGATGAATTAAGGATAAAATCTGAATAAATTAGTGGAGAAACACAACAAATGATCATAACAAATGAATGCACACCACAAATTATTGAGTATAAAGCAAAAAAGTTGACAAAAAGTCAACTTATTTCACTCATCATCCTCTATCCTTTTACATGGCAGTGATCAGGAAAAATTCAGCTCTTAGATATTAGATTTTGAATTAATTGGCCCTGAAGACAGCAGCCATGTGACTACTGATCAACTGTAGAGGTTTATAGTACTTTAGAGAAGAATTTGGTCCTAGTTCTGCCTTAATTTAAAGTGACTAGGTTCTTAAATGTTATGGTATTAAAGGTAGTTAAGGGAGTACACTGACTGGGGAACAAGGGTGGTTCAGAACTTCAGAGACCAGGGTTCAATCCCTGGCAGTGGTGCATGGCTAAGTCCCGCCCCTTTTTGCTCTGTGCTCCAATAACAGCTAGGAAAGCTTGGTACCCAGCAGAACCTTGCTATATGCTAGGCTCATCTAGGTTGAAAAGAAAACCAAAATTTGAAGATGGTTAAAAGATGGTGCTGGGGGACTTCACATTCTAAGTTTGCTAAAATGCTAGCTAACTAGCTAGGTAATAATTGATGTAGATTAGCTAGCTAGTTAGCAAGCATGTTACTAACATTAGCTATCCCATTTAACTAGTTCATAGATGTATAACTGAACCTAGATACGAACCTTGTTTCCAAAGTTTTTCCCAGTGGCCACTTGCAGTATTGCAGTGAAAAATTCCCCTGCAGCCCAAAAAGCATTTCCCCTCATAAGCCACTATTATAAAAGAGCCATCTGTAAAACTGTTGACAGGACATATCACATCTAACTACAGGAAACAGGAAAGGAGAAAGTTGTCCAAAGTCCTACTAAAAGGGGCAGGACATAGGAAGGGTCATTTGGCAGTATTGGTGGCTGGGAAGCTGGTGAGGGATCAAGTCCTAATTGCAGCACTGACTTGTTCTTCTGCCTGTTCACTCTGCAGCCTCCCTGAGCCGTAAGTAGGAGATAGAGACATCAGGCACGGCAGTGTAAGGGGAACTGGCCATTCAAATTAAGGCAGCACTCTGCTTTTCTCTGTGTTCCCTCGTGATTATGTTTAAAGGTCACTTGGGGTTCAAACTCCAACTTACAAGAAAGAGTATTTTAATGTACTTGTTCAGGGTGCTGCCCGAGGGACAAGCTTTTGTGCTCTAAAACAGTGTAATACTGTTGAGAGCAAAGAGGTGATCAGCTGGTGTCTGAGGACATCTCATGGTACATTTCCAGCCGCGCTTTTTCAATTTGTGCATAAAAAGTTGAATGGAAATGCCAGAAATTCGAAGAAAAATAACCAGATTTTGCAACAAAAAAGTGTTTATGTGGAAAAGTTGCAATATTGAGAGAGAGAATCTGTCTGTATGTTTGTCCTTCGATTTTCTCGAGAAGCATTCATCCAATCGACTTCACACTTGGTGGGTGTATTGCTGAGGACCCAAGGGAGTCCGGTGTGGAATCTGGTGCAGTCTGGTCAAATATTGACAGCATAACACTTTTTGGCTTGTAAACTTTTGAACCATGAGTCTCAGAAACATTTTTCATGGATTCTGTGGGTCCAGATTAACCTTACCATATAAACCACACCCATTTACATACATTACATACATTTTCCACCATTTTTGTTTTTTTTTTCTTACTTTTGCAAATTGGATTGGATGACCATGACAAATTTGGTGCAATTTGGCCAATAAGTCGCACTGAAAGAATTTCTGTCTGTCCGTATGTATGTCCTTCAATTTCCTTCACAACTGTACATCCGATAGACTTCACACTTGGTGGGTGTATTGCTGAGGGAGTGCAGAGTCGAATTAGGTGCTATTTGCCAAACTTAAAATCTTTAGCCTGTAATTTATGAACCCCGAGTCTCAGAAACAAATCTTTTTTTTTCCATGAATTGTGTCCAAATGTGTAAGCTGTGAGTTCTCTTCTCACAGGAGAACAACTGCCCCCAAAATAAGTACAGAACATGAGGGAAAAAAATACTTTTCAGATTTGAGATCAGATATCAGAGTGATCATGACAAATTTGGTGCCATTTCTTTAAGCGTGAAGTCAATCGGATGAGCACTTCTCGAGCCCCAGGCACACACTCTGATTGGTTACTGCACTAGCACACAATAAAGACTGACGGAAAGAAATTCTTCAAATACACCTTGACACTGTGGTCCCTGCTCCTTCTTGTACTGTATTACTGTCATGCTGCCACCCACTTTTATCTGCCTCTAGTTCACCACAAAGCCCTAAAAGAGGAAGGAACAAAAAAGAGCACGGTGTCGTAGGGGTGTACATGACTGCAACAGCCCTGGTTCAAGTCCAGAGGGGGCCCTGGCCGCATGTCACCTCCCCTTCAATAAATCATAAAGGCTGATAAAACACCAGAGGATACATGAGGGTCAGAAGAGAGAAATTCATTCATTAAAAAAACACCATCTTAGGTGGGAAGTAACAGTGAAATGCTGCGTTACTCATGCTCCATTAATTATATAATCTTGTCAAGTCCTCATGAATATTTTCACATAAAGCACTGATTTATATTTCTGAAAATATGTGCAATATTTATTAAATGGGGACGTGGCTTCCGTCAGAGCTTCAATAGTTCAGGGTTTTGTGCCAGCTGAGTGCAACCCGCCTCCTATGGGAGCCCTGGGATCTTTCGGTGATAAACTGTTGGGAAGGGAAGGTGGCAGGCGTGTGAAGAGCGGACGTCTCAAGGGTACAAACACGCCCCTTCCACTAGACAATGCATCAGGCTGTAAGAGAGCTTCAACTTAAAATGCTCCAGAGGACTAAACATCATGAATTCACATTGTGTTTTTGTCTTCCCTCCCCCAGGACACCGCCTTGTGGTGTACTGTCCTCGTCATGTACTGAACAGCATGTGAATTGTTGCTTTACTTGCCCCGCTAACATCTCTAAACTCCAGCGGAGACAGAGGGCAAGGCCACAGCCCCGGCCTGGTGTTTGTGGTCAGATGGAATGTGAACTCCGGGTGAGAAAAAAGAGGGGAAGTAATAATGAGGCATCCCCCCTCTGCTGGTTGTTTGTTTGGACAGACCGGCTGTCTCACAGCACAAGCTGTGGATGGAATACTAATGGATATGACTAATGATTCTCTCTCGCTTTCTCTCAATGCCTTCCTACTCGACTCTCTTCTCTCACTCCTCCTTCTCCGTTCCCCTCCATGTGAATGAAACTTTTAACTCTCAAGTTGGGGATCCAAAATGCATCATTCAGTCATAACTAAAGGGACCGCTTTGACCAAGGCTGGCAGGGTTACAATAAAAATGCATTCTGATGCAGTACTACTTACCAGTTGAAAATGTAGTCAGTTACCTAATTCATTTATCAGAATATTAACGTAATGTAACTTGATTACTGTCCCTTACTTCTGGATTACCTCAATGCTAAATCTGGTGAAAATGTCTTGAAAATCTTGTAGTGTGTGTATGTTTGAGATTAGAGAGAAGAGAATCTCTGAAGCTTTCACAGTTGGTCTGTGCAGCTAATTTTAGCATTTGTTCTATATAGCTGACATTAGCTGTGTGTTTTATGGATGATTACAGAATTTTCACAGCTGAACTTTCACTGTACAGATGTAGTTCCTCTTTTCTGATTTAATGACAAATTAATGGCGAAATTTACACCCAGTGAAGCATTTTTTTCACTAGGGGACATGATAAGGAATTGACTGAAAGATTAGCTATGGTTTCACTGAGGCCAGAGTGGTGGTGTGAGACTTGCGCCGTGTTGTAATATGTGTGCACATTCATTACCCAATTTTAAATACATGTATCCGTAGTCTCATTACATATTTTTTTCTGTAACCGCAATGGAATATAGTTACTTGGTATCCTAATTACATAATCCTGTTACATGTGTTCCATCACTCCCCAAGCCTGGCTGTGACATGCACTTGCATTTCAAGGTATGTAGGGCAAATTACTAGTGCCTGACAGAACGTTTTCTCCCTCTGGGCTTTGTCGAACACACCCCCACCCTTACTGATCCTGGTTACTAATCACTTATTGGTGGGTGGACATGAAACTATCCTCTGTGCTTGCGACCATAGAGTGGGCCCGTCTAATCCTCTGCGCATGCATCCATCTGAGGTGTTTAACTTTCCATATCGTGCTTTCTCCAGAATGTGGTGCCTCGAGGGAGGAGCAGGAAGACATCCCAGAGTTGCACACACTCTCCACTGGGCCAGATTAAAACCTGCTGAGATTCAACCAAGGATTAGACATCCCCTTTGGCATTAGGATGCTGTACAAACTGTTTAAAATTATTTTGGTATTAAGTATTGAAGATTTGGCCCTTTAAGCAGGCTGGTAACCACTGTCTGGCCTAATAAAAAAGGGCTGCGAGAACTCAAAGGAAGAGATTTTCTACCCTAATAATACTGAATCAGATGAAGTGAGTATTGGATTTCTCTTTCATGTGATCACTGGACTTAAAGTTACCATGAACCGGCAAGTGGAGCGCTTTTTTCCTGTAAAACAGCCAGTTACAGAGGAATATTAATTGCTGTCTAAAATACCCAAGAGCACTGTGCTTTATGCCTTCATTTGCAGGATGGTTGGGTGTACAGTCTTTCTAATTATGTATCTTCACAGTCTTCTACTTCAACAGTTTTACAACAAACTGAAACTTTCTTGATTTGTAAAATTATCTTTTAAACTGACAAACATCATATTAGCTGACTCTTCCTAGACTGAGGGTTCCCAGTGACCGCAGCCAGACTGGGACCAAAGCAGCCAGACCAACAGAAGTCAGTCTGACGACACAGCTAACCAAGCTAATGATGGTTAGTGGTTAACAAACTCACTTTCACCACAAGCAAATTTATTTTTCCATCAGGAAACTAGGAAGACGGCGAAGTCTGGTTCTGTTGCCCACTAACCACAGCTAACAGTTATAGTTAGCTAATTTAGGAGCAAGTAAGCTCAAACGATCTGTCTATCAAGAATCTCTGTGATTAAATAACCAAGAGTTGAAGCTGTGCAGCTGGAGGACATCAGAGGCAAACCAGAAAATACTTCCTCTATAAAAATGATCCAGTTTCAACCAAATCAGCGACTGCATTTATAACATTGTGCTTTATTTGTACAATGAGGCCCGACCCCCAGAAACACTGTTTTCTCCTTCCATGCCGTGTGAGAAATGTTTCCCTGGAGGCAAATTTAGTGGCACCCCTGAGTGCAGGATAAGTCATCAACCGTTTTTAACCATTTTCCAGAAAAAGAGAAACTCTAAATACCAACACCAGAGAATATCTGCAACTTTTTTTTGTCATTGTTGGGCCACATACTGGCGTGTAAGTGACGTGTAGCACAGTACACATGCGATAAAAACTCTTAAAGATCAATTTTGACCCCATGGGAACTTTAAAACACAGCCGGATCTCATGATAAACTATGCAGACCCTTCTAATCAGAGAAGTTTGTCACCCCAGCGCTACATTACCATTAGCAATCCAATTAGCAGTGAGATTGGAATGGAGACACTAAGTGGCAGACGGTGTTCCACAGCGAGGCTCACGATCAATTTAACTTTCCATTCAACATCAGTGGCCACATCATAACAAATCCCAGTGAGTCAGTGTGTCCTGCTGCCATGTGGCTCTCAATGTTTTTTTCTTTTGTCCCCCCCCCTTTTATACCCCACACACTCTTTACACCTAACAAGAAATTCTATCCGGGAAGAGATGATTATAAAATTGCAAATAACTCTACTGGCCTGGTCGAATCCACTGCCAGCGACGAAGCAGCCAAAGAGCAGCTCTAAATAAAATGAGATTGCATTGATTGAGACAATAGATTACAGCATTTAGGCGATGCTTTGGCAGCATATTGGCTGTATGTTATTTAATAGTCCCTTCTGGGTTTACCTCTGAGCCATTTAGTAAGGTTCTACGATGGGAAGAAAGTTTTACAAGTCGATAACGTGGCTGACTTTTATTTCTGTTGCACCTGTTATCATTAAGAGGAGAACTACAGGCAGGATGACCAGATGGTCAATTAAAAGAAGATTTATATAAGTAACTATGACTGAAGTCATATAATACTAATATCCAAATGTTTCAGTTGTAAATACAGCTGAAGTGGCAGTGTTTGTCCAGCTCTCAGTTTCTAGATTTCTCTCTTTTCCTCTGATGACATGGTACGTGAGAGAGACAAGCTCATCCCTCACTTCATTAGAGGAATACAAACACTACCCACTCCCCTGTGCTTCACACTCTGCAGCCTGCACACACACACACACACACACACACACACACACACAAACACGAGGGGTGAAGAAGCCCCCTCAGGACCTATATTCCCTGTATGACATTTGCTAAAGATACACAACTACTGAGTATCCAAAGCCTCGGCTGTATACTGCAGGAACTGCTTGTGCAATTTTGCTCATTAGTTCCTTATTAACATACCATGCACACTTAAAGCTGCTCTGATCAATATTTTTAAATCAAGTGTGGGTCAAATGACTAAGGCTGACATGAAAAGGGGAGCTTGACCAATGAACTCACCAACCATGCAGAGATTTATAGCTGGGGTCGATATGTTGCAAGCCACAAGTGAGTCTCACGTCTTTGCAAGTTGAGTCCTGAGTCCTAAACTAGGGGTTTCGAGTCCAGTACAAGTAATAATTCACTCTTCACCAAAGGTAATGCCATTTTAACAACAGAGCCTCAACTTATCGTTCAACTTCAAATGTCAAAGCTGGATTTTGTTGTGTCTCTGACTGTAATTTGCATATTGAAATTTGTTTTTCGTTGACCACCTTATGTCCTACAAACACAGTATCTCCACAATGTTAAGATGGCAACATTACAGTTTCAATGTTACCATTAGTGCTGAAATGTTGCAACGTAACAGGTGTTTTATGGTATTTTTGCAGCGTATTTTCAATGTCCTCTGCAGGACTTTTCCTCTACTTTATACAATGATGTTGCTGCAGCGTTGTTTAAATGTCACATCTCCAAAAAGTGGTCAAAATGTTGGGACAACATACCAGCAACGTTTAAAATAACCTGTCCTGGCGACACCACTCTAGAATTTCACTAGTTTTGCGTGTTGCAAAAGTTACATTGCAACTATACCCCTGCAACGATTGTGCATTGGTAGGACAGTTTTTGTACATGAAATTCCTGCAACTTCGTTGGATTCTGTCAGATTGGTTCAAGAAAAGTGGATCTGGGGAATTAAGTGCTGACTTGCTGGGAATTAATAGAATTACTGTGAGCTGATTCAGGAAATTAATTGGTTAGTGGCACACTTTTTAAACAACATACTTTTTTCATCTTTGAAGTTGGGGGAAGTCCAAGTGAAGTCCCTATTCATTCGTGTTCAAGTCCATGTCATGTTCAAAGTCTCTTTTCCACAACTATTGTTATCAGGGATAATGCTACATAATAGCTTTTCTAACTAATCAACAACCTCATACCATATTATCATTTATGATGTCAATAGACAACAATTTTGGAACTTGTGTAACAACATTTTCTCCAACTTTTCGCCTTGTTCCAACTCCAGGGTGCGTTCACATGAATTTTCCCAGTCAGGAACTAATTTTTTCCAATATTCCGACACCACATGAATACAGGATGACAGTCTTAAGCTCATTGTTTTGGTCTAACAGGTTTACAGCTCCTGTCAACCTCATTTTCAACATTTTTTCTTTTTTCAATTGCCCAGTGCCAAACAGCATGACAAAGTTAGCGACTATCTGGTGAACATGGTGCAGCATCTTGCAACTAAATAGTCATATTTCCCTCAGGAGTTGTAGAGATGTTGTTGACAGAGAATAAATGAATATGAATATTGGATTTACATTCATCAGGTGGAAACAAACACAATTCCATATAAATGCTAATGTTGCGCCTTGTCTACTCGATGTGTGAATAAACCCCTGTTTGCTAACACGTTTGCTAGCTTAATAAGTGTTGTGTTCACAGCTTGCTGGTCTGCCCCCACGTGGCTAAAAATAAATTAGAGCAAGCTTGACACTTGTCAGGGTTTTTACAGCTTTTACAGCAAACTTTTGAAACTAGTGAATGTGTATCTTAATATTTGACTATATTACATTAGGATTTTTAGGTTGCAGTTTTTAAGACTGTAACAGGAAACCACTGATGTACATTCATTTCTGTATGGTAAGAAAATCAGTTGGCAGACTCTTTAAACCAGCAATACACCAGTCTACATGAATAGGTGGGATTTTAGGTTGTATTTTTTAAAACTGTAAGAAGCAGCCATTGATTTGCATTCATTTCTGTATGGTAAAAAAACAACAGTTCTTAAAACTTGCTCATGCTGTGTAATCCACCAGTAAAAATACCAAGTCTACATCAATAGTTGACCATGTGACATCAGTATTTGCAACTGTAACAAGCAGCCATTGATTTACATTAATTTCTGTATGGTAAGAAAATCAGTTGGTGCACTCTTAAAACTTATCTTGTGTAATATTTGACTATGTCACATTAGAGTTACCTTTACAATATTTTCATATTTTACAGTGGATGCCTTTAATGTTTACATGATTTACAAAATATTTGGTCATGATGTAGCTACAGTGACTTGTAGTAAATGGGCGAAAACTTGTAAAATTACTAGTATGGTCTTTTAAATCTCAGTGTGCCACAGACCACACTGAAATACAGCCAAACACCAATTAAATATCCAGTCTTAAATTGTTGTATGTTTACTTTCATTTCAACATTTATGTTTTCGCCCTGTGAACTTTGCCCCCTCTTCTTTCAGTCACCTACTGGCAGAACTGGGATTCATGTATGTTTGTGCATATGTCTGTAGATTTGTGTGGGTGGTAGTGTGACTGAGTGGGACACTAATGAGCGGACTGATTACAGTGGAAAGCCTCGGGTTATCATTAGCTCTCCGAGGATCAAACACCAGATCAAGTCAACAGCAGGGTGGAGACATACAGGCCACAATTAGATATTTGTTTTTCCACAGGAAAAGTAGAAAATCCATCTGAATTTAAGGAAGGGAGTAAATGAGCATCTTTTTTTGAGGGGCTTAAACTCAACGGTGGAAGTTTGTTTCCGATCAAAAAGGGACTGAGAGATTCACAGCATCCTGAGCACTTAAGCACGAACACAAATCCACACAAGGCATTAGTAGCCCCATCAATGGGCTCCCTCAGACAATGGGGACCAACACCACACAAGAGGAACATTCTCTCATCACCGGCTTAGGGGGTTTTGCAGACAGCTTTGATTGTCTCGCCCCTGCCTGTAATGAGATAGCTGCTCGCTTGACGTCTCCATGAGAACGTCTGCGTTTCCACACATGACTATTAACCCAACAGCCTCAGGTGCCGCTCCCTCTTGCAGTGCCGTCTCATCGCCACAGCTGAGAGGCAAACTCAGGTAATTTAATGGCGAGCAGCTCTGCGTCTCCTGCAGGAATGTAGTTAAATGATAATTATACTTTAACACAACTATTTTTTTAGGTTGGGCCATTATTTTTTATCGGTTATTAAATACTGTATACCGTATTCACTTGGGAACACAACAACTTTGCTAAAACAAAATCCAACAGAGAAAGAATGAGTGGTCAGACGATTGGAAAGATTGTAAACAAGCTAATAAGTTCACCAAGTTACCTAAACTACTAAAAACTGAAAAAACTAAAACTGAAGTTATAAAGCCTCATTGCGCAGAATAACTGCATATGCACACAACTGCAGCAAGAAAGGCAGGTCAAAGTGCGATAGATGCCTGAGGAAAAAGACAACTTTTCAACTCTCCTCCAAGAGTTGCCAAGTGTCCACACCTCTGCACAACATCAGATCGCTTTCTGTTTCCTCAGAGAAAAGCACCATGCAGAAATGATTAACAGCACGTTGACAATAAAAGATATAAAAGGAGCATATTAATGAAGAGGTAAATTATAAGCTATTGGAATGATGTGCAATAGTAACACCGTTTGAGGAGCAGGATAACTTCCCACAAACAAGTAGCTGTAGGTGATAAAATAGGTTTGTTTGTATTACTGGTTGGGAAGGTATTCCTGCATTTTGCACACGACGCTGTTCTGATGTTCTTGATCCATCCATCCGATGGCAGCGTGCATTGATCTCCTCAGCAACACTTGCTCCCTTCAAATGTCCAATTTTTTTAATCTGCATTCATTTTGCATGTTGTCTGTGTTGCAAGTCACTCCACGCTATTTGTTGTCTCATGTGTCAATGGGGCAACTGAGCAGCACACCTGTTGACAGATGTTTGGCTGTTTGCGTGTCACTCATAGCACCTAAGGATATGACTGGCAGTGTGACAGCACGGTTAGGGTGGACCAGGAGTTTACCTGTCACTCGTTGAACGCTCCATCATCAAGGATATCATAGACTGTTTGTGAGCTGGACTTATTATGGGCTTTCATGGTGGTTTGCATTTAATGCAATTTAACTATCAAACTACTTTCTTATTGCTGCTGATGACTTTTTTACTTTTCAGAAACATTAAAATGTTTCAAAACAGGAGCACTGTGGGAGAGAAGGGTAAAAACAGGAGGGTTTTACCACTGAGTTGCATCATGGGAAGTGTAGGATATAGCGTATTTGGAGCTTGACCCATACTAGGAACTACATGTCAAGATATCTGAGCCTCAGCTGGTTGGAATCTGGTCATTCTTTTTTAAAAGATGTTACTTGTGAGTTGAAACCTGTATGATTGTTTCTGTTGGACTTGTTTTATCCCTTTCGCCATGTTCCCAGATCTCAGTAAAGACTAAACTAAATAATATACCAGAATGTAGCTCAACCTCTGCGCTATGTCTACAGCTGGATGCAATGAAGGATGGTTCCTTGACAGGCCTCTCTCCTGGCATCCCTCCCCTCCTCTTTTCTTCTTTTCCTCTCTTTATCCTGTCCTCCCTTTCTGTGGAGGCCCTCCGGACCCCATCAAGCCTCATTCTGTTCATCCCACATGTGAGGGGTCAGTGCGTACCCCACAAGAATAAACCAGCCACTCAATGTGAGAATCTTTGTGTATGTCCTCACTCCCCCACCCACCCCAACCCTCTTTTTCTCCCACTCTCCCTCTCACTTACTTGTGCCCTATAGACGAGAATTGGCTCCATTCACTGCGCTTCCCTCCCCCCTGGAGCGGACTTCTCAGGGCCCTAACAGCGCAATTCTATGCCTTATTGCTCCAGCCCCTCCATGGAGAACGGTCTCGTCAAAGCATTTGTGAAGACACAGACGGAAATGAACTGGCTTTGTGCTTGACATATAAGCGAGATCACGTGGTGGAGTCTGTGGGGCAAGCGTTTAACAAGAGAAAGGGGCAGAATGTGTAAAATGTCTCTTAAAGGCCTCCAAGTGGCCATCTTGGAAGGAAAAAATGTCAGGATGTGTTTAGAAACGAAGCGGTTTTATGAGTTTGGCCCTGCTGGCCGTCCTCCAGCTTAATCCACATTGTGTTCTGACTTCCTACGGACCAAAGCTGGTTTCTCAAGCTCATCTCCACCTCATGTTTAATCTCCCCCAGCTCTTTCATTAGGACCACACCATGTGTTGATTCTAAATAAATGAAGCGGACACCTCATTTCGAGCAAGAATGAGCCGGAGAAGGCTTTTGTCCGCAGCAGGAATGCCCATAAGACAGAGAGGAACACTGTTTGGCCTGACTAGGGTTGCTATACCAGTGCTGGAGAAAGCCATGGCAACGCAAGCAAGAAGAAGGTCTGCCGGACCACGTAGCGCTGATACAATACGGCTGCTCGTGGTTTGTCATTCCAGTCAGGCCTGACCCAAATTACGACATCCTGGGCAAAATGTGGCCCACTTCAACCAGCACACATGCACAGACATACTTAATTGGGCGTGCGTACATTTGGCTGATAGCGATAATAAACAAAACATATGGATGTTTGAAGTCTAATCACTGAGGAAACGGCCCTGTTAATGATTTAACACCACAGTCCATAGCCCATGGCTGCCGGATTATTGGGACACTCCAATTGTTTACCCAATATGTCTACAAGCCACTGTTCCATCTGTGGTTATAATTCTCTGCATTTTAAGCTTAATAGTCTTTTATGTTTTCATATGTTTATTATCTCCTATCAACAGCCTGAGGGAGAAATCTGCTTAAAATGGGAAGAGCAACAAAGAAGCGATTAGCACCATGTCTACAGAAGGGTAAAAATATGAAACAGTAAAGCGTAAATGCACAAATGCAAAACATTATTTTGATCACCAGAGAAAGTTAAACTGAGCTTCTTCGGCAACTCCACCCAAAGTTTTCTTAAAGTGAGATTTGAAATCAATGGGAGCACAACAGGGGTCGATACTGGCACCTCTGGAAATCGCATAAATCCCATCCCGCGGGAGAGAAACGCGCATCAAAAAATGGCCTTCATGTCATCTGAACTGTCTTTCTGCACAGCTGTCACTACCCCACACGAAAGCCATGCATCAGCAAGTGTGCACGCAGAAGAAGAAGAAGAAAAAAGCCCACTTACTTTATATTGGAGGTCTGGTAGTTGTATATCAGAGCTTGAAGAAGTTTCTCTAGACTCTTTTCATCTGCACCTCTGCCCCGCTGCCCTGCCTCTCCAATACTATTTCTCTTTGTGGGCTGAGCATGCGATAGCTGTGTAGTTTTTTTTTTTTTTCTTTTTTTGTGTGTGTGTGTTGCATGGGGTGAGGGGAGGCGGAGGAGGACAGTGGGTGGGTGGGTGTTGAATGCCGGGTTTCCTGACTCGTGATCAGGAGCTCATTACCCGCAAGGTCACTCCAGGGACGCCCCTGCCTGGCACTCACCGAGACACCAGAGAGAAGATGTGAGATGGACGATGAGAAAGAGAAAAGACAGAGAGCAGTTAAGAGCCAAAGTGCCTGGGAGCTCTGTGGGGACGGGGAGAAAGAGCTTGAGAGAGGCACAAATACATATAAACAGCAGGAGAAGGAGGGAGACAGTGAGAGACAGTGATCCAAATGCCAGCAGAGAGGCAGACATTAGGAAGGTGAGAGAAAACACAACAACAAAATGCGTCTGTAGGAGCCTTGGATGAGCCCACAGAGCGAGGAGCAGCAGCCCAGTCAAACCACGCAGAGTTATATAAAATATCTTGTTGATCCATGGAAAAGAGAGTCAGGCCACAGCGATCAATAAAGTATTGACAAACACCAGCTGGGCACTGGATTTGTTTTTCAGCGTTTCATATGGGCCTGAACTGCAAAAACATGTTTACTGTGACATGTGAGTGACGTCTGATGGAGCTGTCTCATAGTGTTTTTGGCGCTCGATAAGATGATTATGTGACTTTGTGTTTTTTTTTTTTTTTTTAAAGAAGATCTTGATCCTTTTGAGATTGCACCGTTACAGTCACCAAAACCTGCTTTTCATGACAAATTATAACGAGATGAATATATTACATTTTCAATTAATGGATTAAACATTAGTTTATAAATAATGAAAATCCTTCCAGCTTCATATTGCTTCAGCCATGCTGTGTGTTAGCTGGCTTGCTAACATTAGCCACTGGTGAGCCTGTATTTAGGAACTATCTGGGTTTTGTTCAGGCTTGGAGGCCGTGTGAACTCAGTGGATGCAACTTGTGTTACAGTCGCTAGATGGTCAGTTCATAAATCCTCATAGGCTGGTTGCTTTTTAAACCACAGAGGAAGAGTCCAGAGCCATGAGGCTGCCTTAGGCATAAGGCTGCTTTGAGCTAAATGCTAACATGGCAACATGCTCGCAATGGCAAAGCCAACATGCTGATGTTTAGTAAGTGATGTTCACCATCTTTGGCATGCTAACAGTTGCAAATTGGCACTTTGCACAGAGCGCATTTGAGGCTGATGGGAATGTAATGTGGGTCATAAAACAAAACACACTGAAAGCATCTGACACACAGCTTTTGAAGTTCACCTATTGTTTTAAATGGCAGCGCACGCACCAAAAGCATTATGAGGTGCATTAAATCACCTTTAAATCCCAAATCATCAAGGACCCAGAGACTAAAGCTGTTTTTTCTTCCTGTTTGGAGATGATTACCAGATTTTTGCCAGAAGAAAAGTTAAAGGTCGGTACAAAATTTCAAGGCAATTCATCTCATACTTTTCGAAAAACTTAAGTCAACCACAGGGTGGCTTTAGAGAAAAAGTCAACCCCCTCCATGTTAGCAGATGGGACACTGGCCAAACTAAAAAAAATAGTCAAGGTCCAACCCTGATCACTGCTGCGCAGACTCCAAATGACGTCACCAGCACTCGGCAGCACTTGTACGTGGGGTGTTTTGAATTAATTTTTGTCCAGAGGGAAGTGGAGATACGTCATCCATCTTACAGTCTACGATCTGTACCAACGTGTCGCACCGTCTGACCAACCAGTATCACCGTCTATTTACAATCCACCTAAAAACATGACAGATGACCTTTGCTGGATAACTAGTGATGAAATCAGTAATTTTCCTGATGACTAATTAGTAAAGCAATTTACTTTTTCCAATAAATACCTGATTAGAAATTGATCACATTGATTGACTATATTTTTCAAACTTGCCCAATAATGATTTTCTGTTCAACCAATTGATTACGTGGCTAATTGTTTCAGCCTGGAACAAAAACACCGCAGTTCAACTTAATTATAGATCAGAGAGGCTAATTTATCACCAGGCTAAAGTAAACAAGGTGTAAACATTTACAAGGCAACAGATAACTATTAAAATCAGGCTAATTTTAATTGCCGAATTTGATTATTTCTAATTAAACTCATTTGTACAGTCAGCTCTTCTCTGTGGCCAGATATCCTTTTAGAGGCAGTGCGGTAATAAGTCGTGGATACTCTCAGGGCGTTTGGAGCGGCAGATGGCTGGAGATGACCCTATAGAGCGGCTCTGCTGCCGCTGGACAAGCCTGGATTGACAGATTATAGCACACACACCCAATCAATAAAGTGTACCATTAGTTCTGTCCACAAAGCCTTGTGTACAATACTGATGTCAGACCGCCTCTGTAAACTCTCTGCAGTCCACACACAGAGAAATGGCCTTATATTTCACCTTATAAGGCTGTCTTTCCCGGCTCGGGTTATTGATTGAGTGCCTGGCACAAATTCACTCTGTACCAGAAAAAAAAAAACCTCAGAGTGCCAAAAAAGCAGCTCTTTACCTCATAATTATTAGATAACACATTTTAGTGCCTGAGTCTATTGTTAAGGTGCTATTCAGAGCCATTCACAATGTGATTATAATGCACCATTTCAATACTTTAATGGTCGTTTCAAGGTGGGAGCACATTCAAAAACCATTAGACAGCGTGATGGAGGTTCAACATTATTAATTCAACCAGAGGGTCGAACATTAGCATTAATGGCCCCCAGTGGTCAACTTTGTTTTTAAATCTAATACCAGAATCTTCTCATCTGAGCTGTTTTTAAGTTTCAATTTAGACGAGTCGAACCTCAGCTTCTTTTGACAAAAATTCTTGAGGGAGCAAGCAAAGTCTTTATAAGCAAATAGCATTAAAATGACGCTGGATTTGAACATTTTCCTTTAAAAGAGTGGTTCAAAAAGTTGAGGAACGTTTCTTTCTGCAAGGCCACTCATAACATGATGTTTGGAGCGTCTGTATTTTGAAAAGTGAAAGAAGCTCTCTGCAATGGCAGGTTTTAACTGAAGTCATGAGCATAACGTCCGGTTGCTGAATTAAAATAAGAAGAGCTGTATCGCAGTCTACTTTGGAAACATTTCTTTTCCACATGTGAAAAACTGCAATATACTGTGTTGAAATTAATTTTTTTTTGTTTTTCAGAGTGCTTTACAGAGTCCTTGACCAAGAAGCTTGGATTCAAACGTCATTCTTGCCTTTGGAAACAGCAGTTGAGCAAAAAATATCACCACGAGAGGCTGTCAATCACATAACCTGATCTTCCTCAGATGATGGACTTTTCCCCCATGCATTCAAAGTTTTTAAGATACGCTTTCTTTCTTTCAATGCACGTAAGTATTAATTAAATATTCTCGATTTCCGGATATGTAAGGTCTGCCTTTGTGGTTTTGTCATGTCAAAATAAGAGCATGATTTCAAGCCGATACCTATTTTTTTCTGACGCAAGAGTCAAGTTCAAGTTATTAGTCTGCTTTTCACTGTGCAACGTCTTGCAGGTTGACATGAAACAGGGTGACAGAAGGGTGAGGAGGTGAGTCGTGAGACTTGCAGATTTCAAGAGGCAACCAGTTGTTCAACCGCAGGTATTCAAACTTTAATTTCCAAAAGCAGAGCAACACGTAGCGTGTTTTCAAAGCCATCAAAGAAGTGCTGAGTTTAAAAAAAAAGTTGCATTTATCAAGCAATACACCAGCAGCAAAATAATGCATTAGTTAGTGAGGAGCCTTTAGGCTGTTTGGTGCATCTGCCCCAGAAAGATATGTCCTCATCTGAAGTCTAAATTAAGGTAGAAACTAGAAATGAAAGCATTGATTTTTGGACAAGAGAACAAAGCTGAGAAATTATAAACATCACTTCAGAGCACACATGGCCAAACGGCATCAAAAGTGATAACTGCGGTAGTTTAGTCCAGTGTTTCTCAACCCTGGTCCTCAAGTGTCCTGCCCTGCATGTTTTAGATGTTTCCCTGATTCAGACCTGATTCAAATGATCAGCTCGTCATCAAGACTCTGCAGAAGCCTGACAACGATCATTTGAATCAGGTGTGTTGGAGCAGGGAAACATCTAAAACATGCAGGACATGCAGAGATGAGACTGTGGACTTGATATTCTCCTATAAGTGAATGAAAATAAACTTACAGCAGGTCTATTCAATTACGTTTGCATTTCATTTGTCTGACCTGTGAGGATAGAAATTTAAATGTGTAAAGCAATGCATTTTGCATATAAATATTATGTACAAAAGTACAAGAAAAAAAACAAAGCACCTTTGTTATCCTAGATTAGAAGTAGTTTGTTGTTTTAATTAGCACCGTGTTGGTATGTAACATCATTTTTCCTTCAGTGTGACTCTCATAAATTCCCTCTGCTTAAACAGCCTGAGGTAAAACTTTAATAAAGTGTCTCTGCTTAACATCAGACGTAACCAATGAACGGTCTAATTAGCCTACTAATAAAATGATGGTCTTCTAAACCTGTAAAATTAGAAAGTTAAAAGGATATCTAAATAAAATCACAATTATATACTCTTTTTCACATTCATAAATGGTCAGAGGGACGGATTGAGGTCAATAAATGTCTGGATTCAGCCTGCGAGTCTGATACACATTAACTTGTATAACTTCCCGCTTTCTGCTCCAAGAGCATCATGGGTAATGAGGTCCTGTAACTACAAGATATGGTCATTTGGCCCCTAATTATATTCTGTAGTTACTGCTTCATAACAGAGGTGAGACCGAGTTTTACAAGTCACGAGTTAGGGTGACCATACGCCCCCGTTTTCTGGGGACTGGCCACCAAAACCTGAAATAATATTTTACGTGGCGAGAAGGACCAGGCAGCAGAGCCTACAGGATGACGTCTAAACTGGATTGTTCTTGTTTTGGCTGACAGATGAAGCTGCTCCCACTTGGTCGTGCAGAAAACTGTTGCGGGAAACTCAGCCAGTTTTAATATTTGGTTCATAATTTACCACTAACCATAACGATTTACAGAGTACAACTGTTGCATTTACCATGGTCAAAACAGGAATTGTCCTTTTCATTTAGTAAATAATAACACTGGATATTTTCATAATATACTGAACTGGAAATTTTTGGGAACCACTGCCTTATCACAAGTGAGTCTCGAGTCTTTGCACTCAAGTCCTAGGTCAAGTCCCAAGTCCTAAACTTTGAGTGTCAAGTCTTAAATAAGTCATAATGCAACAGATTAGTTGTTAAGCTAATGTTATCTTAGCATTAGCACACTAAATATGTTAATATTAGCCTCAACTCACTATTTTTTTTGTGCAACTTCATATCTTGAACAAAGTTGGCACTTGTAGCTTCTCCTTTGTTGACCACTGCATAGTTTCTGTATGTGAATACTGCAAGAATGAGTCCTAAAGCCCAAAAATGAGTTAGCATATTAGCACTTCTGGCTCCCTCGTCTGGAATGTATTTTTGGTTAGATGCCTGAAATACGGTAAACATAAAATCTTAAATAACATAAGGGCGTAAGTACCCCACACATGGACTTTGAGGCTTTTACGTGTCTTAAAAAAGGATTTTGCTAACAAGTGGCTACATGAGTGGTTGATGTCGACATTAAACATCATCAAACCTTAAAAAGTGAGCATCAAAATAAAGTCGCAACAATATGTGCTCCAACCCTGTACATAAAAACAGAGAATGAAAGTGTTCCCAGCCTCTATTTGTCTGACTGCAGACTGTTTTTTTTTAATAATTACCCTGCAATTTAAGTCCATTGTTCATCTGTGCTTCCCAACCCTTGGATGTTACCTCTGTGACAGAGCGAACACTGCAGTTAAAAATGTTCGGCATCATGTTGCACTGTTGGGGATTTCAACGCCAGGCCCATGATGGCCGGCGATTAGTATGACTCATACCCCCCTGCTGATAACGATATACCATTCCACTGCTGCCGTCTCATATTCAGCTCATTAATAATACATTTCATCCATTTTAACCCCCCCGTCAGCCCTCTTCTAAGTGCGCGATATGCTATAGTGCCGTCCACAGTGAGTTTCTCCAATGATATCATATCCCTCATTTGATTAAATGAAATATGACTAACGATGAAAAAATGATGCAAAAGGATCCTCGATGGCGTGTTCCAAGGGTTGATTTTCTGCTGTGCTTCTGGAAGCACAAAAGGAGACCCGGAAACCAGTTTACACAGATATAAAGGGGTTTGAGTGAAATATGATCTTTAAATTGAATCAAACGGCTCCCTCGTTATTTTTACTCCTTTCAAACTGGCTGCTGTCATCGTGAGCCTGAACAGAGCCGGGGATGAAGTCGCTGTTAAGCCCCACTAACCCTGTTCGGTGATTTTATGTCCACCGGCAGCCCAATAAGAAGACGGCAGCGACTGGGCCTGTCTGCGGTGAGAGTCTGATGAAACCAAATGAAATCAGGCTGTCGAAGTCTGCCACGGCATTTTCTTTCAGGCCTTTTTTTTTCCCCTCTGCCTCTCCACACCATTTTTCCTTGACAAAAAAAAAACCACCACAAAGTATCCCACACAGATGAGAGCGCCAGGAAATGGCAGAAAAGTCATTTTTCCACACCGTTTTTTTTTTTGTTTTTTTTAAAGCAAGCATTCAATTTGTGCAACATGTCCGGGAGGAAATGGAGATTGAATTTATGGCTGTATGAGAAGGAGGAAAAATAGCTGTGTCTGTGAACATCCTCCGAATTCACTCAAAAACTGTTGAGATATAAGATAATCGTACACAGCGTGTGGGAACCTCCCGCCATAATAACATGTTCCTGGATCGAGGGCAGGCGTGGACTTTCTCTGCTGTTATTTTCCGCACATTTCATTCAGCAGACAAAGACGGAGCATGAGGACAAAATGTCTTGACTGTGTGATTCACAGAATGTACCCTGCTAGGCCGCGAGTCATGTCAGACACGGGACAAAACACACATGCACACGCACACACACACACACACATGCTGAACATCTGCGAGGCCATGACCGCCATTTAAATCTGTATCCGGCTAAATACTGTATCCAGCTGTCGACAGAACACCTAATGAAACAAGTCAAGTTTATTTATATCGACCTTAATCACAAGTTTGTCTAGAGGGCTTTGAAACACCCTTGATTCAGACTAAAGTACGCCATAAAAAAAACCTTATCAGACCTCAGGATATAAGATATAAATGTATTCTAGCACAGTTATCTGTTCAACAGTCAGTAACATAACCGAACAACATTAAAGTAATGATTACTTTCTGTTACTTTTGGATTACCTCAATATAAAATCTAGTTTATAAAATAGTTTTTAGCTGACGACTATTTTCATCACAGATTAATTGGTCAATTATTTTCTCAATTAATCGATTAGCTGTTTGGTCCATGAAATGTCAAAAAATTATCTGTAAAAAAAAAAATCAATCCTCAAATGTGTTGTTTTGTTTATTGTAAGAGAAGAGTAAAGAAACCAGAAACTATTCATATTTAACAAGCTGAAATCTGAGAATTCTGACTTTTTTTTTAAGTTAAAAAAAGATGCAGGTTAATTTAATAGTTGATTATTAAATTAATTATTTCAGCTTCAAGTGTTTTATGGTCATTGTTTGGTTTATTAGTTTGTCCCGCTGGTTCTTCCTTTGTTGCTGATCGACTGATAATTGATTCAAAGACAAAGAAATGGCAAAATTTCCACCTGGGGAAAGTATTTTTTTCACTAGAGGCCATGATAATGAGTTAGCAACTGTGTGTGCACTGTGCATGGTAGTGTATTTTAAAATTGTAATCCTACTGATAATCCCCATTTTTACTAAACGTATCTGTAATCTGATTACATATTTTTAATCTATAACAGTAATTACCTAAAACTGCAGTTACCTGTCTTTGCATCCAGATTATGTAATCCCATTACATGTAATATATTACTCCTCAAACCTGGTCCTGGTTGGTACACTACATGTTCTGAAAAGACAGAAATAGCAGTTGTAGGAGTGATTACAATATAGAAAAAAAGACATTTTGTACTACAATGAATAATTTTTCAAAGGACAAGTAATACAGAAACACAGAATTACCCATAATTATTTATACTTAAGCCCCTACACTCCCCGACATTAACAGCACTCGTTATTTATTCCTGTTCTTTGGCTTTAGCAGGTCCTTTAATTCCACTGCTGACGCTGTTAAAATTATGGACTTTGTTGTTTTATGGATCTCTGAAAGCAGAACTTCAATCTCTGAACTCATAAAGTTTTTTTTTTTAACTGTTTGATGTCACTTTCATTAATGAACACTTCTTGACATATAGGGCAGGAAGTGTCGCCTTAAATGGTGTTATTGGTGAATTAATTATGCTGATTAACTCATGAGCGTGCACTCAAATGCACACGCATCGTCGTTACACACTCACATGATAAAAAGGGAAAGTTCAGATAAGAATGCGCAGGACTTCTCGCGTGCAGCCCATTGATAAGTGCAGCTTTAATTTGATTCAGATTTTTCAGTGGACCTGATAACTGTAACTAGAACACGAGAACAACACAAACACCTCGGCGAAGTCGATTCCCATCACGAATCTTTATGAAAGCACCACCTTTACATCCTGATGAAGTTTATGGCTCTCATCTATTCAGCACTGTTGAGCATAATGGGATGCCGTAATGAACGGTATCCCATTATGCCCATTTAATTTCACAAGAAGCTCACTTTCATTAATAAAGCATAAGCTCTTGGTTGAATATTAATATTTATATGCCTGCGCCCCAGCTAATAAAAGTAAAGAGATTTTTTACTTTCCAAAGACCATCCCTCGGTATTCCCCGTGGAACGCGATCGGCACGTTTGCTTTTTCTGTTGTTGTTGTTGTTGAGCGGCTCGCGACTTCAGGCGGGACTTTTTCACATTTTCACAAGAAGAAGAAGCAAAGGTTTACCTCAAAATGCTTCTAAGACTGCAGCTTCATTTGTTATTCAGGCCTTAATGCTGTATTTAATCTCCATTTAAAGTCCATCTGATGCTAATTAGTCATCATACCCTTGTAGTGTCAGCGGCGTAATGGTGAAAATGTATTGATTAGCAAAGATAATCAGACTGAAAGTGGATGAATGCGGATTTATTAGCCTGATACTTTTGTATGATAATGTGGTTCCCTTCCTCGTGTTGGAAGCCGGTGATCCCCCAGGGATCTCAGAGGATGTCAAGTTTGCAGCTACTCTTGGGCGTCAGACGGCGGGAGCTCCTACCAGTCATACAAATGGAAATCTGATGCAGTACAGGGTTCATTTTGCTGCGCACAATGCCTCAGAAGTTTTTCAGCTGAATTTTAATGCGTCTCCAACCAGATAAATCAAACATGTCGTCCGCTATACTCATGTATTACCATGTCAGTGAAAGCCCCTGTCCTGGCCGTCCTGTTTGAACACTGCAGAACTTAATTTATGACTGACAATTAATCTGAAGGAGCCAAAACACTCCAGCGTGGCCGACGGAGCGTGACAGCGTTGGCGAAAAAACAGCTCTCGCCCGATTCGTCTCCCAGCCGACAGTCTGGCCCCGTCACCCAGCGTTTATCTGCCTCCATACGCTTCCCCCGAAAAACTCATTAATCTCTAATGGCTTAATTCTGTTTCCAGTATGGCCTGTGTATGTTCTCATTAATGGCTTTTTTTTCAGGTTTATTCTATAGAGCAGAAGCACGATTATAAAGCGTTTTTTCTTCAAAAAAAGAAAAAGGATTAGATTGGAAATAGAAAATGTACGTGACCCCTTCTTGTAGTTATTTGATGGTGAGCGCTGCACATAATCGAGCGTGATATCTGGTAGGAGGGATGATGACAGAAAATGAAAACGTAGAAAAGCTTCAAGCAAGTCAGAGTTCAAACAAAAATTATGAACTTGTGAAAGACACTGAAAGACGGGGCGAGTCAAGTTTGTAGAGGGCAAGGGATTCTTTGCCGGAGCTCAGTCGTTTGTCTGTAATTATGAGAAACATTCACAGCTGGGAGGAGAAAGAGAAACTTTTGTCATATCTGAGCAAAGTTGGATCTCTTTAAAGGGAAATTTAGGCACTTTTCATGTGCCAAATAAATAAATTCATCAGTGTATTGGTTGAGGAAGCTGTTCTTTCTGCAACAAGTGATGCCACATAGTTGACACCTATCTTGGATTTCTAGTTTCCACCTCTAGAAAGACAGTTGGCGTGCTAGATTGAGTGTTTTTGTCACCTAATGTTAGGACTGTCGCAATTTGAAATACCACACTATTGACAAGCCAGCCACAGGGGATAGCATGCAACCACAACAACAAGACGGTTCTGGACGGTTTGTGATCCTCGTCGTGAGCTCTGTGTGTGTGTGTTTGCGTTGCTGCTGCTGTAAATTCAGCCCTACTTCATAGACGTGCCCTGAAGGCAACAATACAGCTATGTGTGAAAAAGAAATGGTCAAACTGCATGAATTCATTTGCAGCATTGCGTAACTGTGACTAGCACCCTCAGGCTAACCTGCTCATAGAGTTTCCCACTGGACAGTGAGGTGAGATCCACAGAAGATTTTACACTCAGTGACACCAAATTACTTCAGTTTTCATAAACATAAATCCTAACAAAAGGATGGCGCTAATTCTGCATGCCGTGCTGTTAAGCCTATAAATTTATATAACACGCTGGATTAGCATGGAGCTGGTTGGGTTGGATGGCAGACATACAAACAGCAGGACTATAACCAGTCTTTGGTTACAGCTGAATAATAATGAATGAATCTCATGTCTGAAGTCGCTGCTGGCTTTTGAATATGGCAGACGCCATTTGCACCCAGGGTGGAGTAGCCCATGTGGCTATTTGCACCCAGGTGTATATAGCTTAGCTTGACAGAGGCAAGCACCCAGGAGTTTGTGGCCAACAACGCTATTTGCATGGATGTAAATAGCCACAGAGACAAACTAAGACCTTTTCCTAATTTGACATGTTTTATAAGGGGTCAGGTGTGATTAGTCGAATAGATGTTATGTGCCTATTTTCACCTGGGTACAATTAGACACTCTGTTTGAAGGCATAGTGCTGGGCTCACAATGATGGGTAGTGTCTTGCAAGATCGCCTATTTGGGAAGAAAACAATCAGCATTTCTTCATTTTCATTTCTTTATATCCTTCAGAATGAATTTGCTGCTACAAATTGACTGCACACTAATGTAACTTCCAGGACATCCACATGAAAAGTGTCAAACTTTCCCCTGAGAAAATTCAAAACTTCAAAAAGAGGTGATCAAATGCCAAAAAGGACGGTCCAGAAGTTGGTCTACCTTAAAAACTTTTTAAAACAAGACACGTAGTTCTGGTATTTTGTTCTCAAAAGTTGTTGGGATTATGGATTTGCGCTCTCCCCTTTGGGTATTTTCTCTGCGGTGAAATAAACACCGAGGTCTTCCATATTTCATTCCACTCTGAGCCTAAAATGCATTCCCCTTAAATTTCCAGGGTCTCAAAGACAAGTCAACAATTCAAACTTTTAGTTGTCAAAACAGACCAAATTTTCAAACGGAGAGGAAGAAAGCGGGCACATGAATTCATCTCTCACGCCCGGTAGCTTTGAGGCCAATTAGCGAGAAAAACTACAGAGACAGAATGAGGGCCGGAGCGAGAGAGGTGAGAAAAACTTAAATGACATATCATCTCCCCCCGTTCAGTTCTGTAAAAGTAACTTTGTGTCATCATCCCAAAAAAAAGAAAAAACACAGAGCTGTGTACTTGTGCTCGGAGCGTCTCGGTGTTCCTGGCAGTCACCTTTTACAATAGGATTAGTGCCAAGCTGAGTAGCAAAAAAAAAAAAAAGAGACAGGGGAGGGGAGGATAAAAACTGCCGGGGATCACTGCTATCACTGATGGAGCCTGAACCCCTGAGGGAGCACTCGTCTTTCTGTTTGATTTGTTCTCTGTCATCTAGTCTGTAGCCAGTGGGCTGGGGGCTGTTTGCTTGGCACCGCGCAGCCCTTTTATCTGCCGATTGAGAGAAAGAAGGCAGGGAAATAGCTCCGTGACCAAACACTGAACCTTCCGCCTCTGAGGGAAGGAAGCCAGCGCTGACCCGAGGACATCGGGCTCCGTCGCCACGTACCCGACGTCCCCAATGCTTTATGTGATGACGGGGGCTGTTTGTGCGTCTGATTCTGCGATGCAACTCGCTCTCGTGCTTTACAAAGATGACCCACCTGCGGTACTTAAGTGAATTTAGATAGAAGTCAATATCCTCATAATAAAACACCTCTGTCTCACTCCAGCTGATCACCAGTTGTCAGTGTTGGGAAGCTGCCTGCAGTCGCAATCGATGAGAAAACAAATTACCACCGGCAACCTCGCCAGAGGGCTGAGGAGAGAGGTTGAGCCACAGCTGCAATTCAACCCTGTTCCTCCCCTCTCCAAAAAAAAAAAAAAAAAGATTGAGAAATACTTTCAGTAATGAGACAGCATCTGGGCGATAGGGACCATATGCAAAAATGATGGATTTGTCTCGATTTTTTTTTTTCCACTCTCTCTTTAGCGGGACAGTTAAAGTGTGTGTGATTGGCACCGGGGGCCCCACGGCCTCATTTCTCCAGTCGCGGGCTTCTCTCCGAGTCGACCAAGCGTGTAAACACACATCAGCTTAGCGGGCGCCGGTCCTGCCCTTTGCAGGTGCTCACTGTCAATCCAGGAGGTGGTAAAGTAAATAAAAGTCCATCTGACAACACGGCTCGGACCATCTGCAATCAGCGCTCTGTGGACTGCAGGGTTCTTCCTGTTCTTCCTCGGTTGCTCACACTCAGAGATGGGCAGTATTTCACTTTCTAATATGAATTTAATTGCTTTTGAGTATTTTATAGTTTTTGTTTTGCTTGGCAGAAGATGTCATAAGAGAGCTTGTATCTGGGTATTTTAAATACTTATCATACACGTTGAATATGTCATTATATTCTCAGACAAGACACCATTTCATCTTAAAGTTTTAACTAAAACGTTCAAACTAAATAATTAGCCTATTCACTGACCTGTCCTGTGGGTCCAGCAACATGCTCATTGTAATCATAATCAAAGTATGACCAGTTATTGCAACTGAACTGGCAAATATGGTTACCAGCCGGAAATCGCCTCCATTATCCTCAAGTGTGACTGGCTATCTGTCGAGTGAGAGGAGGGACCTGAACGTTTAATTTGAACATTAAATTTTTTACAAGGTTCATTTTACTTTATGGATAATTTTACAACACTGGGTTGTATAATGAGATGTTATTTGTAGTTCCCTTTACGCTACTTTAGAAAACTAAAACCATATACAAAAAACTATATGCAGCAAATGGGTAAATAAAAACTAAATAATGAATTAAATATTGTGTCTTTTTAGGGTTTTAAAGACTGTTGTTCTGTGACTGGTCTTCCTTCAACTGAGCGGCTGACTTCTGATTAGTCCTCTGCTAACTTGAACGAGGTTAAAATTATTTAATCGTGTGGCTTCACCAGACTTCCCAAATGATGTCGGATCGTATACATTAAACCCTGATAGTGAAATTAGTCATTCCACAGGATGCGACTCTCCAAAAAACGTATCCGAACACTTCTTTCGCAGTGCAGGTCTAAGCGGAAAAAGTCTTTTTGGGCCGTAGAGCAGCGTGTTTCGATGTAATTCCAGATCTCTTCTTTGGGGCTTGGTGAGGATGGGCTAAAATCACCCAGCATGCACCCCTCCTCATTGGCCACTTCAAATCTATAATATGGGAAATCAGAGCTGATCATGTCAGGGAGTTTTTTTTTTTTTTTTTTTCAAATTAAAAATTACTCATAATTTAATTTATAATACAAGTGATTTGTTTATGTTACAGTTAAATGCATTTGTTGAGCAATTATTATTTATAATTTGTAAAAAGATGCTCTTTAATGTATTTGTGCCCACTCTGCTCACACTATAGCAATCATACTCATTACATGAGGAACTTATTGAAAACAAAACCAGCAGGGAATTATATACGAAGCTGTCATTCTTTTAATTAAACTTGAGGATAACTGCTGTATTTGATCTGCAGAGTTTGCAAAAGTCAATTAATTCCCTTCGGTCTGGAAAAAAAAAAATTAATCAGCCTTGATTAACACAACTCTCTTGTTTGTAAATAGGAGACACATTCATCAATGTATAAGACTTGATCACGATGCGGAGAGGAAGCCACAGCAGCCAGAGAGAAACACGGACGTCCAGCTCAAATTACAGACAAGACTCTGTTTGAATTGGGACTTAACTTTGATCACAATACTCTCAGCTCATTTTGATTAACATCCATTTTTAATGAAGCCACATGCAGCAGCCTCAGTGGGTATGTGTCTTCAGCAGGCGAACAATTTCTCGTGGATGGAAACGGACATTCTTGCAGAGATAAAGCGGACGGATTAGCCTTGCCATTGCAGCGCCGCATGCTTAATGCTTGCTGATGAGTTTTCATCTATCACTAAGGTATATACCAATACTGTGTTCTCATTAGCAAGCATTAAATGTGGTGCATTACAATGCGGCCTCCCAAACGGTGACCATTATTGTAATTGGATGAGTGGGTTTGTGAATTTAACTGCAAAAGCAGCATCTTTTATGCACTTTTAATCTCGCCTAAAACTTATCTGAATGTTTTTTTTTGTAAAAGACAGGCCTTTAACTTAATTCTGGCTTGCATCATGCTCTATGAATATTGATCATACGGCATTAAAAATGAAACCATTTTGAGCTATTTGCATTCACAAGTTAGTTTTTATGACTGGCACCATATGGAAAATCAGCCAAGCAAAGCAGCTGCAGTGATATGTGTTTCATTTGTGTTTTATTTGGGTCAATTTAAGCCAAGCAGACGGAGCGGAGCGCCAGCCGCATCGACGTCTGTATTAGTGTCTCCCGGCATACAGATGAGAGTGCGTCTGGTCCAAGAGGAGCTCTGTGATTTCCACTTAATGAGGTTGAGAATAGCCCCAGTCCGAGCAGGTAAGGCCAGACTGCGTTGACCTTTAACACCCCATAACCATCAGTCACAGGAGCCTGACAGATTGCAAACAACTGACCGGAGCGCTGGCTGGATCGTGCATATCACTCAGAGGGAAGAGGCTGGAAACTGTCAGCACGGCGGAGAGGACATCAGGGGGAAGTCAATTCCCATTTAATATCTATCGAGCTGCACAGCCATTTGTCTATATATCGATCATAAATATATACTTATTTCAATCATAAAATACATTGAATGAGGAACTTTGATACACTGTTGATACGGAAAATGTATGATGATACTTAAAGGCACAATCTGCAACAGTTTTCTTCAAAAAAATGTATAGAGTCTATAAACATTTTTACTCATGACCTACTAGAGGTGTGTGATGGTGGCTGCATCTGCAGACACCCTGCCCTTTGCCTGCATTTCCTCATTTTCTCATCATTTTCCTGCACTCTGGATGCTTCACCACCCCAAAGTATCAGTATTCACCCTGGGAAATCTGACTAAACAATTGACTGGAGCATTTACAAACAGCTCAAACAAATTCTACTGAGTCTGCCCTTAAAGTTAAGTGTCAAAAAAGAAAGACAGACAAAAAGACGTGGAAAAAAATCATAGCGCCAAGGTTATTTTTGTTGATGCCATTATGTCGAGATCACAAGTTAATTATTTCAGTATCTTGAGAAGATAAGCTTTGCTATCTTGAGATAATAAAATAACTTCTTATGAAACAAAAACAAAAGTTGAAGAGTTCTTTTGCAAGAACAGCAATCAGCACAATAAAAAAACATGATTTCTGATTTCTTTCTTTTTCTTTTTTTAAATTGAGATATCAAACCAAACCAAAACCAGTCTGATTGATATTCCTTGGAGTGCAGCAAAAAAAGAAGAATGAAAACAGATGTCTGATTTTGCAAATAAACCCTTCTTATAAAGTTTAACGGTTCATATAGTTTTCATTGAAACTTCCAAACCCGCCCCTCAGAGCAGCATGTGGATGTTATGCTCCATTCTTATGAGTTTAAACAGAACGGTACCGTCGGCGTTTCTCAGTAGAAAATAAATATGAATCACAAAACAAAAGGAGCTGCCCTGAGAGTGAACAACAGCCTGACAGCGGGGGCATTTAAGTGGAGTCCGAGCTTTTGAGAAGACAAAACTGCTGTTACCAAACTAAAACTTCTCCAAACGTGAACTAATTTTAGTTGCTGTCAATCAGTCAGTCATACAGTCTGCATTCAGGCCCATGAGAAAACAAACGTCTTCTCGTGATAAATTACCTTGTTATCTCAAAAAATTGGCCTTTTGTGTTCTCGAGATAAATTAACCCGTTATCAGAAGTAAACAAGCTCTCTTTTATCTTGAGATATTATTATTATTAACTCATGATTTTGATAATGGCACTGAAAAAAAAGCATTTCAAGCACAGCCATTCTCCAAGACATGGAATCAAAAATAAGATATCCAAATTAATTAAAATATTTTATAGTAGTAGTAGTATAGTTATAAGAAGAACACATTTTGAAGAACTAACCAAAAGAATAATAATTCTCGGCCAAACAGGCCAGTGGCATGGCAGATATGTAGAAATTCAACTTCTCAGTAGTAAAAGTTGGTTATTTCTTCTTTCAAAAGTCACACATTCCCACATTAAAGTAATCTTTAGCTTCAAAATAAACAATTCTATTTCTGTTTCTATGTGGCTTAAATGGTGTCACAATCTCTCTCACAGCTACTACTCCTGAAGCCTTAAATTCAGTAAAGTGAGTTAGTAGTAATATCAGTTCTGCAGCAATATCTATCTTAAGTTTGCTAACATTAGCTAAAATTAGCCACCATCAGCTACTGGTCTTACCAGACAACATACAGTAATGGCAGCTACAACAAAACCCCTGAGAGTATTGAGGTGAGAAATGGTGCGTTTTACTGCTTATGAACTCAGTTTTTATCGTAGTAATAGTAAGAGTAAGGGTGGGCTATTTTTCTCCCTTCCTATATTAAACATTCCCACTTAAAGGTAGGTAGTGAGTCAGTTGTTCTTTCAGTTCTGCAACAATATCTGCAATATCTATCTATCATAAGTTTGCAAACATAAGCTAACATTAGCCACCATGAGCTACTGGTCATATAAGACCACGAAAGGCTGTGGCAGCAAAATCCCTGCGTGTATTCAAGTAAGAAAGGGTGCGTTTTATTGCCTGTGAATGAATGAGGAGTAAGATTGGGTTATTTCTCCCTTTCAAGGTAATCTTTACCTTTATATAAGCAGTTCTATTTCTGTTTCTATGTAGCTTAAATTGTGTCTCAGTCTCTCACAGCTACTACTCCTGTGGCCTTAAATTCAATCTCCACTCCACCCGTCTGCCTGCATCATGATAATGAGACTTCACAAGCCACATTTACAACACGCTCCCCTGAAAAGTGCACCTGAAAACAAAACTCATTCCCCCATCCGACGCATGCGATTCTTTTTCTCTCTTGTATATTTATGGGTCTTTTCTGAGTGTTGTAAAATACTGTACGCCATTTGAAAGCCACAAACAGGTTTGATCGATAACGCTATTCCACGTAACTGCATGGTTATGGTCACAAGTGCTGCCGAACACTCAATAAGGCATGACCTTCAGCGAGGGCACGGTGTGGTCAGGAGGGGGGGGGCACACCAACAAAACAATTATCTCAGCTCGTTTCCCCGACTGCTCGCCCACCATAGATCATTGTTTTATCAAAATCGAAAAGGCCCGAGTGTACACAGCTACCAAGAACTCCTCTGTCCACGGATCGATGGCTGATTATAGCTCCTGCTGTGGTTTAAGCACCCTTCATCGCAAGCCAAGTCCCATCCTACAGCAGCATGAGTCAGTACAGCTGGTTGTCACATTATAGGCCACATTATAGCCTGTATATTAATGCAGCGGGGGCTTAATTCTGAGTTATTGTCTCTGTAAAAGATGTAAAAGAAACGCTGCCGTTCAGAGAAAGTCATGTTTTTCTGTTGCGAGCGAGGAAGCGAACGCCGGAGCCTCCTTCAACTAGATGTGACATTCATTAGATTTAGGCCATCGCAAAGTTATTAATATTTGAAAAAAAAAAAAACACAAGAAGGACCACAACAAAGACTTCAAACATGGCATTGTTCTGGCTCGCCCACGCTAAACCTGTGATTTTTCAAGCCGAGAACTCAGCCAAGCTTCAGGATAGTCTCATTATGCAATTGCTATCATCAAATGCACTCAGTCGGGGCCTCACTTGAAGAGTTTGCTGTGTCTCCTCTTCTTGAAAGGAGCCGCAGTGATAAAAAGAAGGTCTCTTATCAGTTTCTCCACGCAATCTGTAATTTCTCAGCTATTTTTTTTTTCTTTTTCCGCTGTCATAAGCACATTAAAACATGTCAAGACATAACAATCATTAGCCCTTGTAGTCTGACATTTAAATGCAGCCAGTTCTCTGAGTCATCTGGGGACTCGTCCTCCCCTTGTAGAAATGTCAGACTAATAAGGTACAAACAGCGAGCGTAATCCGATTCAGTGTACATCTTTAAGCGTAAGATGCAATCAATGTATTCTGCCCTCTGGTATCCCAGCAACATGTCGGTGTTTCTCTTCCCCGAGCCTCTAAATCTTTTCTTCTAACCTATACATAAGGGAGTGGGAGGGGACAGGCTGCTCACTGGGAGGAATGTGTGTTCATTTCTGCCCGGCAGCCCCTGCAAACAAGATGTTGATGTTGAAAAGGACCAGTGCGACTCAGTCATTTTAGCAGGTCGTGCCCAGAGAATATGTCAGTTAGGACAACAGTAGGATAACACTGATGCAATCCAGAGCTGAGTGAAATGCTATAGTATTTCTAATGATATTTTATCAAGGTAGTTTATTATCATTACACAGCACAGGTTTGTGCAACAAAGAGAATTTCAGTCCCTTCATGCTGCAAAAATACTTCAACCAAACCAAAGAATAAATTGAGTTTCATAAATTTGTCTCCTGCATTCTGGTGACTTTTAAAGAATAATAAGCACACTGCAACAGCATAATTCACAAAATAATTCACCCCTCTGGCAGACGCTGCAAGGTGCATGCCCCTTTCCTTTGAAACTTTGAGTAAAAAATGTGAATTCTCCTTTCTCTTAGTGCTCTCCATTTCTCTCTTCATCTGTCGCTCACTGAGGATGAGGTGCGAGCAGCCGTCTTTCACAAAACAGGAAACGACTTTTGGGCGTAGCTTTATTGTTATCTGGGTGGAAACTGCAGACTTCTCAGGTCAGAAAAGGGAAAAGAAATGTGCAAAAATTTCAGGAGAAATATCTGAGAATTGTGACCCTGGAAAAAAGAAAACACTGAGAGGGAAATCAAAAGTAGGAGTCTCCTTGGAAAATCAGGAGGGTTGGCAAGTATGACTTACATGTACACGTGTAACACCCATTAAATAATTCTGTGGTGCATTCTGTGAATTTTGTGAAGAGTGGGCCTCTCTGACGTAAGCAAACAGTCTCTGATTTCCCGTTGTTTGGCCAGCATGAGTCCCATATTGTCAGTTTCATTTTCCTGACCAGATATTAGCGAGGCTCAGCCTTAAGTTCAATCCAGGTTAGCATGCCTTTTATCCCCACTGTCCTCCGCTCATCCTGAGGTGGTCATCAGCGCTGCATCCAGCTGATGTGGTTGGGTGCTCGAAAGAAGCTGTTGATTGTCACAAGGTCTACTGCTCTTCAATCCAAACCCTGCACTTCCTTTTCCAAGAACAGTGTATTTCTGTCATAGCTTTTTACCAACAAAGCTGAAAAAATAAGAGATTCACTTTTACTGTCTCTGTTCCACGTCTCAACTACCAATTGTTTGGGGTCTGCAACATATTTATTTGTTTGTTCATTTTGCTCTCTTTTAACCTCAAAGTGTAGTCTACCAAGAGTCTGGTCCACATTAGCTCCACTAACTGGAGCTTTTAACCATATCACATGGTCTTGATCAGTGAGTGGAGTTTGCTTAGCGCCTAAGATTTTGCCCAAGGCACTGGAGAGAAAAAACATGAAACATGAAACTGCTCACGAGGTCGTGACTTCTGGAAGGACACGTTGCTGCTTTTCAAAGTTTTTCAAAGATATTTTTTGGCACTTTTCAGCACCACAAGACGAGTGCCATCTAGCTCCATTATATTATATATATTATCTACGGCCGATATCTCCAAACCTCGGCGACTCACACCAAAAATATCTAGATGGATAAATGGCACTACATTTAAGAGGAAAAATATGGTTTTGATTTGGGGAATGAACTGTCCTTTTAACTGAGCTAAACTTCAACAACTGCTCTAAAAATCTGACTTTTCATCAGGAAGAATAAGACACTATTAAAGTTTGAAGTACTGTTAGTTGGCAAAACAAACATTATCACCTCAAACTGTACTTGGAAGCACTGTCCATCCTGTAATGAGAATTACTCATCACAATATGAGTTTTCAGAGTCTTGACTCAATTGATGGAAATAAATCTGGACAAGTGCTGCTACAGTACATAAGCTAACAGCTACACAGTCAGATCAATAATTTACTTTAAATTATTAAAAAAAAAAAAAACCTTTACATACATACTTGTACTAGTACATGTGTATTACTGTAACAATAAATATGTTAATAGCCACATTAAAGTGTTTGTATAGTATTAGGACCAGTGTTTAGTATTCGGTGGCATGTAGTGGTGACTTTGCAAATCCCTAACACCTTGTCTCACTCTCCCCTTCCAAGGATGGAGTGTAGGAGAACCTATGGTGGGCTTATTTTAAGGTTATTAAACACTAATGAAAAAAATACTTATGAACATTATATCCGATTTCTGCCATATTCTGCCAATAAACCCTTGTAAATCTTCAACACTGGACCTTAAAAGTCACAATCCTTGCGATTTTCATGGAATCAAACCTCATTTCTGATACTATTTATAGCTGTCATTGTTAAAGCAATAGCCATTCAGTGCATTTACATTCAGAATTACCTCTCTATGCAGTGGTTTTTGGCGGAGTCCGCCATACTCACTCTGGATTCACATTGCATACATCCGCATGAGAGATTTACGAGAGAACAAAGCATGTGTGTAATCCAGCTTTGCTGTTTGTAATTGTATGTGTTATTATTGGGATAATAATGTAATTGTCCTGTAAATGAGAGTCCATGTGCCTGTTCATCCTGGATGTTTATTGGCTTTTAAACCTGTGAATTTATAGTGCGACTGATTGGGCCGTCCCATCATATACTGCAAATTTCAAACCCGCCCTGTAGGATGATAACAGCTACAAAATACAGACAAGTCCTGGAAAGAGTCCAAAACTTTATTTATGTTTATATGAGTGCAAAAAACTCAGCAGATCACGCGAAAGAATGGACAAAACAAAAACATAAATAATCAAAGGAACTGTGGGCAGAGTTGTAGTCCCACAGAACACACCAACATTTTGCTCTTAAGCTCTCACAGTAGTCCGATGATTTCAGCCGAGGACAAAGGGTTGCTAGGATAAAGTGGAGCAATGCGAGGTGGGATATGATGACAGACGAGATGTGGGCGGTGGTGTTGCTGGTGGCAGCTGTACTCTTAATGGCAGCGCTGTGTTTCTGTATCAGTGTGCGTCTCTGTGTGTTGTACATACTGTAGTAAGGACCTTTGCAGTGCTGCTGACTGCCCAGATTACAGGATTACTGCCGTCCTGGACTGTTCGACACCTTTAAGTCAGTCAAAAGCTACAATCCTTTTTCTGGCGATGGGGATTTATATCATTCAAGTCCTCCCTGCAGCTAAGATAAAAAACATATATTAATATAATCTGGCTGAATTGTCACAGGCTGAAATCATTCTGATGCGTGCGGCCTCGGGAAAGTTAATTAACACTGACGTTTTTCAGCATATTATAGTTTTAGAGGCCTTACTGAACAAAATTATGCAACTTGATTCAACACAAAGTCTAATAAGGGTAAAAATTATTTCGAAAAATTTGCCCTACAGAACAGTTCAGCATTTTATAGCTAAATGTAGTGAAGCTAACCGATCATTCAGTTTGCCAGAATAATACATTTAGACTGGATTGCACCACCAAAGACTGATAATAGCCTAAGTATTATTATTAATAATACTTTTAAATAATTAATATGATATTTGTTATTATCAGAGTTGAACAAAACTAGGTTTAAAATTAGTAAAACCAGATTTAAAATTAAGCAGAGCTCTGTTGCACAATTAAAAAACTAATCTCTGTTTAATACATTCAAGTTTATTTATGTAAATTGAAATTAAATGAGAGTTTAAGCAATATGGAGACGCTTGCTTTCCCAAATTAAAATAAATAAAACATGAGTTTGACAGTTGTAGTTTTATTGTTTACTAGCTAGCTAGTAAAGCTAGTAAATTTTGCTCAATCCATCTCAAAAAAATTAACTTTAGCTTAGCCTTGACTTAACTTTTTTCTAATTTTTTTGGTAACTAAACACATTTTGCTACTTTTGCCAGTGAATCCAAATCTTGACCTTTTAGTGGAGGCCTATATTTAAAAAAAAAATTGTTGTTGTTGTTGTTATTATTGTCAAAAATACAAGGGAAAAAATCCATAGCTTTTTTTCAGGGTGAGGACATTAAAGGGTTGAAAAGATAAGCCATGCACGACTCATGTATCATTAAAGTGGGCTCTGTATTCTGCTGTGGTCTCGTCCAGGTCTTGGCTATCAGGTCATTTATCAAGCGAATTATGTGCATCACACACTCTTCGATGTGTTGTCCTGTGCTGTTATCACTCCCAGTTGGGACATGCACTGACAAACACACAAACACATACACACACATAGAGGACTCGTAGCGGTCAATGGGGGATTGTGTGGCTCCATCCAGCAATCCATATTTTATATTTGCCCCAACGTAGAGCCATCGAGGGCGGGGTGTTTTGTCTCCCACTTCGGCTCTTAATGTGCACCGTCACGTGACTCGAGGCCCGTTGGGTGTCATACTGGCAGAGGAAGCACATCCATCTGAGCCCTAAAGAGACCCATGCCTCCCTTCAGTAGATGAAATGAAGGGAAGCCCGGGGCCAATTTGTTCCTGGAGAACAAAACCAAATACTGCACGGGCTTTTGCTCAAGTCCTTAAAGTGGATTTTGATAAGGTCCGCCATGATGCAGGTGATGATCGCATTTTAGCCGAGGCGTTCTGAGCTCGACAGCGTCGCTCTGCTCTGCCTCTTCGCCGGCGAGATCCCTGGCTTCAGCCCCGCGGTCTATCTTGTCGTGCCACAGCTGATTTGACACATCGATGGTGACGGGCAGCTCCGGCCTCCACTGAGCCAAATGACCCACATAGGGACGGTCACTGCCCGGTCCTCCTGCAACAGCCTCACGGAGCGATCAGCAGCCTTAATTTTGACAAGAATTTAAACTTTATTTTTAGCTTTAGTTTTAAAAAAGTCACATTTTAGTCTTTTATTTTTGTTTTAGTCACTGGAGCTAATTTTAGTCTAATTAATTAAGATATTTTACTGATAATTTTCTCAGATGGTTTATGAATTTTCCTCCTCGGTGTAATAATTCCAATAAGAAGCGAGCAGACTTTGAGCTGAGTGTTTAGTCATCTAGGCTGAGGATGTGTTACTGACACAAAAAGTCATTACTGATGCGTCACTATTGCTTATCAGACAGTGATAATGTTTATAACCAGACAGACTTTTAATATATTACTGAGGTTTTCTGCTCAGTTCTGTGTCACATTTACAGCTGAATTCTGTTTTAATACATCAGCAGGTATAACAATCTGGTAACAGTTTACAATATGTAACATTAGGTAATGCAGTAATTAAGTAACATTTAACAGTCACTTAATGAATCTGGTGGCCTAATTAACGGATGCATTTACAAAGAGGGTTATTACATGGTTCATTATGGTTAACGAATGATTATACAACATGCATGGTAATTTATATGTTTAGGAACTTCTGCATGAAGATAAACAAACAAGCAAACCTCTGCATGACGCCCATGGAGTGTTTCCACTGTTTTATTAAGTCATATGTTGGAGGATGGACAACTAAATGGACAATTAATAAACTTTTTTTTTTCTTAATACCTTTAATACATGCTAAGAAGAGGCAATAAACACTTACTTAATGCTTAATAACTATATTAATAGCATCTTTATAAACTATTAAATAACATAAATTACTACCTTAGGTAACATGGACATTGTTAGTAAATAATGACTAGACATGTTAGTTAACTGTTAGTTAATGCTTATTACTGCTTATTACTACCTTTATTGTAAAGTGTGTCAGCTGTGTTGTTAAGGCAGGTGAGGATTATCTGGGAAACATCCTGCTTATTCACTTTTCACGCAGCTTAAATTAATACCAAATTATTAAAAGAGAGAAACTTGAGTTCAGGTGATCTGTTGTATTTTACTGTTTAATATAAGGAGAACAGGTGTGAGAATATTTCCTTCCTTGACATTTTTGTGAGTTTATTCTGTTGGGGCTCGCACACATTTCCGAGCGTTCGAGATCTACCACAGTTAAATAACAAACCAAACTTAAATTTTGAGCCATTACTACTTCGATTCTGGCACCCAACAGCACAGCAAGATGACATTTTTGCTTGTTTATGTGTCCTCCTACTCTGAGGCGATATCTGTTCGCTTCCAGTTTTTCCTTTGCTTTGCATCCAGCGAACACTGTGACGTAATTAGGATGTTGGCTCAGAAAGGGCCTGTTGGCTGCACTGCTGCACTGCCCCAGCATCCAGGGTTGCCAGGTCTGTGTTTTAGGGCTACTCTTGTAGTGTCGCCACAGGATGATTTTTGTGTCCGCTGGTTGGGCGGAACGATTTAGCGCGCAAATTACATTAATAATATCTATAAATATGCATCATATCCTAAATTGAACAATTTATTTATAACTAAATCCCACTGAACCGACTCCTGATAAGCACAAACCCTCACGGACCTGGCACACGTCACATTGTGCCCACATAAACACACACAAATACAACATGACTGCTCTCCGCCTGCCAGCACAGACCTGGCAACCCTGCCCATGACTTTCATCCATATCAGTAAGATATACAGATGGACGAAAGGCTCCGTCTGTAATCATATCTAACATGTAGCATAATTGAGCCTTTCAATTAACAACCCACTTCAGTTATTAAAGAAATGTTGAGAAGATAAGAAAAAAAAAGCAAAAAACATAACTCAACTCCAGCAGGAAATTATTGCAAGCAATTCCCAGACATGGATACCACTTCCTGACACTCTCTATACCATTTTTGATAGCAGAGCAGTGAGAGAAAAAAAACTAATAAAGATTTGGGTCATCACAGACAGCAGATTCATCCGGCTAAAACAAAATTGTCATCACTCTGCTTTGCTGAGCTCGAGCTTAAAGGGAAAAGGAGGAAGCCAGGAGGGGAAATGGGTTAGCAAAGAGATAGAGAGAGCAGCTGTGTTGTGGTGTGCTGCGCTGTCCCTGTCAGGCCGGGCTTATTGAATTGATGTCACTCCTTTAACATCCAGTAGGCTGGGTTAGCAGCGTGCAGGTGTGTGCGAGAGCGTGCGCGCGTGTGCGTCAAGGAGAGAGGGAGGGAAAATACTGTGGTTTTTGCTGTGAATCTGGAGGGCCTGGCGACCTTCCAGAGACTCAAGGAGTTTTCTGAGCCCGAGGCTTTCCAGCAGCCTCTCCAGTACGATCGAATTTGCCTCCAATTCAGCGCGCATTTGTGTTTGTGGAAATGTCGGGGCGCTCGCGGATGTGTGGGCCCTGCCGCACGCACGTTCATGTGTGGGTGTGCGTGAGCAACATGCAGCAACACACCTTCAAATACAAAAAATAGCTAGCAGGGAAAAGACCTAAACTCTGTTACTGTGTGTGTGTTTTTTTTTTCTTTCACCACATCACACATGCCTCGCAGCGTCCATGTGAGATTGTTGTCAAAGTTTCTCAGCCATTACCGAGGGGAAAAATCGATATGTGACCAAAAAAGGGTACCTGGTCTGTGGTGAGAGTGCCTTTCCAAGCCTTAGTGAAATTGTGCATTTAATCCAATTTATGTGGAGCACTCAATTCATGTGTGAAAGAAGAGCTGAAATGAAAGCATCCTCTTATGAAATGGATGTCCTATAGTGTTTCCCTTTGACGACAACGGAGCTCGCTGCTCGTGAGTCACGATGTGAAGAGCATGAAAATGATTTGTCAGTGCGTCACGAGTATTTGAATATGAAAAGATCAAATATTGATATGCAAAGAAGTATAATTTGGTTCTGCTGCCCTTGTCCTTCTCGCTTCCTCTTGTCTCTCGGGTACAATTACAATTATGACTAAACTTGGAGATTAATCTTATAAAGTCTTCTGCAGACTGCGCCCTGACTCAGCCGCTGCCAACTGTAATCTTTTTTTACTGCAGCAATTTCAATATTCAGTGGAATGTTATTATCTATCAAATAGAGTGCAAGGGTAAGTATGGTTATGGTCAAAAAACACAGGAGGCCACTTGTGTAGTAAATTAGGATCTTTCAAAGTTACAGAGGTAGTAAATTCATCATTACCGTATTTAAGTAGATTTTTCAGGTATCTATACTTTACTTGAGTTACAGTTAGACTTAATTTTTCACTTTTACTCCCTATATTTTAACACCAATATCTGTATATTCTACTCCTAATATTTTCAAAACAATCTTGTTATTTTATTTTTAATGCATTTCATTAAGACAGATTTCAACCTGAATGGATGAGACAATAATACAGAGAAAAGACGATTTGTGTGTCCATCAGCACGTATCACTGCAGATATTACCTAACAAGATGAAAAACAACGTAAAATACGTAACGAGACAAAAACTACATGGAAAACATCAGACGAAAACAACCTACAAGCTGCAGCAAGACAAAGAAAATGTAAAAAGACAAGATGTAACAAGAATAAAACATAAAAGACGTAACAGGACGAAAGAAGACTTATGAAAATGAAACTAACAAAGCATAAAAGATGTGACAAGATGAAAATTATGTAAAATACAAGCGGTGAAAACAACATGAAAGACGTAACAAAAACGACGTAAAAGACAAAAAAGATAAGGAAGACATAACGAGAAAAGAAACACGTGGTCAAACTGAATTTGAAGTGAATTTTCTTGGTAGCGCAATTGCATATTAAGTCAAAGTTGTGATGCAAATGGATGCAAATATCTATGCAAGAATGTTCTCTGAATCAGGCTTCACGAGCTCAATTCATGTATGGAGACAAGAAGACAAGGAGAGGGCAATAACTGAAAGAACTTCATGATAAGTTGGCAGAAGCAGGGGTCTTGCAGGGGGGTTGTAGAGCCTTGCTCACATGCAGATGCACATGAATCTTTGTTGAGGATATTCCCATATAAATGCTGCTGTATATCATATAAAATCAACCGTGTTAATTAGTCTCTCGTCCTGCCTGTTGACTGCTTTGATGACATGAAACAGAAACTTCAAGGATCGATTTTGACCGGATAAAATACGCTGGAGAGGCTGGTGAAGCTAGAACCAGGGCGTGTGTGTTTTTTTTTTTTTTTAAAACAAGCAACACCTCACTCAGCCTGTTCTCTGACGCACAGAGCAGATTAGGACATCCCTGCTGGTGAAACTGAAGCACTTGGCTGTAGTCAAGTAGTCCAGTATGCATGCTCCAGGGCTGAGGTACATTGAGTTTGATTTTCATCCCGTTTGTGTCAGGCGCGAGGCGTTGTGTGGGCGCACGCTTAGCACAGCCCGAGCAACGGTTCTGTTCAGAAGCTAATCAGTCAGACAGTGTGCACAGTGCCGGCCAGCTAGCTACACCTACTGTTTGTACAGTTCTGCAGTGTGGCAAATAAAAACACACAACGCATGCAGTCCAGCAGTCAAATATAGAGCGTTTCAGGATCGTTAGACTTATTGTTTTGGTTTTTACGGCCTGTGACTTTATTGCTTTCTCTCAGCCTCATCACTCTCAGGCTTAATTCCAATCCATCCCCTACACACTCCCACTCTGTGACCGACTGTGGAGCCTCAGACAGAAACAGGAACATTCATCATATTGGAAATTGGTCTAATTAAATAAATATTCATCTAAAGATAAACTTAGACACATCATTGACAATAACGTAGGTGTATGGGCAGTGGCATGGCACACTCATTACATTCATAGCAAAGTAAGTTCTTGAAAGGAAAATGTACAAATTGAATAAATAAAAACTCTCCTATGCTTATTCTTCAAATGAAATCCATAATTTTTTTGCTGCACAATATAGCAGGTAGGAAGAGGGTGTGGGGACTAGATTGCCACAACAGGAAGTGGTTCTCAAAAAGAAAAAAAAACTCTGAAACTCTGTCCAGCGCCACACAGTGGACAGGCAATGTTAGCAAGTAGCTAAATATCAAAGAATCAAGCAGCTAAAGAGCCAAATATTTCCCTCAGGAACTGAAAGCAGAGTGAATACTGGACTCTTATCAGAGGGACAGAAACATCACTGAATGCTAATGTTGTTGTAAATAAGTTAACGTCTGCTGCAAGTTCACCATATGAATTCAAACGCTGATTAAATGCTGGCGTTCGGTTTAGGCCGCAGCTCGTTTCTGCTGCCCCCGAGGGACCATAAATTTAAGCTGATGCAGGTTTAACTAAGTTTTGTCATTTTAAGTGGCACTCAACGGCGCAACGGTGCAAACGTGAAAAATGAAGCGTGATGATGAGTCATCCCACTTAAAGGTTACTCTACAGGAGCACCTAGTCACTGATCTTCAGCTTGATTAAACACACACGAAGTCAACTGCCAGCAGGTCAAGTCATTACAAACACACCAGAACAATGTCATTCAGTGGCACTGACACACTCTCACACTCGTACTGATAGACTCAGGGATGTCTGCGTGTTCGCTGGGAGGGGGACCCACTGGTTCTGGTACTGAAAACAATATAATCATATCTAATCCTTCATTTAAAACTGCTGGGGTGAAGTGTTTTATGGTAAAAGATGCATCTGCATTCAGTAAAATTTGATCCACTACCATTATACACCAGCCCACATTCTCCTCCTCAAACCCCACACATAACAAATCACAATTTAACCGCTGGAAATAAGACACAACTTTGGCAAGCGCGCTGGTATTTAACGCAAGTTTGGCTGGAGAAAACGTTAATTTATCATTTTGAGGGTTAAGCTATCATTCGGACAAAACAAGCACTGTGAAGCATTAAGGCTCTTATGAGATAGCCTGCGCCTCAGCTGGAAAGCAGACAGGCGGTGACAAAAATCTACAGTCAAGTCGGACAGTTTTCAGCAGCCTTCAGGGAATGTACAGGAAGTGACGGAAATATTTACATCCTGTGAGAGCTATGGGCTGCCTTTAGTCTGCAGACCACCATAGTTATGGCTGAAGAAATTAATTCTTGATTGCTGATGAAGCTGAAGCAGAGTAACCTTTATTATCATTATCATTATTATTATTAGTAGTAGTAGTACTGTCAACCACAGAAGATATTCTTGATAACAGATTGGTTGCACAATCTTAATTAAGATTAATTCTGCACATCTGGATGTTTGTGACGGTGTTTCTTTCCTTTCTTTTTGTGTGTGTGATCAATTATTTACTGTTTATAAGCTCCAACATGGACTGAAACGTTTGCACTTTTGCAGTCCATGCACTCTTGCACATTTTTCACTGTCTGTGCAGCCCCACAATGAATTTAATAAGAGTATCTGAAGTCAAGACACAAGTCTAAACCTTCTTTATTCGCTGTGTGCAGGTCCACTGTAACTTTCCTCACCAGAGAAGACAGCAAGCGTGTACTTAAGGTGCAGTTTAACCCTTGTGTATTACTTAATTCATTAAGCATTTAATCACTATTTAAGAGGCCATTCGTCACAACACTTAGACCCTTATATAAATTATGCACAATCAGAATGTGGCACTTCAATAAATGGATGTGTTTTAGCATGTTTTGACATGGGACTGAACAGGTGATGTGTAAGCATACAGCTAATAATGAAGTGAAGGAGTCACTGGGGAGATCTGTCTGCCAGAACCATCTATCTATACAATAAAATCTCTTCTTCTTTCATTCCTCCTCCTTCATTTCTTCTTTTTACAGTCCTCCATAATTCACTGGCTTTAGTTCACTTTTTACTGTCCAGCTTTACTGCGGAGCACAGCAGAGTAATAGACTATTGACTTTTTGTCACATATTTGCAAATAGGCTTGTAGGAACTGGCTAAAATAAATAAAATGAAAATAATGTTTTTAATGCACATTCTCAGCCGCAGTCATTAGGACTTTAAAAAAAAAAAAAAGGAAGGAGCTCTGTCCATTTGTAGTCCGGCTCCGTCACAGCGCTCCTAATGCTCTCAGGCGGCGCGACGGGTCTGACCGGGCTCGTCTCTGCTGTGTGTTAGCCTGCCTGTCCTCATTAGATGTTGAGAGATTGACACAGCCTCCCCACCCTTTCCCCTTCCCCTTCAGCCTAGATGAAGCTCTGTGAACACTAGCAGGTTGTGAGCAATAATGAATCACTATTAGCCCGGGTCACACCGGCTGACAACCAATTTACAGGCCAGGAGAGGCTGCAGACGGTGACATCCAGGTAAATGTGAGCGTTTAACCGCTTTATCCTGAGGTGACACGGGTATTTTTCAAAGCCTCTATCATGGGAGGATAAGACAAATTATCTCTTGTCTGTCTTCTGATATTTGTCTGTTTACCTCGGGTCATTTTGTTGCAAAGTAATAAGGACGTTTCTGCATGAATGCTGCAGGATGAATTCAGTGTCTGTTGGTGCTTTGGCTGTTTTTGCCATAAGTGGGTACATACTGACATCTAGTGGTTGGAGATAATTACAACATCAGGGAAACTAACTGGTTTCATTTCAGTATTCAGGCGCTGTCAGAGTTTGTTGTGCAAAGTGTCATGTGATTAGAAAAATTAATCTCTTCCCCAAAAGTGAGTAACAAATTTGCAACTGCATCCATCAGAAATGGAACACTTCACATTGGGAACAGCGATTTATGTTATAGGTGCTGTATGCTTCTGAGACTGGGTTGCACCAGCAACGATTAATTTAATCAAAGATTAGTTCTAATAAGAGGTTTGCAAAACTAGGTTTAAAATAATTAAATTCAGGTTTTAAAATCAGCAGAGCTCTGCTGCACAATAATTAAAAAAAAAAAACGAATTAATCCAAGTTTATCGACGTAAAGTGACATTAAATGAGAGTTTAATTAGTATGAAGATGCTTGCTTGTCAAAATTTAATTTAATTTAAATCAATTTTAGTGCTTTCAGACCGTTAACTTTCAGTTGGATTGTATTCTTTAACAAAACACCACATTGTTTGTTGGTCAACTAAAAAGTTCACAAAACATTACATTGTAACATAACATTACATAATAGTACTATTAAGTTCTTTTCCTGGTATATTAATTCAATTTACATCAACCTTTTGTAAATGGCTTTTATCAAACAACCCAAATGCAATATACATATATATATATATTACACCAGAAGTATAGTTAAAATACAAAATCCCAATCTTTGGGTATTTATTGACAAAAGATGAAAAAATAAAATGTAATATAATGAATTTGATTCACTTATAAAAATAAAATATCACCAGTACTCACAAATCCCTTGGAATATGCAGTGATGTAGATGAGGGGAATGGGCGACTGACGGAGCACAGACGAAAACACAGCAACAACAGTCCACGGTGTCACACCAGCAGCGGCAGGGAAAAGCAGCTAACAGTGGTCCGAAAGAGTCTTCCTGTCTCTCACAGTCCAAATGTCCATCTCCTGAATCAAATAAACAGGCTAAACAGCAAGTCCATCCACTATTTCATGTCGATACAGCAATAGCTTGTTTTATCCTACCGCTTCAAATGCAAAGCTAACAGTACGACAGCGAAGCTAGAAGCTATTATGCTAAATGCTAGCGGCAAATAGCGCTAAGCGATACAACGCATTCTTACGCCATAACATTTAGTCACAGTACAGAAAACAATACACAATCTCATATTTACCTCCTGTACAGCACACAAGTCCAAAACCCCGAAGTCTTAAACGTTACGCCTCTCGTACACGTCAATGTTTACTCCACCATGACAAAATGCTTCTCTTTGAACCCTCGGACCTGCAGGTTACGGATAAGCCCCTCCCCTTTACCTGACACTGGACTTTGGTTGGCTGTTTGTTTTAGGACACAGCAATGAAAACAAAGCAATGATTGACATCTATGCTGCTAACCAGGTTAGACTGTAAGGGTGATTACACGTGTGGGATCATGTGCAAAACAAACAAACTATGCTCATTTGCATGAAATATAAACATTGAACTTTTTTAAACCATGATAATTTTAACTTATCTTAACCATTTATACCAACATGTATTTATACATTTTAATCTGTTTTTTTTTTAAAATACATATTTATGCATTTTAACTTGCTTTTTAAAACATATTTCACCTGGCTTAATTTTTAAAACTATTAACATTCTGATGTCTAAATGAATTTTAGCCAGAGCTACACAAAATGTTTGCCAGCTCGCTAAAAAGTTAAAACAATATGTTGTTTGCTTGCATAAAAGTTAGCAAAATCTTGCACTGTTTGCTAGCTAGCTAAAAAGTTAACAAAACATTATACTGTTTGCTAACTAACCAAAAGTTAGTCTATTAGATAGTTAGATTTGGTGCACAGAATTAAGTTTAATCTATAGTAGGAAGCAGTTTAAATGTTCTTTAATTTAAGCTAGTTTTAAAGTTTCATGATTCATAATTTTATTATCGGGTTAAAATGCAACCCAGCCTAAGACAGCAGATGACGGGACATATCCTGTTAGTGAAAAAGACAAATATTTACTTGACATGTGCCTCATAAAGAGCTATGAAGCAGGCTGAAACCTTTGGTCATAATCATTCTATAATTACACTGAATGATGATGCGTGTGATAAATTCACCGATGTCTGATGTAAATTACCGTGTATCAACAGTGAAAAGCTTGTAAAGACGTTGCAGCATGTTTATGATGTCCTACAGTAAACATCAACAAAGTAAACAGTTTATTGGCCAACTGAAGCGGAGCTCAGCATGCCTTTAAAAACTCTGAGTCATGTCAGGAGGGAAGTGGAGAAATTAACAACCAGAACATCTGCTGGAAACTCAAAACCTCCTTTATGGATTAACAAACGGACCAGCTGTGTTGCTGGTCTCATGTCAGGGAAGCAAAGAGGGCACGAGTCAACCGACGGAGCTCAATTAAAAGTAACTTTTGGGAAGCTGACGTTATGCTCACGTTTTTCTTGAAGGTGACAGACCGCTCCGTCAGTCAGAGGGACGACTGCGAGTTTGCATCCCGATCAATCAGTAAAATAACCCTCTGCAAGCTCTGGGTCAGAACGAAAAGCTGAAACTCTTGAGTCTCTGTGGTGTGGAATACCAAAAAGACAGTGACAGGGAGAGATTGGATTCTTTTTTTTCAATATCAGTGTCCTGTCAGTTCCTTTCAGCAAGTTTTTGATCCCTATCTGTTCCCCAGCTGCCCTGGGTGAGTTGAAATAGACAGTTCAAATGTGAATGTGACATGCAAACAGTGTAATGTACTGTACTGTACTGACTACTTCTACTTCACTACATTTTACAGGGAAATATTGTACTTTTTTCATTCAAAAATATAAAGAATAATAAGTATAGTTTTCATGTATATGTTGCTCTTACATATAATAGAATAAGGCAAAATAATTACATGTAATTTGTTGCATATTTTTGTTTACTTTTGCTATATATTGTAGTAGAATACACATTACATATTCCACTGTTTAGCATTTAGCTCCATAATGTCCATTTTACAGCCTTTTATGACTGGAAACCGCCATTATACAAGCCAAATAACGCTCTCTTCAAACAACCAAACTCCATAGGCAAAATCAGCAACTTTACCTTGCAGAAGACTAGAGTTGTTGGCCTTGATCCCTTCATTAGTTTGTATTATTTTGTGACTTCTGTGTTTTAAAAAAGTAGTTTGGATTCACTAAAGTCACACAATAACACAAACTAACTCGCAGTTGGAGGCGGTTGTAGACCCACAGCTCTTGTCTTCTGAGAGGTAAAATTGCTGAATTTGTCTATGGAGTTTGGTTGGTTAGGAGACAGCGATATTTGACTTATATAACTGTGGTTTCCTGTCAAAAAAGACTGTTTGATGGCTAAATAAACTGGTCAAAATGTTCTAAACATAGCGTACACTTAAACTGGTTTTGATTTTTTGAGGTGCCCCTCGCTGATTTTTGCATGCAGCCTGTCATGTACTGTAGATATACATACACTGACTATCAGTAAGTACCTCGTACAGCCCTACATCAAATAATCCGAACTATCCCTTTAAGTTCTCCTAATGCCACACCTAAGCAACAAATTTAGACACCGACTCATGCCACAAGTAAAGCTCTCTACAAAGAAGTTGCATTTCCTCTAAGTGCGCTTTGCAAGAAATTAATTAACTTAATTGTTTTCTGGAAAACAAATGTAACCGCAGGAGACTGATCTGTGTTTTCCCACATTTCCAAAAACAGCTCCTGTTAGTTTAAATGCAAAGTTGGCACGAGGATCCCTGATGAGTGTGAGCGTTTCTTTCTAAAATGGTCCATATATTTCAAGTGATTATAGCGCCTTTGATTAGAGTCCAGGGCTCTGATCAAAATAAGTTTCTGCCACATGCAGTTAAACAAGTTACAACCACCGAGGCCGTGTGGAGGCAAACTGGACCCCGAGTGGACAGAATGAAACTAAAGATTAATCGAGGCTGCACACTGATGCTCTGAAGTTGTACAGTACATTTATCAAGGGTAAACAACACCAGCGAGCAGACTATTTTTCTCCGTCGGTTTGTTGTTGTTCTTTGGAGCATAAAAATAGCAGCAAATACTTCTGGACAGTTACAGCAAATACTGTGTGATAAAAGAGCACGGAAAGAAAGAAATGTGAGAAATGCCTACTGACATATTAAATGATGAATTCGCAGGGAAGTTTTCTTATTAGCATTTTAATAAAAAATCTAATGATGTGAGCAGAAATTGGACAGCAGCGTGGCACACACTGCTGTATTTTGCTGTTAAATGGAATATTAAAATACCAAAATGAGCGTGTTGACAAATGACTGTTCAGTGAACCCTAAAAACGAGCAAAATCTGACTTTGCAAAGTGATTACACTGTCCATTCAACTGCATGATTCATTTAGTTGGCATTAGCTGTACATCGAAGGTAAAGTTTTTGCTGCACTTTGCCACTAGATGGCGTCATATGATAAAAGCTGTCAGTTAAGTTCAATAAAACCATAAAGAAGACAAATGAAAATGGGCTGCAGTTTTAAACCCAACATCATTACTCAATATTTCATAATTTACTTAATAATTTTCATATAAGTTTTAGCTGTATTTCATTGTTTAGAGTTCTTAGATTTCATATTTATAGCTTAATTTGTTGATAGTTCATTTAACACTGAGTGTAGATTATAGATCTTAAACCATAACCACCATCTATTTTTTATTATTATTATTTGAGGACCTTAAGATTAAAGCAGTGTTATCTTGTGGCCCCTGAAAATGTTTTTTTGTTTGTTTATTTATTTTAGTATTTACTCTTAGATTGTTTCATGAAGTTTTTTTTAGACCCCCGCAGAGATTAAAATGCAGTATTTCATAAGGAGGAAAAAGCGAAAGATTAAAATTAAAATCTAAAAAGTAAACATAGTTTTGTGTAATTGTCTTTTTTCTTTTTCCCTTTTTGCCCTATAATAAAAAAACAAAAACAAAAAAACAACAACAACAAAAACGTGGTAAATCATAATTATGAGATTAAAAGTCATAATAATGACATGAAAGGTTGTGGTCATAAGATAAAAGGTAATATTTGGGATAGAAAGTCATAATTATAAGATCAAATGTTGTAATTGTAGCATAAAAGGTCCTAATTATGAAATAAAAGATCACAATTATGATCTTTTACCTCATATTCATGAGATAAAAGGTCATTATGAGATTAAAAAAAATCATGGTTATGTGATAAAAGGTCATAATTATGATATACAATATAATAATTGTGAGATAAAAAGTCATAATTGTGGGATCAAGTTGAAATAGGATTAATAAGTTGAAAGTAGGACATATAAAATAGAACATTTTGTGTCATTTTATGATTTTTCTAATCTCATAAATTACCACAGGCATACTGTGTTTTCTTCTTTTACTGGTGGAAATGAGCCTCGACAGTTGAGTCCTCAGACGTTTCCCTCTTCGATTCAGACTGTGAACAAGATGTCAGGGTTAGGTAAGGGTTAAAAATTCCAGCTCTGCCTCTGAGACTCTGCCTCCTTTGGATGACTCAACATAACAGGAAGCAGGAAGTGCCCACGTCTAAGCACGGATACCTGTCACAAGACTGTGGCTGTCAGCTGTCAGGTATGTTTGGCTCTAACTTCTTTTCTGGAACATGGAGTTACTCAGTTTACATTTAAAAGACTGGCTTGTGTCCATTAGTCTGTAGAAAACAGACGACACAGCAAGTGCTCATGGGTGTGAACAGGCCTTTCTCCTGTGTTTGATCAGTGCTGCACCTTTGCCCTACTTTCGTTTTCCCAGTAAACCAGGAGCGCTGGTGTCAGGATGGCAGGCAGGCTGTCTCTCCCGGAGGTGGACCTCTCCTGTCCCATCTGCTGCGAAATCTTCAAAGACCCGGTGGTCCTGAAGTGCAGCCACAGCTTCTGCGCCCCCTGTCTGCAGCAGTACTGGAGGCACGGACGGAGCAGGGACTGTCCTCTGTGCAGGACCCTGTCTCAGGACGACCCCGTGCCCAGCCTCACCCTGAAGAACCTGTGCGAGGCCTACGTCGGGGAGAGCGAGCTGCAGCAGGAGGAGACGGGAGCGGAGCTGTACTGCGACCCGGGGGAGATGTGTCCCCTCCACGGGGAGAGACTGAAGCTTTTCTGCCTGCTGGATAAGGAGCCCATCTGTGTGGTGTGCCACACCTCGAGGAAGCACAAACAGCATGACTGTTGCCCTGTGAGCGAGGCTGTCGGAGATGTGAAGGTAAATTATTCAAGATAAAATGTAGAACTAAGGTGGAATAATGATACTGTGTGCTTTACCTTGAGGCTGTTACTCAAAGTTCTAGAAAGTACAGACACTAAATAAAGACTAAGTTAAAAGTACAAGAACTGATTCAACTTTTTACTTAAAGGCATAATATGCAGCATTCTCCTAAAAAAAGAGTCGACGATCCTTTTGCAGTTGTCACTTTAGACCCACTAGAAGTGTGTGGTGGTGTTTACCTGCAGAGACCTCTGCCCTCTGCCTGTATTTACTTATTTTCCAATTACTTTTCTGTGCTTTTACTAACCCAAAACATTATTTTTTGACGTCCAGGGAGTGAGACTCAGGAATCAGCTGTCTTTCTTGCAGGCTCTGAGATGTACTCCGAGTATAAAAGCAAAACGTGTCCCTCTGAAGGACATTTCTGCCAGCAGCACATCATATTCATCCAATGAGACTATTATAACTTCAACCATTCTAACGTAAAGTTAAGTTATTATTCTTCCAGACGGCACTCGGCTTGCGGTGCTCAAAGGCCCCCCAGAAATTATAATATGAAGAAATTCAAAACCAACAAGGTGTGTGGATCATCTTCAGTGACCTTTGAGCGCCACAAGTCCGGCGCCATCTGGTTCCATTATACTGGAGAGAAGGCAGACAACTCCACTGCTGATATCTCCAAAACTCTGCAACTTGCACCAAAAAAATCTAAATGGATAGGCAGCAGTACAGGTCAGGGGAAAAATATGTATTTTTCGGGATTGAACTGTCCCTTTACATCTGTAGAATATGTGTGAAGTCCAGGACATCTCTGCAGCAACAATATTTAATTAGATTTTGTCACACATTTTCCCTTCAAGAAATACTGCAACTCCAGCAGTTTGAAAATTGCAGTCGGCCATATTGCGATTTCAATAAAAATTCAATTAATTGTTCAGGCGTAACGCAAAGCTGCCCGAACCTCAGTTCATGTTAATATAATTCGAAGACTATTAAACTATTCTAGCTTCAATTAAAGTAAAAAAAAAAAATGCTGAAAATAATGAATATTAACTTTGCCCCAATGTGCAAATGAGTTTTCATTGTCAGCAGCACTATGATCAACAAAGAACAAACTTCAGCTCTAATTAAGCTCTTTTTCTTTGGTTAGAAATTCTCTCATCTCTATTCTCTACAGGACTACTAAAATTTTATGCTCAGTCTCAGCAGAAGCTGCTTCTCTCTTGAATCAAGGCCATTTTGGGTCTTAAAAATCAGTCTTGCGGTGCTAAACAGCCTCACAGGCAGCAGTTTTTTGTGCATAATTTTTGTCTTGTTGTGTCTGCCATGCTCATGTGTGATATGCACTGATAGAGAGACAAAGGAATTGTTTTTTCTGTGTGTTATTATTACAAAAATAGTCAATAATCTCCTTCAAATGCAGTAAAACCAAAGTAACAAGCCTGTTTTTAAAAAATGGAGTACAAAGTGCAGATATTTTGCTTAAAATGTAGGGAGTAAATGTGAGAAGTTGTCAGAAAAAACTCGTCGTCCCAAAGGATGTTTGCAGCCCAGAGTTTTAAAGGTTAATCTGTTTCTTTTCAGCAGTCTTTCAAATGAATTTTCTCTGTCATTATCTACTCAGGAGAAAATGAAGTCAGCCCTCAGCTCTCTGCAAGAGAAGAGGGACGCTTTTGACAAAATGAAGAAAAACTACGAGGACACGGTGGCTTACATTCAGGTATATACCACAAGTTTATACATTATCTGTAAATTATAATATAGAAAGTACTCGAGCGGTGAAAATGATCGAAGTGTGAAACTGTTAAGCTAACTGTTGACCTTTTTAGACAAAGTTAGAGCAATCAGACGTCCCAAATTACAAGCACTTGTCCCAAATCCTGTTCTTTTTGCCCTGAAAATTAAGACTTATAGTGATAAATTAATATAAACTTATGAATTTGTGTAAATATTCTGACCAAATCAGTTAAGAAGGCCATAATTCCTGCTTTTAGTTATTAAATTATTTGAGTTTTACAGATTTTTTTTCACCTTTCCAGCCCTTTCTGGCAGAAAGATTGGAAGGCTAACTTCTCACATGTGCTCACTGTGGGCAGGTTGTTAATAAAAGAAAAAAGAAGTAAAAAGAATATTACTATTTTGAGTGCCAAACATGTTTTTTTCTTTTTTCAGAGGCATTGAAAGAGGTTTCTTTTTATACTAGTATTTTATCAGTTAAAAATCCTGGTGTTGTGACATCTGTACCATATACAGATTTCCAAGCCGCGCTCACGCAGTTTTTATTTCAGGTCCAGGCTCGATTTGTGGAGAGACGAACCCGCGAGGAGTTCGAAAAGCTCCGCTCTTTCCTGCGAGACGAGGAGGCGGCCCGGGTGGAGGCGCTGAAGAGGGAGGAAGAGCAGAAGAGCCGGGCGATGATGCAGAAGATCGAAGAGATTGACAGAGATATAGCGTCTGTGTCTGAATCCATCAGAGCTTTGGAGGAGGAGATCGCTCTGGAGGGCATCACTGTCCTTCATGTGAGTTTGCAAAAGTTTGATGAAATGCTTTCGTACTTGCATAAGAAGTTCTTTTTTTAAACTTTTTTGCTTCTTTTTGTTCTCAGAAATGCAAGAGGACACTGGCAAGGTGAAAAAAGTTTTCATCTTTTAAACTTTTCTTTTCTTTGCTTTCGTAACAAAATACTTAAACCATGTAATTCTGCTCCCTGCAGCACTAACTGCTCCATTGAAGACCCAGTTATGGCTCCGGAAACACTCATAGATGTGGCCAAATATGTGGGATCTCTGAGCTTCCACGTATGGGAGAAGATGCATAAAATTGTCAAGTACAGTGAGTACATACATTCACACTTTCCGCATCACAGTCTATTTACATCCTCTAAAATGTGCAAATAACATCCTCTCATTTAACTTTGGACCCTCGCTAAGAAACTGCGTCCAAATTTCTCAGTTGAAAGCCACAAACCCAATTCCAAAAAAGGGACGCTGTGTAAAAGTTACATAAAAACAGAATGCAGTGATCTGCAAATAGTTTTTGACCTGTATCCGACAAAGACAAAGATATTAAATGTTCAAACTGATTTGATGCCTGCAACACGTGACAAAAAAGTTGGGACGGGAGCAACAAAACACTGAGAAAGTTCCAGGTCAACTGGTAACATTTGCAAGGAATGTAGGGAAAAGAGTGGTTTATTTCAACATTCAGAGGCAGTTTTACTCGCCTCACGTGTTCCTGAGGTGGATAAAAGGTTGTGACAGACGGCTGACAGTCTGCCATGTTTCTTTCAGCCCCGGTGACTCTGGACCCCAACACCGCCGCCCCGTGGCTCGTCCTGTCAGACGACCTCACCAGCGTCTGCGACAGCGACGAGAAGCAGAAGCTGCCCGACAACCCGGAGAGGTACGACCCCGACACCGGCGTGCTGGGCAGAGAGGGCTTCACCTCTGGCAGGCGCGCCTGGGACGTCGGCGTGGGAGACAACACGGCGTGGGTTGTCGGCGTGGCCAAAGCGTCCGTCAAGAGGAAAGAGAAAGTGTCTTCGGTGCTGAAGAACGGCTACCTGTGCGTGTACTTTTACCACAAAATGTACTTTGCGGGTACGTCCCCTTTAACCAGGCTGAACCTGAAGAGGAACCCGCAGAAGATCAGGGTGCAGCTGGACTGCGACAAGGGCAGGGTGTCTTTCTACGACCCGCACGACAACACGCACATCTACACCTTCAAGCACGCCATCGCTGAGAGGGTGTTCCCGTACTTCTGGGTGGGCTGTCAGCAGTGTCCTCTGACGGTCGACCCGCTGGAGGTTTCTGTGAAAGCTGTCGAGTATTGTTGAAAGTGTTGAAACTTCACAGCTTTTCTTCAGCACAAAAAGAACCGGAAGATTTTGTTTTGTTTTGTTTTTTGTTTTTTTTTTTAATTTCACACAGTGAGGAGAGTGTTCAGAGTGTGAAATCAAATTCCCTGGTTCACTACAGTGTCTTACAACCTTTTCCAGCTTTCCTGTGAACATGATTATTAATACTTTGTGCACTTATTTCAATTTGATCTTTGCACTTTCAACCACTATGAAACGTCCTGCTGTTTCTTTAAAATGTGTTGTTTGTTGTTTATGCAGAGTCTGACAGCGTAATGTGTGTTTTAAAATGGTGCAGTGTAACCTGAAAAAATAATCGATGTGGCTGTACTTATATAGTGATCGGTCAAAGTTAATCAAAGGGTCTGAATTTGCATCTCAAACAATAAATGTTTTTTTCTTTGAAGCCCAGTTTTGTTATGTTATGGATATCTGGGAAACAGTGAATATGCCTTTGGTGTAAATACTAATGATGAGAGCTCATTTACAAATAAATCATTTGCAGATATCATGACTCTTCTGTCTTTCCTGTCTGTAGTTTGATCTAATAATCATTTTTTCCTTTCATCTAAGCATAGACTTGCCAACCAAAGAATGAAAATTATGAATAAAACTGAATAATTCATCCCTCTAGCATGAACTTCATCTGCTTTCTTTCATTCATTTATTTTTCACTCCTGGATTAAAGTGAAGTAAAATGTTCTCTGTCGGTGTTTTAATATAATATCTGATGTTTTTTAATTAATATTATTGCTGGATTTAGGTGTATAGTACATTTTACTGCTGTAGATATTTAAGGTTGTGCTATTTTTAACTACTGCATCCATAGTTTATCAGAAAAATTCAAAATTACCAAATTTGGAGATGCATTTCACTGGACAGGTATGAAAAACTGTAATCTTAAAAGAATCTGAAAAACTAGTAGCTAACTTGAGCCTGATTGATACTGGATTATTGGGGTCAATGTCGATAACAATATTAGGGAGTAAAAAAAATTTTGTTATCCAAAATGGCACTAAAATAGTAAACTCTCACATGTTAGGGTTATTCATGTTATATAATTATTTAAAAACACACACACACACACAAACAAACAAAACAAAAATATACATATAAACTGAATTATAAAATGAAAAAGTTTTCAAAGTAGCATGAGTTGGAAAAAACTCGAGTATATTAAATATATTATTTATTTTTCTGTGTTTTAGCAGCGTGTTGCTGTCATCATCTCGCCCCTCCTCCTCCTAAACTCTGCACGCTGACACAACGTTATCTTCCTCCTCCTCCTCTTCCTCCTCCTCCACCTTTGTGCCAAAGTTTAATTAACTTCTCTGAGTTAAAAATCGTTTGAATCAGTCAGATAATAATTTTCAGAGCGCAGATAATCTGTGTGAAGCGGGTTATTTATAACTGCAGGCCTCAGCAGGTGTCAAGACTGACGGTAAGATTCAGTATCAACCTGAAAACTGGCTAAAATTAGCTAGTCTTTATAACGCGTTATTAGCTAACGTTATAACTGCGATGTTAACAGCGCGTGTAGCTAACAGATAATGTGTTATAAATTCACAGGTAGGTTAAAAGGTCAAGATTATATTCTTAGTCAGAGATTGTTTAAAATTAAATTTACATAAATTTTGACATTAATAATTTGGACATTAATACAAACAAACACTTTTCTCCTCAAGCTAACATCAAGCAATGGAGGATGAAGTAACGTTACTCAAGTAAAAAAATACCACAGTGTAGAAATACTTTGACGCTAAAAGTCCTGCATTTATTTTTTATTTTTTAGTACAACAGTATTCAGCAACAACAAGAAAAAGTACTTGGTCTGGTAAAAGTAGGACTAATTTTAATTATTAATATATAAAGTGCTGGTGTTAGGGATGTTAATGATCAGTCACTTTTAATCAATAATCAATCAATAGTATAGATTAATTAAGGCAATAATTGTGCCTAATTTCACATGGTTTTGTCTGGTAGAGCCATTTGATAAATAAGGAACCTAAAATGTTTTGTATCTTACTACTTATTAATTGGTTAATCAATCAATCCATTGTGTTTTCAACTATTTAAGGAAAATGCGCAAAAATTGAAATAAATAAAACTGATACTACTCACCAAAAAATAAAGACATGTTATGATAAGACATTTAGTTATTTTTATTATTGTTTCCTTTTGGAGAAATAACAAATTAAATTGCGTCTGTGTGAAATACTCCCACACTTTAAATGGTTGTGGGTGAGTGTTTTTTTTTTAGCAGCAGCTTGTTATCCAGGGGAATCCGAGCTTTGACCGGGAACAGCACTTCACCGCAGCACGCCAACACATATTATGCAAATCAGCGTATTTCCGTAATCAATCATGCCGATGAGTCACCCCAGCCTTTCTTCATACTGAACTAAATTCACTTAATCTGAGCCACCTCCATGTCTCTTGTGCTAATTTACTAAAAATAAATTGTTCGATGTTTTTTTTTTAACAGGATGTCCAAGATGCCTTTCAGAGGAGTGAAGAGGAAGTTGGCAAACAATGTGGTAGTTTTCCAGCCCCTGCCCAAATCTAACAAAGTCGCCTTGCTGAGCCCGTCTCTCCTCATGCTGGAGATCCCTGCTGACATCAACACCAGCCTCCCAGTGTGGGAGGCCATGAGGTCACAGCAGCTCAGCGTTGCCTGGACCGTCAACCCCTACAGCATCAGCATCCATCTAACCCCCGCAACCTCTAAACAAGGTAAAACTACAACTCCCACCAAAGATGAAAGCCCGACCAGTGAATCACAGACCTCAGTGCTTTCTTCCTCCAGCACCCTGCAGCCTCAGATGGTCATCCAGTCCATCACTCAGCAGCATGGTGACCCCCAGAGCGCCTCCACCGTCCTGCTCACCTTCTGTCAATACAGCAGCCAATCACTACAGAACATAACCCCAAACCCTACTCCAGCCACCTCCTTCATCGTCCCCCTGCCTCTCATCATCACCCACCCAGCACCTGCCGCTCAGCCTGGCGCCACTCCCAGTAAAGGGGCAATCCAGACCCCAACGACCACCCCGACCAAGCAGCAACCCCCGTCCAAAGTGCCCGCCCTGTCTCCGTTCCACACCAAGAGCTCCTCCAACGTCCAGATCTGTGACGACTTCCTCCTGAGTGTGTGTCCCGCGGGGAAAAAGTGCAAGATGCACCACACTCCGTACCCGTTTCACTGGCAGCTGTGGTGCATCATCACCCACCAGTGGATCGACTTCCAGCCTCACTCTCAGGTCAGACTGGAGAGACTCTACAGCAACGTCAACCAGGAGGTCATAACTGTCAAAGATGGGTGAGTTTGTCCGTGGTATAATTCCTGCCCTGTGATTAAGAACAGAACTGAAATCAAATCTCTGGTTTAAACTTCATTCCATGTTGTTTATTCTAAAATGTTTTCTGCTAATTGCATCACAGATATCTCTGAAAATTGACAAAAACTTGTATTCTTGTTTTCTTCTTTCAATTCTCCCCTCAGGAGCATCAGCTACACTCTGAACCTTGACTTGCTGGAGTTTGACGACCAGTCTAAGTATAACAGGGTTAGACGACTGACTAACTCTGAGAGTGAGATCAAGAACCCTTACTTTCCCAGCAACTGGAAAATCTACTGGTGGAACCACACGGGCTGGGAGGAGTATAGCGAGGTGACTGTTTTTCTCTATTGTTAAGTTGGATTACTGCCCTTTTGTTCTATTTTTATCACCAACCTCTCTTTTACTTAGCGTAAGTTGCCCCAGCGAGTCCTTGTCCACTGATCGGTTCATATTTTTGTAGAGTTTGTCCACCTTGTTGCTGGAGAAGATGAGCGAAAAGGAGTGCGAGTGTTCCTTCCATATTGCCACGCAGGAGTACAAGGTGGACTTCACCACTATGATCCAGACGAACGTCACCACGGGGTTCGCGAGAGAAGTTCGCTGCAGACCCGTGTACCGGTCCCCTGAGTCCATGCACCCTCACCTGAGGTCAGCATCCTGGATCTTTTCTCCGTCTTTTCCTGTCTGTGCTTATTCACAAATGAAGGCATTTCAGTCGACCCTTTTCACAGCAGCACATCTCCTCTTCATCATATTAATATCCTCCCGTCCTCTCTTCCCCGCACCCAGGACAGGAGTCCAGACTGCGCCCACCGAGCCTCCCGCTGATCCTCCGGCGGCCAACTTCAGCGTGGACCCTCTGGAGGAGTTCAGCTCCTGGTACCCTCCAGTGTGGGGTCCGTCCTCGGAGCAGGACTACAGCCTGGTGGACGTCCCGGCCGGCACGCGGGCCTACAGGACGGTCCAAAACCTGTTCCACAAGAGCCTGCCCGAGAGCCAGGTGGACATCATCAGCATCAAGCAGGTCCAGAACCTCCTCCACTGGGACAAGTACCAAAGGTGCAGCAGCTGTTCGTGTCTGTTAACTAAAAACCTTTAAGTGATTTCATGGTTTAAATCTGTGAGTGTTGGAGTTCAAATCTGTGGCTGAAAATAGTCCCAACAGATGCTCCTTTTACTCCTGATTTAATAATGTTTGTTAAAAGCTGCTCTTGCCTTTTCACAGTTGTGCCAATCAAGCAAATTGTGTGTGCAAATCCAGAGCTGCAACTTATTATTATGTCCAATACGAATTAATCTGTTGATTATTTGTGATGTCTCATACAGAATGTCAAAAAATAGGTAATTATGGATAATTTTCCAGAGCTCACTGGAAGCAGTGAGATGATCTTGAAAAGGCATCTTGTTAAAACCTGCAGAAACACTGAAAATACAGGCAAAGGAATGATGCGTCAAAACGCAAGACATAAACTCAGCGTAGTATCAGTACATGTAAGTTTTTGCAAAGATGCAGGAAACATCAAAACCCTCATGTCTGCGTTGTCACTTCAGGCACAAGGCGCACATGCAGAAGCAGCACAGCAAGTCTAAGGAGCCTCTGGAGCGACATCTCTTCCACGGGACGACCAGAGCGGCCTCGGAGGACATCTGCCACAACAACTTCGACCCGCGCATGGCCGGCGTCAACGGGACGTCCTACGGTTTCGGCTCCTACTTCGCCACCACCGCCTCCTTCTCCAACACCTACTCGGCCAAGGTCGGGCTGGACGAGGTGCGCCACATGTTCCTGGCCAAAGTGCTGGTGGGGAAGGCAAGCGTCGGGAAGACCAACTACCGCCGGCCACCGCCGCTCATCTCCAAGACCAAGCAGTACCGTCTCTACGATACCTGCGTGGACGACATACACAAAACCACCATGTTTGTAGTTTTTGATAGCTGTCAGTGCTACCCATACTACCTGATCAAGTACAAAGAGCTGCCCAAAGAGGTTGATATTTGATGAAGAACAGAGGCGTTGATAGGAGTGGAGTTAGTTGTTGTTAAAGGGATAGTTCAGATTATTTGATGTGCCGTTGTATGAGGTACTTATCAATAATCAGTGTATTGGCTAATTGTTCAGACACTATCGGTGTTAAAGTTGTACCATGACCTGAAACGTTTCCTCATGTTATCCCTTGCAGTTGCAGCAAATGCTGAGTTCACTTAGATTAAATGTTCAATATACATCATGTACAATGAAGTTCTTACTGACAACAGTGTAAACAGGCCGTTCAAATGTAGATGAGGCACTTTATTTTTTCAAAATGTCTTTATTTTGGTTATTTAAACATTTTACATCAATGGAAATAAGTACTTTTTGTTTTTTTTCTTTCAAAGGTGTTCTGAATCAAATCAACAGCTGTTGTGTGTATGAAAATAAACTGTTCACTGAATACATTCATCTCTCCAAAGTTTGATCATCCTTTGTTATATTTTCACCTGTTAAAATACCTGATTTTTCAAAATGCCAGACTGGAATGTGTTTCACCAAAGTCTCATGTAATAAAAGCACGTATAGTTCAAAGTCCTTTCAATAAATCTCTTTCTTTTTCTTCAAAACTCCATTGCACACAAAATGACAAAACCGTATTTTCATACATTCCTGGCACACTGTTATTTTCATCATGTTCGTAACAGTAATTTCCTTAAAACTAACCAGATGTTTGAATGTGTGTGTTTGCATGTTAAGGAGGATTTCTGTGCAGGAAACATATATAATAGCAGTTATATCTACCCCTTAAAAGCAGCTTCAGCAGGATGTCCCACTGAACACTTTTTTTTCTTTAGGATCCAGATAAAACTTGATTTAAAGTAACCATGATTCTTACTTTTTACAGTACAGCTCTGTCATAAAATTGACCTTCAACATATCTGCACTACACCAATGTTTTCAGCTCCATTTTCACTATCCTTAGAAGATTTACAGTACTCTGAATTAAAATATAAGGATACTGTCCCTTATTGATTTCCCTTAGGTTTCCCTTTATCTCAAAAGGGAGGAGATGGAGATAAAGAGGCACAGACAGTTATATTCAGGGTTGGGTAACGATGGATAACATGTAATTGGGATTATGTAATCAAACTACAAAAAGTGACTACAGTTAGCCTAGATTTAATCTGAAAAATGAAAAATTTAAAGTCCTGCCCCTTTTAGAAACTTGGTCAAATTTCTCCTGTCTTGTTTCCTGCACTTAGAAATGCTGTGTGCTAGACTCAGACCCAGATGTTGATCTGGCATCTGTAAAAGCAAGACATAATCATATCTTTAAGTTACTTTGTATTAACAAAATACAAGATAAATGTCTGGGCAGTCTGCATCAATCGTTAGCTAGAAACCTGACAGCAAATAGTAAAATTATACCAGACTAGATAGCTAATCTACATCAATCCTTAACTAGCTGCATCTGAAAGCTAATGTTAGCAAACTAGTCAGCTATTTTTTTTAAGTATTTTGCTAACATCAGCTAAATGTTCATCTTTAAAACCCTCCTCAAAATGTGCTTTTCATTCCAACATAAATGAACCTACTACATAGTTTATCTAAACCCAAAAAACATGAAAGGAGAAAGTTGACCGAGGTTCCACTGGGTACCATATTAGCTCAACTGCTATTGGAGAACAGACCAAAAAGGGGCGGGACTTGGGAAGAGTCAAATAGTTACATTGTCAAGGATTGGTGGATTTAATTTTTGGTTATGTCTTTAAAATATAGCCATTTAAAATTTAAGACTTTTGATGATAATCACGAGCTGCTGGCTTATGAAAAGTGCACCTGACATACAGAGTTTCATAGACAAGCGCTCCACTTTATGGCAGAAAAATTAACCCTACACAACACTGCATTTTTTTTTATGCCTTTCAAATGTTTTGAGATGTTTAAAGAGAAAAACATTTGTGGAACTCAAAAGTTTGTGGCTGCGTCAGTTTTTCCTTCGTATAAGGTTCCATTTTTCAGTGTTTTATTTTCCAATGGATTAGATTACTAATTACATAAACTGCCATATAATTTGTTCTCATTAACTGACTACATTTCAAAGTAATTTTACCCAACCCTGATTTTTGAAGCTTTCAGACAGACAAAATGTGGGCTGCAAACTTGGCTCCAACTCCATATCAACAAAATGTCACTTATATCCTGAATCCTTAGGATAGATACAGCAGATTTCTTCTTGGTTTTTTTTCATAATTTTTGTACAAAAATCAAGTTTGGGGCAACTTGTTTGTGCACAGTCCATTATTTTGAAATTCCTTGTCTTGAAATGATATTTAGTATTAAAGGCATTACTTTGTATTTTATAGTGTGTATATCCTTTCTCTTTAAATGTGCAATTCTGCATTATGTTGTCTTTTTCATGACAATCCAACTTGTTATGACAAAGAAAAATCACAGTCACAAGATACAAATTACACAAAAAAACACAAAAACCGTGAGACAGGCCTGTTCTGAATAATGCACCTTCCACACAACAACAATAAAACAAACGATGACAACATGGTAATAAAAGAGTGACGTCAAAATTAGTTATGAGTAGATGGCAGATTTAAAGATGTAAACAAGATTGAAATTCTGTAGCCACGCCAGCGCCGAGACTGTGATGCTGGTTACTCACCAGACGAGACTGTAGGATGGATGGAGAAACAGACTTATTACAAGATTTGGCCTGAGGGTGGCGCCAGAGGAAAGGCCATGCTGTTATGTAATTCCAAATGCTTCATGCTCCGAAGAGTGATACCTCAGCCGATGTTCTCAGAGCCACGGCACTAGTGTGGCAGAAAACACTGAGTGAAATCAAATTTAAAGGCAACAGAAGCAACAGATGATACATCATTAATACACATATCACCGCCAGAGTCATGAATTCAACATCAGTTCTTTCTGCAACAGATGTCAGAATAGAGTCTCCAGCACAGATGAGTGTTTTGCTTTGTCTTTTCCCTTTTAGTTTGTACACACACACTGTACAAAACGGTTAAACTGATTGAGATAATCCACTAAAATGGCATGAAAAAAAAAAAAAAAACTACAGCGCAGGAATCAATCTTGCTGGATCAGCCAACAGAGCACCAACATCTCCGAAGCCTCAAATTTGTTTCCTGACTTCTGTGTGAACTGATTCCCGGTGATGCGAGCGGCGTAGATGTCAGTTTCCAAACAGCAAGAGGAGATCTGAGGGAGGACGGGAGAGGCGGTGGTGCGGAAGTAAAAACTGGCAGTTCATTCACAGGCCAGCTTGCTGTCGAAGCTCGACAGGCCAATGGCGAAGGCTTGAAGAGCGCACATGGGATAGTTGTAGTCCAGAGTGAAGATGTCCTCGGCTACTCTGCCAAACTGCATGACGATGTAGTCAGCTAGAGGTCGCGTAAACAGGAAAACAATCATGTGTTAATCATTACTGTCAGCCTGCATAGTGTAGAAAACAAACAGACCTAACCACAGCCATGTTGGTAATCGTGGGTTAAAAACAACTAAGGTTTGTTTCCATTTAGACTGGAATGCACCATTAAAGATGAATTTAATATAAGTTCAGAGTTCACAAAACTGTTTCAAATTAGTAAATCTAAATTTAAGATTAAGGAGAGACAAATCAGAAAAAAAACTAAACTGAGGTTTAAATTTAATCATACATAATTTTAATATTGTTTGAAGTTTGGTGCAACGGGGTTAAAAACGAATCCTTGTTGTTGCAACCCAGGTAACCAATGTAGCAGCACCCTGACTCTGTCTGACCTGAATTTAATGAGACCTTAATTAGTATCATTGGTTACACCTGCGTTTTCCCTACAGTTTCATGTCAAAATGGCTGCTCTGAAAAAAGTTTTATAGTGAAGAGTGAGAGGGGGATGCTTACGGTCGTTGTCGTGAACTATCTGGAAGTTCTTGACTGAAGCTTGGGTGACGCGGCCGTGGAAATTCAGCACATAGGACTGGGTGTCATCATTCCACACAGGCGCCTTGTTGTGCAACTCAATCAGGTTGTCTAGAGAGTGATTCTGCCACCTGCTCAGGAGGCTCTCCTGCTCCTGCAATACAGGGATAGAAGACATTAAATACTTAATGCTGGACAAACTTAAAGGGGTAGTTCGGATTTTCTGAAGTGGGGTTGTATGAGGTACTTAGTGATGGTCATTGTATTTTATTGCGGACCGTAGATGGCAGTCGACATGACCCTAGTTTGGAGAAGCAGCAGGAGTACCAAACTCCATAGACAAAATCAGTCATTTTAACTCACAGAATACAGACATTTCTGGTCTACTGCTGCCTCAGTCTGTTAGGTTGTTTGTGTTATTGTCTAACTTTGGTGAATCCAAACTACCCTTTTAGAACATCAAAGTCACACAATAACACAAACAAAGTAACTCCATCCACAATGGAGTTTGGTTGGTTTGTTTCCACAGCATTTGAATATCAGTTTGACTTCAGCTTATACACTCCAAACAGTTTATTTTGTCAAGTTGAGAATAAATACACATACAAACAAATCTCAAGCACCACATGACACCAGGACCATCAGACTCACATTTTGAGGCCTAACAGGGACTCTTTCAAAATTCATGTTCATGCCCGGGATGATTACAGTCATCTTCCGTGGTCCTTTGAATCCCAGCACGTTGGTTTCCTGCCAAACAGTCAACGCACAGTGTGACAATTTCACTTAATATTATGAATGAACTGGGAACAAGCAGTGTGTGTGTGTGTGTGTCTTTTTGTCATTGACTCACATAGCAGATGGCGGCCAGCTCCTGTCGTGTGTTGCTCTCTTCCAGCAGCGCCCCAGGGTTTTTGCACGGATTGGTGCCGTTGTCGTATACTGTGAATTTGGTGCCCATGAGGTTGGACCTGATAGAATACACATTGGTGATGAAATGTTTACGCCATTTCACATTTGTCGGCCGCTGGCAGAATTTTTAACATCTGAGTCATGTGGAGTGGCAGAAACAAAAGCACTGTGTTTGAAGCAATTGACCCCTCTTATGTCCTGCTTCTATTTGCTCTGTGCTGCAATAACACTTGAGCAAATTTTGTTTACGGTGGAACATCGGTCAACCTCAGTTTTTAATAAGTACAGTGCTGGTACAGAAAAAAAAAATCATTAAACACTAAGTGATTTTGCTGCGAACCAGATTTCAGACAGGACAATAAAGACTGAACTGAGCAATTAAATCATTTTTTAAACAGCTTTGGTACAATTAAATGTTGGATTGTATTGCTTTTTGGTACAGGAAAAATAGATACTTTGATTTACTTTTGACAACCTTAATATAATCACATCTTAAGTTAGCTGTTAGCAAAATACTAGGTAACAAGCTAACTAAAGAGTGATGTAGATTAGCTTGTTAGTGTAGTCACAGCTGTATATGTGCCAATCAAGGTGACCTTCGTCTTTACTTTTTTTACCTTGAGTTAGCTAGCATTTTGCTAACATAAGGTAATAGATGAAACTAGCTAGCTATCAATTGATGAAGATTAGCTTGTTAATGTGGTTATACAGAGTACAACTTACTCAGTATTACAGTACCAAGCTTGCTCAACTGTTTATTTGTGCTATCAAATGACAGTGACCATGAACCCAGGTAGATTTAAGTGGTGTGTTTTTACCTCAGTTTACCTATGAAGCTCTCTCCCTCACGCGACAGATCAGTGGCATCCACTGAAATAAGGTAGTTGGACGTCTTGCTCTTCTTTCTCTTCCTTCCTGCCAGCAAAAATACCTGGAAAGAGAGACAGTAAGACATGAAAAAAATCTTTTTGACTGTACTGTTCCAGTCATTATAGTTTGACTTCAGGAATTCTCCTCCCTCTATTTTTACTTGTTCTTGTTGGTATACTTTTCTTGTTTTCTTCTTCTTATACTATATTTTAGTGTGTCCTGTGTCTTAGTTTTACTTCAAATTTAGCTTAATTTTGTTTTGCTTCTCGTTGGCGTCATTCTGTTGGCTTTCTGTTGTTATTTTGCCTCCTGGGTATCGGGCTCTGTTTTTCAAGGTGCTATATAAATAAAGTTCTTATTATTCCTTACAATAACATCAGACCGACACTCACTCTCTTGCCATCTTCTTTCTCCATGTGCATGAAGTAGGTGGGGTAAAGGCCACGGTCCATGCCTTTCTTGTCCCGTGTGATCCGACATTTCACAGTGACGCCACGTGGAGCCGGACGAAAGACAAACTCCTCCAGATTGGCCACGTCGATTAGTGCGCTGTCTGCTGTGGGTGATCCGGGCGTTACCGCCTCCTGGGTACGATGAAAGTACACAAGCTTTTGTTATATTTAGCACTGGAATTGAGATTATTTAGTCTATATTAGGAGCTTGTCGGGGAGGTCATGTATTGGTCTACTCACTGGAATGTCTTTGCCACTAGCAGCAGAAGCAGGTCTGGTGGTGTCCGTGTTAGGGGACAGCGAACGTGTCCGTTCCTCATCCACATCGTCCTCGTGCTCGCTGGATTCATCGAAGTTCATGCTGCCAGACAGACCTGGCAAGGGAGAGGAGATAGAGGTGTGAGAGAGCTTTAATCATAAGTAAACGCCTTTACAATTTCTGTGCTGGGAAGCTCCTTCACACAAGGCAAGAGGAAAATAAATCCCAGAGGCTCTGTTTATATTCCCAACCAGAAAAGAACCTCAGAGACTTCATTTTGTGTCTTTGATTTTGGTACAAAAGTGTCCCCAGGGTGGATTTCTCAGTTCTTTTGGTTAATCTTTGATATATGACAACTAATTTCTCAAGAACTGATGCAACACTTAAGCAATGGCTGAAGCATAAATAGTACATTATACAGTTAAAATCACTCCCATACTACTTTCTAACAAACTACAGGATCACTCAGTTAAAAGTTTCAAACTGGAGCCCGAATTTTACAGTCCCTCCAGGAAGCTGCGATTGCTACAATGAACGCAAAGTCAATGAGTCCCTGTAAATTTTGAACAAACTTTTCCGCAAATATGATCAATCATCTTCGTTTCCTGGAAGTTCTACCAATCATACCAGTCCCTGGCAGAAATGTTCTCATTGAACAGACTGAATGTTTTAATATTTACTTTTTTTTTGTTTTGTTTTGTCACAGGTACTGAACAGAAGACAGTATTTGTCATTGTTGCTGACATTTATCAACACTCTGCATACTTTTATATGTTATAATTCTGTGTCTGTTTTTCTATTTTGATTGAGTTTCAGCTCCTAAAAGATTGTGCTTATTTGTGGAATACCCCCAAGTGCACTTCTTCATTCGTCAGGTTCTTCATCTACAAGTAAAGCATATTTTGTTGGAACTTTAGTAATCCTGAGCCATTTTGGTCGGGTTACTTAGGGGACTTACACATCAGGGACCCAGGCCTGGATCTGAGTACACTTGACCCCAAAGGTCAGTTTTGTTTGAATAGTGTGAACACATGCGTAACGTACTCAGCCATGGTTCGTTGATACATACTCAGGTCCACTTGAAAAGGTGGCCTTGCGTACAGTTCATGTGTTCTCGAGTCTGGTCAAAGGTCAACAATCAAGTTGACCTTTTGGAAATAAAATACCATCATGTCATCATTTGATCCTGTTAGACATTTGTGTGAAATTTTGTCATAATTAGCATCTGAACTTTTTGACCTTTGATTTTAACCACCAAAATTCGTTCGGCGTTCTGGAGATATCACATTCAAAAAAATGGGACAGTCATGAGGCCACAGGTGGCCAAGTGACCTTGAACTTCGCCCTTTGACTACCAAAACCTAATTAGTTCATCCTTGAAATCAAGCGGATGTTTGCACCAAATTGGTAGAAATTCCTTGAAGGCATTCTTGAGATATCACAGTCACAAGTACAGGAAGTATGTATGTATGTATCTATGTATGCACCGAGAACTCACCTCACCTCCGGCCATGGCTGCTGCCGGTGCGGAGGCATAGAAATAGGGCCAAGGTTTAAAAATATCAGAACTGGAGTTACCCTTTAAAGCCCTGCTCAGTGCTCAACATCCAGAAAGGTCACATTTGGCTCATGGCCTCGATTGAAGCCCTACCTGTCACAAACAATGCATCTTTTTTCTAAATCAGTTCCTGCAAGGCTGAGATTAATGCCAAGAGACGAGGCTGAACGTCCCTCCCAGACTTGCATCTGTGTACTTGTGGATAGGCCGCTCCATGCAGTCATGCAGATGTAAAATGGGCCGATCTGACTTCAGCCAGTCAAGACTGCTTGAGACATCTGTCTCTTCATTGATAATTGGATTTATCAGCCAGGACGCAGCTCTTGGCTGCAGCTATAGCCCGTTTTAATGTGCTGTCAGAGGATGACAGTGGTCCACTGGTACGGAAAGATCTCAGTAAGCTGAGGAAATTGTGTGTTAACTCCTTCCACTCCTTCCTTCCCTAACATAGGTGCATTATTGTCACTTAGCAGGTCATAGCAGGTCATCTGTATATGCCACATAGACTTGGTCACCATCTGAAATCTGGGAACCTGAAAACTAAATTGAGATGGAGATCACTGGGTGGCAAATTTAGAATAGCCGAAAATATTACATTTATAGTGCATGCATCCCTTGGCAGGTGATTTAACAAACCATCTGTCCATCACATCACTAATCAGATCAAACTCTTGCCGGGGCCAGCCAAGAGAAAAGTGGAAACATCTTTTATATTGAAAAAACCCTACAGTGCTGTTCTCTGCTCTTCCTTCAATGAAGAAATGCTCTCCAGTTCTGATATAACTGATGCTATCGCAGTATCTATGCTAACCTCTTCAGGAGCTGCCATTCTCACTGTTGTCAACTCTGATTCTAGACTGCTCTGTCTTATATGACCGTTGACAGCTGACTTCTTACTCTTCTTAACCGGCCACTGGGGGCTGCAATTGCTCAACAACTGCTTTAGTTTGAAATCTCCGCTGGTTGCAGCTGGCATTTGTGGTGACATTGCAGCAGGTGCTTCACCATCTATTGCCTTGCAGAGAGTGCACTTTAATAGCTTCATACAGCCTTTGAAAGAAAGTCATGTCGGCCGGGGGGGACGTGGACATCCCCGCGGAGTTGAACAGATTAAAGACACTTAAAATTAGGACATTTTAAACTGTGATTAAAATTTAGCTTAAATTAACTGCATGACCAGAAATTACATTAATGATAATAATTTGGCTGACATAAATTTACAGAGCATGTTGCACAAGTCTCCCTAATTACTGTAATCCAATCTTCAGCTTTGAAGTGAATAAATGAACAGGTTAGGGAGGAGAAGGAGGGGTTGGAGAGCACTGGCCTATGCAGTATCGAACAAGAATAATAATGTGACACAGCCAAACACAATATTTATCCTGGGGTATTTGCGAGAGATGAACTCAGGATATGCAGCTGTGCCTCGGAGAGACGAAGAACCAACCTTGAAAGACAGATCGCAAATGTTAGCTTCCCTCTAACTGTGACTCCAGGGCTCCAATTAAAACAGCGAGCAAAGTTGTGCGAGCCAGTTTCCTATTAAATCAACCATCTGGAAATGTCAGAGAGGACTCATAATGGGCCAACCAACAAGCTACTAAAAAACAGACACACATACACATAATAATTACCACCCAGCAACATTTACAGTCGGCCAAAAGTGCAGATCAACTGAATGAGCTGATCAACTGTGTGCCTCCAAATTCTATTTCTTCTGTTTCCTCTGAGGTTGGGGTACCGTGCAAAGGACAGAGAGCCAAAAATACCTGCTGGAGGTCCTGAGGATATATTCTTATGCTAAACTGGGCTGACATTAACAATGAGTCCTTGCATTATTGAGAAGGACAATGACATTTGGCACTGTGGTATCACGTCACACTAAAGCAAAAGACATAACTAGAGCTGCTTTTGAAAATTTCACCCAAGATTCAATTGTGGCTCATTTACGGAGATTTTTTTTTAAACCTTTAGCCTTATTGTTTTAATTCAAAGTTGCCTTGCTTTTTGGGTGGAGAAACTTGTTTTTGCTCCACAGTAGCAGCCGCATCCTAAATGTCACCACGATCCACTCTGGGTTAGATTTTAATATATCTTCCATAAACTTTATAGATCTCTACCAGCTGGCTGGTGAGTGTGGGTGGCGGAGGGAGACGCTATAATGATGCCATAGATGAGCACTGCAGTATGAACAATGCCCCGGCCTATTATTAAATGACCCATTTCTCACTGCGTCACCATCAATCACTCCACTGTCTGCATCCATATTCCATACTGACGCAGCAGCAGCGTGCTGAAAACTCTGGGGGATGTCAAAATGTCTGACTTTGTGCAACAATAGCTGCGCACACACACAATACAGTAACACAGAGTGGATATAGTATTAGACTGGTCCTTACTGGCAAGAACTACACGCTATCATTATGGTCCACGGTAAATGCCCCCACTGACCCTCTTTTCCACAACTATAGTCTTTTAAAGCTTAGTTAATGTCATATTTTGTTGTGTATATGCTCAACAACAGCCCACAGGTATGGAATGAGACACTACTACTGTTTCTAAAAAAGAGCTTAAGGCAGCAGTTACTAATAAAATATGTCAAAGCTTGAATACCCTGAACTGCTGGAGACTTCAAAACTAGTTACTCTACTCTGACATCCATTTAAATCGTCAATTAAATTGTTGCCATATGTCTATTTGTTGTATCTTACTTATTTAACCGATGTTTAGACTGATGAGTAAAATGTTTAAATGGAAAATTAATGCCTCACTAATCCTTTATGAAGTAAATTATGAGGATATTTTAACCAGAAATTGTCAATTAATTGCTCAACATGCTTTCACTGAGAGCAAAACTTGAAATGTTGGCTTTTTCTGATACTATGAGCTTGACTGCACACTACAGGTGTGCCTGTCACATAATTTTCATTACAGCTGCTTATTGTAAAATACAATAAAATCCACAGGATCCTCTCATTACAGGCAGGCACAGTTGAAACCTCTGACTCAAAAGTTCCTAAGAGATGTTCTATGTACTGTTATTTATATTACAAAAAAAACATTCTCAGCCTTAAAGCCCCTTAAAAGTGAAGCTCGGCCAGGACTCACCTTGTTTCTGCAGTAATTCGTGGATATCTGTCTTGGGCTCCAGCAGCGTCTCAGTGTCTCCGTCCCTCTCGGGCTCCTCCGCCGGGGGCGACTGGGGCTGAGACTGAGGCTGTGACTGGAACTGAGACTGGGACTGGGACTGGGACTGGGACTGGGACTGGGATTGGGGCTGGGACTGGGATTGGGGCTGGGACTGGGATTGGGGCTGGGACTGTGACTGGCTCACTGACAGGATTTGGATGTTCATTCCCAGATCGGGAGCTTCTGAGCCCAAGAAAGCTGCTGGGCCATCGATACCTACAGCAGAGGAGGACAGACAGTGGTTGCTGTAGCTGTCAAAATTACATAGAACTGTTTGTCTGTTTCCGAGCTCTGCTGGACCTGAGTCATCACACTTGCTGAAAACCTGCCCCATTTGAATTAACTTAAGACTTGCCTTAACTGTTGTTGAGTTTAAGCCTTAATGAGATTCAATTAGAGGTCCCTGACATATAATTACTGTACCAGATTCACTCCTGTTGTATGATGTGATATGTAACATTTTGTTTTTGTGCTTTTAACTGGATTTTTTTATTTTCTTATTGGCACATAAGTTGCAAACATGGAAAGACTGTGAATCTGTCACAAACCCTGCCAGCTATTTTTCTGTTTTCCTGTCATTTCAGGTCCCTGCTAATTAACTCATCACCTTCACCTGAGGCTTCCTCGCCCACCTCCTCACCTGCAGCTCATCCCATCGTTAGTCCCTCAGTATTTCTAACAGCTCAGATTCATTCATCCTCCACCGTCAAGTGTTTGCTTAGTTTATCAAGTTGAATAAAACCACTTAGACTAAGTTTGCCTTAGGGAAACTGAGTGAACAACATTTTCATCTTGTGTCCAGTTTGACTTTGTTTTTCTTTTTGTTTTCTTATTTATATTTTCATATTTTGTTGATTTTGGGGGCCACTGTGGACAAATACTGTAGTGATTCCACTGCCATAACCACAAAATATAATGTGAAAAATAAAACTTAGGCATTAAGAAAAACTACACAGAAACAGCCCCTCTTCTTGCTGATGGTCCTGATTGTTTATGTACATCATATAGAGGCATTAACGTTAAACTGAGACTGTTTCATAACTGATGAAACTGATCTTTTTCTCTTTTTTTTGCATCTGATTGTTTCTGTTGTGTTTGTGGATTCAACTCTGCCTCATGTCATTACACAATATAGGCAATAATCCATTATAAATATTATGTTTTTAAAAATTATAGAATTTTGTTATAATAAAACACTAAAAAAGCATGTAAGTAAATGGAATTCACAACTTGAATCTTTAAACTTGTTTTTACAATATTAGTAAATAGTGCAACATTTTGTAATGTTAAGTTAGTTATTGAAATATTCATTTAGTCCGAGATCCTCTGAAAATACACTGCAATGTAAGGAGTTGAATACCTCAAACACAAGCTCTTGTTTTCCCAAGTGAACAATAAAGCAACACCTATTACTGCATTAATATATTTTATGCATCATGTTGTGTATAGATGGCACATTAACAAACACATTCTCCTTCTTCATATACACAGAAAGTAGCACATCAGTGCCTACTCTTTTAGGCAAACAGGAAACGTGTGAAATGACTGTGCGGTTTGACTCGTCCTGCAACATAAAAACAACAGATGTGATGGGTGTTTTCCTCACCATCCATGATGACATCGTTGGTGATACTGAGCTGAGACTCCACCAGAGGCGCCTGCTCCTCACCGCGCCGTATCCTTGAGCGCCGGGGCCGACCCTCTGTGTTGGGCTGGACCATCAGAGGTTCCTGACGCTTCCTCCTCTGCTTCTGCTCCAGCAGTGCCCTCTGTGGACCAAATAGAAATGGCATGGAACTTCAATCTATGTATGAATATGTGTGAGCTTCGCAGGTAAGGTAATTACATTAGTATGCATGATGAGTTACAGCCTGTGCCTGTAGGTACTGCAGATGACCAGGAGGCAAACATTAAAGATGACGACCCCATAAAAGACAGGTGACATCCGTACTGCACAATATTCTCAAACTACAGCTGAGGCTGATGGGAATTTGGTCATTATTTTTAGAGGTGCATTGCAATAAACTTAAGTATTGGATGAGGGATAGTTTAGATTTTCCAGTGGCAGATGATAAAAAGTCCAAAGTTGTTCATCTTCTCCGGCCATGAATGTCTGTACCAAACTGTGTCAAACTCTTTCAAGGTTCTTGTTGTTTTACTTGGAACAAAGTGTTACGCCGTCCGAATGACCCACTGACCATTTCAAGAGCCACATCCTGGTCAAGTCACATAACATTACAGTATAGAGTTGTTGTAAATCTCCTCCTACAGTGGGAGGAAATGGGGCTACATCCTGTCTAGGCCCGTTAGGCAGCAGGTTAAATAGAGCCACATAATAGAATAAGTGTAGAGCAGCAACAGTTCAGGCGATTTAGGTTGGGTTGCACCGACAAGGACTCATTTTTAAACCTGATTAAATCATGGTTTAACTTGTACTTTAAAGACTGATTGGCACTGATCTTAGATTGAATTCATCTTTGTTGGCACAACCCAGTCTAATTGATTAGTTGGTCAAAAAAAATTAGACACCATCTAATCAGACATTTTTCAAGCAAAACATGCTGGTTCCAGATTATTAAATATAAGGATTTGCTGCTTCTCTTTGTCATTTATGATTGAAAATGAAGAGTCTTAGGTTTCTGTACTGCTGGTTGGACAAAAGAAGCAATTTGAAGACGTCACTTTGGGCTCTGAGAAAATGTGGTTAACATTTTTCACAATTTTTTGACATTTATCAACAACATTTTTAATTGCAGATTCATCCATAATAAAAAATAATTGTTAGTTGCAGCCCTTAATAAATGACTCGATGTCAGAACATTTTTGACAATGTAAGACATAAACACACGGTGTAGTCAATGTGAATGGAAGATGATTCACACACAAAAAAAACAAAACAAAACAAAACAAAACTGAAGAACGGGAGGCAAAAGATCCATAATAAAATGAAACAATCATGCCAAGCCTAGAATTTCTCGGTGACTGCAGTGAATGGGTTCACTGAATAACTGAAATAATGGGTCCTGCGATAGTTATCATGCTTTATTCTACATTAAAGAACGGCTAACATTCAAACCTGGATCCCACAAAATGCAATCAATGACATTTTCTTCAACTGGTACTTCTGCCTGTTGACAATGCTTCAAGTGCTGTGGTATAGTTATTTGTGACGAAGGTTCATTAAGGGGCAGAAAATTCATCCTGTTCATGCTGGGTCTACTCCCCCCCAAGCCCCAATCACTGTGGTCAAAGCAGCCGATGGATTACGCAAGCGCATTAATTAGCGCGTCAAATGCACAACAACAAGTCCTGTTTGGTGATGCTGTTTAGTGAGCTGGAAGGGACCAGGAGGCCTTGTCTCATATTTGCCAGACCAAAAAGCTTTCATAATCCATCAGTCATCTTGTTAACACTGAGAAAATGTCTCTAAGAAATCTGCATCACTGTTTACTTCCCAAACACAGCAACTGTGGAAAGTTTTACATCACCAGTGGCATAAAAAGTATCTCCATGAATACAAGAAGCTTCGTGCCTTGACACCAAGTGGGAAAATATAGTCCCATCCCATGTCTCTGCTATTCACAGCAAGAAATAAGTAGAAAGTATGTTTAAGCAATAGAAACACAATAGTTCTTTAATGCAAAATTGTATGACAGGAACTGGGAGCTTAATAATCTGGCCCCAGCTTTGTTATCATATCAAAAGACTCTGCTTAAAGAGGAGTAGGATTTGCATACACGCTTTATGGCTATAAATAAGGGCAGCAAATGAATAAAACACAAAGCCGGATTATCATAATGAACATCATTACTGTTAGTGTAAGAAATACATGTGGAAATACTATAAATTTCAACAATAGTGAAGGGGGAAAAACACAGAAGACTACTGATGTTGGACGTGTAAAATTGTAAAACAGATCTGGCCTGAAGCTGTTTTGAATTTTGAGATTTTCCTGATTAGTTATTTTCTGCATTCAGTCTGTGTGATCTGACTCATTCTGCCTTTTTTCAAGACACAGCTGGCTACTGGATGAGTGAAACTGCATCAGAAGCAGCTGAAAATGAGACTAAAGTGAGGTTTAATGACTTCTTAAGATTGTTTTTTTTTTATCTGCACTGTCAGGCTGCCCACTGGGCTCATTCTTCATACAATCAAAGACTGACCAGGCTGCGCTGCCTTCCCTTCCAGTAACTATTTTAAGCTGATCTATTGTTATATTCTATTCATTTGTAAAGCCCAGCCATTTGGCATTTCGAGACCAGGATGTGACTTCATTCCGTCTTTCCTGTATCAGCCAAAACATGAGTAGAAGTAGATTAAAGTATAAATCTGACCTTAGGAGACATGTTGAGTTGCACAAACAAGGATATGTTTTTAAACCTGATTTAATCATGGTTTAACTTAGGCTGCACCAAACTTTTAAACTACCTTAAATTTGAGATAGATTACAGATTTTACCTTTAAGCTCATCAGTAAACACAGTAAAGTTCTTTTTCCTATTTTTTAGCTAGCTAGAAAACAAAGCAACATTTTGTTAACTTTTTAGCTAACTAGCAAATAAAATAACATTTTAAGTTTTTAATTAGCTATGAAACAATGTAATGTTTTGTAAACTTTGTTTAAACAGTTTATGGAATGCAGAGCAACTGATAGTTCATAGTCTTCCCACTATTTTATACTTAGTAGGTCGCTGAGTAAGCAAGCATCTCCATATTGATTAAATTTAGGTTTAGGTTTAAATCACTAAACTTGGATTTCCTAGACTGAAATTTCTTTTTAATGTGCAACAGAGCTCTGTTGGATTTATTCATTATAAATGTAGAGCTGCAAGAACATGATTGGAATTAATTACATATTAAATTAATTAAATTAATCTTTGTTGGTGCAGCCTAGTCATTCTGTATTTCAATGCGTTCACAAAGTATTAGGTAAGTACCTGTAACACACATAAACACTGTTATCCTCAGACAAATGATGAGAAAATATATCAGAAACATTAATTTTAAAAGTTACCAACCCGCTCCATTGACATCCTGAACAAGGGTGAGCCAAAGTTAACAAGTTTGTCTAAAGAAAAAACATTACAAGTCCCATTTGTCTTGATGGTCAGATGAAACTAGGTTCTCCCCCAATAGAGCAGCACTCCTGCTGGGCAAGTCTCTGTCTCTCTGTTCCTCATTCCTCTCCTGGAACTGGAGTTTGACAATCGATGAGCCAACAGCCTCCTCTGCACTACAGTATGTGGTCCTCTCACAGAAAAAAGGTCTGTCTTTCAGGCGAAGGCTGAGCGCCCCTGTGTGTGTGTGTGTGTGTGCGCGCGCACGGCCACCGTTGCTAACTGAATCAGCAGTCATTAGCGCTTCAGCGAGAGAGAGAGGAGAGAGAGAGAGAGGGGAGAGAGAGAGAAAGAAAGGAGGGTGTGCTCTGGGTGAGATATGGTCACAGCCACAGTGCTCCGGGCATTGTTGTCTAAATGGTTTTCACTCTATCATTTCAAATAGGGTGGAGAACACTGAATAGACTGAGAAAAAAAACACAATAAAACGATTCATTTAACTTTCAGACTGGGCTCTACCAACAAAGTTTCATTTAATCTAAGATTAGTTCGAATCAAGGTTTAGCAAAACTAGGCTTAGAATGAGTACAGATTTAAAAACTAATCTCAGTTTAGTAAATCAAAATTAGCTCATGTGAATCAAAATTAAATAGAGCTGAATCAATATGAAGATGCTTGCTTACCCAAATATAAATAAATAAATAAAAAATGAATTTGAGAGTTTTTGGGACCTAGAAAGTATAAAAATGGGGTTGCGGTGCGGGTTCGGCTGCTCTGTCTTCCTTAAAGTTCCCATTAAGTCAAAATCAATGCTTTACGTCATCTGTACGCTGACGATGATAACGATGAGATATTCTTAGTTGTTTTTAATGGTGTTTCGGTTCAAAACTGTTGATGAGTCATCCTGCACTCAGGGGCATACATTAAATTTGTGTCCAGTGAAATGCTTTCTCACTTATGGCACAATGGAGCATAGAAGAAGAATACATCTATTCAGTAGAGCAGACCGGAGTGTTTCTGAGGGCTGAGACTGTACAAAGGCTCAACTTTATGATTTAACTCACCAATCTAGGTGAATGCCATTTAGCCCTATTGTATTTGAGAATGGGCGATATTTCCAACACTTGGCAAAGAAGACCAAAAAATGCAGATAGATAAATAGCACTGCAGGTAAGAGCAAAAATACGTATTCTTGATTTTGATTCTTGATGAAGTTTAAAGTTAATACTGGATCACATTTTACATTTTAGTATAAAATTTTGGTGCAAGGGAATTACATTTAATCTAGGTTTAGAGTAAAAACTGACCTGACACTTTAAGGTTTAAATTTAATCTTTCCTAATTAAAAGCCAGTTAAAAAGTATGATGTAACATAATTTAGACCATACTAGTCAGACTTAAAAGTTAATCGCTGTTGGTGCACCCAGCCTTCTTGTTTGATATCTATTCATTTATAAGTTTTCCATACCCTGCCTGTGATCTCCCTCTGGGCATAAGTAGGCATGTTTGTTTGTCCTCCTGAGTTATGTAAGAGCAGAAGACTCTCAAGTGAGGCTGGTTGGACTCAGCTGAAAGTGCACTGCACAACTGAGCCACAGTGGGACCCTGGGACACACACACAAAGCCAGGCACCCGCACTAAATCCTTCCCTCTCTTTGAACTCACCCTGTATCTGGCCCTCCTGTTCCTTTCTGCCTAATGTGTGAGATAGTAGAGCACGGCTCGCAGCTTAAATCAAAGCTCTGCGCCGCAGAGGTTCGGGATGAAGCGTCTTACTGAGACACAGGATAAAAAGGGAACAAATGTGTGACAGAAGGCTTGCTATGTCAGGTAATGGGTGGATAAAAGGAAACAATTCTACTTCAGGAGTAAGTAAGCATTAAAATTCCTAGTGACTGGGCAGGTGAAAAACAGGAGATTTCCCATCCAACAACATTAATCCCTAAATTGCACGCCAGTGTAGTGATGGTTGGAGCTGCTCCTGCCAACAGCCGGCACCCCTCAGTGACACCCGAGCGGCAGAACAGAGGGTCGTCTCACTCCTGTAAGTTTACTGGACTCATGCAAAATCTTGTCAGGTGCTTACAAATTAGCTCACAACCGAAAACACCATGCATGTGTGCATTGGAAGACTTAATCAGACTAAAAATACAGAATAATAGCTGTAAGCTGCACTCGAGGTTCTTTGAAAGTACATTGCAAAACAAGTAGTTCCAATCAAGCGATCTCATTGGTCAACTAAATGCTTAGAATATGATCAAAGTTAAGGCTAAACACCAACAAATATGGATGGAAACAGCTGTGCCATTAGTGCCACTAGCTTAAAAATACATGTGAAGTTTGCAGACATGATAGGTAAATCTGTACATGGAAACATTATTTTTTTGGCAGATATCTTAGATAAGACAAGACTGAGTTAGCAAAGCACCTTTGTGTTCATATGTGTGGTATTTGGGAAGGCCTACAACCTCTAGAAAGCATTAACGTTCACTCAAGTTGGCTGACTTAACAAAATTCCACTCCAGTGTGAGCTTTGCCATCATTGCGTCACTTCAAAGATGCATACACACCGAGGCACAAGCACCTCAGTCCTGGCCGGATCACTGTCGGCCCGAGCACACCTTCTTGTGTTATATTGTTTGACAAAGGAGCAGAGACACCACAGTCTCAGGAGAATGACAAGAGGAAACAGAAGTAAAAAGAAGAAATTATGTGTTGTTAAGTGTGAATTCAGTTTGGCTTCCTACCTGTTTTTCCAGCTTCTGCTGCATAAGACTGGCGCTATCATCTTCGATGCCACTACAGAGAAAAAGAAGAAACCTCAGAGATCAACACAATCACATCACAATCTTTAGAGGCAGAATTAAAACAAGGAAATAAAGGCTTTATGTCATGTATGGTCTTCTATGAAAGACAGAAACTGTGTGCACTGTAGTGAATTGTTACAAACAGGCTTAAACCAAAGCTGTCTGTTTAGCTTAGTTTGCCATATCTTCAAATTTGACAAAGCTATGATGTTCTTTTATCTGTGTTTTGTTGTAACTTATTATCATGTTGCTTTTTGGTCAACTATACTTTCCACACCTTCTTTGACCAACAAAATCTAATCAGAGTTTAAGTGGACATTTGTGTCAAGGCATAAGGTTTCTGAAAAATTGTGAATATCAGAGACTCTTCATGTCAGTTTAAAAAATGTAAATCAGTTGTTTAGAGAGAATTAAAAACTTCTAGCCAACAGTATAACTAAAACAGCAAATAGTGTCCCCATATCTAGAATCTAATGGTGATAAATCTACAGGCTCAAAATCACTCATTCTCTGAAAATGACAGTAAGCAAGTTTGTGAAAGAAAGAGAAAAAGGAAAAAAGAAAAAGGACAAAGCTCCAGCTGAGAGAACGCTTTGCAGTCCGGGCCCTCTGGGCATTTACCCTGGACACCTATCTGAGGGGACTGGGCCCATGTTGCTTGGCTACCGTGAGGAGAGAGAAGGGCAACAGCGGGAGTCTGTAATGGCTGATTCACAATCAGAGACCCACAGTATCTCTGCGCTGATGTAATGTGTGGATCACAAACTCCATTTCTCATTTCTTTCATCTTTTCCTGTGGGGTACTTCTTTAAATATCACACATTCTGCTGGGCTGAATTTTTTATTTTTTTTTTTTTTAAAGAAAAGGATTAAGGCTATATAATGAGAAGTCTTTAAATCACACATCTCTCTATCAGGCAAGCTCGTCAGATACCTGACGTGCTCATTCTCACTCCCGCATCCTTTACACAGCTCTTGAGTAGGTGATGACACACACTACTTGAGGACCTCGAGCCTGATGTCTGCTGACATCACTGCGCATCTCGTAAGGACAGTCACTGAATGTCAAAAGGTGACGAGTCCTGGAAACCCACTTAAACCAAGAAGTGCTCAAGTCCTTTAATAAGCCTGTTCCACTCTTATTAAGCCTGGAGTGTTACCATTAACATCACCATCTGGAGCCCGACAGCCAGTGAGGGCTCGAGTCGTGATCTGCCGATTCTACGTCAAATTGAGTCATCTCGCACCAGTGTCATCACTCGTGAGTCCCTCTCCGAGTATCCCTCACCACTGACATCAGTAAACACATGGGTCCCCTGGGAGGCCACCTGAGAACAGGTGCAGGTGACAGGGAGGAGGGTGGTGGAGGATGATAGTAGTTTTTAACTACACATGGGGGACTGTCACATCGAGAGAGATGGCTGAATGCTGTGCGGGTGAACTCAACAGTGAGATCTGGGAGAAATCACGGGGATGTAACGATACCAAAAACTCAAAGTACAATTATAACATAATAAAAAGCCCATCATATAATATTTATTGCAATATTAAATAGGGTTGGGATGATACACATTTTTAACACACATTGTTCTTGCATGTTATAGACCTTCTTGTTTAATTAAGTAGTTAATTAATCAAGACAGCACTCGATAATTAATCAATAATGAAAATAATCATTAGTTGCAGCCCCCTTTTATGTTGTTATGACAAACTGATGAGCTGCCATCAATCACTGCTGAAACCATGAAAGCATAATGCCTAATTTCACATATACATGAATGCTGTAGTTCACTTTATCTTCTATTAACCTGGTGATTCAAGTCACAGATAGGAAAGGAAAGGGTTCTGCAAGTGAGTGTGTGTTTGGGTTGGTGTACCGCTGCCTACCTTGCTGTTGAGTTAGAGGAGAAGCTGGCAGAGCTGGAGGGTCTTCAGGGAAAAGGGGCAATTTGGCACCAAGGCAGCAAGTAGCACAGGACATGTGGAAAATAACAGAATGGGTTCAGCAACAAGATTACAAACTAACAAGAGCACTATGGGACATGAATAATATGCCATATTCCTGTTTGGTTTGATGATTCATTAGTATCTTAATGAAACAAGAACGCTGTTGCAGACCTCTGCAGCGGTTATCCTTCAGGAGGACAGTAATTATGTAATAGAGTCAAACTGATAAAGGAGAGAGAAGACAGCTGCAGAACAGGTGCAACAAAAAAAATAAAAGATCATCATCCTTCAGAGTATTATCATAATACTTCAATCTGCTGGGGGCTGAGACTATGTCCCCTGCAATGAATGTTCTTGGAAAAAATGCGCATACAGACTCACACACACACAAACACACCTCAAGAGTGCCTCATCACAGCTGTGAGTGATCAATGTTTCATTAGTCCATCACAGCTTGGGTGACAGGAGAAGGACACGCCACTGTTGTCCGTCTCTTGTGTGTCAGCTCAAGGTAACCATGGAGATTTCAGCTCCGTCAACAGCGCAGCACCTCCACCAGCATTGATTAAAAACCTGCAGCCGGTTCCCGGGGCTTCACTATAATTGGAGGCTTTAGCGCTGTGCTGTAAGGATTTGCAGACCGGCAGGGGGAGGGTTCTGATGAGGCATGTCGTTTGTTCAAAATCAAAACACTTAAATACAGCAATGTGTTAATCGACTCTGGCAGGCAGTCACTGAACTCGAGAAGTCACTGAATGAGAGGAGAGTGTGTATTTTTGGAGCAGTGGGCTTTAGTTTGCTGATGAACAGTGCAGTGCAGGACTTGCTGTCACTTATTATTGTCAAATTATAATGCTACACTTGCCCTACACTCCTGCAGCGGTACTGCAGCCTGCCTAAGCTTCCTCTTGAGTCTGGGGAGGAGGGGGCAGGGGGGGAAACGACTCGCTTCAACCACAGACTGTATATCAAATAGGATTTCAACCTATTTAATATTCCGTCTGTTGCTCCAACTCACTATTTGGACTGCAGTACTCATTTTTTGGCACACGGCTATTGCATGGAATCATTTTAATGCTATAAATAATAAAATGGCAATTACTGTCTATCACACCATTGTTGATTCACGGTGCAAAAGAGGACAAGTTGACAGGTGACTTTATGACAATTAAATCAGATGACAATATCAAAGCTATTAAGGAATTGCATGGCATTAACCAGAGGGACCTTATTATCGGAGTGCAGTCCATTTTAGCTGTTGTTCATTTTAATTAAAAGCCTTCCACTTTGCCACTTCAAAAGGAAATCTGAAACTTGAAAAAGGCGCATAACTTAACGTCCGCCACAGGCAATTCAGCTCCCAACTTAGAGAGGATGCAGAATGAAAGGAGGAGGACTGATAAGATTAAATGCTTAACTCCCTGCGGGTTACACATGGCAACCAGAGAGAGAAAAATTATACCAAAATACATATTGAAAAAAAAGAGGGACAAGCACAATATCTGCCCTCGCCAAGTGTGAAACAAGGCAGTACCTTGTGGGCTTCAGCTTTTCACCTTACATAATTCACTTACATAAAACTAGTCAGCCACAACTGCAACTATAACTAAGGCCACACTGAGATGTGCGTTTACAACCGAGCACAGGTTTTAATATACCTCCAGGTAATTGATTAATCTTTTTTAACAGCAAATTTAATGTTAGCCATAGTCATTGTACTAAAATATATATATATATTTTAGTCAGACTGAATTCTTATAGTTTCAGCAGACAAAATATTACAGGATTTAGTTGTATTTTAATCATCGAAATCTACTGGAAATTTATCCTCTGGGAAAATAATTTGCTCATAGCCAACATATAATTGTAATAATACTGTATCATGACTTAAAAGAGAAATATGTAAAATGACCATGACATGTCATCAGAGTGAAGGACACATTATACGTTGAATTACTGGCTTTTCCGACAACAACACTACAGCCGCAGCATCCACTGAAATTGCTATTCAGGGTAGGAATAACTGTTTTTGGTGCAGTCTTCAACTGACAGTCACAGACAGCTGATCAATTTATAGTGTAGGACTTGTCATTGCTTGTTATTGTCCAAATATAATATTACCCACATGCTCCTGCAGCCTGCCTGAGTTTCGAGTCCGAGCAGGAGGGGTTGAGGGAAACAACTTGCCTCAACCTATTTAACTATTTAATATGACATCTACGACTCCAACTTGCTATTTGGACTGCAGTACTAATTTTTGAACACTAGGGGCTTCTTCTGTTGCTTCTTTAAGTATAGTGATAATATTGTATTGTGGGATCTCTGGGCATTCCCACCTCTGTTGGTACCTGAGATGAATGTCATCCCCTCTCTTTTTCCCTGCCTGTCCTGTCTCTCTCCAGCTATCACAAATCAAATCACTCAAAACAAAGCAGAAATTCCAGAAAACAATCTTTAGGCTAAGCATCTTCTGACTTCAGCTCTCTTCAACCCTTAAGAAATGCCCCAAGAACTTCCAAATGGAATGAACAAACTTAAGCTGAAACCTTAACAAACTGGAGTTACATACTGCCTAAAATACTGCCCATATATTAGAGCTTAGATATAACTGGGCCTTGATAAACAAACATGCTAAGAGGACACATTTAACAGTCATTTCAGCTGTTTCAGTAATCACTTGGATGGACATTCTGAGCACATAATTTGTTATATGAGTGTTCCAATCAAGCAGCCAACAGCATACAAAAAAAAACAGGTTGGACACACACACACACACACGCAAATCACCAACTCTGGTTACAGCACAGTCACAGCCTGATGCTCTGAATAAGTAACGACATGGTGGCAGAAACATGAGCGAGAGGCACATCTTTGACTGCAGGTCAGCCGCTCAGCTGGCCAGAGAGATGGAGAGAGCAGTGGCTGGAAGAAACATTATAGTAGCGCTGACCTCTGTCCTGGCACAGGCCACGCTGCAATTCTCAATCCTGAAAAGTCAATACAGCAAAAAATGTGTTTGTCTGGAGCCAGTCGTGCTACTGGAACAAATAAACCGTAAGTCTTGGAGAGCACACAAGGAAGGCTATTTTCAAACTACCTCCATAGCACTAAGATATAATATACGAGTGACTGTGTGTGTGCGGCTACCTGTATGACCAGCGGCTGTAGACAGGCTGAGCTCCCTCATTCTTTACAGTGTCCATGGATGCGGCTGCAGGAATGCTAGTCCAGGGCTCTCCTATCTACGGTATCACAGAAATCTTCATCTACACTGGAGCTCAGAGTTGCAGTGCAGTGCTATCTGACAGCAAAAGCCCTGAAGGCTCCAACATCTCTGCTATTATGTGACTGAGAAAGAGTAGCTACGTTCCACCCAGGGGAGTGACAGCTACCAGTGCCGAGGCAGACTGAGGTTGGGAGGCTTGGAGCTGTTACCATGACTTCACACACTTCAGGCAACGCTCGAGGATTCAGCTAGGGATAGGCTTGAAAGTGACAGGCCGAAATACTAGATCAGCCTTAACAGAACAGTCTCAGTCTGAGGCTGGGGTACACCAGCAGTGATTATTTTTTCAACCCTGAATAAATCATGGCTTAACTTTTAATTATCTTGAAACAAACTTTTAAACTAGTTTAAAATTAAGAAAGATTAAATTAAAACCTCCCTCCATTTAGTTTTAACTCTGAACCTAGATTAAATTTAATTCTGTTGCACCAAAATTTTAAACCCCAATTTAAAATGTGCTCCAGTATTAACTAAACTTTAAACCAGCCAGCTGCTGTCAAAGTTATTTTTTCCTCACTGTTCTGTTGTCAGTTTCTCAGTCTTCTATTATTTTGACCATATTGCCCCATTAATTCAACCAACATGTTTTCTCAGAGGGAGAAATCAGCTGTTGTTCTTCTCTGCCAAGTCATCGTAAAGTAGGTTAACTAACCTTTTGGCTAGCTAGCTAACAATATAACGTTTTGTTAACTTTCTGCCTAGCTACCTAATAATGTAACATGTTGTTATCTTTTCAGCTTGCAAGATAGCAAACAATGTAACCTTTTTATCTTGCTAGTTTACAATGTAACATTTTGTTATATTTGTCCCACGAGCACATTTACTTTTGGTTTTGCTAACCTCTGATTAGAGCTTAGATTTAAGTAATATTTGTTGGTATATCCCAGTCTGAATGATCTGTGAACTTCAGTGAAGTTACTTAAGCAGGAATTACGGCAGTGTGAATCTGATTGTATTTGATATTAAGTCACTCTTTCCAAATGGCTGAAAGTATTTAAAAAAAAAAAAAAGTCAGATAGACTGCTTGCCATCACCTAAGTTCCCTTATTTTACTGCACGGCTATTTTCCAGTAAGTTTATGAAAGACTGTTGCAATCAGTCGCAGCTCATTTCCTTTGACTCATGAGAGGGCTCCACATATATCAAACCACAGATGCACATTCTGTCTGGCATGTCAGTTATATGCAATAAGTTGGAATTTACTAAGCTTAAAATAGTCATTTCTAAGAATTAATGTCCTGTCAACATTACTGGATTACTCTGTGTTCGACTGTCACCACATGAGTAAGATATTCCAGTCTGTGTTCCTCATGATAATATTGAAAACCACATGCTGTTTTAAAAAGGTAACTCAATGAACTGAAACCTATAGATTACCCTTTCTAAAAACAGACACGGTGTGGGGACTTTAATCTAGTTGCTAGGAAACCAGAGCCTCCCAATCGTTTTTTTTTTTTCTGTGCCTATTTGCAAAAGCGAGAGAAAGAAAGCACAGAAAAAACGAAGTGTGTGTTTGTGTATGTTTGTCCTGAGAGACAGCTGTAAAATGGCATATAAGTCAACTGATGATAAGCAGGGGAATCATTCACCAGAGGGAGTAATTATTGAGCTGAAAACAAATGATGGAAATAAGCTACAGGAGTTGATAATAATACCATTTCCCTCAGGGACCCCGAGGGACACAATGGTGCTTTACTTTTGTTAAGGCAGCTTTAAAGAAACGTCAACGCTGCCCATGTTGTGTTTGGCAATTTCATATGGGCAAATAGGCCACTTGACACCGATCATAGCAAATTCAAAACCTAACTCTAACATCATGCAGAGACAGCAGAAACCATGCAATAATGTGGCATTCAACAAGGAATGCAAGTGAGTCCATTACAAATACCTGGGATGTTTTTTCAGTGCATAAGCATGAGAGTTTTACTCTGGCCAACTGGGCCAAAAGTGTTTGGAACCCACTGGACAACCACAGTAGACCATAACTTATCCACAAACCATGCCTGTAGTTTCAGTGGTCAATCATCATCTTTGTGGAGATTTTTGTTTTAATTTGATTTGACTGATTTATAATGATGATCTTACAATGGTCAACTAAGATGAGAAATGAATCCATCTACTCCTCTTGGAGGCTAGATACATTATACATTTAGCAGTTTAGTCAGCTACATTTTCAGACCATGCTCACAATTCCTATAAATACATGTTCTCATTTTTTTTTCTCAGCTAAGTACCCCTTACAATATAGAAAATATAGCAGGAACCCCTTCATGCATGTCCCTTGGAATACAGTGTTTTCCAATGGATCTTTTTTCAAGCCTGACTGCACGTTTTTTTGTTTTTTTTTTGCATAAAAAAAATCTTCCTTGCCTTGGAGAAGAGTTTCACCATGTCATCATGAGCTGGAAATTTTGGCACACAGAGAAACTCAGTTAGAGCAGAAGTGTAAGCTAAAGACATTTCCATTTGTTTTAAAATGATGTGAGATCAACACTTCCAAGAGTTTCCCAGAAAACCAGAGAGATGTTGATTCACGTTTCGCAACAGCACTGCACAGAAGCCCCCACCAATATAAATCACTGATTTCCAACGAAATTGTCATAATCTTTTTTCTTTTTTTGGCCTGGTTGGGGTTCCCTTTGGTCTGGTGGCTCAGTAGGTCTGTACAATAAAAGGGAAAATCTGACATTTTTTCCGCTTCTACTTAGTTGTGTGAAAGAACAACACATGAGAAATGTATCAGAAATATATTAGATATGTATCAAAAATATCTGCACCAGGGCTACCTTCTAACAGTTGAAAAAAAAAAACACATAAGCTGGAGAGAAGATTCTACCACGTTTTCATTTATCTGTTATTTGCAGAAAAAAACCCCACCTCAATTCCATTTGGGGGCTGCAGCTCGCCATTTTGATGTTTTGCAAAAAAGAAACACATCAAGCATTTAGTTGCTTACTAACTCTTGTGGCAACCAGTAAGCTTATCAGTCACGTTTCTGATTGTGTTCAATATTGCCCTCTGTAAAACTGAACACTCCAAGATATTCTGCGCTGTAATAATGACGCTTTTGTGATGGACACCGGAGGCACTCCGTGACATCATACTGCAGCTGTACCTACAATCAAATCAAAGCAAACTCCACTATGTTTAGTGTCAAAGAGCCCGGACCGATCTAGCTTCAGTTGTCAGCAAAAATAATCTGGGAAATTTTCGTTATTACCTTCCAGCTGGTGATTATAGACTTACACTCAAAGACTTAAGGTGCTATTAAGGTACACACGTGGCATTTCTCATTTAGTTTATGTGCTTCATTCTCATCACCGACCCAGGCAATGATCATATAGTGCAACAAAGGAACAAAAAGCTTAACCCTCAGCATAGTAATCCTGTATGCAGTCTTTGAAACACTTCATTTGTTAAACTGGTATGAAAAGTGTCACTCTGCAGATGTGTCAGATCTGCAAGCAGACTCAAGGACTTGTAACTCCTTTACTCTGTCAAGTGCAACCAGTTCAAAAGAAAAATGTTCAAGAGGTCCTTGTGCTTTGGAACAAACACTGCTGCTAGTAATAATAATAATAATGATATTCACTGTAATTAATGTGAAAAATCGCTAAAAAAGGCAACAAGAAGCAGAGAAAAGGCCCCTTATTCAACAGTCTTTGAATTACAAATGCTGAGTCAGCCATCTGTGAACTTTAACACAATCTGTCTGGGTTGGTTGACGCTACAGAGCAGCGTGCATCACAGCTGGTGTGCTAATCCATTGCTGTGTCTCACATTACTAAACTGACACAGTTAGAAAGCCAAGAGGAGCTTTCCCTGTGTAAAACTGCTGTGTTTGTTAGAGATCTGGAGAAAAACATAAACAGCGTGGGAGCCATTCCAAGATATTTTCTAAAGAACCAACTGACACTGAACGGCACCAATCAGGTTATGGATTTATAACAAAAATAATCCCGGATGAAGCAACCCACACACTTGTTTGTAGTCCAGTATGTGATTTAATAATGTATTAACATTATTTTGCATTGTGTCTATGCCCTGACTGACAGCCCTTGTGTACAAAGGGACAAAGAAATCAAATAATCAGACTGGGACTGTAACAGGAAAGGGTGGGAGCTGCTTTGATTTTTATCTCTGTGCAAAATGAAAGCAGACCCCTGCTCAAGAACTTCAAATTGTGTATAGTAGCTTCCATCAAGTATACACACACATACACACACACCAGCCCTTTGCCCAACACCTGTTTGCATGACCAGCAGAGTGGACATCAGAAGAAAACTGTGGGAAGAACTATGGTGCATTATGCTGAGTCTAGAGCCCATCCGATACTGTATTGTGGGGGCCGATGCTGATATTAGGGAATAAAAAATTATGATATCAATTTATATATATATATATATAATCCAAAATTACATCAGGGCACTGAAACAGTTAACTTTCACTAGTATTAACACAAATATAACAACTTTAATTAAGAAATAAGATCAACACGGGGCTGGGCAATATGTCTTATAAATATTATCTCTTTTTTTAGGCTATGCAATATATCTATAAATATACATATTTTCTATAAAATCACATACCATTAATTTTGCATTTTTTTCCAAACTATTTTTCCATTGACAGTTATGCCATTGTTCAACTATCGAGTCTTGGTTTGTAAAGAACAACAGAGCATTGGTTTTATGCCCTGAAAACTGTCATTTACATTTTCAAATTCTTCTTTAAAAATCATACAAAAATAATACAAATAAAGATGCTATATTTATGTCTATATATGTAAGTGTAATATTACAGCTGGTAAGCTGGACAGTGCAAGTCTGCACTGCAAAGTCTGCAAAGTAATAATAATAATAATAAATGCAAACAAAATGCATTATATTTAAAATTGGACAATATATATGGTGATACCGATACAGACTGATTTAGCTGCGCTAGGACAGTATTGGGCCAGTAATATCAGCTGACTGATATATCTGTCTGGCTCCATTGAGTCTGACTCATCAGGCTTTGAGGCTATCATATTCAATCATGTTCATATTCAATCAGTCTTGTAAATTTCAAATGTGGATTAAATCTCAGGGGAAAAAATCTGTTTTTGTTTTTTTTCATTTACTGACTTAATCTTTTACTTACTTACACGGTTATTACTGTATTATGTAAAGCTTTAGTTGCATTTTGGTATCTTACAGGAATGCTTTGACACAGAAAAGACAGCTGCTACAGAAAGGCATGCTCCAACATGACATGCAAACACTTCTTTCCCCTTATGCCTCTCGCCTCACAGTATTCAAAGCTAAAACAGAGAGAGCCTGGCTGTGGCTACCATCATCTGTGTTATAGATCACTTCATACATTGTAATTAAACAGACAGTGCTGGATTCCTTCTAGTCATCCTACATTCCAAAACAAGACGCAATCCAACATATTCATGGGGTTGGACGACTATTTTTTTTCAACCTACGATGCAAATGGCATGTTTAGTTTTAAACGAAAACAATGCATTCCCGGCCATTACGTGGATATGTGTTTAATAAACGTACACGACTCGGGTTTTAAATCATTAGATAGGATGAGCTCGCTCTATTAATGAAGTTAATTTTACGTGTCTGTCGAGACCTAAGCGCTAAACGCACGTATAGCCGCTTATGGTTGCGTTAATGTAGCATCACTTGATGGATTTTTCTTCTTCTTCTGTTCAGCCAAAAGCGATTTGAGAAGCGATTTTGTGCCGTGACACCACGGCCGTTATGTCGCATACTAAGCTTTGCACTCAGTGAGTAACATATTATAACATTTATATCGTCAAAAAGAAAAAAAAGACACGGTAACGGGTGCCACTCGTGTTTTTTTTTCTGCCAGCTGTGGAATGTTATAGCTAGCTTGTTACCATTAGAAGCTAACGTTAGCTCCCTCAGCGCAGCCTCTACTGTAAGCAGCAGCAATGGTGCCTTTATAAAAGTTGTGGGCGACAGTTAAGTTTTTCGGGTAAAAGAAAACGGTAACAAAACCGACAAGCTTCTCATTCCACCGCTGGACAAAACAGAACAAAGATTAACGTAACATACAAGAAATGTGTGTTTTACTTTACCTTATGCTGTAGTAACTCATGTTTATCCACGGTTGCTAAGGAAGATCCTCGTGCAGCTGTACACTTTTTGTGGACGCGGTTGAGAACTCTGCAACTCTCTCCTTAGTTACCGAACACACCAACAAGGCGCGTTCCTATTGGCCAGCCGTTTACTTAGGGCAAACGTGATTGGCGGACATTTTGGAAAAGGGTGGAGTTGTCCACTGTTGAGAGCTCTTGATTTCTTTCCTTTTTACCTTGAAAGTAGGATAAAGTGACATCAGCATAAATTAATGAATAAATAAACAAATGCAGAAATAAATAGTTAAATATAGAAATACATTAGATAATTTATAAAAAGTGCAAATTCTGAATTTTAACATTTTTATTTATCACTTATTTAATGATTTATTAATTATCCTTGGGTCATAATTTGTCCTTCATATGAACTGTTAAATCCATCGTTCTCAACATTTTTCCTTACTGACTTATATATTATAATATATAAATTCTTTGTCCAAGTTTCACTGTCCTGCAATCTAATCACTAACCATAGGCTGAGAGGTCTTATTTAATTAAGTTTGCTCATTGGACTTTTACATTTATTCCTTATATTTTATTTGTATTTCAACACGTTTCACAGACAAAGGGGAGATTTTAAGTGACACAGCATTGCTCACAATCACCAACAGCAGTATTCAAATGATCCCCCATCTGCACCCTTGGTTTCATTACACCAGCCACTCGAGTTTTCATGTCATCGACAAAATTAAAGTGTTTGATTGATACTGGACATGTAATATCAGCTACAGTGCATATGGTGCTTTTTGTGGCATTTCCCACTTTTTTAAATCAATCATTTACAATGACAGGGGAAGAAACTGATGGATCCAAGTTGAATTTAGTGAAATAAAGGTGAGCATCGAAGAATCAAGAATCAATCAAAATCACCTTGCTTGTTTATTTTCTCAACATATATTATATTAATTCAACTTAGTTTCATGACATATTTTTCTCCTGGTCATTCACACCCCACCTGAAGTGGTTCTATGCCACATCAGTGGGGCCCAACCATAATTTAAGAACCACTGCATTAATTAAAGATAGAATAGAATAACAAACAAAAGGCTAGAGGTCCCAATTGGATATGAATATAATGCCTCTGAGTTGCGACAATCTTTAACAGTACAGTGTATTTGGGATCTGTGTAGACAAAATCTTACTTATGAAGAAAGTTTGGTACTTAAATATTACAGTAATTAATGCAGCGTGGTTCTGTTCACTATATGATTCAAATATTGGGTTCTTACAGTAAAAACTACCAGGGCTATGTAGAGCGTGTGGGTAAGAGAGTTCTTATCACAAGGAGGTTACCATCAAATTAAAAAGATGTACATGGTAATTGAACTGAAATATCACAAGCAATTCATAATGCAGCAGCTCTGTTTAGTGCAGTAAAAATAGTTCATATAAAAAATTGTGATCCAGTGTCAAGTGGTCGCTCACTACATCAGCTGTGAATTAACACGTCTGAATCCGAGAGGTGACCCCTCTCTTTCAACAACAACATCAAACCCCTCCTCCTCCTCCATGTCACCTTCACCCCATAATCCCTCTCTGGCGTGTCAGCTACCAAAATGTCAGGTGGCTCATTACATGGTGGTGTACACTGAGGCAGCAGCAAGTGTAGTAGCGAGGAAGAGGAGGGACTATCGCTCCCTTCTTGCTTTACTTCTGGAGTGTCCACATCTGGTGGTGGACCAACACTACTGCTGAACTCATTGGTGGCAGGTGTTGATGGTCCATCCGTTGGGATTCTCTCTGTCACTTCGACAGATGGAGTTTCAGATCGGTCCGAACATCTGCTGGAGGAGGCAACACCATCAGATAACCTCTCCACGTTTCTTTTCCTGATTGATGTCGCCTGTCTCTTTGGTGTGTCTGAGTACGGTGCACTTGAAGCTGTCTTTTTGATTTGGCATAATCCCAGTGGCTGATTTCCCGCCTCAGACACAACAGCACGCTCTGGGGCTTTCTTTGTGCGTGTGCTCTTCGGTTGATGAGACTGGTCTCTTGACCTTGTCTGAAACGTTAATGAGGGGAATTTGCACACGCTGGTTTTCCTGGACAGCTGACTGCAACTGTCAAGGATGCTTGTGGTAGACTGACATTTTCTCCTCCCTCGTCTCACCGGAGGTGCTGCCGCAATTGAACTGTCAAATTGTGGGCTTACCTAAAACATTGAAAGTAGAGCAAAAAAACAAAAAAAAACCCAGCATATAACATTTTTTCTGTGAAATAACTGTACAAGAAGGTCAGGTTTAGCTGTAGACCCCCTTAAGTAAACTATATTGAGAATATTTTCACTGCTTTACCCTGTCATCAGACAGCCTCGTCCCTTCTTCTTTTTTCTTTTTCTTAGTTAGTTAGTCATAGTTAGTGTTAGTTATATGTTGATAACATTTGTATATCTCACATTAATTTTCTTTTCAAATAGTAGTTGTTTGGTTATTTATTTGTTTGAATGTATTGTCCTGTTTTTGGATGGATTTGTGGATATCAGTGGCTGAAAACATGTTTGACATGTCTGCCATGTTTGAATATATGATTTTTTCGATTAGGTTTATTAAATAAATAGATACATAAACAAACAAACAACGTACCCAAGAACGGAGAGCCGTGCTGTCGTGTTCTTGTGCCTCTGTAAAAAACTCTTTGGGGTTGAGTGCTGCTCGGACTTCAGGCACATTTTGGAGTCTGGCTCCACCCACAGGCCGCTCCAAGAACCGCAGGGGAGGCTTCTCTGTCCTTATGGCTTTACGGGGCATTAATAGAAATCATTCCTGCAAACCTGGTGGAAAGAAAACAGCACTTAGGATAATCAATAAAAATATATATTCAACTGTCCGACGTTTACTATTCCCAAGCCAATTGTGTCTGTGTGTGTTCTATATCCACAGCCAGCTGTTTACCTTTGAACGTTTTCTCGTAAATACAAGCAAGATATTCCACGTACCTTCATCTGTTTCTTCGCGTAAGACACAGTCACCATTAGCAAACAATTAACGCATGCACGAAAAGTTTGTTATTCCCCTGGCTTTGTCTACTATAAACTTTTTTTCGTTTCCTTACTTCGCGTTATATAATATTTCCCGTTTACCAGCAACGCCGTCCCTGATTGGTTCAATCGTGATTATGTATAGCTGCTATTGGTGCACTTTTATACCACGTGATCAACGTGACAGCGGTAGCACCCACAGCGCCAAAATTCAAAAACGTTCTGAGTCGACCAGACGGCATGTAAATAACACCAAATGGGAGGATGTCATAGATATCACGGATCCTTTGATATAACATCGAATATGAACACAATGCTTCAACTGATAGTAGGAGTTCAACCGATTGGATTTGCCTGAAATATTACAGTAATGTGAAGGTGTGGCGCACCTTTGTTGTTTGTTACAATAGAGTCGGTAACGTTAGCTAGTCTAGCTAGCTATCGCTAGCTGTTCCGTGTTGATAAACCGTCGTGTCGAGAATGGAACCCTTGATTTGTGAAATTCTCGCATGATTTCTACGCGTTGTCCTTTCACTGTGCACGATGTACAGGCTAATTATAAAATCATTTACTAATTATTTAAATACAAACACGCTGTAGTTAAGATTTAATTAGGTTTAGGGACTTGGCTAGAATTAGGGGATGTTAATGGTTTGAGTTAAAATGTTCATACTCGCGAGATCTGACGCGGGTCTGGGGTTCCCTTATAGACACGACCATGATTAGCCACCAGGCTAACTTAGCTTCCAGTCACAGAGGGCTGATATTAACGTTAGCTGATAGAAAGTTGTGACGCTGATTAACGCCAGGTGTAAAGCTTAATCTGATTTGTTAAAATATTTGATCCAAATAATCCTAATATTATTTTCGTAACACGATGCGTGTCATCAGTGTGTCAAATGGCTGTCTCACTGAACTCAATTTAAGTAATATGGCATTGTAATAATTTAATGATGTTTTCTTTAAATGTGCATCGGTTTTTAAAATTATTTGAGACGTTTTACCAACAGCTTAAAAAGTAGTTAATTCGGCATACCTAATGAACAATTCAGTGCTTGTTTTAATTTTAATTTTAATGTCACCGCTTTTTGTTGGCACGGTTAGCATTAGCTAGCTAACCAGTGGGCATTAACATCAGAGAGCAGTGAGAATCGATTGCACAATCTACAATTCTTTTTAGGTTAAACCTGTCTAGTAAGTTATTTATTAGCCGATTTTCCGAGAGACTTAACTGTTTGTATTGCATTTCAATAAGTCGAGTATGAATGCATATAACAGCTCGGTTGAACATTGGCTGTTAGCCAGGGAATCAGCGGTTAACGATACGTAAACACGTCGTCAGCTGCAGCAACTCAATTGTTCCAGAAGGCATGAGTCTCCAGGGAAACTGATACCTTAAGTTCAGCTCTTGAAACTAAAACTGAAACGCGGACAAAGTGGATTTCATCTTGTGGTCCTTCTGTCAACTTATATCTGTCCTGCCAGGGTGGGGTATGTTCTGACTGTAGTTTGGTATGAATTGATTTCTTTGTGACGATCTAAATCGATCAGCGTAAGGAGATATGGTTTGAACGGTTTTTAACAGTTGCTAGCACTTCACTTGATATCTCTCTCCTCCAGATAAACGTTAATCTACCGGTAATTGTAGCTAGTATGTTGTGTTAACATGATATAGATGAACACTAGGCAGTGATGAAGACGTTTTCCTGTGTTTAGCAGGCTTTAATACAGCCTTTGTGTTCTTTTTGTGCAGAGTACCAGTAAACACTTAGGAGGATTTTCAATGATTTGATGACCATGAGACGGAGCCCTAGGAGACCCCTGATCCTCAGAAGAAGAAAGTTACCCTTTCAGCAAAATGACCCCCCAGCAGCTGAATCGCCTGCTACATCAGGCTCCAAAGAGCCTTCAGAGTCAGCTGCCAGCCAGAGCTTTCCTGATGGCATTCGCATTATGGATCACCCCTCCATGTCTGACACGCAGGTGGTTGTCATTCCCAAAACAGCAGACCTTCAGAGCGTTATTGGGGCCCTCACTGCAAAAGGCAAAGAGTGTGGCGCTCAGGGACCGAACAAGTTCATCCTTCTGAGCCGGGACGGCAGCCGTGACAATGGATCTCTGTGTCAGCCTTCTGCTGAAGAGGATGACGCCTCTACAAGGGGTGCAACTTGTCAAACAGTGATAGCAGAGACAATGCTTTCTCCGGATGCTAAACCTCTCACTGGAATTAAAACATGTATGGAAATAAGATATTTTTTTTTCTAAAATGATCTTTTTTTGGATATATTTTGTCTCTCTTTAATCCGTCCTTTATTCAAGCAATCGTGTTTCCTTTTCTTTCTTAGTGAATAGGGATCTGGATTGTGGTCCTTTAGATGACAGCCTCACCAACATTCAGTGGCTGGGCAGAATGAGCACATGTGCTTTGGAACCAGATCCCACTAAGCAGACAGCCGATAAGGAGAACCAAAATCCACAGGCTTTTCAGGTGAGCTGCTCCTACTTGTCACCTCAGTGTGATTGATGTGTGGAGGGAACACTGATCTCAGGCATGTCTCAGCGTGTCCCCTAAACACAATCCTTTAAATCGTCTCACTAAACTTTCTGGTCAGTGTGATTTACAATGAAATTCCATAGTATTGGGATTGTAGACAACTGCTCTCCTAAATGATGGTGCAGTTAAAAAAAAGTTTTGATTGTCTGATTTAATTCCAGGGCATGTTACCACACGTTCCACAATAAAAAATGCAGTAGAAGTAGTAGCTCATGTATGATAACTAACAAAACAGCAGTTATGAAGTGCTGCATAGTTAAAAAAGCAAGAAAAATACTTGTAAACGCAAACAGATACTGACAGTAAAATCACCAGAACATGCAAAACAATGCAAGTACAGCAAGTAAAAGAAATGCATGTATAAAATGGACACGTGAAAAAAAAAGCAGTGTGACTGGTGAATCAGTGTGCATTACAATAACAGGATAAAGCAGGTAGAAGCTTGTAAAAATGCACAAGAATAACATTTAAATGAAGAATTATCAATATGGAGAATCAAATATACTTTTATATTAGCTAGTACACAGAAATCTCCTTCATAACAGCGTGCAGTGCTGGTGGCAAACTGATGAGAGGAAGTGAAACAAGTGGTTGGTAAAGAAGCTTCAGCTCTTGTTTTTTTAGCCTCGTCATTGTATTAGACGCAATGCAACAGCATGGCAGGCTAATCCGTCTGTAGTTTAAGAGATACAACATGTATTCAAGCCTCAATTTCTTTTTCTTCGTTCCTTGTACAGGCACAAAATCCACAAATCACTGCAGAAGGCATTCAGCAGTCCCAGTCAGAGAGACCTCCGTACTCCTACATGGCCATGATCCAGTTTGCCATCAACAGCCGGAAAACACGGAGGATGACGCTGAAAGAGATTTACACGTGGATCGAGGACCATTTCCCTTACTTCAGAGAGGTCGCCAAACCAGGATGGAAGGTACAGCAGAACTGAGAAATAACTGTATAACTTGTGGGTGCACATAATATCGCAAAACCGCACATTCAAGATTGTTTTTTGTTTTTCTGATTTTTTTATTTTTATTTGCAGAATTCCATCCGTCACAACCTCTCTCTACACGACATGTTCATTCGTGAGACGTCACCAGATGGTAAAGTTTCTTTCTGGACCATCCGGCCTGAAGCCAATCGCTGCCTGACTCTGGATCAGGTATACAAGGTGAGCACAACTGACTTTTTGCTGCCCCTGTTTTCACATTCCCCCTACTCTATAATGAAGCTCTGAAACCATTGAGTTTCATGTATTATCAATCATCATGAAGAGAATAATATTTTAGAATTCCCTAACCTTGATACTTCTAAAAACATTTCTGATTTTATGTTGTTTCTTTTATATAATTTCCAGCTCATCTGCCATTTTTTTGTATACCCAATCATAATGCAGAGCTTTCAAATGTGTTTTGGATTTTTGTTTTCCTCCCTCTCATTCTACATTTTTTCTCCAGCCCGGTTGTGACCCAATGACTGCTCCTGTTCCGGTGCCAATGGTTGTATTTCCCCACCAAGTAAGATGGATTTACCTTTCTTTTAATTCTCTAGGGACAGTCTTCATCTCTGCAGTCAGGTACAAGAAAGAAGAAAAGGGACAGAAAGTCAGTAGATTTCCATTTTCACTTGCTGTTTTTTGCCCCCAGATCCTTTGACCCAAACAGTGCAGCTGCAGCTGGAAGTCTTTCGTGTACATAACATGTAGAGACAGTTATAAGAGTCTAACTTTGACTTTGTTCTAAAGTGAAGTCAGGAAGAAGAGAGCACAGTAAAGCCACTGGGGCAGTTTAACTCCACAAAGTGACGTTATGTTATTTTATTTTTTCGCAGCAACAAAAGAGGATCCTTCCAGATGCAAGAAAAACACCAACTGGCTCTGGTGAGTTAACAGAGGTGGAAGTACTTTGATAGAGTTGAATGAGCAGAGGGAATAAAGCAGCTGGAAGTTGGCAAAATGCACAGAAATGTCAGTAACTGTTTTTATGTGAAAGTTGGTCACTGAGATGCTCCACTCTGAGCTGTTCTTGTCTTTTCTACATTCAGAGAGAAGGATGAAACCTCTTCTCCCTCGCACCGATTCCTACTTGGTTCCTATCCAGCTGCCCGTCGCCTCCTCCGTCTACCTGCCATCCTCGTCGGCCCAGTATACCCCCTCCTCCTCCTCGCAGCAGAAACAGAACACTTCACGGGGAGCAAAGAGAGTGCGGATAGCTCCTAAGGTAAATTAATTTAATGATCAACTAATGATTGATTGTTGCAGCTCTAATGAGTATATAAGATGCAATTACTGGTAGAATTTTAAAGTGAACGGTTTTATGTCTGACAGGTGACACAAAGTGACGCCCCAGCTGTGGTCATATATCCTCAGAAGGGCAAAGACCTCAAGGTGAAGGTGAAGGACGAGCCGGAGTGCATTCCCGTTAAATGCGAGACTCCTAAATCCCTTCCAAAGAGACAGGCCAGCAGCTCGCGACGTAAACAGCGCCTGGTTCACTCTCAGCATGAGGAGCCCGTCCTCCTCTGTCCTGATAACACCTTCTTTGACTCTGGCGTCGCCTCCGACGCGTCAATGTTCCAGGACTTGCGAGATGTGGCACTGGACGAGCACCAGCACGAGGTGCACAGCCCCGATCGGGAGTTTTCCTTCAAGACCCCCATCAAGAGCAGCAACCACCTGACTTCCTCCACCCCCAGCAAGCCCCCCTCTACTGCCTTACCCGAGCCGTGGAAAGTGACCCCTGTGGGCAAAGGGAGCCGAAACATTCTGGACTTCAGCCCCATCCGCACGCCAGGTGGTCCCGCAGTCACCCCACGGCACGACTACACCACCTTCAGCTTCAACAGCACCCCCTTCAAAGACTGGCCTCTGTTCAACTCCCCCAGAGAGCTGCTCACGTCCGCCCCCTCCAGAGCGAGCGGACCCACAGACTCTCCCGTCGCCACGCTGGCTAATCGCTCCATCACAGAGGGCCTCGTGCTGGATACGATGAACGACAGCCTGAGCAAGATACTGGTGGACATCAGCTTCTCTGGTCTGGATGACGACGACTTGGGCACGGCCAATATCAGCTGGTCCGAGTTCATCCCTCAATTTAAGTAGCCTGAGGGCCGAAACCTTTTATTTACATGGACGTGTGTCATCTGTTTTCCAAAACACTATCGGTGGGAAACCCCACACAGAAACGGCAAAGCAGATACAAATGTAGGGGGAAAAAAACAAACACCAAAATTGAGAAATTTTTCAGATTTGGAGATTAATGGGATTAAAGGGATAGTTGGGATTATTTAGTATGGGATTGTATGAGGTACTTTTTAACAGCCAGTGTATTACTTACAGGAGACACTGGTCAGCACAGACGCTAAGCGATGTACTGCTGTGGACAGGTCAGCAGCAAAAGATCTACCTACCTTTCGATATCGTTTCAAGTGTACAATATTAAGGGGTGTCATCACTGACAGACAGACAGATGTCAGGACATAAAACCAATGATCTGCTGATCTCTACAGATTAAGACTCCGTAGTCTGACAATGGAATCGCCATCTGTGCTAAAAGAGTTTCAAGGTGAATTGTCAAAGTCAAATCAAATCATGGATTTGCAGAATTGTGACAAACTTATATATCGAATATCATCACCACTTTACTTTACTTTGCCATCATACAGCCTGTTCTGAGGGGATATGTTATCGTATAACACAAATATCGCTCTTTCTGAACCAACAAAGCTCCATAGGCAAAGCAGTCATTTTACCTCACAGGTTTTTTTTTTTTTTTTTTGGTTTTTTTTTGCGTTATTGTTTGACATCAGTGTTTTAGAATAAGTCAGATGCACAAAAGTCACTCAATAATTTCACCTGTGAAATCAGTTATTTTAGAGAGAGCGATATTTTGCTTTTTTTAATGGCGATTTCCAGTTGGAAAAGGCTGTTTGACAGCAAACTAAAGCACTGAAGAAACAACCAGCATCTAGTGAAGTTAACACACTGACTGTTGGTAATTACCTCATACAGCTCCACTTCAGGTAATCCCAACTATCCCTTCAAAATGAACATCACATTGTGGATACATAATAACTGAAGTTAATCAACTTGGTAAAAGCAAGAACCCAAATTCAAGTAAAGATAACATAATAGGCATATCACAGGGATATGAAGCACTAAGATATGGAGCTGATTTGTATGTGGATTAAAGGTAAAATCCATAATTTTTTGTCATTTATGTGTCTGATGGAGACGCATTACTGTGGTAGATACTACAAATGAATAAATTCAGTAATACTATATCACATTACCTGGTTGGTTGATACTGTCACTCTTTACACCAAACAACTTAGAAGAAAATCAATATTTGATGGTGTCATTTTTGTTGACAGATCGCAGTTTCGATTTGTACCCTTCCACTTGGCTGCTGTTCTCATTCATTTGAACAGCTGATAGCTTTAATACTCGAGTGAGCGCCAAAATATTTCCTTTAAAGACCATTCTCGTTTGCTTCCTTTTGCATCTGCTTTGCTTTCACATGGATGTGTCTGGCTGCCGTTGGGAATAAAGCAGAAAGAAAATGTAATGAATGAAGGGGGACACTTTAATTTTTGTTCAGAGGTCAAATTAGCAAGCTGCTCTCTTGTCCCTCACATTGTTTCTCTTCACCTCTGGCTTACCTTCTCACTGGTTCCATCACTCATTAACTTTTTTTTTCAACTTTCCATTTGGAAACACTGTCACACACTGTCCTGTTTCCTTTTATCATTTATCCTACCTGTCGTATCCGTCTGTACTCTGAAGGAATCTCTAGAGAGGAGAAATATGTCTTAAGTGTTTATGTATGATGATTTGCACATTTTAATATATAATTTAGCTTTTTCCTATGTAAATGAAAATGCAATACATTGCCTGATAAGCCAGTGAGATGCCTCAGTGCCTCCTGGAAACTTTTAGACATTTTAGATTGTGATTCAGGATTGTTGTTAGCAATAAACAATGGAAAAGTAATACAAGTAGCACTAACAGCAATAGGATTGTTTATGTACATTAACTGTAGAACTGTCCTCACCTTTTGACTTTATAAATCCTCACAGTAATTGTTCGTCAGTATCAACTTAAGAGCACTTTGTACCTGCAGAGAGGGACATTTTGCATGCAGTGACTCCTCATATCATATTTTTTTTGGGAACAAAAAAATGAATATTTTGTGTCTGTGTAGTAATAAAGATGCAAACTGCTTTTGTATTTTTCTGTTCAGCACAAATGGAACATAAGGGGAAAAATGTCTTGTTCCAAGCAGAGCAGTTCTGTCAGCACGATGTTTGGAGGATACGATGGGAGATCCGTTTTTTGAAAATGCCACAAAATAATGTATGGCTTTAATAATTCCTTCAGGTCTGTCAGCGCGTGTGTTTGTATACAAGAGGTTTTGCATTGCAGTGAGTTTACAATTCGTGCTGAATGGCAGAGTGAAATGTTGTGGTTCCTAGCAGACAATTTTCAAAGCATGTGCCTTGTCCTGTTTTCTGAAGTTGGTTTTTCTGACTGTACAATAAATCTGTTGGTGTTGGTGCCTCATGCAGTATGAAGGGCTTCATGTTTTTGACCAGGAGTATGTTTTGGTTTGCCTTGCAGCTCACTTTTAAGCAACATGCGCTGCAATTCTACATCTCCCAGCTTCAGTACAGCAGCGTTGAAACCCCTGCATAGTGTATTGTATCTGAAAAACTACATAGCAAGTTTTTTTAATTATTATTTATATTTGAATAAAAGTTGAAACTATTTATCTCTGATTCAGAAATGACTTTATTGGTTCTTACAGCATTTTGTAAAAAAAAAAAAAAAAATACAACTGTCTTCAAGCAGAACTTTAGACATTCATGAAGAATGATAGTGACTGAAAGTACCTCTTATTCTGTGACACTGCAGAAATGTCCAGAATGAGCAACTTACCTCAATTAAAGTTTAAAAATTCTATTTTCTAATAATAATTCTACAACTGTGGTCAGATACACCACCTGTTTCCAGCATAGTTGTTGCAAGAGTTTTCTTGAAACAGCACCTTAAGGTGTGTAGCAGCCAATAATGTAATAATTTTCCTGCTCTAAAAGTAACAAAAGTCTAATGTATTGATTGGCAAATAATGTAATTCTTTGTGCATAATGTAATAAGTTATTGAGTGGTAAGTGCATCATTAGCTTGGTGGAAAAAAATCATAAAAAGTAATAATTTGAGGCAGTAATGTAGTAATATATTTTACTTATATTTAAGTTTTTTTTTAACTTGTGATTAAATGTCCACTTCCATGACACTTAAACTTACTGTTGCTCCTTCAAATACCTGCCTAAAAACTGTCAAATGTTTAGGAGGATGCATTATGAAAGTGTGAAACTTAGTGATATGATTATATTATTACATTATCAGCTCCAATTATTACATTTTTAATGAGTTTGTTTAAACCAACTAATAATGCTAAGATAATAACTTATTCCATTATGCACAAAAAGTTCCTTTATTATTGTTCAGAAATGTTATTATCGGCTAGTTATTACACTATTCTCTCCCACAGAGTGGGTCCACACCAGCCTTGTTTAGTCCGGTTGAATCGAATCTTGGACCGTTTACCCTCAGACAAAGTTACTTCAAACCGTTTAACGCCCATCTACAAGTTGATAAGCCCACTATACCATGGTCATTTGCCAACAATATGAAATAAACGAATTTGATTCAGGAATTAGACCCTTAGGTGTGAACCCATCCTTAGTATCACACTGGACACTTAAAATACTGACTTAAACTTTAATGAAAAAATGTTCTAAGAGTTGATAAAGTGGTATCCAGGGAGTCTGGCAGTAGAAAGCGATCTTTGGGATCTTCAGTAGGTCTTGATTTCCTGTTGAGCCACTTCTAAAATGATCTGGAGATGCTTGCTGCAGTAATCTGTGAATGTTGAAGAAAGTCAGTTATATAAGAGCTTAGAAAGCTTTTCACTTCCGCCAAAGTTGGGATAAAATGTCCAGAGTGGAGCTTAGTAAACCATGGGCTGACTGAGCCAGTCTGAAGTTGAAAACAATCATAAGCTCTGAACCAACAGGGTCTTTGTCTTGGACAGATTCTTTTGTGAAAAGACTGTTTCCTTCTCTCACTTGTCCATAGCGAAACTACATCTTTTTCTAACAAAATGGATTTAGTCAACATAAACTGTAACTGTCAAGAGCATTTTCTCATAAAACCTTTAAGAAAAGAGACAAGATTTCAGATTTTGATACGACTTACTGAAGATGCGTCTCCATCTAGGGGGCAAGCGGAAGCGGTGGATGGTCACATAGTAAACTGGGACCCCGGTCAGTGTGAGAACAAAGCTCCGCCCTGTGTTCCAGGGGTCAGAATACAGAGACAGACCCACGATGAAGAAGCAAACCCCCGTGAAGGTGACGGCGATGACCAGGGGCACCTTCAGGTTATCAAAAAGAACAAAATAAAACAGTACTTGATCAGTTTAATGTAGTGTTTTGTGGAGAATGATCTACAGTTTGGCACGATAACCACATACACACTAACCTTGAAAGGTCTTGGGAGGTGAGGGAAGCGATATCGATGGATGAGCATCCCCAAGGTTGCCAAGGCGATGAAGAACCAGCGAGCAAAGGAGGCAAAGTTGATGAGCTGGTAGATCTCTCCGTTGATTGACATCAAAACCACCAAAGGGTACTGGAGACAAACAATACAACTATAATGACATATTCATACTGTTCTATTGCAATTACATTTATTTTGTAATTTAATTACAACTGCATGTAACTACTTACAGGTAAGTAGTTATTCTCTGGCACTGCTAGTATCCTATTAGATATTTGTGTGAGATTCTGTCATAATTAGAGTGTGAATTATTGAGCTATGGCCAAGAATGTGTTTTGTGAGGTCTCAGTGACCTTTGGCCACCAAAATCTAATTATTTCATCACTGAGTCCAAGTGGTCATTTGTGCCAAATTTGAAAAAAGTTCCTCGACACGTTCTTGAGATGTTCACAAGAACGGGATACCCAAACGACATAATGAATTTGGCTGCTGCTGTCATCAGTGTGGAGGCATAAAACGCTACTAGAAGCTACTAGCCAGCTAGTTTTGTGTGTGGAAAGTACTTCACCAGGAACAGCACAGCAGGCAAAGGTGTTTGTCTGCGGATGTGAATCATGGAAAAGATTGCAGGCCAGTGACCCTCTCTGGCTCCCACAAACAGCATCCTGCAACACAAACAGGAAGACTTATGTTGCTTTTACAGGTCCAGTACAGGTACAGGAAAAAAAAAACAGGAAGAAATATTTTTTCTATATAAATGTCAGCAAAAAGAAAGTTTGATACCTCAGGTCACATCTTAAGTTAGTGGATGTTAGCAAAATGCTAACTAACTAGCCAATGTTAGCAAAGCACTAGTTAATGACTGATAAGATTAGCTAGCTAGTCAGCCAATTTTTGTTAGTTTATTATTTAAAATAGGCCCAGTACAGATACAGGAAGTACAGGAAGCAAAGTTTTTTTTCACAAGATGGTGAAGGGATGTCTCACACTACTCTGTCTCTGATTGGCTTACCCTGATAGTCTTACCCTAACCCTACCCAGTCACACTCCTCATGCCTAAACCTACCCATAACATACCCAACCCAAACGATCCAAACTAGCCAATCAGAGTCAGACTAGGGTGAGTTATGACTTCTCCATCCTGGGGGGAAAAAATGAGTCCTGGAAACAAGAAAGGAGAAAGTTGACCAAGGTACCAAGCTTGCTCAACTATCATTGGAACACAGAGCAAAAAGAGAAGGGTCAGTGATACCCTGTCTGTGCCCAGATTACCTGGGTGACGCAAAGAAGCCGCCGTTGAGCGCTCCGAGGCAGGACAGCGCCACAAGAATGGGAATCAGAGAAGCCAATCCCTGGAGAGCACGATTTGCAAATGTCTGCAGAGACACAGACACAGGATTACATCAACACAGTATGTCCATTCGTAATTATTTTCCTTTTGAATGCGAGGAGAACTGACCACAGCCACAGCATCCGACAGAAGCAGCTCAGCGGGGCTCATCATGGTGTAGTAGGCCACATTAGCGAGCACATAAAAGACTGTCACTGTCACCATGGAGCAGATTATTGCCAGCGGGATGGTTCTAACAAGACAGGACACACACAGGGAGATTATAATAGTATTCTCAGGGCAATGTGGCTTTAAAGGCAATGTGTAAAATACCTGTTGGGGTTTATGACCTCCTCCGTGACAAAGTTCAGATAAAACCTAAAGGCGAAAAAAAAAGGAAAAGACCATAAGAAGTTTTGAATTCAAGCCAGTGTTCATACTGCAATAAATGCACGCTTACCATCCACCATAGGCATATAGGCCGTTATAGAAGGCCAGAGGAAGCCTATCCAGTGTTAATGATTCAGCCTCAAAACCGTTCTGGAAATTCTCTGTTTTTCCTGGAAAGAAGACGATGCAGAGAGACAGAGAGAAACCATAATCAATAAATGAGTGTTAATAGTCTGGACCTAACAGTTGTATCCTCATTACATCCTCCCACCTTTGGCCAGTGCGATGATACCAGGGATAATAATTAGCACCAGAGCAAACATTTTAATGAAAGTCAAGGTGACCTGAGTGCGAGAGGCCATGGACACACTCCAGCAGTTGACTGCCACGACAAACGCTGCAGAGACACAAAGAACAGACAGCTTGTTAATGAAATTCTTGTGGTCCTTCGTTGTATGTAGCCTGGGTTGTACCAACGAGCGCGATTAAATCATGTTTTAACTTAAATTATGTTGCACCAAACCTTTAAACCAGCTTAAGATTAAACCTCTCTTTACTCCCCAGTTTAGTTTTCACTCTCAGCCTAGAGTAAATTTAATTCTGTCTCAAACAAAAACCTTAAACTCCAATTTCAAATGTGATCCAGTATTAACTTTATGCAACACAGATCTGCATCAAAGATTCCACTTGCGCTCATATTTTCTGCACTGTCGTTTTATGGAATGGGTGTGATCATAAAGCCGAGGAAGAGTGTTTGATTTTGGCTTTCTGGTTTTCAGAGGAGCAAAAAAGGTTAATAATTCATCTGGATTTTGAGAGAAAGTGGTTGTAATCCAACAGCTGGAGACCCAGTAAAAATGTGAGATTGCGTGGTAGGTTGAGGTTTTAGAGGCAGAGAAGAGAATAAAGGAGCTTTAAAAATGACAGCTTTGTGGTCCGATACAAAAAACCCCTACTACTTCTACATTTTCAGGGAAAAAGCTGGAGGAAAATATCAGATTGAGGATATGAACTTTGGAATGAGTTGGCTTTTTGACTGATTGCAGCAGATTAAAAGTTTCAATTAGATCTATAAAATCACAAGGCATGGGCTGAGATGGACAACATACAGGGATATTGAAATAGTCTATATGGTCTATAAACTAAAGTACATAAAAAAGCAGCAGGACCTGTGATAAGAAAGATTAAATCCTCAAATTGCGATTGAAGCAATTGAAAGTGCGGAATAATTTGTTAAATGGCAGGAAAAGGTAAATAATACATTTTGGGGTTGCCAGAAGGTCCAGGCCGCATGTGAACAGGGGAAGAGGAACACGAGGAATCAATTAGGCTGGTGCAAGGACACCTGGGACGTCAAAAGTCGTCGGACTGTTCAGACAGCGTAACATGACGGTAGACGACACAATAGAAAATATTTCCAGGCAGTAGGTTTGCTCCTGACCAGTTCGGGTGAACGGCATCATTACGAAACAACTCCCTGTGGTTCCAGAGGAAGTTAAAATTGTCGATGTAGGGGATACTCAGAGAGATGAGAGCCAGGTGTGCAGCGACCGCAGCCAGGTGAGACGGCCACAACCGCGGCCAGAGGACAGGATGGGACAAGACCCATGGATTTTCATTCACACATCTTTTCAGTGTGGTTAGTATGAGGAGAAAACCAGCCTTCAATAGCTCAGACTGTTGTTTCATTTGTGCAGACATGGACATGGTTAATTAGCCAGGATCTCAGTGGCTTTTGTTGTGATACAGTAACCTTGAAAATGGGCCAAAGTAATCTAGGCTCACTGGCAGAACACTCTCTCTGAAAACTCTGGTTTCAAAGGTCCTGATGAGTCAAAGATGATGACAAAAATAGTTGTAGGCACTCTACAACTGAGCCATGCCTGCCACCATCGGGTCAAGGACTTTCCACTTAAAAATGAATGAGTTTGGCTGTTTTCTGAGTTCGTTGACTACAACCAGAGAGTAAGGTGTAAAGAGTTTGTGATTGCCGGAGCGGTAACTCCTCCATCAACACAGTCCAACACTGGGCAATCATGCCACAGAACAAGAGGCAGGTTAAGACCAAATTACATAATCAACATACAGCAACATAAACTTTTAGAAGGATGAGCTCCTCAAAGAAATTTAAGGGACAAACTCAATCCAACTGAATTTTATGATGATTTAATTTGAATAAGCAAGTATCTCCATATCTATTACACTCTAATTAATTTACATCATTGATTTAACTAAAATCAATGAACTTAAACTTGGATTTATTCATCAGAGATTAGTTTTTAATTGTGCAACAGACCTCTACTCAAGTTTAAATCTGGATTTATTCATTCAGATTAAATTTATTTTGGTTCAACCCAGTCGTAGAGGTCGTAGTATGGTGGTGTTGTGGTTAGAGGGAGGAGGCATGAAACCACTCACTCACTCCGAGGATGCCGACAAGTTTGATTAGCACCGTGGGAGCAGGACAGGGTGCAAAGAACGGCTCCACGACATAGCGGGCGAAAGCCAGGGACACATACGAAGCAACAGCTGGCCTGGAAAAGAAAAAAAACATATGCCTGACATGTGGTGTGACTTCACTTTAAGCCAGGACAAGCAGGACAAAGTGAAAACAACCAACCTGATGAATAAGAATTCGACCCAGAGTCGTAAGAAAGCAGGCAGCGGCCCCAGTGTCTCTCGCAGGTAAGTGTAATGGCCCCCAGATTTTGAAAAAGTGGTGCCGAGTTCAGCATAGCACAGGGCCCCTAATGGAACACAGACAACACGGAAAACTTAAAAAAAAAAAAGTTAAATAATAAAAAACAAATGCATTAAATGCTACATTTTTCATCACACAATGAACTAAAGAAGTAATTGAATAAATAGCAATGGAAAATTCAGTTCAAAAGACATAAAAATGAATAAATGACTTTTTTTCTGCCCAGTTTTGCAGCAATATTGGTCTGAAATAAGCAAAAATAAAGATTTTCAGTGCACCGTCCATTTGCGGCCTGCAGAATTATTACTTGAGCAGCAAGACTTCTAACAAACAAATAACAGAAATCTGGTTGAAACCAGAGGCGCCACAACAAAGTAAATGAAAGGACACAACTGACAAAATCTATAAGATGGAGGAACTAAATCACATGATTAGATTAGATATAAGGTTTGATCAACACAGCAGAGATAAATGATCCCATCCATCATCTTACCACACAAGGAGAGGACCCCACAGAGCGCCCACACCAGCAGAGAGAGCCCCACGCTGCCGCTGTTCATCAGGACTCCCTTGGGTGCGATGAAGATCCCACTGCCCACCACCGTGCCGATGATGAAGGACACCGCAGGCAGCAGGCCAATCTCTCTTCGGAGGTGCACCACCTCCTCTTCTGTCTTCTCCTTGTCGCCCTCCTCTTTCTTAAGTTGTGTCCCGTCCATTTCCTGGACACCTCAAACTGACCACAATTAGCTCGCCCAGTTCTGCTAACTTGAAGTTTACATCCGTTTTGTATTTAAGTCCTGCAAACTTTAAGTTCTTACCTCTCTTTTGAACAGCAGCAGATTACTTTCCACTTCTCCCGTCGACTCTCTTCCCCAAAACAGCAATCAACACTCCTCTTTTGTGCTTCCTGTTAAACTTTCTGGACACACATTTGCAGCAGCTAAGTGAATGTATGCGACACTGTGACAGGAAGAGACGATACTGGCCACAACACGGCCCCCTTCTGCTGCATGTTTTCCTCCCCTCATTGGCTCTTATCCCACCACCCGCCCCAGCCTGAGCAGGGAACAAAGCCAGCACTCTTCCACAGCTTCAGCACATAATTACCACAGTTTAAAGGCTCGATACTTTCCTGCATTGTAGTGTGTGCATGTGCTCGTACGTCATGTGTGTACAGCTTGACAGAGGCCTTTTCGGGCTGCAGGGGGGGGCAAAGGGTCAGGGCGTTGTGGAGGCAGCTGCACAGACTGCAGGAGGGCTCATTCAATAAGAACAGACGTTTCATCTTGTCCCCTCCAAACCTCTTTTTTAAATGTGTTTGGTGTTGAATTCCTTCATTTCAGTAGTTCTTTCTCTCAGCTTTCACGCACACGCGGCACATTTTTGCGCAATATTCCTGCCAGTCACTCTATTAACTTGTTTTTCCTTATTTTCACTTGACTGGCCGCTCTATGGATGTCACTTTCATTTCATCAGCGACAGCTTTGCTTGTTAAAATTCCTCCACTCACAGTAAACACCAAGAGGTTCCTTCCTGGTCAAGACTTATGAAGTGTGAACAATTTGCAATTTGCAGTCAGATGTTTGGTCATCTGCAGTCAAAGCTGATATACAAACTTGAAACATTCTTTAACAGAAACGACTTATATTCAATTGAATGCAGTACAAAGACTGACTGAAGATTTCTAATGTTTAAACTTACAAAACTGTATTGTTTGTTGTATATATACATTCGTTCTGAATTTGATGTTCTAAAAAAGTTGGGACAGCGGCAACAAAAGACTGGGAAAGTTGTGCAATGTTCAAAAGATTTTGTGAGAAACTGCGTGGACAAATAGTGTTAAGAACAGCCTTCTTCAACACAAAACTGTAGGAATTCAGGGATTTCATTGCCATAATATCATTAAAAGATTCAGAGAAATCTCCGCACCAAAGAGGCGAGGCTGAAAACCAACAGTGAATGCCTGTGACCTTCGACCCCTCAGGTAGCACTGCATTAAAAACTGCAATAAAATCCCACATAATTGTGTAAAGCAGTGTTCCCCAACCCTGGTCCTCAGGGACCCCTGTCCTGCATGTTTTAGATGTTTCCCTGCTCCAACACACCTGATTCAAATGATCAGGTTGTTATCAGGCTTCTGCAGAGGCTTGATGACGAGCTGATCATGTGAATCAGGTGTGTTGGAGCAGGGAAACATCTAAAACATGCAGGGCAGTGGGCCCTGAGGACCAGGGTTGGGGAACACTGGTGTAAAGGATACTAGGTAGGGCACAGGAAAGGATTTTCTCAAAGCAGGATGCACTGCGCTTTCTTTCCAGAAGATGGCGGCCTCATCTCACACTTGATGTCAATTATCTATCAGAGGGATACTGAGTCAGTTATTGCCCGTCTGTCCCAGGTAAGGCTCTGGGACACACTGAGCACCACACTGTGAAATCCCAGGGCAGATCTGAATTTAGCCCACTCTCCCTCAGCGGGAGCTCGCACACCGGCCCCCGGGAGACGTGAGCCCAACTCCCCTGCTGTTTTCCATCTGACCTCCCAAGATCCCTGCCCAGTCGAGTGGAGGCCGAAACCAGCCTCAACCGGTCCCCCCCATAGGCTCGTCTCACATGGAGTAGAATACAAAGGGAATGTGCCCTGACATTTCCCAGGAGCCATTCACACTCAGGAGGGTTCCAGGAGGTTTTTCCATTTTGAAAAATCACTGGTTATGAAAGCGGGGTTTGAGGATGAAGGTTTAAATTGATGAATTAATTTATTTTTTATACGTTTTGGGGCTTTCGTGCCTTTAGATATGACAGGCAAGAGGGAGAAAGAGTGAGGGGATGACATAAACAAGTTAATGTTTAGTGTCAGCTGATGTCGGGGGCAGCTTTGTTGTCTTGATGGTCTTGTGGTCTAAAGACATGCAGCGTGACTGTAAGGTCACATCCCCAAGTAGAAATCCCCACTACTCCGGGCATGTATAATGTAATGTTGTAAATTAAAGTTTTAGCAGTTAACTCAAAAGCAGCAGAGAGCCAAACTATTTCAGAATTTTAATCCTTCAAGTCATCTCCTGCTAAAAACGTCTTTTTTGCACCCTTGGACCCTGTTCAAACCTGCTTGCAGCTCTTGTTTAGATTTAATTTTAACATTCTGTTTTTGTGCTACTTTGCTTTTTCTCTTTATTTCTGTTTTGGGGGGATCCTGATAGCTATGTCTATTAATTAGTTTTAGTTTATTAAGTTTATTTATATCTGGGATTGCGACCAAAATACATTTGTCTTTAAAAGAGAAACAATTCTTTGTATCTGTGTGTGCATGATTTATTTTACTAGTTAATTTCCATCTGCAGTCCCTTGTCAGGTGAAAATTGGCACACCTTTTCTATTCAGATCTGTTTGGTATGCTCTATGTCTCTAACAGGGTTTAATTTGTTTTCATTGTTTGCACCTGATCCTACCAGCAGGTTTCAAAAAAGCACTGGGCCTGCATACATTTGTGCTTATTATTGTTCTGGATGGTAAAATTAATATATACATAGCCTCATTAACCTGCTTCGGGGCCCTGGGGCTAAAATGATCTCCTGCGCTATTATTAACCCCCGCTTCTCCCCCTTCTTAATTTTGAACAGTATTTCTTTGCTGTTATATTACACTACCCCAGCTTTTCTGCGTGGTAGTTTGTGGTGTGGTGTTGCAATCTGACACACACAGAACAAAGACATACAACATAAAATGGGGGGGGGGGGGGTCTGGGGATCTGGGGTCATGTACAATGGATAAAACTTTGTCTGCTCTAACATAAGTTGCAAACATTAGCATGTCTGTCTAACTAGCATACTACCTGCAGTAATGTTACCTCCAGTCAAACGTGTGTTAGATACCACCAGGTGTCTCTGGCTCGCTCACGTAGGTCTAAGCTGTGTTAGCTTAGCTCTTATCTCGGTTTGCTCTTGGAAGTGGACTAGCCAACAAAACCCACTGTCGTCAGCTTGAAAGAGGAGCTGTTTAGAAAGCTTGACAGTTGTAGTAAGAAAGGAGGGCGGGGCTTAGCGAAGGGTCAATTAATGCATCTTTTGGGTCAGTTGGCCCTTCCTAAGTCCCGCCCCTTTCACTCTGTGCTCCAGTAACTAGTTGAGCAGACTTGGTATCGCGGTCAACTGTCGTTCCCTTTCCTGTTTCCTACTTAGATATGCTATGTGGTAGCTAGCTTACCAGCTTCAAGCTTCAACCAAGCATCAAGCTTCAATCATTAGCTAGCTAGTTAGCTAGCATTTTGTTAACAATACCTAATTTGAGATGTGAGCTTTTGCAGGGAAGGAGAAAGTTGATTGACGTACAGAGATTGCTCAACTGTTATTGGAACTCACAGAAAAAAGGGGCGGGACTTAGGAACAGTCAATGCCCACCAGTTACTGGTGTCATAAAACCGTTTCTCATAAAATTAAATCCAAACAACACAAAAACGTCAATGTGAGATTTGAGCACACAGTCACGGATGTTGTTTTTAGCACTCAGGTCATGACTCACAGCCCATCTGTTATTGGCACACCTCACACATACATACACACCTCATCTTCCAGAGTGTTTCAGGTATGAAGTGTGTAGGGTGTGGGGAACGGGATCATTACATTAGATGACATACATTACGCATGATGGATGGGGTTGGGTGAAGCTCCACAGATAAAACCAGTGGACAGGTAGGAGTACTGGAGCATGCAGTTTAATTAGGTAGCATACAGTGCATTCTGAAATAGCAGTTCTGCTCAAAAGAGACAGGCATACAGAGAGAGAAGTGACAGAAATGTAAAATAAGTCACGATGTGCTGCATTTTGTGGGATGCTTCACTGCAAATTTGACACCATGGGTTCTTTAGCCTGTAGACAAACAAGAGAGGCTGAGATTTAAGAGCCTTCTTTGGGATTTGGAGGTCTTTCCCAGTATCTGAAGTGTAAATAAACACCACCGGCTCTGTAGCGTGATGATACGGACCCCCACTGTCCAGAAGCCAAGACGCAAAGAACCTAGTTTTAAAAAATAGAAAAAAGAACAATACATCATCCTCGTCTGACTCAGTGGCTCCCAGAAGGAAATCTCTTCCTTTTCTCTCCTGCACTAATCTCTTTTTCTCTCTGCTTCGTGCTCTCGCTTTCTCTCCATGTACAGACACATCCTGGCTGTTTGGAGTCCTGGACAGACACTCAAAGCTGTCTGCAAGGTGTGTGGTAAAATATCTTGAGATCTGACTGTAACAGCACAGTGTATTTCTATTCTTCGATAAATTTACCCTGCTGTTCCACATGCTTTTGGCTTTTAAAAGGTAATGTTCCTCATGATTACGGGAGATTGGCCTAAATACTGTGCAGGCTTATAGGTAATTAACTGTTAGTTTGCTTAAGGTATGTGGGAAGCTAATGGTAACCCAATTTTAGATCTTTGCACCCAGGAAGATGTCTCATGTTGCCTTCAAATGGCGTCCTGTTTACCACGTTCATGTGCTCCCCAAGCTCGAAACTCCAGAGTTGTGACGTGTTTGCTGATGTTTACAGAAATGGTGGAGCCACATTTAGTTGATTAATTTCAACACAGTGTGAACTCACACAAGTCTTGTTGGGAATAAACAACTTCCAGCATCACAAATACAAATCCTTGTGGAAATACCAAAAGTCAGGCCAATGTGTACTTACAAAGTAAGTCACTAAGTCCAAACTCGCTCCTCAACTGCTTCTCTATCATGTCTTTATCGTCCCCAGAGTCAAATTTAGTTCGTAGCTGCTGTAACATTAAATATCTCAGGTGTTCCCTGTTGATCTCAGAGGCTGTATCCCATAGGACTGCTACCTGAGCTAACTTGCTAATGATGGCTACAGCACAATTAGTACCAGTTGGCTGGGAAAAAAAGCTGTGTTGCAACAGTCCCCTGGGCCAAATAGCAAGGCACAGCTCTCAAATGAAATTTGAGCTGTTATTTTTGTTTTGCAACTAACACATTAATGAAAATGTGTTCAACTGTTACCATATGTTCACATTACCGGCAACATCTTGTACCTTGTTGCCAATCACTGAGAAAGTTGAGGCCAGCTCAACTTTTATTTGTAGCACGTCACGCCTGAAACACAGCGATGTGTCGGACATCACTTTCTGGTTTCATGTGTACAGCTTCCATTGAAGCTGACTTGTAGCCTGATGCTTTTGTTAACTGTGGCCACTACATCAAACTTTGTTAGCTTAGGGATTTGAGCTACTGATATCTAAATTCCGAGGTAAAAGTAAAGAGAAAGTGGTCAACTTATACATCACTTACTAGGAATGTTAATGTAATTTTCCCTCAGTGGAAAATTCCCTGTCAGTTTAGACAACATTTTAAATAATCTATCTATCTATAAAAGGGACAATAAGTAACATTTTCCTGTCCCATAGTGTAGAATATCTGACGTATCTCCATGGAGTTACTGACCATTTGAATTCTGTCACTTACAGGCAGATAATTCTGTCTTAAATAAATTAAAGTTAAGAGGAAATAACAAACTCATTTTGCTTTACATCTTATTTCAACAAATCTCCTGACTTCCCTTCAGTGACATTAGTTAAGATACAGTGAAAACTTGCAGTTCTGTTTGACTCTTCAACCCCAAAGCCTGATATTCTCAATCTACATGTAAATCTTCCTGCCATGTTTCTGCTACTGTGATACACCCTTCATCCAATGAGAGATGACTCAGACAGAGGAGTGTGAGTCATCGGGCGGCTGGGTTTCCCCGTGTGTCTCATAATGCAGTGAAATCTCTGTCAGGGAGTCATAGTTTGATTACTGCGTAGACATGGGTAAAACCCACCTTCAATCGTGACTAATTTCTCCACATCTTAATTGGATTATGATCACCTCTTAAAATGCCAACTTTTTTCTTAATTATGTTGCCTATATGCATCAGTAAATCACTAAACAACCAACAACGACCATGAAAAATGTGATTCAAGTGCACAAGTCGTTGTTAATCTAAAGTAATGAACACAATTAATAATTCATCACCATCACTATGCGGTGGCTGCATTGACTGCAGTCATTTGTTGTGAATGTACATTGCTGTCATGAGTGGCACCATGAATTATGGATGTAATTGCCCTGTCTAAATGTTTGCATTATTTTTGCATTATACCAGTCTATATTCATGTCATCAGTCATTACAGAGACCTCAGCACTGAAACTGACACAGTTACATCTTCCAGGTCTGTGTTCCTTACTTAAATACATCTGATATTCAGTACTAGTCTCACGAAATTGAATGTTATCATCGAGGAAATCAACTGTGTGTTGCCCCGCAGATGATTCATGTCATCTTAGCGTGGTTTATGTATCCTGACAGCCTTATTGTGGCTGTAAGTCATTCTGCCATTTATATGATCATTATGGTTATATTAGAAATGTTGAGGATTCAGAGACAGACATTTTCTGTTCAGAGATAGAACTGTAGTTTATATATCCCTTGCGTCTCTCTTTCCCCCTTCTAAAATTTAAATAAAAGTTGAGTTGTACGCACAATTATTAATTTTAGAATTTAATAGTGTATTCTGTCAGCAACAACCCCTCCTATCAATCATCCAATACTGAATCATCCAACTCCTATGAAGCATTAAACACATTTATAGTCAGTTCAAACATCGTGTCAGTTGTTTGCGCGTATGTAGAAAGCTTTCAACCGTGACACATGATCTTCATCAGCTGCTGTCATCAAGACGGATGAACGGTCCTCAAAGCTGTTACGGATGCGATCAATCATCTGCTGAATTTGCATGTCAACAGATTAATTTCCATGACAACGGAGGAAACTTCATCGATTTATGGAAACGATGCGATGGTATGATTGAAAACTCTGGAAACTACAAGTATTGTGAGTGGACCTTGAGTTGCGGCCTCCTCTGGGGATAAAAAAAAAAAACACGGAAGTGAGACGAAACTGCAGTTCTTCAAATGTTACTTGAAGCTGGTTACTTGAAGTCTCCATCCCCATAGACCCCCAACTTAAAGGGATAGTCCAGATTATTTGAAATGGGATTGTATGAGGTTCATGTGGATAGTAGATAGTGAATTACATCATTTTCTAGTTTTAATTATAATTTCACACATGTGCATTGCTTTAGTATTTCTTTGTGAGACGTGACACTGCCACATGAATACTTAAAATAGATTGGATCGCACTTTATTTTTAGTACTTCTGCATGTGAAGGAAATGTTCCCATCATGCACTGTATTCCTCAGGGGCCTCCTTTATGAATTTACAAGAGCATTAAAGCAGGAGTAACCCTCAGTGTCCGTTTCATTGCCACACAATAAATTGCTCGTTAAAGCTCATTCTCATTCAACAGATATTGATTTGGCCTGAGTAAAACAGTAATTACATCGTATTACTTACCCTGTGATGGACTGTGGGGTGGCAGATTTGTCTCTGCTCACCTCTCCTCACGTTGCCAATGCAAAGCTACGGTGAAAAGCTGTGATTAATGTTAGTTTTCTGGCTGGGTTTCAAGGTGTATACGTGCACTGTAAAACACTGCAATAAAAAACTATCTCAAAGTGCTGCGAAAAGCTGTTTGTTAGCAAAGAGGATGGATAGAGTCATTCTGTCTGAACAAAGTTAAAGCTTTTAGTCCAGAAGGAGTCTCTAGTTCCATTTTTCTTTCATATGCTTTCATTTATTTTGTAATTTGCCTCAGAAGTGGGCTGATTCGCTGCAGGAACTCACAGAGAAGCAGACAGTAGACCATGACCTTCTGTTTTAGTGATTCTGGCATCTCCTTCATCAAGCTTTCATTACTGTGGTGTCTTTGCACTGCATTTCCAAGAGATCGCTTGTCAATTAAGCAGCGTGACAAGAACTGTGGGATCCTTGATGCCAAGACAACAACAGAACTCTTTCTCACTGATGGGGTCTCCGTTGTCTGGATGAGTAAACCCGAGTTTATGGACAACTACAGAAGTCCCTCGGCGAGAAAGTTAGCATATGGAGGAATTTGGGTGGATGGATGGCTACAGACAGGACTTTCACGAAATGTGCAATGCAATGCAAGTTGTGAGGTAGTTTTATTGTGTAACACACAAAATCAGCTGTATAACCATTTGCTAACATTTAGTTGAATGGATACTGCAGCTGCATGTGCTACTAGAGATCCCTGGTTCAACTGTCTAGACAACTATTGCTGTGTCATTTTGGAAAGAGATGACAAACAACGTATTTCGTCATTTTGCTTGGAGGAGCTGTTGGGGATTCTATACTTGTTCCCCCCAACCCTTGCGTCAAACCTCGCCAAAACTTTCCTGATCCCTTTACTGAGACACACTGAGATAATTCATTACAAATATCTTTTTAAAAAAAGCAACCAGCTCACTTTAAATCATACTATTTCTGGCTACAATAGGTTGTTTATCACAATTTCACAGCAGCTACAGGTCCAATATGTGACTCTGTGATAAATGACTACTTTCAGGAGCACCGGAGAGGCCAGACGTCATATATATGTCAGAAACAGCCACCGTTACATGGCTACTGTTCGAGCACGATATATTGCATGTGATTCACAACATGTATAAATTCTTCCAGAGAGCTGTAAAACATACTGGATCTTTCTAACCTTGTAAACACTCGGGGCACCACGAGGGTGATGAACGACCTGCGTCAAAACCCAAGAACAGGAAAGTCTCTCAATCCCGTGCGCGCCATAGATGGATTAGATTGAATTTTTACGAGCGCGCATACATACAGCTCACATGCATCCCTCAAGACCACGTAATTAATGACCTTTGAATAAATGTCATGAAGTTGCCATAGATCTTGAGGATGACATTAAACAGTCAAAGCTAAATATACACTCAAGACCGAACTTCTGTTTTTGTCGGAGAAGTTTAATTAATGTCATTCTGAACAGTTTGCCATAGGAAGAAATGAGAGGTCACCACAGAGATGCTTTTGATTACTGTCATGGGTTATTAAACTTTTCACCCTCTTCTATTTTTTTCAGTTAGCTAATAGTGGCCAAATATCTGTCCCTGCTAACAAGAAAATGCACTCACTGGTGGACTAGAGAATTAGAGAAACATGATGCAAAATGCCCTTTTGGATGCCCCTATGTGAGATAAAACAGGATAAAATGCCCTCTTAGGTGCCTACCAGTGGATAAAACATGGTAAAGTGCCCTCTAGGGTGCCCTTCCAGTGCACAAAATATGGTTAAGTGCCATCCAGGGTGTACTGTCAGTGGAGAAAATGTGATAAAATGCCCCGTAGGGTGCTGTTCCAGTAAAATGCCCTCTGGGGTGCCCCTCACCCTTCACCCCTGCCCCTCAGACAGCCTGAGTCCGCCACTGAATACGGTGCCTACTGAGCCACTAATCTGTGATCTGCCCTCTTGAAGTAGTTTGAAGTTTTGTTGAGCAGATAGATGCAGAAGAGTGCTTTTATTGCATTTATCTGGACAGCGGCTGACCCAGCAAATCACGCTGATGGATGACAATTGCAGGACGTCTCTCTCCCGCCGAGGAGGCTCGGCCGACTGGGCTGCGGTCCAGCTCAGCGGGAAGTGAACGGCCTCCGCTGGAGCTGTCTGCGGCGCCGACGCTCGTGACTTCCTTATCTGTCCAGGTAAATCATATAAACCCAAACTGCTGGAGATGGACTGCTGAGAGACGGAGAGAGACATGAAGAGACAGCCAAGAGAGTTTTGGCTCCGGTGAATGGATCTCGAAGGACAGGGTTATTCTTTCACTCTGGATTAGACCCAAAAAACACTCTGTACTGTTCAGAATCTCAAGAGGCTGACACTACTTTTAAAACCATTTAAATCATAGCCTCTGAGAAAAAGCACACATAGAAAGGTAATCATTTGTTTTCACATGATTAAAGCCAAAAAAAAAAAAAAGCAACTTTTCAAAATGCATAAAATTGCTCAATCCAGCTGTCAAGCACTGTCAGATTTTATCAAGTGGCTTCAAAGTGCAGCAGGCAGAAAGCCTGGAAAAACAGTTGATTGTTGAGTCTCATCTCCAGGATGTGAGATACCAACATTTTGGGAAGCTGCTTTATGCACACATGCAACAGTTTACTGAGGCAACTGCAGCAAGCGGAGCGTCCAGAGAAGCTGGTTCTTTCTGCTTTGTCCCCCACGTCTCTCTTCTTTCCCCTGTATGTTGACAATGTCACTTTTAAATGCATTTCAGTCAACATGGACAGACAGACTATTAGCATACAGTAAACAGTCAAGCTCTTCAGTGAGTCACTGCTGCAGACGGGTTGAAAAGCAGGAGTGAAGTTAAATCCACTTTTAAGAGGGTGAGCTGACACACTTCTGGGTTGAGCACGTCTCAGATTCTCTATTTTGCAGTACGTAAGATATAACAAGCTGCACTTCGTCTACTATCCAACGACATTAGACCCTTTATTAGACCCTCTGTAAGACTTTATTAGAGGGTAATTAGGGACACATTACAACAGAACTGTACTGTAAACTAAAGTGAAATCACATATCTAAAAGTGGGGAAATTATACACTTTAATTTAAAGTTTTACTGCCCCTAATTACCCCCTAATAAAGTCTAATAAGCATCCACTACATGTTTGCATCTCTGCTGCTGTTGTGTGCATATGCAAAGCAATAATTCACATAATGAACAATTCTTAAATTTGCCATAGAAAACAGAATATATTACCCTATAGCTAATTATTTTGTGGTAAAACATTCAGGCGTAGAATAGCAGTAAATTCGGACTTATTTTGCTCCCTTACTTGATAGTAAATAAACTGCTTTTGCCAATAAAAAATATTGTTCCCTTTCATTACATGTAATTGGATCTTAATTAAACTTGGTGGTATCGCCCCCCTACTTTCTCTATCTAATTGTGTTTTTTTTTCTCCAAAGTTTGCTGACATCCTGACGCATCATTTCCTCTGTCGGGGGTCTGTAAGTAAAAGACCTGTGTCTTTGCATTCCTCTGAGTTCACACCGCTCCACATATTGCCGGACAGCTTGCAGAGAAACCTGCCCGATAGGACGGGACAGCTGCGATGAGCGCCTGATGGGTGATTGACTGTGGCACTACATTACCTAAAGGGGCGTGTGCAGCTCATCTCACTGTGCTCAATCAATGTAAATCTGTCTAGCCGGGGAATTTACGTCCCACATGATGAAGTGCTTTGCTTTACTGTGCTGCATTAATTTGACGGGGCTGTGATGTCGTCAACGACACCATTTTCACCCGTCGCCAAGAATAAGTGAGATGTAAGTCATACAATGCGCTATCATTTGTCCAGTATTTATTTTCTCTCTCTTTTTTTTTTCTCCCTATCACATTTGTTGAATTAATTTCCCTCCTTGCGTCACTTCATCAGACCCACCACAGCGCTGTGCCAGTGCTCTCCTTTCCAGAAGGAGCCGGATGACCAAATGCTTTAGCGGAGAACCAGTTGCTAGGAGACACCTCCTCCCTGCCCTGCGGATGTCTGGGTTGCCCATTGTAAAAAAAAAAAATGTGTGTGTGTGTGTGTTGGAGAGAGAGTGAAAGACAGTTTTATTCTGAATTCAGAGTGACAATAATATAGCCTTGGCTGATTTACAAGTCCTATATACTGTTTACCACTTATCGCGTAAATATCAATATATTATTGATAAATTGGAGTTTTATATACGTATGAAACCACAGGTGAAACATTATCTCTGTCTCACAGGAGTTGATATTGTTTGTGCTAGGCAACTGTAAAACTCTGAAACATTTACCTTTAAACAGAAACATCTTTATTTTCTGCAAGCAAGACGTGTCACCTTCAACATCAGGTAGATGTTCAGGTTACACTTTATTTTACAGTATTAAACCATTTATTAGACCTTTATTGTTAATCTTAATTATATTTCACTTTAGTTTACAGTGCAGATCTGTTGTAATGTCTCTCTAATTACTCTAATTAAGTCTAATAAGGGTCTAATATGATCTAATAAAGACTTGATGGTGTGAGACAGGGTTCTTACTTACTTGTCACTGAATTAAACTACTTCAGGGTAAAGCACGGGGACAGCTTCATCTGTGTAACCTGATCCACTTTAATGTCTGCCTCAAAACGTAGGACAACTGAACACCAACACAAAAGTGGCATCTCACTTCCTGCATGTCACTCTGTCTTAATCATGACTCTCATTACGTGCACATAAGGTCTGCAATAATATATAGTTCCAGATCTAAATTAAAGAGCAGAATACAGTATGTACAAATGTAGTTACCTTTAATAAAATTATGCAGAGAAAACTAAGACAATCTACTGAATATGTCCTCATGAAAATAAATCTCATCTTACATTAGTGTACTGTTATATGGTATATGTTGTCTAATGAAGGTATAGTTGTTTGTTTAGTGTTGAATAAAGACCACATAATTTCTAGTTTTTGTCCAATTTGATACAAAGTGCAGCTTGTTATGTTTTATTAGTGTAAATTAAAATAAAATGTGACCGATGTTTCTTTATTTGCTCTGATGGATTTGGAAGTTTTCCAGCTGTTTTGTTATGAAATTGTGCAATAAATCTGCTAGAGAGCCTAGGGTGCATTATTTTTTTGTTTTTTGAGGATTTAATATCATTCTGTTGCTTCCCAGTAATGTTAATTATGTATTCAAATCCAAACATTCAAATGTGGGTCTAAGCACGTATATTTTGGCATAAAATGCTGTTTTCCTGAGCCCATCTAAAACTTTTTCCCAGGTGACATGACGTAGGTTTCTGCATGATGCTGTTGCCATGTCAACCCTCGAGGCTGAAGGAGCAGCATGTAAAATATGGCGACCTGTCAAAGTCAGCGTAATCACTAACTGCCGCTCACTATACTTTCAGCTGTGGCCTACTAGCTGCCGTTAGCTCAGTTAGCTTAGAGGGAAGTTGGGCATCAGAGACGCAGCAGGGAGCCACAATATTTTCACATCTAATGCAGTGGATAAAGGATTTATTTTCAGCCAAAGCAGAGCTGGTGGTTGTTGAACAGCAGAGAGACCAAAAAAGTTCAAATTAATGCCAAATGTTCAGTTTCAGTCTATTTAATATACAGTTCATGGCTCAGACTGATAACTGATTTAATAATAGAAATATCTGACTACTTTTCTGCTGAACAAAATTATGTTTCTGTCAAAGCCGCTTTGAGAAAGTGTAACATTCTCCCCATAATCTGGTTTCAAAAACATATTTAGTTCAACATCATCCTCATATGCTCACACATGCATCTCTTGTGACTTTGCTCGCTGAACTCGTCCCCCGTGCATCTCTGCGCTCGTGTTTGTGCGTGTGTTCATACACGGCGTCAGTTTCTTCTGTTGCCATGCTGCGCTGTGAAGTCGAGGCTGACTCCAACAAACGGTCCCTGCAGGATTAACTGCAGTAAAAGCTTTCCTGCAGTTTGCGTGGTGTGAAGTCAACTTGCCCGAAGAGTGCATATGGGGAGTAGGAGGAGATGCATAAGGGCGTGTGGGCTGTTGTTGTCGTCATATACGTGACCTCTTGATTCAGTCTTAACCTGACAAAGAAACTGATGTTTCCCACCAGACACAGTTCCTCTCTGGTTTTTCAGTAATTAAACTGATATAAAATGTAAAACCAGACGATGCTTTTTAAAATACTTAAAAACATTGATATGTCTGTGAGATCAAATAAAATCCAACCACATATCACGCTATTAGAAATAAGGGTTCCAAAAGGGATTTTCATGAAGGGCTGAGGTTCTACCAAGAACCATTTGCTTCTGAAGAACCCTTGTTTTAAGAATGGGTTGTCAAGGGTTCTTTTTAAAACTAAGGGTTGCATTAGAGACTGCTTTTCATCCAAAGAACCCTTTTTGGAAAAAAAATTAAAGAATTGTTGAAACCTGTGAAGAACTGTTTCGTCAAGGTTTTTTTGCACTGTAATGTAAACAGGTTCTCTGTAGAACCCACTGAGTGTGTTCTAGATAAAACCCTTGAAATATAAAACAGACTCCTGGAGTCTTTCTCCAGAACCCCCTTGGTGGTTTGTAGATATGGAATATAGAAAGGTTCTCAGTAGAAACCCCTGGATGGTTTCTTATTGGCACCCTTAGAAGGGGGAACAGTTCTGCAGAGAATCCCCAGAGAGGGTTCTTGGTGAAACCATTACACCATAGAAGGCCTCTCTGTAGAACTTCTCTTAGAAAGTTCTGGGAGAAACCTTTCACCACAGACGCTACATCTCCTTATGTTGGGGTTCTTGGTAGAAAGCTCTGAAATGGCTCCAAGGGGAACCTTTACAAAACATTCTACCATGAGCCAAAAAGGGTTCTCCTATGAAGACAAGCCAAAGAACCCTTTATGGTTCTAGTTAAGAGTGTAAAGTGAAACAAGACAATTGATCCCTGAACATGTTCTGCGGTACAGGTCATATTTATTTCACTATATTCCCACTGCAGCACCTTATCTTGATTACAGTGACGGGCGACGGGGGTTGAATTATCTGTTATCTGGACGAGACGCAGCAGAGATTGTTTATGAAATATGTTTGTGATGTAGAGGTCTCAGCTCATAAAAGCCAGAGAGCACCATTATCAAACGCACACTTCATAACAGAGATTAAATCACAGTCTCTATGGTGAAGCACACAGCAGCAAAACACCAATTACGCTCAGTCTACGGCATCATCCCACCTTCGCTAATGCTCGAAAATACTTTTAAAGGAGAAATCTGTAATATATTTACAGATGTATCATCAGAGAGCAGGGAAGCATGCTGATGAAATACTCGCTTCTTTAACATCAACAACGCAGCTGATAAATTTGTGCTCTGGGATGGAAAATCTGTTTTTTATCAGAGCATTTATCTGTTTCCGAGCCAGATATTTCAGTCAGCAGTTGGTGGAGAGCCAAACAGAGCAAAAAGCAGAGTGAATATTGGATTTGTATTCATCAGGTTGTCGGAAACACAACTCCAAATCCGTGCCGATTGGTTCTTAACTGTTTGATGTGTAAATAAGCAACTGTTTGCCTAAAAGTGTTTTTCTTAAAGCTCGGTTCTTTTGCCCCCAAGTGGCCAAATTATCAATAAATGCAGGTTAGAAAGTCAACTTTATTGTCAGTTTACAGAGGATCAAAGAAATGGTTTCTCTCGGGCTCTGGTTTTTGTGGTACTAAAACCGGGGCCCATGCAAGTTCTTCCAAACAACCCTCTCCCCAGCAACGCTTTCCGCTTTCCTGGGAGATCCCGAGGCCGTCCCAGCCAGGATATTTAATCCCTCCAGCCAGTTCGGGGGTTACCCCAGGGTCACCTCCCGGCTGGACGTGCTCGGAAAAAGGAAGTTGACTGGGAGGCATCCTAATCACATGCCCGAACCGCCTCAGCTGGCTCTTTTTGATGCGAAGGAGCAACTGTTCTTCTCCGAGCTCCACCCCCCCGAGGTGTCTGAGCTCCTCACTCTGGTTCTAAGGCCAAGAGCAGACACCTTACCGGGGTGGTATCTGCACCACCCAAAGCTTAGAACTTAGATCAGCTGGTAAATGGAAAGCTTTGCCTTCTGGCTCAGCTCCCTCAGGACTCTCCTGAGATCAAATTCTGCTAAAACAAAGAGTCATTTGAGAGTGTTTGTGAAGCTTTTGTAATGGTTTATGGGTAAAGTCTTTTTGGCTTAAAGGGCATCACATGATCTGCAGCTTTGGCAACCGCTACACCAAAAATGCCTCACAGCCCAGTTCTGTTCCTGGAGTCACGGAGGAAAGATGCTGTCATCGCTGAAGAAGAAGCTCCTGGGATGTTCCCGGAGCTCCTCAAGGAAGAGCCTTCTAATGTGGAGGCAATGATCCAAAACGATAGAAAAACACCGCCCTCACATTTTGCAATTTGCTCCGTCGTAAACCACACAAAGACCGGTAAGCTAGATAAAGAAGATTTATTTATAGACCAAAGCTGCAGGAGGCTGATCAGTGTAGTGTTGAGTCATGTTGTGGCTGGATACAGAATTGTGTTTGTCCCCATTAATAAAAGGTGCGACATTTTTGGTTGTAATTTTTTTGAAGGATATGCGAAGGCAACAGAACTTTCACAGTGTGGATATGTGACTGGATGTGAGAGAATTTTATGTTCTCAGTCATAATATTTTAGTTAGTAGGCAGGGGGAGGTGTGTGTGGGAGAGATGTTGCATGTTTGAAAGTAAAGACATTCCTCAAGGGTTCAAAATGTTTTTCAGTGTGAACATCATTAGCTTTATTTTACAAAAAGACGCATATGGGAATCTTATGAAAATTAAATGTATTTTTTTTTTTTCCTTTTAAGCAAGCAGCTGGATTAAATAACGTATGCATTTCATGATAGCTGCAGCTGATGAAAGGGGCATCACATATCTGCCTTTTAATGTAATGTAAATTTTCACTTATTTTCTATGTTAAAGATTTTTTTGATGCAAGGTGAATTCATCGAAGGGATTAAATAATGTAATTTCTCTTTCTGTATATTCATTCCTCCTTTGCAGCACCGGAGATTAAACCGTTTCTCCGACGAACTGGGTGTGATCCAGCCGAGGTCTCGTTCCTAATTCCAGTTTTGTCATGTCTCTCCAATTCTCTCTGCCTGCCCCTACAGCCTACACAGATTAAAAGCACTACTTTCTTACCCTGACCCTGTGTGCTGACTCACTCTTCCACAGAGCCTCTTTGTTACTAAACCACCGCTTTCCACTTTACACAGAAAATGGGACTTTAAACTGAAAGTTTGCCAGATTAATTTAAAAAAACTGGTTGAAAACAAGGTTCAAAAGTATTTCTAGCATTCCTTGCAATTAGTCAACATGTAGTATTGCAGCTAATGTGCAAATGATGCTCAGTTTGGGGCTGCAAAATTACAAAACTAGAGGACAGATGAAGAATTAAAAATGCATTTTTTTTCTTCTTTGAGACGGGACAAGAAATCAAATTAAGTTTCTGCAAAATTGTGTGTGTGAATGTGTTCGACTCCTAAATCATCACCATTACAAGCACCCATACACCATTAAATAATGGAAGGAACTTCCTGGTCTGAAAGGTGAAGTCAGTGTGGAAGTGCCTTAAACCTACATTCTGTCTAATGACCGGCATTTTCTTCCTAATGGGAAACTTACTGGGCAGGTCATCATGATTTCCTGTTGAACAGATGAGCCAAAACCAAGCACCTCACAAGCTGCTGTACATCACACCACACTCATTGGTACTGCACATCCTCTGGTTGCAAAATGACGACCCCCATAATGCCAGTTAGTCCACAAACTCTACGTCTATAGAGTCAATAAAGTGACAAACCATAAAAGTAGTCATATGTGGAAAGAGAAAATAAAAGACTCTGCATGACCTTGTAATTTTGTCCAGTCGCCACAAATTTTCTGCACGTTTGAGCAATCATTGTAACTTCCCACAACTTGCACCAACCATATTCTTTATTATATTTTTGCATTTTGATTTTGTCACTGTCATTGTTGTTGACATGTATCAGTGCTCTGTGCAGTTTTATATTTTATAATTCTGTGCTGTTTTGACTGAAATGAGCCCCTGGAACAAGTAGCCTTTGATTTTGAATGAATTATACAAAAAAAACTTTTCTTGTTGCAATTTTTACTTGCCCAATTTCATTGCAAAAATGCCTAAAAGCATTGCAACATGCATCTCAATTTTCTAGAAAAGCTGTTGTTTGATTTTACCTGAATTATAAAAAAAAAAAGCCTTTTTTTTTTTTTTTTTGCAATTTTCACAACAATTCCAAAACAGCCTGCATGACCTGCAGGGACTGGACATCACATTGATTGTGACAGCCTCCTGCGAGCATCATAATACCACACACACAACTGGAAACACCCCACTTGGCTAATAATACACTGAAATAGCCTACAGCGTCCTCGCCGCCCGTCTCAGAGTTGGTCTCACAGGTTGACAAGCTGTCACCGACCCCATAGTTTCTGATCAATAACACAGCTGTTTGAACTCTGTCTCTGTCTGCTCTGCCGCAGTTGATGGACGCTCTGTCAGTCCACCTGTCCATCTTTACTGTGTTGGAGTGTCGGTCTGGGAAAATAAAGCACACGTAAGTTGGCAGACAGATGGTGAGACGTATCCACAATCAATACTTAATGTGAGGTGGAGGTAGTTAGAGTGAAATGATTTGACCGCCTTATTGTTTTAAGATAGAGTACATATCATGTTGCATCTGTGGACTGCTGTCAACTTCTACTAAAATATGGATAGTCTCTTTTTTGTGTTTTAGACAATTTACAATGTGTTAAATTAAGAAAGAAATACCCAGGACGTTCCCATTTCTTCATGATAATCCTTCCCAATGTCAGCATTTTTCCTTAGGTTTCTGTGAAACAGCAGCAGCATGTTGATGGTAGCTCCCACAGTACTGTACCAAGGATACTTTAAAAGTCAGTATCTGAATCGATTTGGGACGCCATGAAAGATTCTTTATATGAGAAACGTCAGTAACTACACCACAGCTTTCACCAGATGAATAGCTCTCATTATTTTATGCTTTTATGGTTCCACAAACCAGGCTGGGAATTGCGTATAAAAGAGTGGTGGGAGAAAAAAAATCAGTCACCCAAAATAAAGATGAAGCTCAAAAATGCAGCTATTCATTTAGGGAAAAAAAAAATCAGAAACCCTCTCTTGAATCCCCTGTGGTGCAACATTTTCGGTGAAAAGAGAAACCAAACCAGCACATTGCTTTTTAGTTACTTTCATTTTTCTTGTCACATTCTATTGCATGAAGCAAATTTGGAGATGTGATGGTTAAATTCAACTCAAGATGAAAGTTAAAGTCTTAACCAGCTTTTAAAGCAACATTGGTGTCAGTATGATGCCGGGTGAGCTTCACAAACAAGTCTAACATAAGCACCCAAACTACCTAGAACTTTTAGTGCTGTTTTTATATGGTGAAGCGCAATGAATGCTGCTTTTCATCTGCTCTAACATTACCTGCAAACGTTAGCATGTCTGGCTAACTAACACTAACTTAGTAGCTGCAGTAACTTTACCTCCAGCCAAACTTGTTAGATATCACTGCATCTGCATTTGTTATATGTGGGTTTGAGGAGGATGATGTGGGCTGATGAAGAATCAAAGTGGGTCGACGGCGATGCATCTCACTCTTGCTCGCTGTCTAAGGACTAAGCCAAGTTAGCCCAGCTCCAATCCCGGCTATCTTCTGCAATTATATCATGCACTAAGCTGTCAGATATCTTTACATAAACAATTTCACTTGTTCTTGTTTTAAAACATGTAAAACTTTAAAATTTAAGCTGGAGACGGACTTCTCGGACAATTCAAGGAGTCAGCGTTAGCTTACATCAGCCAGCTAAGCTAATGAAATCTGCTTGTGAGTCATTATTTTAGCCAACAAAATTCACTGTCGTCAGCTAGAAACAATAAGCTGCTTTTGTTTACATCTCTAAGGATCCAAAGACCTCGTGTTTCAACAATTGCTCCCAATTTCGATGTTAAATCCACCACTGTTATCACTGTAAGCTGTATAAATGCAGGGTGAGAATGGAAAGTTTGGCTTAGCAACAGTAACTAGATTGTTATACAGGCTTATATTTGGTTCTGTTGAAGTACCTCCAAAATGGCCAACTTTTAGATCAGTGCCTTGCCATGAAAACACACTATAATACTTAACATTACACACATCTTCCACCACAGTTTCATCAGATGCTTTAGAATTTCTTTTCCCTGTAAGACCCGAAACATAAGAGTTATCACGTACAGCTCTGACAGATCGGGGATACAGTATTCTGAATCTGATAGTTGACATAATAGAATAAGTCATCCACAGAAAAGACAGTAGGAGAGAAAGATGAGAGCTTTTCTTCTTGCCAGCCTCTATTGATTCTCCTCCGGGCCTTCCTGTGAGGATGGCCTGACCAGAAAGTAGTCATGAATAAATCATGGGGCAGCAAAGCATGAAAGAAAAATTGAAATGAGGACTCAAATGTCTAAAGGTGAACAGATAACGCCAAGATCTGCTAACTTCTCCTTTCTCTACTGTACACACTTCAAGCACAGAGCAGGGCTCTCCCAGAAGGCCGCTACAGTTTTGTTCTTCCTGATTCGATGGGATCACCTGTCCAGATCTGTCTATGAGGGGCTGATTTAGCCGAGTTGCCTTTAAAGGTTTGTTCGTGAGCGACGGTCGTGCCCTCTGAGGCGAACCCACCAGGGATTCTGCATGATTGTGTTCAACAGGCTTCACTCTGGGCTTCGATGCAGGTTTATTGACATTCAGCCTGGCCGCTGCAGCTGACCTTTGCTTCTCCATACGTTATTCTGCTGTTAATGAGGAGGTAGTTGATCCCATCCCAGAGCTTTGTGTTTTGTATTGGTGAGCTGCTGGCCAGAAAGCATGGATAGTAGACAGTGGTTAGGATCAGATCACGGTCATGGAGCTCTATCAGCCAGTTCAGGACCAAGAGGTTGACAATTTAATGTCCAAACTAAATGCTTAGGCTATTAAACAGGATGGTTTATTCTAAGGATGTGGACAGATGCCGACAAATCACAACAATAAATCACAAAATTGAGCCATCTATCCAACTCTTTCATCAATGCAAATCAGTATCTGATCATAAATGTAGTCTGGTCAGCGTGGGACCGGGTGGGAGGTAAAGGCCAGGAGCACAGAGTGTAAATCCACTGAAATGAGCCCGACCCTGGTCGAACGCCGCCATGGGTCGATGCAGTCTGACCTGCCATGATTAAGTGGGAAATGTTCCGGGCTTTAAAATGCATTTAGCTCTCTTCCTGCCGTGTTGCCGGACGCTCTCATGGGAGGAACCACTTGAACGACCTTCCACCTCTGGAGGAGATGACTTTGAAGCCTATGTTGTCCTGAGGATTCAGCGCTAGGCTTCAATTTGAAATTGCAAATCCGTCATTGGAAGTCACAGTATTCCCGATAGAGACGGGCGAGAGCATTGAAAGCCGCCGCCCCATTATTCAGATTACAGTTTCCTGGTTCGTCCTGGTAATTTGCTTTCACTTGCCCGGAAGAAAACAAAAGATTACTGAGCTTTAGAGGTTCTTAGCGAGCTTTAGACGCTCTGTTTGGAATTTTTTTTTACTTTGGGAAGAGCCAGTACATTCTTCAAGTTCCAACATGGTTCTTCATGGAGGGCAGAGGTTCTACCAAGAACCATTTGCCTCCAATGAACCCTTTTTTGAAGACAGAGTTCTTCAAGGATCGCTGAAATCCTTGAAGAACTCACTTGTCAAGGGTCCGTCAAAGGCTCTTTTACCGGGATATAAAAGCGTTCTCGGCAGAACCCCCGAGTGTGTTCTAGATAAAAACCTTGGAATGTAAAGATATTCTCATTGGAACCCCCTGGGTGGGTTCTTGTCAGCACCCTAAGGAGGTGGAATAGTTCTGGATAGAATAACTGGAATATAAAAAGGTTCTCGGTGGAATCCCTTGGGTGTGTTCTAGATTAAACCCTTGGGATATTAAAAAGGGTCTTAGTAGAACCCCTGAGTCCCCTGCAATTAAAGCTTGACCCTGGGTTGGGAATCAATGTTTTAGATAAAAATTTGTGTAATATAAAAAGAATCTGGGTAGAACCCTGTGAATGTGTTCTTCATAAAACCATTGGAATATTTTTTTTTTTCCTTTAACGATATGGGCAGTCCAGCACTAGGCATGATGGGAAATAAGGGCAGTATTTTAGACTGGTTAATGTTGTTTGCAATAAATTGCCTGTACCGGTGAGAAGAATAGATTTTATAGACTGTGTTTGTGAGAGTCAAAGCAATGGTCCTCTTGAGTTTCTCAGATGGATTGGGGTGGAGGATCTTGATCACCTGCATGATTACTCTGGGGGGTTGTGAACGGAAAAGGTTAAAAAAAAAAGAAATGCAGAATATATGAGAGACATTTCCACTATAAACTGACACAAAAAGACACAAATTGGAAGGGGACTAAATCAAATGTAGGGAATTAAAATGCTGGTGTGTGTGGAGGAGGAAGGGTGAGAGCGAGAGTGTGTCACAGGTTGTGAATGTGTCAATACAGATGAGTAAGGAGGCTCACAAGTCTCCAAACTGCGAGGATGAGAGATGACATGTCGGTATGTGTGTCATCTAATGTTCACGTGGTATTGAATTGAATCGCTCCGCTCTTAAACTGAATTGCACCCAGTGGGCTACATGGTTTGTGATGCGGTTTTCCTGTTCAGCACGTTCGCTGTCTATAAACATGGATCGAGCTCAGATTCAGACCACCCGCAGTCGCGTTAAAGTGATGTATTTTGGCGGAGTGTCTGTTTTAACGGGTTTCAAATCACACAGTTGGTTCTAGGTGACTCTGATGGGAACGGTGACTCAAAGTCGATTTCCCTTATTGAATCAAACTCAGAAATTCTTCCGTGGAGCCGGGCCAGGCTGATGGCAGAGGGACACTGGGGTTTAGACTGGGAAGTGACTGATAGCGCTGGAGTCCGAGGCAGTAATCTAAGCCCAGGGTATCTGTCAGATTCTTGGCACAAACAGCAAGAAGAGCTCTAGAGACGGCTGGGGGGAGAGAATCACAGTTGTCAGCCAGACAGTACAGTGTATGATGAGGTTTGGGGGGGAAACAATGGTGGAAATAAACATGTACTGCCTGCAGTTTACCATAAGATTTTCCTTCTTTTTGTCTTGTTTTTGTGTAAGAGTCACAGATTGTTAATGATTATTCCTTCACTTCAACTGAGGCAGCCGTCTGAAGCAGTGAGATTGTTCAAATTTCTGTTTTCTGTCAACCACCGAGTTACTCACTTTCTCAAATGCACGTTTTCTCCTCTCAGTGGTTAAATTCTTAGACTGGCTGCTGTAAATCGACAACAAAAAGGCGCTTGTGATACATTACTAACCTCAAGGTCCGTTGGGTAGCTGGAGATTTTGAGCATAATACATCATCTTCAGCAGATGGAGGTTTAAATTTAGGCAAAACTTTTTCTGAGCGTTTCAAGGACTTCTCGTCCATTTAGGAGATCTGAGGCTGGAGGAATCAGTAGCCGTGTTTCCATCAACAGCGTGCTCACATTCCCAACTCGTCAAATATAGATGTTGTGTTACCGCCCCTCGGTGACTCATACAGACGCACGCAGTTCCCGGCTGAAAGAGATGCACCGGGCTTTCAAGTGACTTTAATGTCCATATGCAGCTGTATGAGCCACTCCAGGCTTTCATATTATAAAGAGAAATAAAGTGCACATCTGGAGGAGGTGTGGTGGATGGGCATTTAAAAAAACAAGGCTTTTTATCGAAGTGAGCATACTGATCTCATATTATTGGTGGTATTTTATTAGAATTGTGTATTAATTCTTTATTTATTTATTTTTTTTTGCAGTTCTGGCATGTGTAAATCTTGTTCAACTAAGTAAAGCACACTAGTAGTTTATTAAAAGTTTTTATTTAGTGTAAGTTCTTTTTTAGTTTTTTTCGCAGGCACTTTAACTCTGTTTCCAAGTTGGGGAATGAATGTTTAAGCTCAAAGCATCACTAGTTTCTACAGACCTTAGAGCCTGTGCATCATTTCAAACATTCGGCTGCTCACGGTGATACGGGCAACTGACAATTTAAAAAAAATCCTCAAACCCAAATGAAATGAAATTGAATTACTTACCCGGAGGTCTCGAGGGCTGCGCGAACCAAACATCAATAAGCACTGACGTGCCTGTTTGCTCACTGCCACTGCTGATCAACCTCTGCAGCGATATCTCTTGATTACACGTCGACAGCAGTTTTGTATGCACACATGTACTGAGTCACAGATTGTACATTGGCTTCACTCTCATTTCATGCCTGAAGGCTTTAGCTAATTAGCCTTTCTGTTTAATTCTAAACTTTTCCACTCTCCAGAAGACTTAATCAGCCTGCCTGGGTGTGTTATTTATACTTCCGCTGAGAGTACTAAATATAGAGTGTCCAGCGCTGCTGATGCTGGAGGACGGATGTACGTTTCAGGTCCGCTGGTGGGGAAGTTCCTTGGCAGTGGATTCGAGGAATGCTTCCCTTGCGTTACAGATGAGTCATAATTATCAGCTCATTAATTAATGCAGTGAATCATTCATCGCTCCATCAGAGTTTCTTCATTTGTTTTTCCTTTTCCTCTGATGCTTTTGCCCACCTTGTTTGACTGTTTCCACGTGTTGACCCACCTTCATTTAAAACGATTTCCATCAGTCCCTCAGAGGCATTTCATTTCAGAGCTACAAGGTGCCTCTCATCAAAACATTGCATCTCTTTTTCCTCAAGCAGCACTCTCGCACACAAAAGGTAATCACCTCGCTGCAGGCTCCTTTTTCTGTTTGTAGTATCCAACCTTTACTCCATCCAGGTCTTTAACCTCAGCCAATTACAGCTTCGACTGTAGCCACATCTCTTATTCCATTAAGAAACTCCAGAGATTCTCCACAGTACACTCAGAAATAAAAGTGCTAACTAGAACCACGTGGGGTTCTTTGGCTTGTCCTAATAGGGGAACACTTGGTAGCACTTTATTCAATCTATGAGACCGACAGTGGGCAGTTTGACGACAGGGAACACAGTACCGAGGTGGTTTTCCTTCTGGGTCAGCTAATCAGGCAGTTAGCTCCATGGCTAACCGAGCTACTTTAGCAACAAGTAAACTAGCTAACCACTATCTGTCCATCAGGTACCTTTGTAAGCTAAATCACCTTGATACTGTACTCTGTCACCAACTGTGCATTTAATGACCACTTTTGTTGAATTTATTCATGACACCATTACAAATGCATTTGACGTTATGACATCTTTATGACAAAATGTGCCACTTTGCTTCAGGTCGAGGGAAATTCTGGGAACCTCAACCCCTCTGCAAGAACCCTGTTTTCTAAGAGTGTATCATTTCCAGCCCTGCGTCAAAACCTTCCCAAAAGCCTCTGGGGAAGACGCCGAAGCTTCCTCCTCACACCAGCCTAAATAACCAGTCTAGCGCTGGTGAGATTTGCTGGTTTCCAGTCTCTCAGGACCCGATGTGTATCCTGCCCTTGCTGCCGCTTGAATTATTTATGTCTGCTGCGTATCTGGCCTCTCAGCAGGCCCAAGGTACTTTGCCTTTGAAATAGAGAGCGCACAACATTCAGGAGGAAATAATGCATTGTTCAGAGGACCGTCGGATGGGGCCACTCGGGCATTTTATACATGCCATCTGTTGAAAAAGTAATTCCCTGTCAGTTAGATAAACAATCAGGCAGTTTAAGGAGTCTGAGAAGACTTAATAGCGGTCATGTTCTTGTTAAAAGACAATCAGGGGGCCAATTTTTTGAAGTGGTGTATTATAGACATTGCATGGATTTTTATTCGCTTTTAAAACGAAATACTTCCAGTCACTAACAATATACGACATCAGTGGATAACTATTCATTCCCTCACTGTATATCCCCATGATAAAGCAGACAGGTGGTCCATCACTCCTCCGAAACATAGGAATCACTGCAGGTGAGAGTACAAGGCCCTTTGACATTGGCCTCATAAAACCTTTATGAGGACGCCATCCATCAGCTGTCGCCTGGAGAGAGTGCTGAAGGACCTTGAGGGGAGGCCCTTATCTACCAAGGGACCCGACGATCTTGTTTATCCCACATAACAAGATTCATTCCATATGGAAGATGTCAGACGAGGTGGGTGTCTGTGGCACAGAATTCGAGAAGGACTGGGCAGATGGACGGACAGATGCACTGATGTACAAAATCACTGCGAGTGACTTTTCATTCGATCTGGGGATATTTTGACTTCATTATGAAGAGAAAGAATAAAAGAATGAAGCTAAAAGTCCTGGGCATTATTTTAACCCAGGATTGCTATAAATTGCCTTCATAGTATTTCTGATGATAAGTAATTGGTGATTTTAGACTGGGGGTATGACATTAAAAAAACAAATTACTGCACTTTAAAATAGATCTTAGCTTGCACCAGAGGCCAACTTCTAACACATGCACATTTTGTCAGTAACAATAAGACTTGCATCAAAAGCCTTTTGAGTAAAAGCTATTGATGTCAAATAGTTTAAAATTGTTTTAATCTAAATCATTATTTTTTTTTAAAACTAATCAAGTGGCCCGGCATATTAATTTACTTGCCTGAAGCAAGAGGGAAATCCTTATTGTTGAGCCTTGAAAAGGAAATTTAAATGTTCTTTTCCTGTCATTTCGCTGTTGTGTTGCTTCTAAACCTTATCAGTTGCGTGGTGAATGAATTATCCAAATTATAAACTGCTACACAGGGCAGATATTAAATGTCACAAGTCTAAACACTGATTCCTCCTGGTCCAGACATCTTTTTAGTCCTTCCGCCACAGACATGATTTGAAAACTTGCCAACTAACCGGAAAAAAAAATATATATATATATATTATTTTGGCCAAGTGGAAACAGAGATCTGAGCTTTGCTCCATTTACACCGTGAACAGGGGAGACAACCCAGCATTGCTGTTCCACTGGCTGCTGAAGTGCTCTGCAGAGGGACATAGTGGAGCCACATTAAGAGCACATGAACAGTGTATTTTATGAGGCATTCCTGAAATGTGTAACAGCAACATCTAGAGCACTGAGATGCGCAATAAAGACACTGTGAAGCACAATGCTGCATCATTAAAACAACATTACATGCATGAAGCATCACAAGCGAAAAGTACAATGAAACACTTACACACACTACTGGAAACATCCCACTTGGCCAATATCTGTGATTTGACATGCTGAATAAAATAAAAGTATTTGTGAGCGGCTCCGTATTCCCGTTGGACTTCCAGGGAGTCCGAGCAGCTTGCACAGGATGCTCGCTGCAGGATCTGTATGTGTGACCTGAGCGTGACTCATGCACAGCAATCAACACTCGGCTCTGTGGTTGTCATGTTTGCATGGATGCCATCTGTGTCTTTACACCTCTGAATCCTCCATCTTCCAAAACCACCGACGTAGTGGAGTGAAAACGAGACTTCTGAACACGTATAGTGATTACGCATGTCGTCCCTTACATCGCTGTGTAAATATTAGTCACCGGGTGATGAAGGGGATGGTGATGGTGTAATAGGTGGGGGCTGTCTAGGATGTGATTGCACCTGACTCTGGCCCCTGTGGGAGGACTCTTCACACACAGGAAGGAGGTAAATGAGTGTGTATATGTGTGCATGTGAGGATTAGTGTACTTGGGGGGGGTGGGGGGTATAGATGTACAGTTACCTGGGACGTGTGAAGCATGAGAAAGGAGATCGGATAACCATTTTCTGCAGCACCCTCCCTCCACCCGCCACCCCGGCTTCATTAGCAGCTGTCTGTCAGCTAGGCCCCATACACCGCTGCATGGTTGCCTGGCAACTGGGACCCTGCTCGGCCAATCAGGGCCGGATGCAACAGGAGTTCTCTCCTTGACACATAAAAGAGGGAGAGAGACCGAGTTCTCCTCCAATTCAATTGATTTTGTTTCAGTGTCATTCACTTCAAGGGCAGAGCAGACTCTGGGCCCTTTCCTACGGAGCGGAGTGAGTCAGCCGAACAAAGTTGTGTTAACAGGGGCCGTTTGTGTGTGTGTGTGGGGTGGGGTGGGGTTTCCGGGGTCGGCACCTTCACAAGCATCCCCGCAACCTTCATGAGCGAATCTTCGAGAAACATCGTAAAAAAGGCAGGGAGGAAAAAGCTGCAAATCCCACTCTTCCGCTCTTCTCGCCAGATGGATGTGAGACACGCACACAAGCGGCCCCGGCGCCCCGTCAGTGATGTGATGCACGGCGGCAGAGTCGAGGCGAGGCAGAGGGCAAAACATCCCCACAGTATTCATCTGTGACTTATGGTAATAAATAAGCGCCTGGGGCCATTTGCTCCACATAATGCACCTGTAGATAAGACGGTAAAGGCGGCCATTAGAGAAACTGTCCCCGCGCTCGGTGAATCATCTCTAACCACGGCCACCAGCTAATGGTCCAGGTGGAGGAACACAGGTGATGCATCATTGTTCTGAGGACCGATGCTGTGACATATTCCCTCCCCTTTTTTTTTTTTTTGTTTCCGTTTTGAGGTTTTCTGAGTCTTTCAGTTCATTGATCCAACATATTCTCCCCTCTGTCCAATTGTTCCTCTCCCTGTCATGCACAATGACAGTCAATCTATGGATTCCAGTGGTGCTGCGTGTGTTACAATTACCCACAGAGCAAACCCATGCATCTTCATTTTCTTAAAGGTCTATCTGCGCTGATGTTGCTAAGATACTCAGGTTTGGGTCTACATGGTACATGATTGCATCTAGTCTCTAAATTGAGGGGTTTCTTTTGTAGAGAATTCCTGCTTTTAAATACATTAACTGTACCTCCAACATATATTATTTGAAGTTCATTTGCATGATTATATTTCTATTTTCTACATTTTCTATTTGTTTAGTGCTTTCATTGCCCTTCTATTGACATTTTTAAGACAAAACTTAAACCCTACATATTTTCTCAGGCTTTGGAGAGTCCTTAATGTTCTATATCTCTTCACCTTTTCGGTTTTGTTTTCATGTCAGTTTGGCTAAATGTAACCATGAGGCATATTAGTAGCTATCCCCGTGTAAAAACTAATTCTTCTATGAAATTTTACAGCAGCTTCTGTCTTGTGACACAAGCAGCACACAGATGAGGACTGAACCACAGTATGGCCATGGAACCGTTTTATGAGATAAAGGATTAGACTCTGCCTGCAGCACAGGAGAAAATGCTATGATCTATGTGCATGTGTATGAATGTTCGTTTACTGTATGTACTCGTGTGTGTATTGAACAATTTGCATTGCATGTGTTTGTGTATAGGATCTGGAAAATGTTTCCATGAACCATTTTTCATTTCTTTATGCAGTGGCTTGCTAGCCTAATGTTTTTGGTGCACATTCATGACTGTGTGATTCACAGTTTTTGAAAAATCTTTTTTTATGCGACAGCTTTGGCCAGAGCCATTACGACATTAATGTCCCCGTGGACTCAAGGATGAACAGATTAGAATTTGGTGGTCAGAAGTCACTCTAATCTCACATGCAGGATCACTGGACTGATTGGAGGGAATTACCTCTATTTTAGTGCAAACAACCGCTTAGACTCAAGGATGAACTGCTTCGATTTTGGTGGCCAAAGGTCACTGTGAGCTCATGTCCACCCCAACTAATGAATGTGTTCGTCCTCTTTTCATAAGATTCACCTGTGGCATTTTGTCTCACAATATTGTGATGGGAACAGGACATGAGATTCTGCGTCAGCGTGCAAATTTTACTCCTGCTCGCTCTTCTTTCATTCCATTTTAAAGATGATTTAAAGCCACATTGAAGCCCTCTTCTTTTCTGATGTACAACCGTTCCCAGCATGGTTCACATCGTCTCTTTTGGTGGGTTTGAGATATGAACAGTAACTTCATCGCATCAACACGATGTATCAACGTCAAACGCCCAGCAGCAGTAAAAATAGATAAGAGTTTGAGCAGAAATGTGTTGGCATATAAGACTGTAATTGCTCCTGGCGAACACTACATCACACCGGGGGTTGCTGTCGTCTCAGAGCTCCACTGATCTCTGCTGCAGTTCAAGGCAGAGTTATCTCTCCTAACAGCCAGAGCTCCCTCCATCTCCCTCTCCCTGCCGCCCCGCTACAAAAAGTCAATTGGATTTCAAATTGCGGAGGAGCACACTCGATTAATACTTAATGGCTACAGCAGCCGCGCTTGTCTTTTCTGTCCGTGCGAGGTATGATGAGGGCGACATACGTGGCCTCAGAGCTCTGACACTGACCTCTGACATGTGGCTTCAGCGACGCCTGAGCTGAATTTTCCGATGCTATCATTTCCATGCGCTCGGACCGGGTGGATTATCCCTTTGTCTTATGAATGACAGAGACATAAAGTGGATGTCAAAAGGAAAAGAGAATCGTATGCTGGAATGAAAGGATGATAAAGTAGCTGGAGAGAGTACAGTCTGGACAGTCTTGGCAGCTCCATCTCAGGGTCAACAAAGAGAAAGTTTATCTTCATTTTCCTTTCCACAGTACCCTCAGTCAGATACTTTCCTTTTCTGCTACAGCTGCCTTGACTCTCATCTCTGGTACACTAAGTCCTTTTGGTGGCCTTAATAAGAGACAGTGAAAGATTTTTTTTTTTTTTTTTTTTTAAAGTTTAACAGATTTGTGCACTTCTTTGACCTTAATTTCATCCTAAACCATCCAGTTTCCCCAAGACTGGGTTCCAGTGGTAGCAGGCTAATGCTGCAGACAAGAGATCCATCGAGAATGCGTCTGGACACATAGTTTTGACATGATATAGGCTAAAAAACATGGTGTAAATGACTCCTTTCTGGTATTTTGAATTTTCTCAATGAGTGGAATAATACAATTAGTGTGTAAGGTGTCTGTGTGAAACAATTTTTATCCAATTATGCATCAAAAAAACACACAGGTCTTTAGTCTTATGAGTTCAGTACGTAAGATATTTACAGAACAACATGAGTAAATTGTTGTTTTATAAGTTCATTGATCAACAGTAGTGACTCATCATTGCTTCAACCAGATAAAGTGGTTTCTGACGTCACAAACTTTCTTTCCTGTCTTTGAACGAAAACTCAACTCTTTCGTCGCTCCAGCCTCAACACAAGCGTTTTCCGTCCGAACGGGCTTTTTGATGAAGACAGGGATCTCTCACTGTTGAGGTCGAGAGGGGCGGAACACGGAGAGAAAAGTGGAGGTGGATAAAAACATGCACCGACTGATTACCCCTGTTAGCGCTTTATCAGTCCATGTAGAAGTGTGAGCTCTAATGCTGCTGTTTCTTGGCTGAAGCGTCGCTTTAGTTAACTCAGGCTGCCAGCTTTCTATCTGCATTAGTTTTTTTTTTTTCACTCCCTCTCATTTTCTTTCTCCCTGTGAAGTGTGGTCGTCTCTCTCTGAATGGTTCAGCTTTAATCTCCTCTCTCGTTCTCATGGACCATATTTATTTATTTATGGATTATTCGATAGGGACAGACACAGTATAGGTAGACAAACTGAAAACAGCTAACTAATGCAAGCGTCATAGTGTTTATAGCACCATTTGTCCCTTGAAGGGCTTTGATGAAAATAAGATATTAAAAAAGTGAGGTAAAAGAGGGTAAAACAAGATGCAATGAAGGGCACATTTAAAGACATTACATTTAAAACTTAAGACATCAGTAACACATGAGGTAAAGTTTTATTTTCATTACAATTAGTCGTGTTAGCTGACTTCCTTTCCCACAGTTTTCCTGGAAGTTATAGCAACTAGCTTTCAGTGGCTAGCAGGAAACACACCTTTATCGTGAGGAAATTTCTCTGTGCTTGCACCTTGTTGGAAACACTTGAGATAATCTAAGTACACAACTGACATTATATATAACTTATGTCCAGCATTTTTAGACATTTTAAAGCAAAGTTGTTACATATTACAGCTCTGACAGCGTTTGCAGGAGTTTTCAAGTGATCAGATATCAGGTTCAAGGGCTTTGCTCCTTTTGCAGAAAAAAAAAAAAAGCCTGAGCAAAAGATGTTTTGCAGAATGGAACTTTACAATTGCCACTTGACGCCGCTCTGGTGGATCCGCTGCAGCTCTGTAACCTCTTGATGTATTTGCAGAGAGGCGGAGGAGCAAGTCCATTTAAACGTTTGAACACAAGCTTTACATAATGAAAATCACTAAAGTTTGCAAAACTTCAAACTTTATATGTACTTAGAATGAGCCAATAATGGTTCCTTATTTGCTTTTGTGCTCGTTATATTTAAGGCCTCAAATGTGAAGACGCTCTTTGGAGTTAGTACTGAGGGAGAACAGAGGCAACGACATAATAGAGACAGATGTTTTTTAAAGGGCAAGATATGTTTTGTTTAACCAGAAACAGTTGCTCTCATCAAACTCACCAGACCTAAACGCATCTCGTTCAAATTTCACATTTACCGTGGTGAATTATGGATTTATTTCAACTAAACCGGAGTAAGTGATTGCTGGAACAGTGGAAAGACAAGCCATAGCGGTTTTGTCAAGATATGACAATGATAAAATTACCATTTCTGCAAAGGGAGTCTGGTGAGTTTGCCGAGAGGAATAAAAGAGCTGTTTCCGTTTCTGGTTAAATTCTTATTCTTTAAAAAAAGGTTCATCTTTACAGCGATCCTTTTTTTTATAATGTTGTCAGACACTTAGACACTTAGAACAACAATCTGTGGCATAAAACAAGCACAGGTTTTGGAGCAACATATGCTGCCATGGGCCAATGTGTTTTTCAGGGTTGTCCCTGCTTATTTCAACAAGACAATGTCAAGACGCATTCTGCATGTGTTCCAACAGCGTGGCCTCGTAGTAAAAGAGTTCACGTACTAGACTGACCTGCCTGCAGTCCACCTGTCTCCCACTGAAAATGCATGCAAGAACAAACTCCCACTCACACACACATGCACACGTAGGAAATACAAGCATCCCCTATGCAGCTCATGTACAGTATATTACAAAGTGGCGGGGTAATTGCTTGCCAGATGAAAGTTTTTCAGCCAATATTTTTCCTGTATGCAAATTGCTTCCGCCCGCTTAGTCAGCAAGCCATTTATCCTTAGATACTCTCCAACAATGAGCTCGTCCAGCCTGTCTGCTTTTTATTCAAACAGCTTAACATCTGAGTGAGAGGCATTATTCTATATTGTCCCCAGCACGAAGAGTGTTTGTCATAAAAATAAAAGGCCACTCATGAGGGTAGTAAATGTGAACATGGCCATAACTTTGCTCCCGTTCCCATTTACATTAACGGTGAATGCTAATGAGATGAATCATATAAGCTGTCAAGATACGGGAGCATATGGTGGTGGTGTAATAATTGTTATGGTATGAGTTGTTAGACGGCGCAGAGCACAGGTCAAGTCTGGATGCTGCATGAATTGTTAGCGGCTGTAAGGTGTCGTTTGTTTTCTGCATGTGTGGAAGTAAAGGGTTGACAGAAGACGGTCTGGCAGTGCCCGATTTTACAGTGAATTTCTCCGAATAACTGGCTTAAAGGAGCAGTCTGAGGTCATTTTAAGAGAAATTGACATCAGTTGAGTATGCATACTTTTTCTTTCTGTTTACATCTTTAACTCAAAACCTGCGATTCAAACAAAGACATGAGCATTGAGCAGGTGGCGATGGTCTACCAAAACAAGCTATCCTTATCTTTACTGGATTGATTTTGATCATAGACAGCAGAATAAGAAGTGGACGGAGCTTCTGGGCCTGAAAAGTGAAGCCAATGCAGAAGTGCCTTAAAACCTGTATTCTTTCTAATGGCCAGCAGGGGGCGATGTCACTGGCTGCAAGAAGAAATCAGATTGTATGGGGTCTTATGAGAAAATTACCCTACTTCTCCACTGATTTGTTACCACAGAAGTGAAGAAGCAAGTCCTGTTGCCGCCTTTTCAAGACATCTTTGGAGTTGCGATGCTAAGCCTCTGCAGTCCACCGTAAATGGCCCTTCTGAATCAAACATCAGATTTAGTTTCAGTGGACTTCAGTGTTTCTAGTTGGTTTAATTATGTATGTTCTTGATTTAAGCTTTGTGACTCAGTGAAACACACACAGAGGGAAACACACTAAATTCTGCTTCCTGTGAATCTGTCAGTCTTAGAAATAATTAATGCAGGAAATCCTTAGATTCTGATTTTAAAAACTGCTGAATCGATTTAGCGTTGTTCTCCTATAACATAGTCAGACTCAATCAATCAAACTCTATGCTGCAGAACCAGAGATATACGTACATAGTGCGCACATTACCCACAATACAACATGAGTCTACATCTTCAGCTGCAACCAGTGCTGCCTCAACAGGGTCTTTATACAACTTTTTTTTGCAAAATAACATGGATTTTCTGAAAATTCCACATTGTGCCTCGACAGAAGCATCACAAATCTTCAACGAATGAGCCGGTCTTTATTCTCGTCATATTTTTTTAAACATTCTTGACTCTGAGAAGCAAAGGAAATATCTGTATTCCAAATGATACACTTTCTAGCTAAAGCTTATTTATTTAAAATTTGTCAGGCGTGTGAGGAATGAAAATCAGCACGTCCCCTGATAACTCATTAACCTGAGAAACAACTCATATTCTGACATTACTGTTTAATCGTGGCTGTACATAAACGGTTAGTTGATCAGTCAATAAGTCAGATCATGTCATTTGTCATGCAAAACTGTTCAATAAATGTGAGGATTTGATTATTTTCCTTGTTTTATTTAATTGTAAATTGAATATCTGTTGGTTCTGGACTATTGATCACTTTGAGCACTACGCTGATAACATGTTTGACTGGTTAAAGGATAAAATAAAAAGCAGTTTCAACAGTTAAGACACATTCAGTCTTCCACAACACAGTCCCAGAGCTTTAAAAAAAAAAAAGAAAAGAGTATTAACGCTGTTTAATGTGGGGATATGACTTGGGTGTTTCACGCTGTCACGCCGGCAGACGGAGGAGATGTGTGTTATGGTGCAATAACATTGCTTTCTCAGGGGGTGGGCCCGACAGATAAAAAGATTTACAGGAGTCCAGACACCTGTAATCCCTCTCAGTTCTGTCTCGCTAATGCATCTCATACCCCGGCCCGAGCTCATCTCTCTTATCAGTGCATCAGGCAGCAAGAGGTTGGCAGCCGGCTTCATTTATGATTCCAGCAAGGCCTTAAAAACAGAGGTTCAAGAAAGTCATAAAGATACCAGACTGTGGCTGATATATGTCGATGTCTGTGTTTTTTGGTCAAAGTAAATCACTTTTTTTTTTTTTTTTTTAATCCTGTAGGGCGGCGTTACACCAACAAGAATTATTTTTAAACCTGATTAAATTGTGACTTAAGTTATGTCACACAAAACTTTAAAATTAAGCATATTAAATTTAAACCTGTCTTTACCTCTTTTTTTACTCTAAACCTAGATAATATTCAATTCTGTTGCACAAAACCTTTTAAAATCTTTAAAATTTGATCTTCTATTAACTTTAAACTTACCTTTTATGAATAGACTAACTAGGCTATCTAACATTTTAGCTAGCTATTAAATAATATATTTTCTTAACTTTTAGCTACAAACTGTGCATTTTTTTTTCTTTTTAGCTTCCTAGCAAACAATGTAATGTTTTGTTCACTTTTATTTAGCTTGCGAACAATATAACATTCTCTTAACTTTTTAGCTAGCTAGTAAACAATGTTACATTTCATTATTTTTTAACTAGCTAGTAAACAATCTAATGTGTTGTTCTTTTTTGGGTAAGCAAGCATCTCCATACTAATTAAACACTTATTGCATTTCCGTTCTCAACAGCGAGTTTGGATTTACTTAACAGAGATTAGTTTTTAATTGCGCAACAGAGCTCTGCTTAATTTTAAATCTAGACGTGTCCATTTTTGTTGATGTAACCCAGTCTTAAGGACAGAGGGAATGGAGGCTGAGATGATGGACTCTAAAATATGAAACCCTGCCAAAAAACATGTTAACAGATGTGGAAAATGTCAGCCTTGATAATACACATTTTCTTTGATCTTGTGTGAAACAACCTGGAGAAGCCGGGCGTCGTGCCAGGCAGCACGCCACCGTCTCCCCCTCGTGAGAGTTCATGAGAGCATTTCCTCAGCTGTCACGTCATATGGATGGCTGTTTACATTAACATTTATTCATTTATATTAACCGGTGCACAAAGTCCCTCCATCATCCTGGGCAAACATTTGCATCAGCATTTCTGTAGCCTGGTGAGTGAGTGTGCGTGTCTTTTTAATTGGCCGTGAGGAGCTCAACTGCTTAGCCTTTGAGATCATTGAGATTTTGATGTGAGATTTGCATGCGCTAACCCTGCGCATGAAAAGAGAGCCATTTGCATGACGAAAGGGGGGAGGGTGACTCGCTTAATGACATTCACACATTTACCATGTCAAGCTATGAGGAGGAGGATTAGATTTGAGAAGCGTCACAGGTCTCTTTTTCTTTTTATAGGTCTCTTTTTATAGCTTCCTCTTGATTCCTTTATCTCTTTGATCACTGCCTTTTAACTGAGACTCGTTTTAGCATCATTTCCACTGATGGCACAGTCAGAAGCTCCAGTCGCAGGCCTACAAATCCAAGATTTAAGGTCTCACCTGTCTCTGTGACAAACCTGCCAGTGCATACGTGACTTTTCAGCTTCAAGGCGTTCAGATACGAGCGGGTTTTCATCACCTGCGTTGCAACCATTCATATGCAGAGGCTGAAACTGACTCCTCAAGGGAAATTAATATGGAACGACAGGAGGGGTATGACGCTGTAGTAGCAGAGCAGGCACACGTAGGTCAATATAGTGGGTGGGACGGTATGGGAGCAGTCAGCTGCATTATAAACAGGCGATTGTAATGAGGTTATTGTCATCGGAACAGCCATGAGGAAAAATCAGGGCATTTAACCATGAATAATCTTTGCATAAAAACAAAACAAACCCATTGTAGTAAACACACAGTAGAATTCATCACCATTCTCACTGATAAGAAATTCCTCCTTGCAATATTAGTCACATGGTTAATAATTCAGGTTCGCCTCAGAAAAGACAAAAGTAAGACGCACACATGGAAATATTAGAAATAAGTTAACTATTACATCCCATTGTGCATTGCCCCAGTGAACAGCCAATCACCAATTATCTTTCATTTAACACAGGTTCAAGTCAACTTTAAACTTTCTACAGACATTTTTGATTGTCTAAGCAACTATGGTGCAGTGTCTTAAAATTCCAAGTAAGGAAAAACAATGGAGAAAATATCAATCAATCAATCAATACTCAGTCTATTAGCTACAATAGATGGTGGTCAACACAAGTCTAATTTGAGGAAGCAGAGAGGAGAACCCATACTGAAGCTAAGCAATGAACTGCTGTGGACAAGTTCATTTTCTGATGGGAAACCACCTCTATATAAGCCAAATATCATGCTCTTCAAACCAACCAAACTCCATAGCCGAAATCCTTAATTTTACCTCTCAGAACACGGGAGTTTCTGGTCTACCGCTGCCACAATCTGTCAGTTTGTTGGTGTCAGTGTGTCACTGTTGTATTAAAAAGGTAGTTTGGATTCACCAAAGTCACACAATGACAGAAACAAACTAACAGATTGAGGCAGCAGCTCCAGTATTCTGCTAGGAAAAATGACTAATTTTGCCTATGGAGTTTGGTTGACACTGTTGATCACTGTTTTTTGTGGCTGTACACAAAAAGATTAATCTAAATTAGGATATATCTTGTTAAGGGAAAGAAATGTCCTGTGTCTTGTGTTTTGAACAAATGCAAAACTAAATATATGCATGTTATGATAGAAACTTTAATTTTCTATTGTTTATATCGTGGATTTAAATGCCTCATTAACATCTACTCACATTTGTTAATTTCAGTGCACTGTTGATTCCTTAAGAAAAGCAGAAACGTCCTGCTGCCTGTAGCATCAAGCTCTGGGTGTGTCACTGCCTGCACACACTGTCTTCATGCAGGCTTTATAACCCACAAGCGAGTATTTTTTCACTTGAGAGGAGAGCCAGCACTCCACTTCACCACTTAGTGCTGCGTTTGTTTTGGTAATTTATCAGACAAGAGGAAAAGAGAACAGGGGGAAAGCGAGCTGGGGCTGCAGCACAGAACAGAGACATCTGAAAGCTTTTTCCCAGGTGGGATTTCAGTCCCTGCTAAAGAGATGAATGAGACGGGGGGAAACACCAAACTGGTGCATAATGTATGTTAATTAAATATCCTGGCCAACATCAGGCAGGGAGATAAATCCAACAGAAAGGATGTTTTCCCAGAATCTGGGGATAGATTCCCCTGAACGGAGACACCGGTGCATTGATCCTAGATGACTTGATTGAATCTAATGTAACGTTCTAAAGTTACACACACAAAACAGCTGGTTGCGATACCTTGTCATGACACTTTCAACACACACAGCAGTGCAGCAGTGCAGCTCAAACACGGAGCACACAGGATTCAGCACCATGGACAGTGACATCAATATCTGGTCAGTTTACAGGCAACGATTTGTCACGAGCCCACACAGCTGCTGCTGCTGAGGACGATGGAGGACAGAGGTGTTCACACAACGGGAAAAGAGCTGTCTCCGTGGTATTATTTAACATGTTGCTTTAATGGAAGTAATATGGGTTTAAATGATCTGAAAACATAAAAAGACTGAGTGATAACTTGACATGAAGAGGGAATCTTACCTCATTAATATAATGTATTTGATGATACTTACTTACCATGACTGCCATCAGATTCTAACTCATTGGTTTGTGGTTTTGTGCATTTTCACACCAATAAATCGTTTTCTTGGTTCCTTTCCTGATTCCTCAGATCTTTTATTTGATTGTGTTGAGCAAAGGAATAAAGCAAATCTGAGGGAAAGCAACATTTGAAGAGAAGAGATTTGTGCACAGGGAGAGACAGCTGCTCTGTGTCACAACTAATGATTATTTTCATTTTCATTTATTTCTTTTGGACTAATTATCCCCTGCCAGGCGTAAGCTGGGAGGGGATCATGCAGTTGGTTTTGCGTGTGCGTGAGTGTGTGTGTGTGATCAACGGATGTGCGTCCAGAGCTAATCTTGAATACCACTGGAACGATCAACATAACTTTTTGCTGAAGGACCTCCTTCAAAATCCTTGAAAAACCTTTTTGAAAATGACTTTTATGCCTTTATATTTACGATTCGGAAACTGATCAGGTGGACAGAGAACACGCTATAGCAGTTAAACACCACTAAATAAGACAATGTCTGTCAATCCATCATAGTCAGTTAATTCAGTGTTTCTCAACCCTGGTCCTGGGGGCTCGCTGCCCTGCATGTTTACACATTTAAAACAACAGGAAACACTGAAACTGATTATGGTTTATTATGTCCTAAACTGTACTTTATTTGATAAATCCAACATCAGCAACACGACTTGATGACTTACATTCCTCACTGTAGCCTGTATTTAACTGTTTTAAATGGTCATTTTGGCGTCACCAGAAGACTTTTGCAATTTTGTGGCCACAAAAAATGGTCAAAACTGATGAAGTGAATCAGACATGAGCAACTGAGTCTTGCAGTGTGAGTGACTCACTTTTAAACCCAGTCCTGTGGGTTTGTTTTTTAGATTTTAAATGCACCCAGGTACTGTTGCTCGCTTGAAATAACCAAATTATTTAGTCACTTCTTAATGATCTTCAACTTCCTGGAGACACGCAGAGAACACAAGCTGCTCGAAAACATTTATAGCTTCCTTTGAAGAAAGAAAAAGTAACTAACTTCCAGGGAGGACATTGATTCTCAGGGAAAAGATAAAGTATGGACTCAACAGCTGGTGACACTTCGGTGTTTCATTGCCTGTGGACCAAGACAGAACAGACTCCTCAGCATTTCTTACAGCAAATAAAATATTAAAACAAAACTGCATTTATTTGTTAATTAGGAGAAATATTGTGTCTGTTAGTGCCGCTTTCAAATGTTATTTCTCAACAGGTGCTGGACGTCCACTGCAGGGTGACAGCTGTTATTATGAGCAATATACTTATTTGTGAAAATCTGAATTTGAATTTATTACCATTACATTCATTCTTTGTGCTACAGCCTCTGTGGGCATGGACAGGAAGCCCCAATGGTGTAGAAGAAGAAGAAGAAGAAGAAGGAAGAGGATCAGGAGGAGGAGGAGGAAGAAGAAGACGAAGAAGAAAAAGGCAAAGATGAAGGAGACAACAAAGACAAAGATGAAGAAGACAAAAGAGAAGACAATGACATAGACAACAAAGAAGATGAAGAACAGGAGGAAAAAGAAGATGAAGACGGCAAAGAGGAAGAAGACGACGAAGACAAACACGAACATGCTGACGAAGATGAAGACGACAAAGACGGAGAAGATGAGAAGAAGAAGAAAAATTCCATCATTATTTGATTAACTGTAGATGTAACAAATAAATAAACTATTACAGAGGGACTTTAGAACAATGACTCACTGTTTTCACTCTCAGCCACAGCAGATGGACAAACGTATGTGGACACCAAGACACCACCACACCCATATGTGACTGCAGAACTAATCATGGGAACTGGTCCACTGTATGCTTTCACTCTTCTGGTTTCAGGCTTTTCACAAGATTTTGGAACCTGGCTTCAGGGATTTGTCGAGTCAAGTTCCTCCACGCCAACGTCTTTACAAAATGCATTTGTCTTTGGAGACGATTTCACGGTGAAACAGGTTAAGACCTTCCTCGAACTGCTGAAACAAAGCCGAAGGAACGCTTTTCTATTAAACATTAATGCATGCCCTAAAGCAGTTTCTCAACCTTTTTCGGGTTGCAGCCAGAATAATCAGGTTGGTGTTCGTGACCCCGACAGAGAATCCACGCTGCAGAAAAGTCAGGCTGATATTTCCAAAGCTTCAACAGAAGTCAGGTCTCTGTTGGACATGTCGGGACCTTGCATTTCTCAGTTGGTGGTGCTGCTGTCTGACTGTTAGCTGACCCACCTTGAGACACAGTCTCCACTTCCTTCCTTCCTTTATACTTACTTACATGTTTGTTTCCTGTTTGTGTGTTCAGAAGTGGTCTATAGTGGAGTAGCTGTTATATTTCTTTACCACAGCTTTATTTCACATATTTTTGAGTGCTTGGTCCTCGTGTTGACTGGCATTAAGAGGCTGACGATGCTGAGAGCTGCGTCCTGGCTCTCATTCCGTGCTGCTTGTCACAAAATGTTATTTCATTCTGCACAAACATCTGGCAACCCCTGGAAATTTCTCGCGAGCCCCAGGCCGTCCCTCTAGATGGCGAGCATAACGATTTCTCCTTTTCGAGTTCCAAAATATCCATAGAAATCTGAGACTGAATACAACTGTAAGCCACTCAGTCAGAACAATCCCAATTACAGCACTGGGAACCTGGCAGAGACCATCTGGGTGTCAGGAGAAGGTGAGCATGGCTGCTTTACTGACTGTGGGAAAAAATACATTTCTTCTGAACAGAAAAGCATGACAATAGACAGGAAATAACATTTTATTCTCTATAAACTATCTCAGGATTACAAGGATCAGTAGATATTTTATTTTGTTGTTTTTAGGGCAAATGTAAAGTACTGTTTTTGTCATATGTCATATTGTGAAAGTCTTATACATTGTGACTTAAATTGAGATAAATGATAGAAATATCTGTACTATTATTATTATTATTATTATTATTATTATTATTATTATTATTATTTGTACAGCTGCAACTTTAAGACCCCAAGGAAACAAACTGTCCTAAAATCTTGTGGTATTGTAGTGGATACTTCTGTATCTCTTGGCAGGTGGAAGGATTTCTCTCATTTCCAAAATATCTGGGAGGAAGACTAAATGCAACAGCCAGCCACTCAGCCAGAACAATCCCAATTACAACAGTGGGAACCTGGCAGAGACCATCTGGGTGTCAAGAGAAGGTGAGCACGGCTGCTTCACTGACTGTGGGAAAAAAAAAAAACATTTTCTTTACTGAATGGAAATGTGTGGTGAGGAAAAAGAAAAAAATACTTTCCACAAATTCTGTCAGGTTTAGGATACAGTTTGTTGTTTTTAGAGTAAATATGAAGAACTATTTTTTGTCTTGTTTTATCATAATGCAATTCTTACTCTCTCTTACTCTTAAATTTAGATAAATGCTGTAACAATTAATTATCAGTATTATTATAATTATAATAATAATCATTATAGGTCTGCACACAGAGGAAGAATTGCACAGCTGCAACTTTAAGACACCACACGCCTCCCCTCCGTCAGCTCCCACAATGGTCTTTTCCAGCTCCGCTTATCACAGCAGAATTTGTAACATGCCATAATTTCTCCACCGGTGTGTGTGTGCGCGCGCGCGTGTGTATGTGTGTAGCCCCGGAAATCAAATGTCATTACCCGACGCGGCTAATTTGGCGATTATTCCTGCTCTGCTGTTTGTTGACCATGCCAGCGGCGGGGACCGGCCGCACCTTTACGACCGTCGGATCCTCGGCTGCACCGCTGCCGCTGCTGCTGCTGCCGCTGCCGCTGCTGGTTTTGCTCTGAAGAAGCCTCCCAGGATTGTCCGCTTCATGGTATAGAGACTGCGGTTGTCATTGATCCGCTGCCAGAGCCCGCACTCATAGTAAAGGAATAAACTGTGAGTATGCACACTGTTGTATCGCAGTGACCTACATTGCCCTGTTCCTGCAAGGCTCAAGGTGATTTTCTCCTCCTCTTCACGTCAACTCTGGACCGCTGTGGTGGAGGAGGAGGAGGAGGGGGGTATTTGATGGATACGTGGTGTATATAAGCTATACATTTCGTGTGAGTGTGGTTGACATTGTGAGGCTCTGCAGGAGGGAGGAAAAAAAAAATCAGAGTGGAGAGAGTTAAAGGGGGGCGGGATGCAGACTGAGAGGCTGGCATGATGTAATGCACTTGAGACAATAGCCAAGGATTCTCCCCAATTATCATTTCAGAGGATGAGGAGGAGATTTTACACCGCAGTCAGGCTGTGTGTGTGTGTGCATGTGTGTGTGTGTGTGTGGTTAATAACAGTAAAAAGAGGAGCTGTCACAGGAGGAACAGCTGCCCCTCCTATAAACAATATTATTACCGGCTATTATAGAGATGCAAGCAGGGAGAGAGCATCTCTGTCATCCATCCATATCCACACACACACATTCATACACACTTTCCCCTGCTGTAGATGAATGAATGAGTGGATGAATGAAAAGACACACGCATGCATGCATCCGCTGGAAGGTTAATGGCTGCAGGCAGAGCTGTGATCCTCCTCTGATCTCTCAAATTAATATTAACATTTGGAAACCGTGGCAATAAAAGGAGCATGACGGTATTTGCATTTGAAGTGGTGGCACGCAATGTTGGCTTAATTTAACGCTTTTTTTTTTGCATTAAAGAGTGTGACTCTCTCCAGTGTAAACACACTCCAACGTCTAATATGTCTGGTGTGCAGACAAAGCTTGTCTTAGCTTGAGGTGTCAGGCAGACCGGTGGCTACCTGTGGCACAAGCTTTTATGTGGGACTGAGTGTCATTTGGTTTTTAGCAACTCTGATTTTTATTCTGCTCATTGATTTCAGTTCTTTATGATTCTGATTCTTTGAGTGTCCTCCTGTATTTTCAACAGCAGAATTGTGTGAAATGCTAATTAGCATGGATAAATTTTACCAGTGGGAACATTGTGCTAAGCTAATGTTAGCTAAACAGCTGTAAATATGAAGGTCTCTTTTCTGATTTTTGAAAGATAACAACCTTAGCTATTGTTAGCTAACTCTACTGTTAGCTAACAGTAGTGTTAGCTAACAGTAGAGTTAGCAAACTATAGTATTTGCTTCTGTTAGTAAGTGGTTCTGTTAAGCTACTGTTAGCTAACCCTACTTGGTGGCAAAGTGAATTTCAACAATTCTGGTTCCAGTTCCACTTGTACTTATAAATTTCTGTTCTTAATGACTCTCCAGTTCTTTGAGTGTCCATTCTTAACAGCAGAGTGAAATAAAAAATGGATTCATGTTACCAGTGGAAACACGGAGCTAAGCTAACGTTAGCTAGATAACTGTAATGACGGTGGTCTCTTTTCTGGTTTACTGAGGCTGCTTTACTGTAACAACAGAGCAGTATGTCATCCTTGCAAAGTGTTTTGTAGCATAGCGTTTGCTAAATTGAGGAGATATTCACAAGGCAATTTGTGCAGTTCACCTCCTAGTCAAGCAACGTGGCACCGGCCGAGTAGGTTAACTGAGAATGATGCTAGACTCATGATTTAATTAAACAAACACCTTGGGAGATGGAAAGACATGCAGGCATTCAGCTCACGTCTTTAGGCGCAGACAGATAGACTGATTGATATATAGTGGGTGTTTGCGGAGGACGGTTTAATTGGAAACAAGCAGAAGAGTGTTTTTGAATTCTAATTTTTGAATCAACTCTTGCATGGAATCGGTTCTCAACCCTACATTTATATGTCTATAAAATGATGGTGTGGCAGCATTTCCACAATAAAATGCCTGCAAAGACTAGATATAGCTAAGCTAATTCTGATTGATTTTTGATTTAACATTGAAATTGTGACACCCCTAATACACATACTCTCTAAAATAATGTACTGTAACTTCTCAATAGTGACGATATCTTATAGAACATGATGCACCATTGCAGATTAAACTATGACACAGTATATAAAGTAGGGTTGGAAGCTATGGACAAAATAAATATCAAGATATTTTTGACCAAATACCTTAATATTAATGTTGCAGCGATATTGGGGGGGTGACTATTTGTGCTTGGTGCTTTCACAAAATACGAACCAATAAATTATGGTGATAAATGATCACCAGTAATGTGGATATAATGACTAAGTGGGTCAAGTCACATGATAGAAGGGCTAGAATAGTAAAGAAAATGGCATCACTTTGCTGCACTGCAGCCTTTAAAACTAGGAAAAGAAAGCACTTATGCCATTTCACGATATAACGGTATCAAAAATCTAAGATGCTATCTAGTTCAATAACAAAATATCAATATATTTCCCAGCCCTACCTGTGGCAGCAGCCTTTATGTCTATAAAAGGATGGTTTAAGGCCATCTTTTAAGGGTCAGGTCTGACTCTCGCTAAACGCTCCATAATGAGGACGGTAAAATCTTTATCTACGGTAAAATCTGTCCGAAATGTTGGCGGCGGCATCAGCTGGCGCGGTTCAAATCAGTTCCAACCCGAGCTTTATTGCCTTTTTTGTTCACCTCGTTCTGTGCTCTTATTCAATCTCTATCGATTGATGGTTTGCATGACCTTGCTGCAGGGGATTGTGGGCGATGTTAAAGGCTACACGCTGTCCTTTCATGTTTTCATGTGCATGCAGACTTATTTGCAGTTGAACACACAGCCAGTGAACACACACACACACATCAGAGGACACACAGAACAGATGCTCGCACACAGGTAGAGAGAGGTAAAGCGCACTCAGACACACACACACACACACACACACACACACACACACACACACACACACTTGATGCACAGCCTCCTCTCCGTTTCCCGCCTCCCTAATGGCAGCAGGCTGGGTGTAACTCTACACCCGTGCCATCCTCCTCATCCCAGCTCTGTCTGTCTCATTCACGTTTTCACAGCAGAACACATAAAAACAACATTTTGATGCACAAGCTGTTCTTTATGTACTCGTCTGACTCGTATCCATTTATGTTCTGCTGAATGGATACATTATGCAGGTTGTGATATGGGCTAATAATTAAAATAAGAAGAAATAATGACAGTTCAATAAAATTTGCGCATTTTCTTTTGTTTGTTTAATAAAAATGTAGCCTTTAGATCATATACAGGGTCAGTTTGTGTGTTTTTTCTTTTTCCTTCTTTGAATTTGTTTCACTTTTGTTGTATGGATTATTTTCTTGCTTTCAAAATATTTGTCCATATCAGGTTTCTGTCTTGAGGGTCATTTATCATTGACTTTAAATAGAAAAGAATGATGCGGCTCCGCTTCCTCCCGCTGCACAAAACTGAAGCCAAAATATCCCAGATACGAGCGCTGCCATCTTGCTCTGGTGCCTGAATTTGGAGCTGAGGGCCTGGGCAGTAGTGATCAGCATGAGCGCTGCGCTTTTCGAGTTCCTGCCAATACAGCCGTCTGACTCAATCGCAAGCAGAGCTCACCTGTCAATCATGACGTGAAACCCACTTTTTATACGATCAAATAACTAAGGGTTCATGATCTACGTGGAGTGGACTCCATGTCGATCATAAACCCTTAATCCTGAAAAACTGCAGCTTCCCTGTTTACATTTATCTGTGCACAGGCCAGTCCTGACCAGCCTAGTATGGCCGCGATGTTGATAAATCGCATCAATGGACTGAAGCAGTCAATGCAGCATCTTCTTTGTATATATGTCTTTGCTCTGTGCAGCCTCAACACATCGTCATCATGCCTTCTCCGCTCACTGCGAGTTCTCTGAACAATGACGTGGCTCAATCCTACATTACACACAGTTTGTACTAAGGAGCTAGCAGGTACTGTTGAAGGTCTCGTTCTCGACTGCATTTTTCCTAGGTCTTGTCTCGTTCTCAGACTTTGCACTGTCTAATATATTTGTTAACATCATTAGTGTGATTGGATGTAAAACATCCTGCTTCAAATACAACCAATACCTTCATTCTTTTTTAATTTGAAATTTTTGTTACCATTGTCTGTCACCTCTTAACAGCGATGGCTCCCTGCCCGTTCCTGGTCTTGGCTCTGCTAACCCTGCCTTTGTCTCGGTCTTGGCTTGGTCTCAACCCCTCAAAGTCTCGGTCTTGATACACTCTATTCTTGGTCATGGCTTGGTCTCAGTTTAGCTGTTTTTTTTACTACAACACTGCTTAGTAAAACACGTTTAATATCGGTTTGTGTTCTCACATACAGCTCCTCTGGGTAATGTCTAGATAAGCTCAGGGTTTCAGTGCATGTATGAAATGAATTCTAGTGTCTACTGTGGCTTAAAGCAGTGCTTTTGGGTTTTTTTGTGCAACATTTTTCTTGTGAGCCTAATTTGTATTACTCTTCCAGCATCCAAGAGCCTTTCACTACGTTGCAGTGATCGTGATTTTCACCTCAATTAGCATCAATGTTACTTTTAATCATGCATCACTGTTGCATCACCCCAGACTGTCACAATACTGCAGGTCACACAGCATGGCGCAGCCTTGCAGTGTTGGAGATGAGTTAATAGTTTGCTCCATCCACTCAGCGCACTCCCACTTGAGTGCTATTGTATGTTCCTGTGGCAGTGCTTAAATTGAATAGACTTGGATTGTTGTTTTCTTGGCAGGCTGTCTCCTGGTTGTCAGAAGTCTCTCTGGTGCAGGGAGCCATATGAATGGGATTTCTCCGCACTATGAGTGTACCGTGCAATCTGGTCCGTTCCATTCACAAAAATGCTGCGTCACTCTTTTCCCACCTGTCGGCCTGATATGGATGCCAAAGTGGGGAAGTGCGGCGGCGGCGGGCAACAGTTTTTCCATTACCCTTTGTGCTCATCAATAGAGTCTGTAGGTGCACTTTGCACTCAGCAGCATGCCAAGGAATCAAACACAGACATTATTTAAAAGTGGAATTTCCCAGTAGTCAGCTCCCCTGGTGACTTGCAAAGCGACGTGTGTAATCAGCCTAGTGCTTCTGGTACTGATGGTGAAGTGCATTATCATCAAAACAACTTGGTCCGACACTCATATTCATGTTGTGAGGAAAAGAGCTTGAATGAACCTAATAGGGTGTTGCGAGTGTTTCAAAAGTTGACCCCATATTTCATAAAAGATTAGTTTCTTAATGGGCTTTTTGGGCCTAATTTGTTTTGTTTTACTCGTTTCTAAATGACCATCTCCCTGCTTAATGAGTTAAAGAGCTATGAATTCCATGCTTGATGATAACAAAGCTTTAAACACACTATTAAATAATGCTGGTTTTATTTTAAGTGTCTCCAAAGTCAGCTCAACAAGCATACAGCAGCACAGCTTATCTCCAAAGCCACAGTGTCGTGCTCATTCCTCTGCTTGTTCTGCACACGCTCGCTCCTCCACATGTCTTTTGATGTCTCCCAGGTGGTGAATAGTGCTGAATTTGCCTCAACATGGCCATATATTGCTCAGGAACATACTGCTGTTTTGTGTGCGGCTCCTTATCTACTCGCGCAATTGTTCCCATTAATGAGATTAACTGAAGACATTCAGGAAATTAGCTGCAGCTTGCTGATTTGTTCTTGCCAAAATGGAGTGCTTCCACATAAGTGGCAAAATTTACATCTGTCCCATATAGATTGTTCACCGCCTGCTTCAGTTTTACTCAGGGAAACTCTGAAGTACCAGAGCTTTGCTTTTCATTTTGTCATCTCTCCCCTTGTTTGTCTGCTGTTTTTAAAGTATAGATAATCATCTTAAAGATATTGCTGCTTTGCATATGCTGCCCTGACTTGAATAACAATAACCCAGCAGAGGAATCAGAAGTCATACCCAAACACAAACAGTTTTCTTTACATTTTGGAAGCAGAAAATGAGATGTGTAGCTATAGGGCCATTTGTTTAAGTACTGGAACGCATCTATGATGCACGCATGCACGTGTGCTTAAATCATGGCTTATTTCACATCATGTAACCAGTGTTTGTAAGGTGGCACGTTAGTCAACTGTAACTGACCACACTATCAAATGTTAGACTGACTTTATGAATAGTTCCATCATGTTGAGAATATTATGTGGCAGTGAATCCACATGAGCGCTCACTCTCTCTCTCTGCTAAGGCTGCGAGTCTGCATCACTCTTTTCTGATTAAAAATAACTACTTGCGCTCCGTCTGATTGGAACCATATGTTTTACTGATGATTCGATTTTCGAATTGGGGGGATGCATCCAGTAGTTTTCTGTAACTTTTCAAAACAGACAATCGGACAAGCATGCCCACTTTAGAAAGAATGCAAGATTTGAACTTTTCTCAAACCCACTTTTATATGTGCAACCACATGCAAAGCTATTAATGCCTTCAGGAAAAGATTGTTCAAAAGTTTAGTCCTTTAAACACACTTATAAACACTTGTCCTCAGACGAGGTCAGGCAGTGCAGCTGGTAGAGGTGGGAGACTTTTGGCACCTCACAATTCGATCCGAGCCCAATTGTTGCATCAATTTTTTTATTTCTATGCATGATTTATTTTTTTTCTCAGCTTCAGCGTCAGCTTCTTAGGTGCAAAAATACCTTAGCTTTTAAGCCAGGGGGTGCCGGTATCCATTTGCAGTTGCTCACACTAGAGGTAGTTTAGGTTAGAACGTAGACATGACACACACACATTATGTCTGCTGCGTTTTTTTCACCATCTGGTCGATTGATTCATAATCTTTGACCTGAGAATCCTGATCCGTCTAAGAATTAATCCCCCCAACCCTTATGTTGGACCAACTAGTTCTTTTTAAGCATACTGACACCAAAGTTAGAGAAAGGTTGTGGTTAAACAATGATTACTAGTCTGCAGAGGAGGCATTTCAGCCATGCTTTTCAGTTGTCTGTCTCCTCCACACCTATTTTAATCAATACAGCTGTTTACACATGCTGCAAACAGCAACCAAAGCATATCTTTATGACTTGAGTCTATTTTCTTCTGTTTTTTTTGTGTGCAACCACAGTGATTGTACGTTGGGCTCTGAGCTCTGCCAAAACGTGGACCCACACGACTACTAATAGGACACAGGAATACTGTGGCTGAACACATGCTATAGACACTGACTATAGACTGAGCGTGCTGCTCTGCTGTGTAGACATTGTGTAAAGGTTAGGCATCTAAAATACTTGGTTAGGTAGGGAAAGATCATGGTGATGGTTAATAAAAAGCAAACGATATAGATGTGTCCAATAGAGATGTGGCGGCTTTGGCTCACAGGTAGAGCGGGTCGTCAGAAGAGCGGCGTTTCGATCCCCAGCTCCTCCAGGCCACATGTCAAAGTATCCCCAAATCGCCTCTGATGGCTGTGCCATAGATGTGTGACTGCATCATGACTGTGTCTGTCACTGTGTTGTTCTGAAATGACTTTCATGGGATTGGAAACCTGGAAACTACCTAAAAGAACCTTAAATGTTAGTTAAGCTTTTGCTGTCATTTAATCTTTTTTAGATTTGATGTTAAGCTTTACTTTTGTTTGTTGTGACTTTGCTTAGCGACTTCTTGCTGCCAGCCAGACTTCAGTCTGGAGCCAGGTGTCTGAGCTTGGATGGGGCTGCTTTAGGCAGGAAAAAAAGGGGTTGTGGATTTGTTGCGCTGATTGGGAAGAAAACCTCACTCCTACCCCGCTGAATAATTCATTGATTGGCATATGGCATGGAGAGAAAAGCCCAATGATCCCTGCCTGTCTGTCTGTGTGCATTTCTTACTGCATCTGTGGCCCACAATGTGTTCAATTGAGCGTGTTGCTGTTCCTCCCTCCCGTGATTCCTGCATAATTTTAGACTCACATTTAACATCTTTAACCAGCCGCGCTAAATTCAGTCACTTAAGCTTCGTCTTGTTTATACAACATTCTCAGTCTCTTGCTACAAATACCAATTTCTCCCCACCAATATCATTCTGACAGATAAAATCTTACATATTCATTATTAGACATGCATTTATGCTAAGCCAAAGTCTGACATGCTGGTGGAATTTGAGGGCAGATTTCCTGGTGTACATTATCATAATGTGCCATGATGTTACATTGCAGAGGAAATGTGCTATAGAGCGACGCCCTATCAATAGTCGCTCTGTTTCAGGCTCTATGAATATCTGCAGAGCAAATAGCTGTTGTAATGGGGGTCAAATTGGTTCTTCAGATGCGAGGAAGTAGTATTGTCACTGCTAGCGAGCGCAATCTAGACGACATCTGCATCCCAGCTGGCAAACAGAGCGCTCAGACCACACTTTCTTCGTGCTGCCCACTGTGGGCGATTAGTGTTTATCTGTCCAAGAGGATCACACCAACTCTTACCTGTCATCACTAGTGCCTGCCTGCTTTGTGCTAATGAGTCAAACATGCACTCCGCTGAGCAGCAGAGGAGCAGAATTTCCCCACAAGAGAGGAAATTTGCTTTGTTTTTGCAGACAAGATGCATTTATTATATCGCTCTGAATCTCAAGTTTAACCAAAGAGACAGGCTCGATGCTGCTTGAATGACACAATTAAGCGGATAAATGTTTCATTGAGTGATATGGTTTGCTTTTAGTGTTCGGGAAGGCTGCTTTGTACGTCTGAGGGCGCAGACGAAAGCAGATCAGTCAGTGCACTTTCGCTCCGTATCTATTGATTTTTCATAGACAGTAGAAATGATTTAAGGGGCAGTCACGGTGAGATCAAAGCGTAAGGTGCAGGAACAGGACAAAAGGGGATTGTATGTGCCATGAAGCAGAAAAACATCCTCAATACGCTTTGCTCTCCACACAGCTTAAAGCAGAAATAAAACGCCATTAAACATCAAAAACGTGCCTGCCATTTCAGGGCCTGTTCGTTTGTTTGTTGGTGCGTTGTGGAGACCACAAGCGGAGGAGATACGAGCGAGGTAAAAGATCACAAGTAAAGGTCAGATTTTGGAGTTAACCCCTCAGAATGTGGAAACAAGAGCTGCCATTTTGCATTTTTTGTAGGTGCCATTTTGCATTTTGCTAAATAGGCAGAGATTTTCTGCAGCAACAGTGTCATTAAAGTTACAACAAAGAGATAAATGTGGCAGCTTTCAGAAAATCTTTATTTAAAAGGGAGCCTGTAAGACTGTCATAACCATGTCATGACACCTGGCTTAATTATCCCATTTTTAATGCAAGTTGACATTGTTTGAGATGTCTTTGACACGACAACTTCACATGATCAAACTTGAAGAGACTGTTTAGTTTTATGTTTTACTATTATGTAGTTGGCTTCAAGTAAAATGGAACCAATTGGACTTGCCATCAAGATGTTATTAAATGTTATAAGGCCAGTTTGGCAACAGAATAAAGTACCAAGTTAGCGGTTAGCTAGTTTACTTGTTGCTAAAGCAGGCTAACCACTGTTATCTGTGGCTGGCATTAGCTAGTTAGCTCAGTTAGCTATGGAGCTAGCTGCTGAATTAGCTGACTCAGCCTTTGGGGTTGCCAGGATAAGCCTGGGGTGCCTGGCAGGAAAACTACAAGACACTGACAGCTTGTATTGCCTTGATTAATGTCAAGTTGTCATAACGGAAACATTTTTGGCTTTTTGTTAATGTCATGTTTTCATAAGGAGGACATTATTGGCTCAATTAATGTCAGACACATTTCACACAATGTCAAGTTTGCATAAAAAAGACATAATTGATTGAATGACAACAACCCTACTCCTTCGCATTTGTGAGAGGTGTCGTGGCAGGGTTATGACAGTGTAATGACAGTCACAATGCACACCCCTTTAAATAAAGTGTTACCCAGCTTTCTAATTGTGAGAAATCGCTCACTACAAGCTGGCTTGATGGAAAGTGGGAGCAGCAAAATAAATATATAGGAAAACAGCATCACAGATACATTTTTCATAGTAAAAGATTACCTTGAGGTGTATTTTTCTTTTAACCGATTTTCACAAGCAGCACAGTCCTTTACAATCAGCATCAATACTTTGTGCCTGAAGTTTGTTTCAATATCCGCTGCCAGATGCTACATTTGTATAGATTTGTATGAAAGCAGCACCTTCCTCCGTATGCACAGCCAACATGTATTGAGCCAGAGTCAGGAATAAATCACTACCTTCTACTTAAAATGCACCACCGGCGTCCCGGTCTGTCCGCCGGCTGGCCAGCTCTCTCTGGCACGTGCGGAGTGTCCAGCCAAGCAGCACACTGGCTCGGTCTCTCAGGTCTAAACGGCAGCGAATGGTGGCTGAATGGCGAACTGGTGGGAATCTGGCCGGGTGCCTGGGGAAGATATGGGAGACCCCATCTCACTGCCAGGACATGCTGAGACACAGACCTGCCATTATAACCCACCCAGAAGGGACCGAGTCTGGGCAATGGGATATTGAAATCTCACTGAGTAAACTTGGCCTGGGTCAACACGGCGAGTAACTACGGCCCCTTCGTTCAGATTAAATCTAAGCATTAAACATAAGACATAAGACAATTTAAGTGCAGTTGGCTAAACATTTTTGGAAATCTTGTGTTTTCTTTTAATTAAGTATCCTAGGTACATCTCCCATGCTTTATGTTTACCCCTTTAAACCTTTATAACCTGTGGTGTTTTGTAGCTCAGCTTAGCTTGCTTCATCACATGACTCTGACTCCCTAACGTGATGATGCAAGCCCAGCTTTAACTCATGAACAGCCAGCCATCGGTTAGCAAGACTCCTGAGGCTCTCTGAAGTCCCCGAGGGAAGCTGGAATATGGCTTCACATATCCACTATAGCATAGATATGGTGTATTACGCAACTCGATCGGGGCTGGCCCATTAAACAGCACAAGCGTGAAATCTAGGGCAGAACGCCCAGCCTCCCAAGACGTCTCTGCAGTTTTGAACCGCCGGGGTGACGCTGAGCCGAGCTCCAACTGTGTCAGGCCCAGTCACACACATACAGCCACACAAACAGTGGATATTCGCACTTGTAGCAGACACTGACGTGAACAAACATTTGTTTTGCTATAAATGTAAAGAATCCAATCATGAAATTTAATGTTGCCTTGGAAAAAATGCAAACCCACACAACAAAACACGACCAAATCATGGAAGTTTAAAACAAGACTAAGACCAGTGGCTCCAAACATGGGGGTGGAGACCCTCCAGGGGTCATAAGATGATTAACAAGACCAGAAAATTTGACTCTAAATAACAAAACTGTTAAAGGAATAGTCCAGATTATTTAAAGTGGGGTCGTTTGAGGTATTTATCCAGAGTCAGTTTATTGCCTACAGTAGAGGGCGGTCAGCACGGCCCCAGTTAGGAGTAGCAACACAGAAGCCAAGCAAGGTAATGCTGTGGACAGAGTCAGGTTTAGCCACCTAAAAAAATCAGTTTTATAGCCATAATTTCAACATTTTACTTTGCCATCAACTGCTGTTAAACAAGCCAAATATCGCTCTCTCCAAACCAACCAAACTCCATTGGCAAAATCAGTAATTTTACCCCACAGAACACATGACTTGCTGGTCCACTGCTGCCTTAAACAGTTAGTTTGTTTGTGTTATTGTGTGACATCTGTGTTTTAAAAAGATCATTCGGATTCATGAAAGTCCCACAATATCACAGACAAACTAACAGATCGAGGCAGCAGTAGGCCAGCAACTCCTGTGTTCTGTGAGGCAAAATTGCTGATTTCACCTATGGAGTTTGGTTGATTTGGAGAGAGATGTTTGGTTAACATAATGCCAGTTTCTGATTGGGGAAAAGCTGACTGATGGTGAAGTAAAGCAGTGCAAATATTCTAAATATAGAGAACACTTAAAATGATATTGATCTTTTTTCAGGTGGACATTTTTTAAGTTGCTAAAATATGTTTTGTTGCTGACTCTGTCCACAGCGGTACATGGTTTTGCTTCTGTGTTGCTACTCCTCCGAGCTTCTGCAAACTGGGAGCATGCACTGTTTACTCATAAACACAAGCCACAAGGTTTGGAGCAATCATCTTAGATGAAACTCAAACATAATCATGGGTCACCGAGTGATGAACTTACTGAATGATTTAATGTTGCCCTTCAGAACTGGCCTCACCTTGGTAAAGTTTAGCCTCGAGCTTTATTAGTTTGACCAGCTTTGGATTGTTACTTTGACCTTGCATCAGCCTGATGTATCTGTAACTCTCAAGGGGGAAATGTTGAAGAAAAAATTGAACCCTAAGTTTCACCTCAGAAAATACAGAACAATACACCTCACTGTTGGGAGAGGTTAAACTGTTTATTTGCAGTGCATGATGACATTTATTCTGAAAGGTTGCTGTCATAGTTCTATAAAGAGAGTCCTCCTTCACTCGATTAAACTGCTTCACCCATGTTAACTGATATTGATTAACTTTGCCATCTCGTACTTAATGCTGCCTTTTGCCATTGTTTTAAAAGGTTGCTTGTGTGCACATCAGATTTTATTGTTTTATTGAGAAATTCAGTTAGTGATTCCAAAAGTGTGGGCTGCGGCCCATTGGTGGGCCTACAGATGGGAAAAATAAATAAATAAAAGGTTTACTTATTTATGATTAATTTTAAACAACTAATCAGAAGTAATAAAACAGACCAATGGGATTTACATTATGTGTTATTATTCTGACCTGGTTTAAGTCACGCTCCTTTTTGCTCTGTGCTCATAACATTTGAGCAGGCTTGGTAGCTATGTTTCTGTGGGACTTGTAAAAGTGAAATATAGGCCCGCATAATTACATTAAGTTGGGTAATGTTGACAAAACGCTAGCTAACCAGCTAGGTAATAAATTACTAGATTTGTTAGCTTAGGAAGGGAGAAAGCTCGATTTAGGATCCAAAGGGGGCAGGACTTAGGAAGTGTCAATTATTGTCAACATTGCACAAGATAATTGCAATATGATAAAAAAGAAGAAAAGCTACATGAGTGCATTTGTTATTGTTTATAATTTGAATAAGCTCAAAGTACTCCTTAAACTCAGATCGAGTGGCGAGACCTGGAGAACCTGGTAAAATTAATAAGATCCGAATATGCTGAATGTTTTCATAACACAGTATTATATTCTGAGCTTCCAGCTTGATTAAATGTTTGGCTTGAGTGTCAAAATAGTCCTCAGATATTTTCCAGACTCCGTATGTGTGCTAATATTCATAAAAAGTAGATGTTTAACTGTTCTTGATGCAGTAAGTCTGATAAACTCTGCATCTAACTGCTGCTTATCATTAGCATTGTGTTGTCATATTATTCTTTGTGCTGTCATGCTTTTTGTTGATCTGTTGATGGCTGCCTTGCTATTGTTGATTCTGTGCATCAGCTGTCTGCCTCTCTTGTCTATGTAGTACAGGCTTTGTTTATATCTGCATATTTTGTTTTCGCAGCTTGTTTATTGTTGATGGTATTTTTCGGTGCTTTTATTCTCGACGTCTGTGCTTTCAGCTATTGCCTGCCTGAAGACCACAGATGAAAACTAGCTATATTTTCAGAAATGTTATTAATATGCACTGTCCCTGTCAAATAAAGTAATAAACTAAACTAAAAACTGGTTAACTTGTTCTTTTTTGCTGTTGCTGTTGCCCACTTTGGGACCTTAACTCATTTTGTTCTGTCATGTGTAACATGTTCTGGAATGACAGTAAAGCATCCGTATCTTTCTTCATTCTCTAATCTCTGATCTCCGTCCTCTCCGTTAGCGCCAAGATGATGTGCGAGGTGATGCCCACCATCAGCGAGGACACGGCGCTGAGCCAGCGCGGCTCTCAGAGCAGCGCCTCCGACCCGGACTCCCACTTTGAGCAGCTGATGGTCAACATGCTGGACGAGAGGGACCGGCTGCTGGACACGCTGAGGGAGACCCAGGAGAGCCTCGGCCTGGCCCAGCAGCACCTCCAGGACGTCATCTACGACCGCGACTCTCTGCAGCGCCAGCTCAGCTCCGCCCTGCCACAGGTAAGCCACAGCAATGTTGCTTTTGGCAAAAGCTGATTTTTGCACTAGTTTTGGCTCTTCTGACTGTTTAGTAGTGTAAATATAGACAGGAAAGGTGGGGAGACATGCAACAAATGGTCAAGGCTGGAACTGAACCAGGATGTTGTGGTTATATAGTATGAGCCTTAACTTCTAGGCCACCAGGACACCAGCCGTGACTTATTTTATCTGCACGGATTCAGTTGGCCAGGAATATTATGTGACGTGCAATAAAACTGTGTTAAATAAGTTTTATTTAAAGGGATAATTTAAATTATTTAATGTGGGGTTGTATGAGGTACTAATTGATAGTTGATGTATTATGGGTCAGAGAGAAGCAATGAACTGCTGTTTTTTTTAGTCACTTAAAAAAGATCCACCTAAAAAAAACAATGTCAGTTTAAATGTAAGCTATATTTAGAATATTTTCTTTACTCCGTCGTAAGATGGCCTTTTCTGATGGGAAACTACCTTTATGTAAACAACTATCGTTCTCTCCAAACCGACTAAACTCCACAGGCTAAATCAGTAATTTTACCTCGAAGAACACGGGAGTTGCTGATGAACCACTGCTTCAATCAGTATTTTTCTTTGTTTGTATTATCGTCTAACATTGGTGTTTTAAAAGGAAAGCTCAGATTCACCAAAGTCACGCAATAACACAAAAAGATCTAGGCGTTGGTAGACTGGTAACTGTGTTCTGTCAAGTAAAATTACTGATTTCACCTGTGGAGTTTGGTTGGTTGGGAGAAAGCAATATTTGGTTCCCCAGGGTGACAGTTCTCCTGTATTTCTCCAAATTTATGACAAATTTTCACACCTTTTTAACCTAACGTTTTAGAGGAAGGTTGCACCAAAAAAAAGAATAGCCTAATTAATATACTTTTTGTGCTTGTATTTTGTGAGTCAATAAAATGAAATATATTAAAAACCAGACAAAAAAAAGGCAGATTATTTGTGAAATGTTCATTTTGTTATTGCAATCAAATCTGACTGAATTCTACTGTTGGCTGTACACTGACTATCAACAAGTACCTCATGCAACCCCACATTTAATAATCTGACCTCTCCATTCCAGTCCAAGTGTATTTTGCCCACACATTGCAGCAGTTTTTCTGACTGAAACTTTTGGTAATATTTTAATTTACCACACATTGTGCTTAAATGAACATGCCACGAACATTGTGCCTCGCAGTGTTATTACATTGGAAAGTTTTCCAGCTCGCTGACTCTTGCTAACGCCACGTGCAATTGTTGTGTCCAAACTAAATCATGCAGGAGAGTTTAAAGTTTAAAAGAGTGTTAAAAGAGTGAATTTGTGCTGTTTTCTGCTCACTTTAAACACTTGGGAAGTTGGGTCTGATTACCAGCTGGACTCCAATTGGATTGTATAATGATGGTTTTGTAAAGTCTAGCTATGTTTTTTGTTATATAGACTACTTGTAGAGCTGCAGTGCTTTGTTTAACCAACTCAAATGTCTTGTCGTGCTGCAGAATCCCCCAAAACAAACCCTGATAAGTATCTGGTTTTAAAATCCCAGGCATAATTCACATTCAGTGTGCGCTCAGCCATGTTGCTTGTGTGACACTGCAGGCTCGTGTCAAATCAGTGAAACAGAATGAAAATACTGAGCTGGAAATTTCGGTCTGGTTTTTGTTCATTTTTGTAGCAATATGTGAAAAAAAAAAAGAAAGAAGAAGGAGCCTTACGTAATACTTCCTACAGTAAGCGGAGATTAGCACTTTCTAAAAGTGTGTCAGTAATTCTAGTCACACGCTCTCTCCCCACTCCGTTTCCAGAAGACTCTGGAGGTTTGCTGGTGGAGAGAGGAGGACTTTGTTCGCAGGCGGTGCCCGCCGATAGCACAGTAATCCGCATGGTTTCAGAGACACAAGGCGAGGCACACACTGTGTCTGTATTAGCTTTGGTGTGATCTCACATTACGGCTTAAAAGGGGTTTGAAGTGTTAAAATGATACTTCTTATTTTGAATTCATCCAGCCAGAAAACCTTTTCAATATCTGCTTCTTTTTTTTTTTTCCCCGTCTTGCCCCATGGCCTTTAGAATAATTTGAATTAACCCACTTACACCTCTATATTCTGACGCGTTGGGAGTCTGAGTGTCGAGATGTTATAAATATGCCTTTACCAGAGACAGCCTTTGCTATGTTTTCATCTTGGATTCGTCTCAGACTGTAGGTTTGAACTCCGGGTTATGTGGTCTCCAGCTCATGCTTTAGCCTCGGGGCTTTTTATCCTCCTCAGTAGTTACACAGTGGACATAATATACAGCTGAGAGAGTTCAAGACAAAAAAGTGAAAAACTGAAGCACTACAAAATGCTGTTCGATTGATTTTACACACTGAAAACAATAGTCTAGTAGGAGAATAGACCTTTTTTATTTATTTATTTATTTTTTATATTGCCAAAGTAAACTAATGTGATGTCCCATAGGGTTCCCCTTGGCAGCCATTTTAAATTGTTGTCCATGTGAATGGCGAACAAAGCTGATGTCATAACTCCAACCAACTTTTTCATATAACTTTAACACCAGGAATCAAATGGAAATTATACGCTCATAACAATGTAAATGGAATAAAAGTCTGAGACTATAGAATAAATGTCTGAGACTATTAGGCAAAACTTAAAGTGTGAGAATATGGAATAAAAGTTTGAGAATATGGAATAAAAGTCTGAGAAAGTGGAATAAAAGTCTGAGACTATTAGCCCTAATTGAAAGTCTGAGAATATGGAATCAGGGCCATAGAACAACCTCTTACCTCTCTTGTCCTATATTTGAATGCATGTCTGTCTCCCGTTCTTCTGGAATAGCAAATTTGAGTCTTCTTCTCGTGTCCAATCGTTCCCTCTGCTTCATTTCCAGAGAAGGAACCCAGAGCTGCCAGAGTGAAATAACATTTCCATTATCAGACAATTTCACTGATGTCCACCGGCAGTGGAGGCTCTGTGGTGGCGCTGTGGTGATGTATTGGTTGTCATTGTGTAATGACAGAGCTGACATACTGTTCTGGTGCTTTTCCTGGCACCCGGCTTAAATTAGATGTCACTCTGGCGATCGGGATCCTCCTCGCGACACCCTGGCACAAACGAAGCCATTAATTAATCTGATGGCGTCTTATTGGCCTGCATCATATCAACCTCACTCTAATGGTTTATGAAGAGGTTTGTGGGACCTTGGTGATTATACAGAGGCGTTTAGCTAAGAGTAAAGTGGTTCTGTTGTGCTTTAATATTTCAGCAGATAAGAGCTGCAGCTTCTGCCTTCTTGGACAAGAAGATGAGCTTATTCTGCAGAAGCCATCACATTTTTGCCGGCGCGTTATGAGCGTGTTTTCTCTTGATTAGGCTGTAATGATTTTACAGCATCTGACACCTCTTTTATAACGGCACTTCTTTAATACAGATGTAATTTTGCAGCAATTTTCGGGGACCGGCAGTGTGGAACGATGCTCAGATAATCGAATAGTGGGATTCTTAAAGAGGGCAACAGATAGCTTCCAGGTCTTTCTCCTCTCTGTGTGTGTATGATTGCAGAGGAGCTGGTGAATGAGCTTCTTTTCTGAAGACAGAAGTGGCCTCATTTAGGCGATAGGCAGGCAGTGAATGTGTCTTTACTGATATCACTCCTCTGTTGCCGAAGCCCGGAGCGCTGGCAGGATTAGGCGTTGGCCCACCGCAAAAACTTCCCTCCCTCTTGTTCTTCTTCTTCCCTTTCCATCTCACTCTCTGTTTCTGCTGTCACTGCCTTTTCTGTTATGTTGCGCCTTGCCTTGTGTCTCTCTGTTTTTTCCCCCATCTCCATCAGAGGTCACGGCTCCGCTACTCGTCATGACACTTTCGACTGATCGGAGTGACACTCGCCGTCCCCGCTCGACGCTTCCAGGCAACACCGCATCCCCCTTTACATGCATAACAATCCAACAGCGCCCCTGTCCCTTCCCTGAAATGCTTCCTCACCCAATGTCCCTTGTCTTCTCTTTCTACATTGCATCAGGCCATTTTGTTACAGAGAAGTAGAATGGCAGAGGCAACCATTAGCCCTCCGCTGTATGACATGCTCTGTATGTGCTGATGCTAAAATGCTTCTGACTTGAACATCATACTTAAAGGGATGTTTTGTAGGCTTTAAAGGTGGATCTGAAGAGTTTGTAGCTTACTCCTGCAGTCAGCTCTGATTTAGAAGAGTCGCTGTCAAAAAAAAGTGTCAAAACTTAGTAATAGTAAATAGTAAATCATACCTTTTCACAATTGCCTCATAGTTTTTCCACAACAAAACCTACTCATAGTTCCACAGGATGTACTGGATTCAGTGATTTACTGAATAAACTTTTGTGAGCCATTTAAACATAAATGCACGCAGGCGGAGCAGACTGAGGTTTGCTGAACTGTATACACACAAAATCCAGCGTTGTGTGGTGGTAACAATCAGAGAAGAGCGCTTTATTTCTCTGATTCACTGTCCTCTCTCTCATTCACTGAGTCGGGGAGGAGGGGCCAACTTTGAACGGTGCAAAAAAGCAAAAACTTCATTGGTTCTAGCTTTTTAATTCTTAAGATTTTCTGCTTTTTTGTATTGCGTCTGTTCATTGTAAGTTGAATATCTTGGGGTTTGGACTTGCCGTGGTCAAGACCTTTGAACCTGCCCGCTCCATCAAGTTGACTGATTCAAATGACATTGCGTAATTAAACAACAATTTTTCCGTGGAGCAACAATCAATCCAATGAGCGCTGAGGAGGAACTAATGATTAGCTGATCAGTGCTACGAGTATGAACAACGTCACTGTCTAACTGTTATTAGATCAAGGTGGGTAAGTTCATCTCTAGTGATCAGTTAAAGAAAAGTCATGGACAGGACTTGTGTCGTTGTCAAGTTAGATTGTTGTTGTTGTTAGATTCAGGAGGATAGATTGGTCTTTAGTGATCGGTCAGAGAAAATCGAGCCCTCCTCCACCATGGAAATCGGTTAGAGGGGAGGCAGCGTGAGACCAAAGATGGAAACGGAGTAGAACAATTCTGTCGGTCCACCAAAATAAAGCATTTGAAGATGTCACCTTGGGCTTTAGGAAACTGTCATGACTGTTTTTCACTATTTTCTGACATTTGATAGACTGAATGATTAATCAACTACAGCTACACTCTTCAACAAATAAATCTCATCTCTGCTGTTGATGCAACATGCGTTCCGTTGCTCAGGTTGAGCAATTTGTACTTGCCTCTAACTATAAGCCTCTCTGGGAAATGAGGAGCACCACTGTCATCTGAAAGCCTGGTGTGTGTGTGTGTGTGTGTGTGTCCGTGTCTTGCGTTACTCTGGCTGGTCTCCTCTGCTGCTGAGAATCTGCTTGCAGAAAGACTCCCCACCAGTACTCGATGGGCTCAGTTCAGAGAAAGACATAGAGAAAGATGCGCAGAGCGTGTAGACAACCCCGAAGCCTGCAGCACAGCGCACACATGCGACCCTCCTCCCATCCCCCAACGCCCTCTGTATCGTCACACGGGCAGGCGAGCTGGCAGACAGGCAGCAGCGTTCTCCAGAGCACTCAGCTGTGCGTTACTGTACTCGAAGGGCCCTGAGGGGCTACGGGAGCCTTCCCCCCCATGCTGTTTATTTACTGTTGCCAAACATGGCCTCATGAAGGCTGCCGCTGCAGATGATGTTCCCAGCAGCAGCTTCCCGCTCCTGCTGATCCTGGTCGCTGGCACCAAGCTGCAGCCCTCCACAAACACAGACTTAGTCTTACAGATGTTTCCTAGAGGAGGAGACGCTCTGGAGACAGAAATCATTTAATGTGTTTAATTGAATTTCAGAATGTGGAGCCACAGCGCGACTGTTCATATCTGATATTAAATGCATATTGGATGATCAGCCAATTGTGTGATCAGGTCGCGACTGGTTATCTCACACTGACATTAAAATGCCTCTCCAGATGTGTCCTCACTTTATACTTAAATAAACACGCAATGTTTTTTTTACCCAAAGAAATAACTTAATGTATAACATTCACAGAATTTACAAGCAGGCCTAAATAATCAGCAGTTTGTCGTAGACTGCATTTCACAAAGTTTATAAAGTTTCTCCTCAATCAACAGCTCAAAACTACACACATTTTAAAAGGAGTCTTCATGTACTCTTCATAGTAGAGTCGGTCTAGACTGTGAAAAGCTAATGTTATTTAAATAATGTTAAAAAAAACAATTGAATATTAAAATAGCCTAAAACAGGAGGTCTTTAAGTTGCAGGGAGAGTAACAAATGCAATTTTTTTTTCTGCCACCGCTACAAATATCACCCTGACTCGTAGCCGCTAACTAGCTAGCTCATTTTCACACACACACACACACACACACACACACACACACACACACACACACACACACACACACACACACACACACACACACACAGATTACTCACAAAGCCACCTTCCTTAAAGGAGAAGACTCTGCTGGTGCAGTTCAGGCCCAGTGAGGCTGCGGAAATTCAGGTCCATTACTGAAGCAAAAGTACTAATACCAACCCCACAAAACTCCACAACAAATACACAAGTAAGTCCATTCAGGATGTCGCAAACACAATGTTAAGACCACAGTTTCTCAGAAATCAAAATTTGTTGGTGACCCACTCAGTTTCCCTGGAACGCACTCAAATAAGCAATAACTTAACCTAAATAATCCAAAAATGTAACATGTACAGTAACACAATACAACCTTATCTTACAAAAACTGATATTGATCTCATAAAAACGCACAAATTTTTATTGTCGCTGTTTTCATTGACATCTACATTCAGAAATCCAATAATAACGAATCTGGCAATAAAATTAAATCATAAATTAAATTATTGGCCGATGCGGAGGTGTAAATTCTCATCTATTGGACACTGAGGACCAACAGCACAGCCTCGGCTTCCCAGACGTTGATCCGAGTGCTTTCTCAGCCCGGCCAGACGGTAATAAGATACCAGCCAATTGATCACTCACACGCCGGTGTTGTAATGAAAGCTAAGACGGCGCTAGATTACTATACAGAGCAGCTCATTGATCTGTGGTCTGCTCATTCATGACCGTCATACAGGCCTCAGTAGAAATTACGACAGCGTCTCTTCCTGCGCCGCCTTTGATTGAGCTCGGAAAGATGCTTTGATTTCACTCAGCAATTACAGTTTCATTTAAAGATTTGTAATTAGACTGATAGTGGATTTATCTAAAGGGTCAGCACTACGTGCATCTCTGGTGTCGGGTCATTAGCACCCTGCTTTAAGTCAATGATCCACCCCTCCACCCTGCTGTTTATTAATCATATATGACACGGCCATTCGTCAAAGAATCTGGCCACAGGCATGTGGTCATGTCCTCCCATCGCTCTTAAAGCTTCAATATCGCCAAGGAGCGTTTGTAGGCATGGAATGCACCACTCTGCAGACCTCCGTGGGGGTGCATGCTTGGGGAACGAGGAGAGGGTGGAACGGCGGTGGGAGTGAGGGCGGAGGGAGGGGAGATGGTGAAGCTCCCTGACAAGGGCAGAATGTGGAAACGAAGATGACTAAGCGCGTCAAGGAGAGGGGATGAGAGGTGAATCCTTCTCCTCTTTGCTTTCTGATGTTTTTTCTTTTTTTTTTTTATTTCTCCTCGCTGCTTCCTTCCCTCCCTCCACCCCCTCCCTGTCTCTCTGTTGCTTGTACAGGAGGCCCTGCGGGCTTCAGCAGTCAGCCAGTCAGCTGGTCTCCTCCGCCAGAGCAGCACATGATTTTCCATGATTACTGTTATTGTTTGTGCCCCAGTTCACGCCGCCTGCAGGCTAGATGTGCGGCTGATGCGTGGCAGGAAGAGAGGAGGGAACTGTGCAAAGACAAGCAAGAGTGGGCGGCACAGGAGTTTACCAGTCTTTCCTTAAGTTGACAAGCCTTTCAGCCCCAGAATACGCCGTAAATAGCAGATACATGTCTGTAAACTTAATAAAATAACTTGAGGAAATGTGGTAGTTCAGACTGCAAGCCTCCCTTCAGACAAAGTTTGTGAAAAGGCGCCCCCCATTTAGTTTATTTGCTCAGTTTCAATTCCTGGATGTCTGTGGCATCAAGATATTATATTATTTGGCTAACAGTTCAGCCAATGTAGACAAATCTGAGGAAGTACCAGAAGTAAACAAGCTGCGATACTGTGGTGGCATCTCCCGCGTGCTTGAAAGCAAGCTGTCATAAGAACAGCATAATTTTCTACTTTTACCTTTTTATAACATAATTTTTGACAACAATGTTCAGGGAAGTCAGGAAGAATGTGTGCAGCTCTCTCTCTTATTATTAATCCACAAAACCTACAAAAAAGATGAATTCATAGATTTTTTTCTAATATATATTACACACAGTACTTCCTAATGTAAATGGACCTGAGGTGGTGCATTGTTTTCTCTATTTCTCTGTTATCTATTTCTGGATATTGCCACAACTGTCTACTACTATGTCAAATTTAAAGAACGTTAATATCAGCATCCAAAAAAGGTTCCATCATCTGTTACTGAGGGCCACTGTCTAACATCCTCAATCCAGTTATCTGTACTGTCACTGTCAGCGGGCAACAGCAGACACGGCGTCGAGAAGGGAACCCCAGACCCGCAAAAGATCTCACGAGAATGATCATTTTAACCGAAAACATGAGAAAATCTCGCAAGAGTTGTGCAAGTGCGTGTGTTTCCTTCTAGACGTGACTAGCTGACAGCGAGTGACAGACACTATGACGTGTCGCTTGCAGCAATGGCAGCACGACTAGAAGTGTGGAAAAAATTCTTTATCCAAATCACACACATTTAAGCTCTTCACTGTGCGCTCCTTTTGATAACTAATGTAATACATTTTCATTTCTATTCACTGAGCCTCCCCTGAAACTGATTGGACTCCCCCTTTGGGACGTCCACCTCCCTCTTTGACAACCCCTGTGGTGGTTTATTTACTCATGCCCTTGGCATGGTTATATTTTACCTGATCTACTCACATGCTGATGGACAGAGGTTGCGAATTTTCCAATTTTCCTGTCTTGCAAGCATTGATTTGCAAACTAAAGCCACTCTCGTTTTTTTCTGCTCAATTTACTCCCAAAGCCTTGTTTTTCCTCTCCTCCCTTAATTTTCTCCCTTTAATCTTCTTTTCATTGACAGAAGCGGGGATGGGCTCCTGGCACACACTAGATGCATCAAGTGTCCGTAATGGCTCTGACACAGATGCTTGATCAATACCCTTGAAAGTTTAGGGTCTGATTAGCAAGACAGATCCAGCCCTCCTCCGGATGAATCATCGCTGCCCGTGCCGATGCCAGGCGCTGGGTGCTGGTTGACCGTTGTCTGACAGCGGGTTGGCGGGGGTAACAGAAGAAGGGGATGAGGCAGGGGTTCTGATCAGACACGCCAAGGTGACAAGATAGTGCAGAGGGATCTCCTGCAGATGTAATTATCTCTCTAATGAACAGCACAGTAGGACACCAGAGTGTTGTAAAGTCAGGAAGTTGCAGGAACAGTAGATCAGCGTAACAAGGAGACAGCAGCTGCTTGCATACTGAGTCTTCTTTAGGGTTATTGAGGCTGTGTACTCAAAGATCACACTACGAATTTAAATAGTCGGAGTTAAAGTCAAGCAGATGTAAAGCCATATGCAAGAAAGTAAATCTTAAGGTAAGTTGCACATTCTGCAGTGCACTTGGCTTGCAGCTCACAGAAGGACTTCAGACTTATAGGTAGTTCAACTTTAGTTCACTGTAGTTCACCTGAAACCAGTGGACAAACCACTGTCTCCTAAGACACAATGAAGCTGCCGCTGCGAAATTTAACATACCTCAGAAACCCTGAATCACTTGGATTAAATTTGAGGGTTTTTTTTCTTTTTTACTAAATACATCTTCCTAAGAGTTGAGTTTTGGGTGGTTGGTCGATAACATGTTGTGGCGGTTGTTTGTGAGCTCAAAATGTCTACTCAGAAAAGAGTGCTAAAAGTGAAACTGAACCAGCTGCTCTGTCACTCTCGAGTATTTGCAGAATCAAATATGAAGAATAGTCAAGAGGCATTAATTGCAACTATTTCTACTGAAATACTTAGTAAAAATATGTGGCAAGTATAGTTTCTAGCCATTTGTTGTGCATCAATTAGTGACGTCCAGGTCCAGTTTATATCAAGGACAAGAGAACAAAATCAATCTGTATTTTTATGTTTTTTTGCAACAAAGTCAAATTAATTTGCAGATGCTTTACTTGCTGGTGCAAAGTGAAAGCTGCACTCTACATGCACTTTATTGCACTTACAGAAATGTCCATCAATATCAGTGCAATGTGTTCCATAAAGCTGGCATTTCAAAACACAGCTTGTAGAATAACATTTAAAGGGACAGTTCACCCCCAAACTAGAAATGTATACCTTTTCTCTTACTTGTAGTGCTATTTATCAATCTAAAACCCTAATTCAAAAAACACTGGGACAAAATATTTTGGAACCGAGTACGCTAATTGTTGAACTTCTTGCTTGATATTCGACTTTGGGTGCTCAACAGTCCGGGGTCTCTGTTATTGTATTTTGCGCTTCATAATGCACCACAAATTTTCAGTGGGAGACGGATCTGGAACCTGAACTCTTTTACTACAAAGCCACAGAATGTGTCTTGGTATTGTCTTGCTGAAATAAGCAGGAACATCACGGAAAAAAGACGTCATCTGGATGGCAGCACATGTTGCTCCAAAACCTGTATGTAACTTTCAGCATTAATGGGCCTTAACAGATGAGACTAACACACCCTGATACTATCACATATGCTGACTTTTGAAGTTAGTGCTCGTGACAATCTGGATGGTTCTTCTCCTTGGAAAAGGACCCGGAAGTCACATGTCCACGACTTCTGAATTGCAGATGAATTTCTGGATATTTTGAATACATGGTAAAGTCTTAACTTGCATTTGTACTGACAAACTGCATTTACTAACAGCTGTTTTCATAAGTGTTTCCGAGCCCATGCAGTAATATCCTTCATATAATCATGTCAGTTTTTAATGCAGTGCTGCCTGAGGAATTGAAGGTTACAGGCATTCAAATGTTGGTTTTCGGCCTCGCTCCTTATGTGCAAAGATTTCTCTGGATTCTCTGAAGGTTTTAGCAACATGTGTGTGTATGCAAGTTAACCTATAAACCGAATCCTATCAAAAATATAATTTCTCTTTCCTTAGTTAACAGATGAATGGTTAACCTTTTACATAATTGTTCTTAAGATTCCTGCATTATCATACCATGGATCAAAACTGTGACTTATGCCCGGGGAAACAGCTTTTTTCCCTGATAGTGATGAATCATCCTGTATTAACTGTTAGATATAAGCTCCAACACTTATTAGGGAAAAGGGCAGAAGCGCAGCAGCAGCACCAGTCACTCAGGCTGTCTGCAGCATTATGGAGCTGACTCTACAGACAGGATGTAATTACTCAAGCATGACAGACCCAGATGTAGAATGAAATATTTGGTACCGCTAAGCTACTGCTTTCAGTTGGCAATTGCAAGGTATTCATTTTTAATCTAGGTTTCCTCACATAGCACATGAATTTTGAAAAAGAGGTTCTTTCCACGTTTGGCTCATATTTTGTAGGAACGAACGGTGGAAGCATCTGCAGGGGTTGCAGGAGGTCGTCTGGAATCTGAAATCTTTTCATGTAATCGATCTGTCCAGCCCAAGATTTATCTTGAGAGATAAATCTTTTAAACTTACTGTTTTACCCAGATAATATTTGCAGAGGCTGCTGTTGGTCTGTAGTGACGAATACGCAACAGAGAAGCCATAAGAGAAGTTGTGAGGTAGGATGCACATCCAGGAAGGATGCTAATTACAAATTTGTCATTTCTAGCTGAAAATTCCTGTTTTACAGGAGTTGCTGCAGATGTGTTTGGCTTCAGAGAGAAAAGGTTTAATTATGCTCCTGCACTGAGGTGTTGTAGTGCCACCACAATGCTATGTAGGTGTGTACATTTTTGAGGGCATGTTGTAAATTTGTAATCTACCAAATGCTGCAAACAATTTCTACAAACTTTGTTCTCAGATTAGCTTTGCAGCATCTAATCATTCATCACAAGAAAGACTTGGAACACGTTCCCTTAATCTCTGATGACATATTATGGTAATATTATGATTTATTACAGTAAATATGTCGCAGATTTCTCCTTTAAGACTCACGCTGCCTGTGTCAGTCTAAAGTCTCTTTTTTTACTTCTTTTTCTTCTGAGTAAACATTACAGCATCTTCAGGTGTTGTTTGTTAAATTTCTTTGCCAACTGTCCCCAAAAAATGTTTGAAGATGAATCACTTGCGTCTCTGAAACGGCAGCGCGTAGGTAGGCGGACACGCTCTGAGCACTTTGATGTCATCTCTCGCAGCGAGCGGAAAGCGCACGTGTGTGAGAGAATTTTTTTTGTGGGTGTGATGGAAGTAAAGGGAGGGGAGGAACGGGTTGTGTTAGAGTTTACATCACTGTGGGTAGAACTCGGGCATGACTCAGACCCTGGGGCAAGAAATACAGAAAAATTCTCAAATCTTAGTGCACTCACGCGCACACGTACAGTCCCAAACACACACTCATGCTGCTTGCTGGATTTGCCCGAATGAATTAGAGAACTGGTCCCTTGAGAGCCACTTAAGCGAGCAGAGTGAAATGAGGTTATGACCAATACTTAGTGCTCCTTGCAGTGCCGACCTGGAAATGTAATCCTCCTTCCAAAAACCACTACATCTGTTTATTTTGCATCCACCATTGATTAATATTACTCTCATCCTCAGCTTTACCAGTTGCTCTTTGCGGCCACTGAAAGACTTGAGTTGGTTTTCCCTGTAATAACCAGCCAGGACACGATTATTTGACCGTAACGCTGCAGCAAATGCAGGCTGACTGATGAGGAATTAGACTGACATTCGCTCCTGACGGTGCTGACACAATATCCCAAAGACATGCCGGTAAAGACAAGTGGTAATTCGATTTTTGGGGGGTTTGGCAGCTGCACTTGACTCCTCAGACCAGGTCTCTGGCACGGAGCGGTGTTTGTCGACCATGCAGCTGGTCCCCATTAATGGATACCTTTTAGCTTCTGAATGCTCCACTTGAACGCCAGAAATAGAGCATGATGTCACTGGCTCTTGGCGCCGGCTGAGAATCTTGTTCAAGGACTCCGAAGAGAGCAGATCCCATGATGCCCTGCTGCATCGCAGCTCCCACCTATAATGTGGTGTGATGAACTGTGCAGCACTTCTGTATAACATCTTAAAAAATCTTTACACATCTGCAGAAGTCATTATACAAACTACTACGAAAGACCTCAACTGTGTTTAACATGGAAGCACATTTACATTTCATATTCTATTGTGTGCAAATCCTACATCCCGGTCCTTTAATGGAGAACATGCAGATTAATTGATAATGAAAATAATTGAGAGTTGGAGCTCTATTTGGTTTGCTTTGTAAAGATAATTGATGGACTGTATATAAATAGATCTTAAACAACCAGACACACCAACATGATGAAGGAAAATAGTCAGAGACTTTCAGGGGATAAAGCTGGAGAATTGAGCTGTCCAACTTCATTTTTTAATTCTATTACTGCCACCATTACCTATGAAATGTAATCATCATGTCAGTGGCACAAGCTGCTGAGTGAGTCTCTAAGAGCAGATGTCCCCCTCTGCCCCCGGCTGCCTCCAGGACCACATATGCATTCACTCAAATGAGCTTCAGCTCAATAGAGCTTTTTATAGCACCAACAAACGACCTATATATCATCTTCTTCCTACACCAAACGCATCGTGTGACAAGGACAGGAATAAAATCCTCACTTTTGAAGGTGAAATATAATGACTTGCTCGCGCTCTCCGAGGAGTCGATCCTGCGCGTCTCCATGACTGCATCTTCCCCAAACTGTCTGGAACTTCCTCTCTGTGGCAGATGTGGCAGCTTCCCATCGCTCCCCCGCGGAGAGCCCACAATACAGCCAACTGATGTGACTCAGGTGCATTACAGTGTTGCACTTTATACTGTCACTCCTAATCACGTGTCCGGTGTTAGGTAATGTGATGGCCAAGTAATATCTAGGCAGTGCTGTAGGGGGTTGTGGGGGAAGTCGGGCTTATGTCTGACATTGTTGTGCGGTCAGTGAGCCAGAGATGCTTGATATAATTAAGCCATGGCTTGGTGTGTTATTATCAAATGATGTAATGGATGCCAGTCTTTGCTTTGTGTCTTTTTGTATTTGCACATGCCTCCTAAATGTATTGCTAAGAGAGTTTTGGTTTTTACTTTTAGCTAATTAATTGACTTTCTAAAAAAATCAATGCTGCTAAAATGGCATCAGAATGCTTAATTCAGGGCCTCCTCACTAACTTGATCTGACTGCTCATCTGGGGAGGTGTGTCAGGAGGATGGTAGCCAGCTATTTTAAACAAACAGTTTAGTTTGGTGTACAGACCACTGAAAAAAGTAAGAAGCGGGAGGGTACTAAAAAACAAAGCCCACCCAAGCCACAGCCAGTTCACCCTGCTGCTGTCTGGTAAGAGATACAGAAGTATCTGCTGCTGTGCCACCAGACTACAGAGGAGCTTAAACCCCTGCCTGACCGTCTTGTAACCCATGACTGATGCCCTAAAACCAAGGTAACACAAACCTGGAATGTGTTGGTCTGCAACAATCTGAAAACCTGCCAGTTTACACCAATGCAACAAAATGCAACACTTCCGGCTTTTCAAAAAAATGTGTTTTTTTTAAATGTATGATTAATTTAAAATCAAATGCAACTTGTTCTAGGAAAAATAAAACATCTTCCTGTCCCTGGTGATCCAACTAACCTGACCAAAAAGTCTCAGAATTACAAAAATTCTAACAAAATATGCAGGAAGTGCACCTGGTGTGTATTCCAGGGAAATTATTCAGGAAGATGGGAGCCAACTTGTGTAAACAGGCAGCTCGGTGTGGCATACAGACTGTTGCAAAATTAAGCCCAGCTAGTAAGAAGTGGGAGGACATTAAAGGACAGTACTCTCCCTAGCCTCAGCCTGTTTTTACTCTGCTGCTGTCTGGCAAGAGATACAGAAGTATCCACTGCTACACCACCAGACCTTTTTATGACAAGGGTTGTTAGGGGCCCCATGCATGTGTTTGCCTTAGACCCTAAAGTTGCTAAATGTTCTAACTGACTGATGTCCTAAAAATGGGGCAACAAAAACTAAATTGCAGAGAAAACGTGTTAAATGCTGCTATTTTCCCTGCAGATAACTTCACAAATTTAGACATCACCTCATATATTTGCACATTGTGACAGCAGAAACTCTTGCTGCTATGTAAAACAAAACTGTGAGTGCCTTTTTGATAACTGTTAATGGTATTCCGGTGTCAGCCTCTTCAAAAATCAAACGGCAACAGCGTCCTTCTCGACACACCATTTTGCACTCATATTCAGCATGTTGAAAAAAAATCATAGAGGCAGCGGAGATATCAGTTTCCCAGCTGACAGCAGCCTCAATACACAGTGAAGCTACATGGCATATTGCATTTTGAAGAGTTTGTCTTGACTACAAGTGCCCGCTGTCTGGCTGCTGCTGTGTATGCATATAATTTACAGCTGAATGCAGCAAGTTTCCAGGCTCATCAAACGAAATCTGAGACTGGCTGGAAATCACGAAATACACAAACAAAGGTCTGGAGACAAAGAACATAATGAGTCCCTTCAGTAAACACACACATAGATGAATTTTCTGACAGATTTAAGTGTTGCTCTCCCAACACCAACATTACTGAGCGGCAGAGCTCGTGGAAGCACTTCTGTCCAACCTCCGCAGCACAGATATGAAAGCGCCGTGGAGTTATTAAACCCAGCAGGGATTACGTAGCCTAAAAATCTAAATCAGCAAACTTGCAATGCAGGAATCCTTGAATCGTGATCAGATGTAGCACATCATTGATCTGAAACACATGATACTGTAAAAGTTGAGTAAAAGCCAGGAAACGCACAACCCTAAGCTGCTAGGAGATATGTGGCGCGGCCATTCATCATCGGCTCTGGTTGGCTGGCAGCTAAGACCTCCAGACAAACATGAGGATTTAATAGAAATTTATAAAAATGAAATTGGTTTCATGGTGCAGATGCTTGTGGATTTTCCTTTCCTTTTAGTGTCCTGGCCATCTGTCTAAACTAACATTTACTTTTTTCTTATTTTCTTAAATTTTCTAAGGTTACAAGTTTCATTTATTTATCATTTTCTAACACACGGTTGCATGAGTGTTGTCTACTTAAGGCTACTCACAAAAACAAAAGCTATTTAGTATAAGTAAGTAATAAGTAATAAACGACTAGTTTTCATGGTAGCGTGCTAAAGAAAAATTGTATTAAGTTTATTAAATATTGACAAAAGTGTGTCTGTTCTGGTTTCTACTTCTTTCTATTATTTTTTCTTGTTTGCACTTTATTTCCTTGTTAATCTTTTATTGCTAATCTTAATTGCTATTTATTTATATCTTGATGTCTAAAGGATCCCTTGAAAACAAGTTGGTTCTTCTCAAGGGTTTAATCTTGAAATATAAATCAGTGTAATAAGGATATAAAACATATATTTAGCATTGTAAGAATAGATTGATGGCTCACTCAGCATTGGACTGGGTATTAAGCTGTAAGCTGCAGGTGGCAGTGGTTAATTAGCCTCAAGTGTTAGCTAGCCGGCCTGGATATGTTAACAGCGTTTTGTGGCCCCTTTCTGCGCTGTGATAATCATAGCCTGGCTTCCTTTAAAGACAGGGCCAACCCACCCACCGCTCCCTCAGCTGCTTGTTTTGTTCCCAGTGCTGAGAGCAGTCATCTGGTGCCCGCCTCCCGTTGCCAGCTGCTGCCCGGCCAGCTCCTATCACAGGTATCCAATAGGGCACATCGTGTACCGTGGCACGGCCATGTCCGCTCCGCTGTGGCGCCGCGCCGGAGCTGCCAAATTCTCATAAGCGCCATTGAGGTAATCAACCAGATGAAACCCAGAGGTGTTGTTCTCTCCGTTACATTTATTATTGGTTAGAAAACGTGTTGGCAATTTAAAGCCCCATCAGCTGGGAATACATGGGGTGGGTGAATAATCAACAACCCTCCACACACCCCTATAACTCCTGAAGTGCCTGAAATCCACTTTTAGAAATAAGGGCTCAGAAAAGTTCTTTGTAAATGGCTGAGGTTCTACCCAGAACCATTTGCTTCTGAAGCATCATTTTTTTTTTAAGAAATTGTTCATCAAGGGTTCTTTGTTAGTGTAGAGGTTCAATGAAGAACCCTTTTTGGAAGAAAGGGTTCTTCAAGGATTGTTGAAATCCTTAAAGAACTCTTTTGGCAAGGATTCTAATGGTTCTCATTAGAACTCCCTGGGTGGGTTCTAGATAAAACCTTTTGAATTTAAAAAGGTTCTCGGTAGAACCCCAGGGGCGGGTGCCGGATAAAACCCTTTGCAGTATGAAAGGGTTCTCGGTTGAGCTGCCTTGTTGGGTTCTAAATAAAACCCTTGCAGTATGAGAGGGTTCTTGGTAGAACCATCCAGGTGGGTTCTAAGTAAAGCCTTTGCAGTATAAAAAGGTTTCTTGGCAGAACCCCCTGCGTGGGTTCTAGATAAAACCTTTGGAATATAAAAGGGTTCTTGGTAGAAACGCCTAGTTGGATTCTAAATAAAACCCTTGCGGTATAAAAGGGTCCTCAGTTGAGTCCTCTAGGTTGGTTCTAGATAAAATCCTTACACTATAAAAGGGATTCTTGGTAGAACCTTATCAGTTGGTCCTAGATAAAACACTTGCAGTATAAAAGGGTTCATGGTAGAGCCACCTGGGTGGGTTCTAGATAAAACCTTTGGAATATAAAATCATTCTTTGGGTTCTAAATAAAACCCTGGCAGTGTAAAAGCGTCCTCTGTACAGTCCCCTTGGCTGGTTCTGGATAAAACCCTTGCAGTGTACAAAGGTGCTCAGTTGAACCCCCTGGGTGGATTCTAGATAACATCTTTGGAATATAAACAGGTTCTTGGTAGAACTCCCTGGTTGGGTTCTAAAACCCTTTCTGGTTTGAGTTAGCACCTTTATTTCTAAGATTGGAGACATGTTTGGACTAAGGGACTTAAATTCAGATGTAATTGTTCGATTTCCACCTGTCGTCTCTACAGTCGTCCACCTGACGTGTCTTTTAACATCCAGATAGTGACAACAGATGGAAATTAGCTTTAGCTTTTTCAAAACAAGCATTAGCTCATTTACTGTTGATTAATGGGGATTGTCTCAGACAAATAAACAAATTAAAGTACACAATAAAAGAGTGTGTAGCCAGGAAGGTCTGAATGTAATGTAAGCTTTTACTGAAAAAAAGAGCCTCAGTGCACAAATAAAGCTTTAAACCATCAAAGTAATGAAATGGGTGTGAAGAATGCTTAATTTGTTGTGTGAGTCATTGTTTTTTTTTTTGTTTTTTTCTCTAACCAGCGTCTGACTAAAAGCATCCAGAGCGTCTTGTAACAGTGTTAGCAGGAGCTTGAACCCAAATGAAGGCAGAGGAGGCATGATAATCATTGTTAGAGGAGTTTTGTTAGAGCTCGCAGCTGTTTGGTAGTAAGATTGGATAGAAAAGTAAAATGTAGTTTTTTTAGAAAGTGTGTGTGCATGTAGTTAACCTTGTTGTAGGATGGCCATTTTTAAATTGTGCATGTACTCATTTATGCTTGATTTAAAGGACGCAGAAATATGTAACTTAGCTTTATTTCTTGGATCACACACGTACCGGTCTGATTTACCTGTGTAGACGAGCCAACAGTGGCCACCACCAGTGGGCTTTGGTGGTGCAACATGGAGGCCTAGATAGAAACGACTCATTACGGGAAGGAAACAAAAACACAATGATTCTTATTTTAACATGATTATACACTAATAAAAAAAATATGAATATTATATATCACCTAACAACCCCTCAGGTTTACCTTTAGACCTTGAGAGATCGAGACCTGCAGATTGTAACCACTGGTATCTGTTGGATTAGCCTGTATACCTGTTTTACTCTAAGTTGAAAGTGCCAAACACACACACACACACACACACACACACACACACACACACACACACACACACACACACACACACGGACACACTGTATGGTCTAGATTGATTGTATTTCCATGTACCAGTAAGTAAATCCCAACAGTTACTGCTTTGTATTCTTTATTGCTTCACGGATAGAGGAAACAGCAGATGTGCACCCAATCAAAGACAATTTTACCCCTGTTAGTTCTCGGTGGATGAATTTCACATTTGTGCCTCTTTTAGAAAACACAGGAAAATTATAATCGCATGGCGTCCTTTAAACGGCCTTATCACCACTGCATCTCTCTGCAGATACACCCATATCACAAAAAACTAAGGTGGTAACTAGAACCCCGTAGGAGAACCCCTTTCTTTTTAGGCTTTTAAGGTTCTAGAGCCCAATATGAGAGGTCCTCAAGGAGAACCCCTCTATGGCACAATTGTTTCACCCAGAACTATCCCTGGAGGTTCTGCCCAGAACCATTCTGTCCTTCTAGGGAGGCTAGCAAGGATCCATCCAGTGAGTTCTAATGCAAACACTTTTATATTCTAAAGTTTTTATCTAGAACCCCGTATGAGGGGTTCTAAAAACAAAGATTCCATCCAGAACTCTCACTGGGGGTTCTATCCCTCCTAAGGGTGCTAACAAGAACCCATCCAGGGGGTTCTACCACAAACCCTTAAATATTCCAATGATTATTTTTATTTAGACATACCCAGGGGTGGGTTCTACCGAAAACCTCCTGATATTCCAAGGATTTTATTTAGAACCCACTTAGGGATTTTGCTGAGAACCCTTTTATATAACAGTTCAAAGAACCCTTGAGGAATCCTTGAAGAACTCTTTCTTCCAAAACAGGTTATTTTAATGAAAAGGACCTTTCACATCAAGAACTCTAACTATAAAAAATATAGTTGTAATTGTAACTCAAGAAGATGAAGGAGTTCGTACCACAACTGCAGTCTTGACTCCAGCATCCACTTGAGTTAGAACAATTGTAGAACTATACCTATAGTGATAGAACCCTTGATTAGCTGTTTCTTAAAAAAAGGGGGTTCTGCAGAAGCAAAGGGTTCTGGGTGGAGCCCTCCAGGAAGAACCCTTTTAGAACCTTTAATTTCTAAGCGTGTGTATAGGGGGGTATGTGGTGTGTCAAGATAATGCTGCAGTGCTGCAGAACTGAAGCTATTCATACGGTGCACTGCTAACTGAATTACTCAGACTGTCTCTGTAAAGCAAAATGTTTCCATTGTCTCCAACAAAGAAGTATTTGACTGAGGCCATTAGGCTCTAGTCTGACTGGGAGGCCGTCGCTGCACCGCTGCAGCATGTGAGGATCACAGGTCTCCTGCTTTATGGACGCCTTTAAATGACTGATGGCTTCGGGGGACAGTAAACTGGCTTTTATTGAACCTTTTCTTTTTAAGAGTTTATAACTCTGTGTACACATTATTATTCCCTCCTCTCAAAAATGCACACTGAATATAGATCAGCAGCAGCAGCAGCTCATTTCAATCCGCTGCCTTTGGCTCTGGCTTGCCGCTGAAATGCCTAATGCAGCTAATTACCATCTTGATTGGCCAATCTGAAGCAATCTCCCTCCATCTCTGACAGCATTAGTCATGTAATATGCAGACAAATGCACGGCTGATCACACATCCCCTGGAGTTCGGATTAGTAACCAAGTATGTTCCGTGTCAATCCTTTTGTCCATATTATGAGCTACAGTGAAGGCATGTTTACGGCTGCCATGCGTTTAGATTATCCGCTGTTTGCTTGACAGATTGTGTCCGCTCAGTATTTATCTTTGAATTCAGGACAGTTTGATTGATTCAGAATTGTTTGCGGTGTGATGCATGCAGTGACGCAACCAGCAGACATGCATTTCTTCCCGGCTGAATCGATGCAGGCAGACTCGCCACCGATTCTCCCAGACCACAAAACTCAATGACCAACTCGATTTCTTCGGCTCCTTATGGAGATAAAATATAGGGTGACCTCCGACCTGCATGAGAACACAATAAAAGCGGCTGATTTGCGGTGAAGATTTCCATCATGAAGCCACGAGAGGCCGAGATTATTTATTTCACATAAAGAGAAAATGATGAAATGAGCTTGGCACAAGAATGTTTGCACACACGGCGATATGGCAATCTATATTTTAAAGGTTATCGGGGAGCAAGCTTGCATGTGTGGATGCCTGGAGAAATAGATGGGTGGTGGATGTGTACTGTATGCACATAAAGGTGTGATTTCTTGATACAACTCCATAGTTATTTGACTGTATAGTGTATTAATGTAGAATACATTAAAAATAATCTTTGTATAAATGTAGACCTGCAACGATGTTGATTAATTCAACTATTCAACTATTCAATAAGTCTCCAACTATTTTGATACCCAATTTGGAGCAAATTTTTAAAGGAAAAACATCAAAATTCTCTGATTTCAACTTCTCATCTGAATATTTTTTTGGCTTTTTTACTTCTCTGTGACAATAGTAGAGTATCTTTGAGTTGTGGACAAAACAAGACATTTAAGGACGTCACCTACTACTACTATTCGATCATTTGAGAAAGTGAAAATTGTGCATTAACCTGTTTATAAGTCTGCTTGTTCACCTTATTATAAACCATTTATAATCATTCATAAGAGTAGTCATAATGTAAAGTGGTATCAAGTAAAATATTATTATTATTATATTATTATATAAGAATAAATTAATAAATACTGATTTTGTGGTGCAAGTTTCAGCTCACCTTAATACTGAAAACTTTGCTGAAATTGCAGCCGAGACAGCAATATTAAACTGCTGCAGTATTCAAATGCATCCATATCCTGATTAAATAATCATGTGATGATGCCCTGAGTAAAATACACACACTCTCTCTTGGGTTGTGGTAAAAATCCACCCCGGCTGGCCGACTGTATCCGCTCTTTCATCAGCTCTCCTGAAATAAAACGCTGTCTTTTCAACTTTGCAGTTCAAACAACGTCGTATTTTCTTTTTCTCGCCACAATACATCAACTGAAGCGATTGTCTAAGAATACAATTAGATGACTAATTGTGATCTCATTTTGTCATTGAGCATTGATGCGCAGTTGTTATGACACACATCTCTGCGGCTGCGATGCTTGTCTATATTTGGCCATCAATGTGACAGCGCTAATTGATGATTTCCTCTTGTTTGCGGATCGGTAACGTGATTCACACTCGCGTGAAGGAAAAGAGAGGACAGAGATACAAGAGCTGTGAGGAGGGACTGCAACAGAGGACAGGACGTTAAAGGGATGGTTTGGATTATTTAAAGTGGAGTTGTAAGAGTTGTGTTACCCACCCTGCATCTAGAATATTTTTAACCGCTTTACTTTGCCGTCAGACGCCCTTTTCTGATGAGAGAACGCCATCATACAAGGCAAATATCACTTTCTCCAAACCAACCAAACTCCATAGGCAAAATCAGTAATTTTACCTCACAGAACACAGGAGTTGCTGGCCTACGAACCGTCTTCAATCTGTGAGTTTGTGTGTCTTATTGTGTGACTTCAGTGTTTTAAAATGATAGTTCAGATTCACCAAAGTCACACAAATAACACAAACAAACTCAGATCAAGAAAGCAGTAGCTCAGTGGTGTGTGTATTCTTTGAGGTAAAATTACTGATTTTGCCTAAGGAGTTTGGTGGGTTTGGAGAGATTAGTTTGCGCTAAATATAGGGTATTTTCAACTGCTTTACTTTGCCGTCAGACTCCTCTCTGCTTCTCCAAACTGAGGGTGTGCCGACCAGCATCTGCTGTAGGTAATAATCTGAACTGTTCCTTTAAGGAGGCTAATGATTTTTAAAGAGAAGAATGAGTAAAGAGTGGGTGAAATGACGGCGATAAAGATGAAGTGTGATGAGAGAGTGATGTGTTACAAATGACACAGGGGTCAGACTTTTATCACCCAGCGTTCAGACATAGGCAATAACTCACCTTGCAACCTCTTCCCAGCACTGCTGTCTTGTCTCCCATTCGCACTGGATGCTACTCATTCAAGGAAAAGGAGTCCAGAATTCATCCCACATCCTGCACTCCTACAAATACTCACTCAAGGTTGCTGTGAAGTGAATGAATATTTGTTTCCAGCCAGGGTTTTACTGCGGCAGTGGTAGTAATCGTCAGCCTGATACAGGAAGAATAAAAAGCTATTGACTTTTTGTACATTTTAGTGCCTCAGAATAAAATAAGTCTGTTCCCGCTGGTGAGTTTTTTTGGTATTTAATCCATAACAATTCTCTGTAGTTGTTCCTTCAAGTAACAGTGGAAATTAAAGATATTTGTGAGGAGACTGAGCAAGTAATCAAGAGGGGGAAATGGTTTTTGTAGACCTGTGCAGACATTTAGTCATTGAATCCCTGCTGTTTGCGTATGGTGTGACTGTTACTCAATATTCCCAAAGTCGTGCTTTTATAAAGCAGAAAACAACTGATGACAGACACGCTAGGTCTCTGATGAGAGGGGATTGTATAATACCTATGAGGAGGGCTGCCTTTGGATAGTCAGCTTTTTCACCGAGAGCTCCACACACATCTAACAGTCTGCCAACAGCTATCAGAGACTCTGACACATACAGTATGTTTAATTTAAAATCAAAAGATAATCAAGTATGTGGCCATATCGTTTCTATCTATTGTTGTCCTTGTTTTAAAGAACTTTATGTGTTCTTATGAGTAAAGTACTGCTGTTCTTGTTTAAATGTACACTCAACAAAAATATAAACGTAACACTTTTGTTTTCGCTACCATTTTTATCTTTTTCAGTGCACACAAAAGGTTTATTTCCTTCAGATTTTGCTCACGAATTCCATTGTCAGCGAGCACTTTTATCTGTGCAGTAATCGTGTTGATTAATCAGCATCAGGTGGATGGATTATCTTGACAAAGGTGAAGGATTTTGACAAAATTTGTGAACAAAATTTGAGAGACGTAGGCGGTTTTGTGGGCACAGAAGAAGTCTTTGATTTTTTTTTCTTTACTTCAGCTCATGAAAAGAGGGGGCAAAAACAAAAGCTTTGCACTTCTATTTCTGTTGACTGTATTTGTTTTAATTCCCCAGGAGGCCGTGGGATGAATCTGAGGGGTCTTGAGATTGGTAATAATCTGAGAAATGGACTTTTATTCGTTTTATTTTTTGCATGTAACAGTTGAGATACAGACAGCAAACATGGTGGAGAGCAAAGACATTTGCAGTTTTATGTGTATGAATATTAGTGCAGTATTAGTACTCCTAGCAGGCCATTAGGATGTGCAAAAGCATTTTTTTTACATGACATTTTCACCTTTATTGGATAGTCGATGTAGAGGCAGACAGGAAATGAGAGGAGAAAAGAGAGAGAGATATGACATGCAGCAAAGGTGAAACTGAATCATGGACATTATAGTTAATGATATGCTCCTAAAGTGTGCAGCCTGTGGAGGTTCATTCTTAACCGTGGAAACATTTCTACCTCAGATAAAGGTCCGGTGTGTAAGATTTACAGGGATCTATTAGCAGAATATGGCAGAAATGAAATATAATACTCATAAGAATGTTTTCATCAGTGTATAATCCCCTGAAAATAAGATTTTTTTTTTGTTTTTTTGTTTTTTGTTACCTTTGAATGAGCAGTTTATATCAACAGAAGGTGTGGGTCCTCTTTCATGAAGGCTGCCATGTTTCTTGTGTAACTCAGAGCAGACAAACCAAAAACCGCCTCTAGATTGTAGCGCTGTCTCTGATTTGATTCGATTTAAACATATTTTTTTAGCCCTGATGCCTATGCCGTTGTTAAACTATCAAGTCTTGATTTGTAAAAATCAACAGATGATTCATCAAGTTTGATATAATGGCTGTAAACTACACTGTGTCCTCTTTGAAGTATTGTTTTTTTCTTCAGATACGCGCCAGATGCCACAAGTAGCGGGTGGAGGGGGGAAAAAAAATACAGGGAGAAACACGATTGTGGCAAACCTGCTTCATACGGTCACTTGCATTTATTGCGGGTTTGGTAGCCATCATAGGCTGTCCTACATGCCTGGAAGGGAAGGGTGAGGTGAGTTGTTTTCAGTTGGTAGCAATCTACAATCTCACCACTGATGTGAATAAATCCTACAAACTGGTCCTTTAGTAAAATATTCTAAACCCAAGGTTTGTCACTTGCACCAGAAAGATGCTTGATTGTTGAGTCTCATTCTCGTTTTGGCGTTGGTAAAGAATGTACGTGTGCTGCCACACACTTCTAGTAGGTGTTGATTGAGAGGGATGATTTTCGTACGGGTTTATGCACTTTGAGGTGGAAAATCCTGCATTGTTTGCCTTTAATATCCCTTTTTTGGTTGAAATCTCCAATAGTCAGACAAATGCAACCTGCGATGAGGAGTTATGGGTCGGGAACCATTGGTTTATCATTACCCATGAAAGATGAATTTCAGATGTCATACTTTAGCTTTCAAATCATCCAACATTCATAGATTTTGTCCATCGTCCTTCCCATCCATGCCTCCGTGTTGGTAATTGTTCAGTAGTAGCCTCGGCTTCAGCTTAATAGAGACATTAATGAGTGCATCGAGAGTGAATGCAGCTGTAGGTAAAAGAAATGTTGACTTGACGCCGTCTCCTGCCAGCCAGATCCTGTTTAGTTAATGGATTGGCAGTTCACCGAGTAGACGTTCTCAATAATTCAGCCGCCATTTATTCTGGGCTAATGGATGTAAGCGCCACCTTCCTGCGCTAATGGAGCCACTGGACATGAAGCAGGCCTGAATCATCTTTTACCTACTCTTGAGCCACTTGATGATCACCAGACAAGCTGCTTGCAGCATTACGCAATAGCTACTAGACTTTTTTTTTTTTTTTAGAAAGAGTTCCGCTCCTCGTTTCTTGTTCATGGCAAAGAAGAGACCCGGAGGGGGTAGAGCGGCGGTTGAAAGCTAAAAAAAAAATATCATCATCCAGCGTGGAAGCTTCTAGTGCGGTGGCGAGGAAAGCGGGCCAGAGTGAGGCAGCAGTATCCTCTCAGCGGCGGGTAAGGCAATGTGACGCACAGCTGCATGACTGACAGCTCCAGTTCTGCTTCGCAAAGTAGGTCGCAGCCAACTACCCCCTCTGGTGAGACACTGGCAGATAGACAGACACGAGGAGGGAGATAGAGACAGGAGGAGGTGTACCAAAGAAGGCAGACTGATTAGATTAGTACACAGCACGCATCCTATTGACCGGACTAACCTGAAATTACCCTGATGCTGGCGTGGACTCTGATATTGATGATAGTCTGTGGCGTCCTACAAATGAGCTTCAATTCGAGCTGATTTTTGTCGGTTAGTGTCCGCTAAACCGCACTGCAGGTAATTTAAATGTCGCTTGTTTGGCTCGAAAGAAAGGAAGAGGGAAAGAAAGAATGTAAAATGCCTCAAAATTGTCAATAAAAATAAACTTTTTCAGAGAGTGTTGAATTAAATAAGTATACTGCTTAAATACTTAATGCAACAAAGCATGGCTTCCTGCCTGTAAATTCACATTTATGGCTAGGGAATTTCGCCATTATAATAATAAGATTAATCATGTATACACTGTAAATGCTTCTTCTTTCTTGTCTCCTTTTTCTTTTTTCTTTTTTCCTTCACTTTGCAACACCAAAGGCCAAGTGGCCTTGCCCCTAAAATAATGAAATTCCAGGCTTGCAGAAGCGAATTAAAACAGGAATATAAATTTATGTCACATTTTTATGAATTAAATACTGCCTACATTTATGTTAATTTATTATTTATGATTGCATTTATTATTTTTGGTGCACTCAGTGGCGTATCAGTTCATTTACTGAGTCATTTATTTTTCTCATTTTGGCAGTTTTAGATAATGAGTCGCCTAATCGTGACCCAGTGAAATTACTAAATAGCCCCATTATTCTACGTTCTATACGATCAGCATTAGATGAAGAAGTGGCTGACTGTGCTCGCTTGTGTTCACTTGGTGATGAACCTACGTTTGAGGCAAAGCGTCGACTCGTCCCGTCCCCTCATGGCTTCCCCTCACGCTGCACATAACCATGTGATCTCCGTCCTCCTCCGGGCCCGAAAGACCAAAGAGAGATATTTGGTGAGGGGGGGGATGAAGTGAGGGAGGGACAAAGACAAACTGTGACAGTGGAGTGGTGAGCTGGAGTGTAGTGGCACTCATGGGACCTCTTTGGGTGGAGTAAATGCCACAGTATCAGTAGTAATTACAAATGTCAGGAGGAAGTTCAGTCTTACATCTTCACCCGCTCACCAGAGTATGGTGAGTAGGTCACATACAACACAATGCAATACAGACATCACCATCAACTGCAGCCTCCAGAAATGATCAAAAAAGTTCCCAGTGAGCACCAGTCTTTTTCAACTAGCTTAAATGTGGTTACATCATCAACAAGTGCTGCTGTTGTTTTGTGTATTTGTTACGCCTGAAGAGGATCATGCAGCCGCTTTCCGTCTTTGCATGATTACTGGACGTGCAGCTTGTCCAGAGCTAATCTCGAATCCTGCTGGACTGATCAGCCTCATTTTTGTTGCACACATTCACGACTGTATGCTGAAGGGCCTCTCTGATTCACTGTTTTGAAAAAGCTTTTATACCTTTGTCGTCCTAAAAATAAACAAAATAAGAATAGCGGTTAACTTACAGTTAAATATAGTTCCATATTAAAATCCTCCAGTCTTTGCTAAATATATTATAAGAGTCTGGACAGACGTGGATGTAAACTGTAACTTGATTGGTTGGTGGAGACATACAACTGTGACGCAGTACTCCTATTTTCTGGCTGCTCTGTTTAATACAACCATTAACAGCTGACCTCTCACTCTTCTTAACCGGCCACTAGGGGCCACAACTCAACAAATGCTTCAGTTTGAAATCTTGTTTCAACGTGCCGGTTGCATCTGGCAGTTGCAGCAGGTGCAGGATTTAAGGCCTTTCTGCCAGGAGCAGGGAAATCTTCCTGGCAAAAAGGTTTAAGGAAGTCAGGTGACAGAGTGAGCGACAAACTCACGACTAAAGGCAGGAAGATGTGGTGGATGAATGGGTTAAACCACACGATTTTCATCCACGAGACAAAAGTTTTAGTCCTGTGTGTGGGAGGTTTTGTTTTTTTTCTTTTTTTCTGGCTTTCAACTGAGAAATTTGTATGCAGTTTCTTAGTGAGGCTCCAAAGTAATGATAGGCTATTATTTGCACATTGTAGAGGATGAAAAATCCCAGTAAAAATGTGAACATTCAACCAAAAACTTTAAATAATCCTTGACAAAATATTAACTTTTGAACCTAATCTGTCTTTTAAGCTGCAATAATAGACGTCTTGTTTTTTAAACATCTTTTCACCAGAAAAATGCTCATTGAGTTGATTCAAGACGTCTCTCAAACACTTTTAACAAATGACTGAACTTCATAATTGTTCTTGAATTAGACTGCACCAGTTTTAGCTTGGTGTACCTAAAAAACACAACAGACACAACATACACTTTTTCATTTCATTGCATAAGCTGCGTTCTGTGTACTGGAAATGTCAAACTTGTGTAACTGGTATACTGGACCACGACTGGCTTCCAAACCAGTCATGATGTCATAAAATCCTGTCCGTACGCACACAGATGTACAGCAGATGAATGTGAAAGCAGCCTTCAGCTGTCAAACTCTGCACATACATAATTTTCTACAGTGAAGGTCAAAATGAAGTAGTAATAAGCAAAACATTTTTAAGTAATGAGGAGCCCTAACTCTGCTGCTGCTGCTGCTGCTGCATTAAAATGTTGAAATACTGGCGCATTTGTTTTGATGGGAGACGCAGATGCTAAATAATGTGTTGTTTATAAAAGCTGAACACAACTATCTTGGCTGACAATACCAAGCTTTGTTCAAACAGCAGTCAAAATGAAAGTAATCAGTTTCACGCCATATTTTTATTTTTATTTTGGTGCACTGACATCAACAGCCCAGTGGTATCACTGAATTGTTTGCACACGATTATGTCCAAGTGTGTCACCGAATGTTTAAACACCAGTGTGACACAATATCATAAACAAACTAACCAACAGAGACGGCATTAGACAGGCAACTCTTGTTGTTCGGTGAGATAAAATTACTGTTTGTAAAAGGAGTGTGGTGTTTTGAAGAGAGCGATACAACAACTTCAGTTCCCCATCAGAAACGCCTGTAGGGACCCTTTCCATAATGCTGTCAGACACTTAAAATAACAATCTGAGCGTGTTAGTGCTAAAAACAAGCACTTTAAATGGACATGCTTGGGTGCCCGCGCATTTGCCCCCAAGGATTACATTGCAGCCTATGTCGCGGCTGTTGGCTAAGTCAATCTATTGGATCAACTCCAAAACTTTTTGTTCCTGTTAGTCATTTAAACTACAAATGTAGCTGTAAATGAAAAAAAGGACTAAGATTTAAAACTACTCCAACTGTCCTTTAAGCCTTGAGGAAAAGAAGTTTGCAATACAATTTCCCTATTAATAATTATATCTTATTTTCTATGAAGGAAAAATGAAACTGAAGAGAAAGTAGTGTCTCATTTTAACTTAACAAGAGCTAGCTAACTTGCTAAATCACTGTGGCAAGTATCCATAATGGCAAAGTAGTTAGCTACACCGTAAAAATGGAAAAACTCAAAATTTCAAGGCAACATACTTGAATAGACTTTCTAATTTTGAGCCAACTTTAGTTCTGAAAAAGTTTTACCAACTAATAATGTCTTAAATCTTCAGCTCTCTGTGACCTAACGGGTCTATGGCCTGAAAAATGTTGATAACCTCTCATCTAAACATTTAGACGTTAAGAGCGTGGGAGGCTAAATCAAGCAAACAAAAAAACGTTTCTTCTTCATATTAACTGACTGATGAACACAAAGTATTTGCAAATGCTGCAAAACACAACAGCTTTCAAATCTTTCACAAACACTGAGAAAAAAAAATATTTGCATATAAACAAGCAGCGTTTATTCAGATCTTTGTCAGGGTTATCCTGATTGCTTCTAATACACATCCAAAGCAATTGAAGTGAAACCAAAGGACGCTGGGAATATTTTTAGAAGAAATAAATGTTTTTCAGGTGTGTGTATATATATAAAACATACATACGCAACCCTGCCCGACGCTGCATGAAATTATCATACTGATAATAGCTCTCTTTCATAACTCCTCTCATCTAACATGTCTTGAGTGGACTGTCTAAAAATAACCGTTTCCCACACACAAACCGCTTTGAACCGACTTCATCTCTCAGAGCTTTAAAATCTCGAAAAACCTTTTATTTGTGAGCTGTCAAAGACATTTTGGAGCCGTCCGAGTCGACGTTTGACAGGTTTTGTTGTTTAAAGTTTAAAGACTGACCCTACAGCCGATATTCTGTGGCCGGCGCCGCGGATTTTGGGCAGCACGGACCTTTGTTTCTGCATGGCCGGTCAGTTTTCTGGGCTCCATTGAGGAGAAACAAGCTGTTTTCACACTAGACCTTCTCACTTGTTTAAAAGTGAGATCACGTTCTGTAAACAGGAGAGTGAGGCTGTATTTTTAGCCCTGTATGATTTCAGAGTGCTTTGACAGACATGTTGGATCATAGTTGAAGTATTAATAGTCTAAACACAAAGTCCTGGCGGGGGGTTCAGGCTTTGCTTCCTAAATCTGGCGCCTTCATCTCTCTGTCGTTTCCACACTCTGCTCGCTCTTAGTCACCTTCAGACTCCCATGCGGGGCCCCTGAGAGCACCTAAAGGTTACCACAGAGACAGGACACGCTAGAAGCTTGGGTGAGGTGGAGAGACTCTGGGTTTCCATGGCGATGGTGAACATAATTGGGATGTAGAAGAGGATAATGGGTTGGGAACAGGGCTCAAGAGTAAACTGAAGAGTGGAAGAAAGGCGTGAAGACCCCAAGGAAACATGATTATGTTATTAAGGTGGTTTAGAGAGGAATATTTTGTCCTTTTCTGCATATTTTGACACCCCGACGTTCCTTCCGAGAACATATGTGGTTATTTGTGAATGCTGGAGGTTTATCAGTGTTGCACTAAACAAATTCAAATAAATGTGAATTAATTTCATCTGTTACCGTCATGCGATTATTAGGAGTTTGCTCATCGAGTGAAATGGGTGACGCCAATTCTTAAGTCGAAAATCCATTAGAAAACACATGAAAATATGACATTTCTCTCTTTTCTTCTTGTCTCATGTATTAATTAAGAACTTAATCAGAAAGAGTGGTACTATCTTCCATTAAGCACATTTAAGAAGGCAAAAATCACCTCAAGCCTAACAACTTTTTGATGTTTTTTCACATTTTTTTGAATTTCATCAAAACAACTCGGTTAGTTTTAGGGAAAGATTATGGTTTAGGTCAAACTAAGATCCTTTTTTACTCTTTGTTGGACTGAGTTTGTTTTTTTACCTGTTCAACTATTGTTATTTTGAGTTTCTTGCCTTTTCACCCTCAGTTTATTAAAGTCATCTTACCTGTGTCTCTGCATTTTCGGCTCCACCTCAGTACAAAGCTGTAACATCAATGCAAAGGTTTGGTTGTGCCCTGTTATTTTTCATTTGTAGTCAAGTCAGCTAATTGTTGAGTTACTCCTACGAGGAGCTGTAGTGTCAGCATAAAGAAGTCTTGATGGAATATTTTTCCTTTTCAAAGTGCAGCGCTGCAGGGACCACAGTACGTTGCGAGTTATTTTTTTTTCTGTATGCCAGCACACACATCGATTTCATCCCGAGCTTAAATGTTAGGAGCTGTGTACTAATCATCATAATGAGAAATCGTTGGACATTGTGTCAACGTATTGAGCCACGTGGGGAGGGGATCACTCCAGGGGAAGTTCAGACTTGGTTACAGATCACACAATATAGAGCAGTTTACGGATGGCGGGATATGTGATGGATGCACTGACAAAACAGGTAAAAAGGAGAAAAATAAAATGTTTGGCTGTCTTGTTTGATGGAGGATGCGTGTCGAGATTTGTGGAGCTGTTAAGTGAGTGTCTCAGAAAAGTCTTTAAAGCTGCGCTAATCAATATTTTCTATATTAACAATGGATTAAAATGACTGCGCATAATATGAAAGGGGTCACTCTGAGAATTATAACCATCTCTGCAGTTTCCTTCAACTCTGCGTTCAGCTGTGCCTCTATTAACTGTTGGTTTGTTTAATTTATAACAAGACGTCATACTTGATAAGCTCCTCATGTGTTTTGTGTTTAGAAATATTCATTTTACTAATTAGTAACTGTCATATAAGGTGTGGAGTAGAAGTGCAAAATGGCAAGAAAAGTGACGTTCAGGTACCTCAAATCTTTAATTAAGTGAAATTCTTGAGTAAATGTGCTTAACTATATTGCCCGTCTTTTAGCAATAAAAAAACGCCCCCTTGCTCTGACCCTATATGTTGCGTTTATAGAAAACGCAGAAAGTTGACTGAGGCACCAAAGTTTGAGAAACTATTACTGGGGCGCAATTATGGACAGAAACACAACTCCAAATTAATGTTAATATTGCTCCGTATCTGTAATAAGTGATTGGTAATATAATTTTATAAGATGATAATATGGCAGATATTTGTGTTTGGTGGTTCTAAGCTGTGAAACTAATATTTTTATACTTCCATATATTTACAATTAACTGTTAGGAGGTTAGAGCTTCCCACAAACAGTGTAGTGATCAATAATAACATAAATTATAAATAAACAGATTATTTTACAGCCATCACACTAGGCAGTATTTGATTTATTTGTAAAATATGCTAATAATGTAACAGTAATATTTTCTGCAGTGGTCTGAAAAGGACAGTTTTTCATGTGCTGCGACCCCGACCGCCGTGCCGTATTTTCCTCATGTTGTGACGCCTCGGTGTCCTTTTCTCCAACGGGGCGGCGCTCCTCTCTGGGTGTGACCGCCAGCACCAGAGACATAACACCTCCAAGATGTGATTTTCTTTTTCTTTTTTATTTTTACAGTGTGAGTTTTACATGGTCAGTGGAGAGACGCAGAGAGACACTGGGGCACAGATGGCCAGTGGGTAACTGATGAGAGAGAGAGAGAGAGAGAGAGAGGGGGAGAGACGGAGAGTGTGTCCTTGACCTTCACACACTGACTCGACAGCAGCTCTGTGGTGCACGCCATAAGGAAGCATCCCAAACACTCCTCTCAACACACACACACACACACACATTATATTTATGCAGTCTGCGTGCACCGTGTACAGCAGGATTTACCCGTCAAACCACTTCACATAAATATGCTCTCCTCTATTTTATTTCATGATATTCAAAGATTTATATTCATGTTCGTTTCCTGCCGCAGTGAGCTCACATCCCTGCGATCACACCTGATCTATAATTGGTTTTGTTTGTGTTCCCATTGCTCTGCTTTATGCACATCCAGCCTGTGGAAAGAGAAAATCATGTGTGTCGTTTCAGGCCTCTAACATCTATATGACACATCTAAACTGCCACTAGGTTACGTAGCTCTATACAACAATTTAAGGCAGCTAATTATGACTTAATAATAATATTAATTATATTGACAATATTTACACTAATTTTATGTTTTTTCCACTGGAGTTTGATGAAGTGTGAAGGAAAACCTCTTGCGTTAGTAAAAGACGTGTCTACATCCAGGAAGTTCTCACTTTTACTTTTGTCAGATTCATGGAAACTGACACTGTTCATCTTTTAAACTAGTAACATGAAAGATTATCATCATATCTAATCTACTCCACAAGAAACATCTTATATGAGCCTCAATCTGGATTTTTAAAGGTGTATCGCACCTATATGGAGCCTGACGAGATACACGTAGCTTTAAATGGAAATAAATGGGCAGTTGTTTCTTTGTTTGTTGTATTTTAAGATTGACCTCAAGTGTTTTACATCATTAATCATGACATTTTGTGAATTAACATGCAAAAATATGCGATAACAAGTAAATAATACATGTGTGCAAACAAAAAAAAACAAAAACAAAAATTGGAATGATCTATTTTAAACCCAGCAAACTTCTGTTTTTCAGACACAAGCGGTGGTTTCTGGTGTGATCGGGGTCACAGGGTTACTGTTCACGTTCTGTGCTCGAACGCTGCTCCCTGTGCTGTATGGAGATGAGTCATAGTGAAAGGCTAATGAGTTTGTCTAATCCACTGTGCCTTTTATATCTCTAATGCCACGCTGAGCCATAGGACCTAATGGGAAATGTGACTTTGTAAAGTGTAGTAGACTTCGTGAGCTAATGGGGCTCGATGCTGTGTGGAAAAGAATGGCGTCAATGTGTGTGTGTGTGTGTGTGTTAATAAGGTGTGTCAGAGGTGTGTGCAATCATTGGTGACGCAAGAGCTAATTTTGAGGCAGAGAATGAAAGACTTTTCCTCTTTTTTTCCTCTAAACAAAGGGATAAACTAAAATAGTAAAAATCAGGATTAGTCTGATTTTAAAGGTTAAAACGTAACACCAAGAAAGATGCATGAAATGAGCTAAGCTACAGTTGTCTTCGTGTTTCTCACATGAAAAGGATGTTTAATCTCTGTGATATTAGAAACAGGATTCAAATCTGAATCATTTGTTCCTTCAACCCTGAATGAACTTTCCTCTTTTCTTTTCTCTTCAGTACAGAGTGAGGAGAATTTGTCGGTTGTGTTTTGCAAACATAACATTCAAGGTTACCCCTCATGCCCAGCTCAACTACACCAGAAACTGATACTTTAGCATGCTAACTAGCTAACCACCGGCACGTACCTGTCCCACTGTCTGCCATTTTTGTTCTGTCTTGCCTCTTGGATGCGTGCTTACGATCTGCCGCCTGGTCGTTAAATTGTTATATCCCTCACACCCTGCGCTCTGTTATTGACTGGATACTGCAAAAAGACTGATGCCCAGAAACATCCTGAACACAACAAATCAAGAAAACACAGACAGAGAGCCTGGCCTCTGCAGATACAGACACCACACAGTTATAGTGGGTCACGAGTGATGATTGGGAGAGATAAGGTCCAGTGTTTAAGATTTATGGGGATATATTGGCTTAATATGAAAGAGATATGGAAAAAATGTTCATAAGTATCTTTTCATTAGTGTACAGTCACATGACAGTGGTTGTGTTTTCGTTACTTAAGTCAGGGATACACTGTGCGATTTTGGCTGTTTTCCATGCAACAACATGCTGTTGTAACCAAGTTTAATAGATTGATGTCGCACCATGTGGCTTTCAATGAACCTACAGTCTCTAGCCACCATCAGAACGAGCTGTTTATACCTACAGAGTGGGTCCTCTTCCAAGGAAGCCACCATGTTTCTACAGTAGCCCAGAACAGACAAACCACAAACTGTACTACAGCTTAGGTAGGCAAATATCACTTTCTCCAAACCAACCAAACCCCATAGGCAAAATCAGTAATTTTAACCCACAGCTAACAGGAGTTGCTGGTCTGCCACTGCCTCAGTCTGATAGTTTGTTTGCGCTATTGTGTGACTTTGGTGGATCCGAACAATCCTTTTAAAACACTGAAGTCACACAATAACACAAGTAAACTAATAAATTGAGGCAGTTGGTAGACCAGCAACTCCGGTGTTCTGTGAGGCAAAATGACTGATTTTGCGTATGGAGTTTGGTTGGTCTGGAGAACGATATTTGGCTTGCATAAAATTCAAAAAGGCCGTCTGACCGCAAAGAAACGAGGTGAAAAATATACCTGAATCTGATATGGATTTTGTTTGAAGGGACCTTTTTAGGTTTAGGTTTTTAGGTGGTGCTCCTCTCTGCTTCTCCAAACTGGGGATGTGCCAACCAGCATCTACTGTTGCCGTTACACTGACTATGGATAAATACCTCATACAACCCGACAACAGATAATCTAGACTGTCACTTTAACGAGACATGTCTGGAGTTTGAAGGTAAAGACAGAGATTATTGTTGCTTTTAACAGCCTCCGTCTTTACAGAATGAGAACAGTTTCTACTCTTAGATTGCATACCTCAGTTCATCATACATCATTATATGAGTTTTGGCGTTATCATATATAATAATGTTGTCAGAGATAAATACTTTAAATCACAGCGGGTATGTGGCTTTTCCTTCATACTCATTCATGCATTCAATATTTACTGTCAAGATTATTCTGAGTTCTTCTATTTGAAACTGAAAAAGAGAAGATGTCACCAGACTCTGATATAGAAGAGATAATACGTTTTTACTGATTGTTTTTAAGGGCAAAAGTCTGCACAAAATATCAGCTACTGGATAAGGAAGATTGAATCCAAACATACTGTTATCAGCGTTCCTTTCAGAAACTCCCAAAAGAGATTATAGCTTTCTAAAAAACACAGCAGCACACAACAGTGACCTGTAAATTACATAAGGGAACATGACCCAGCTTCCCCCCTGCTTTTATTCTTCCCTTACTCTGCTCTGTCTTTATCCTTTTCACCTTACCGCCAGCACTATATCTCTCTCTCACATATACACACACATACACACACACACACACACATCGGGCACTCTTTCCATCGCTTTCACTTCCATGAACACACACACACGCACACACACACACACACAGCTCCCTCACTTCCAGACCTTTACTGTCTCTCTCTAGCTTGCACTTCTTATGCACTTCTTAAAATCTTTCCCAACTTTTTTTTTTTGTTGTCTTGCTTTTCCATTTCTGTCTTGCACACACACACACACACACACACACACACACACACACACACACACACACACACACACACACACACACACACACACACACCTGTCTCTCTTGTCTTGTGTACACACAGACTCCATTCCACTGACATCCAGGCACCTTTGTCTTTGCTATTATCTCTTCCCTTATGTATACTCATAAAAAAACATCATTTAAGATCGGCATGTAATTAATTATTAAAAACATTTCCGCATCCTCATACTGTACTTTTCATCTCTCTCCCTTTTCTATTTTCATTTTATACTAAACTAAATTGGTAACGCTTTACAATAACGGTACAAATCATAGGTAACCTCTGACTAATGCACGACTCAAAATGATTTTATGCAACAGGAATTCAGGATACTTCCTGCATTAATTAATGCATTAAACCGTCACGACTCATACATCAGTTAGGTGTTACTTAATTAGATGATTTGTTCCCTTATTGTAAAATGTGACGTCTAAGTTTTATGAACTTAGACACCGCCACTCCTTTAACTGTGGGACATTGAACTATTAGAAAGTGAAAAAAGAATGTTTTATAAATTTAAATATATATGAAAATACCCTTTACTTGAAGGGATAATCTTAAATTGAAATGATGCTATGAGAGTCTATTAATTAATTGGAAATTAGATTAATTTTAAAATATGCCACTGTTATCATTATTATCATGTGCTGTATGTGTGTTTTTTTAAGATTATGATTTAATAGAATATTATGAAATATTAATGAGACAAGTTTTGATATTTATTTAGGGTAAATTAATTGTTTTTTATCAAATAATTTAAAAATATTACATAACCGTTAGAGGCCCTACAGTCAAAGGCGAAAAAAAGAGGGTCTGTGCAAGAACAGAGGAGAGAAAACACACATGTTCGTACAGTTACACACACTGTACTCTCTGTAATTCCTTCTTGTGTGTTGACCTCCCTCTGTTTGATTAAGGACTAGCTGTGGGGAGGCATGTGCTGACTGACCTGGTCACAGCACGCCACACACACACACACACACACACACACACACACACACACACACACACACACACACACACACACACACACACAGATACAGTGGCTCATTTTGTGATTGGATGAGCGCATGTCCCTGGCCCTGGCACCACGGTCTCCCTGGAGCCGCCTGCCAAGAAGTGATGTCACCATCTCTGTTTAGACACATCTCATCTCTCCCTTCAACAAGGGCAAAGCACAGAGCACTTCTGTCTTCCTCTCCCTGTCTCTCTCTCTCTCTCTCTCACACACACACACACACACACACACACACGCTGCTGTAGTGGCCTGGCGTCAGAGTCTCTATATGTCTGCTGACGTGTGAGAATGCTGGCTGGAGTCACCGTAGTAAACGTCGTTTCACCTCACGTCCGTTCTGCCTCACATCTACAATCACACGAGCAGCTCAACACCACACGGCCCAGTTTATAACTCCCTGCTCCTGCCCTCGGGCTAACGGCAGACTGTTCAGGCTGCTACTAACAAAAGTCTCAGGGCGCGCTGGGAGCACTGGGTTCAGAGAATCGACCTTGCGGCTCTGGGGTCGCTGGTTCGACCAGTAGACACAGTGTGGGTGAGCAAAATCTTCAACGCTCAACAACTACTGTCAAGTAAGGCTGTTATAGCTGGAGTAGAAGGGCTCAATAGTGAGACTCGGAGGAGAGAGGTTACTGTAGCGGCCACAAGCTCGCTCTCATTGATGTTCAGCCACTGTGAGGTCACCGCTTCGACTGCTGCTGCAACACTGAGTTTTTATCATACAGCTGCTGCACACTGCTTTGTTTGGGTTCGGAAATACAACTGCAACTTAGGAAACTGGTCAAAAATCATTTTCATATTGTGCACTGGAGGATTTTTTAGGCGGATGCTATTTGCAACCAGGGTGGAATTGCCATAATGGCTATTTGCACCCATTTTGAACAGCAAATGTGGCTGCTCATACATGTGTATATGACTAGCATGACATAGACAAGCAGCTGGGTGTCTGTGGCCCACAACACTATTTGCACTCAGGGTGTAAAAAGCCCATCTACTCAAATCATCATACTGCTGTAATCAGCGTTTAAACTCATGGTGTTTAACAAATTCATTCAACATGCCGCTCCTGCAGTGTATATAACATCTCACCTCAGCGTCCACCTGTAGGCTCTGACCTTTGGATGGAGTCTGTTTGTTTGTTGTAAAGTTCAAGATCATTTATGTCGGCGAAGGTCTGGTTTGATTAACTTTAATCTCAGAACATCGTCCTCTCTGCCTTGGCTGCATTTGACCGTTGACTGTCCTTTTTCTTAAAAACACTACAAATGGTTAATACTTTTCACGAAAGCATGAAAATTTAAGTTACTGAAATTACTCATTTTGAAGGTAACGTTACTATAGTGTTGACAGGAAGTAAACAGACGGGCCCCTCAAGAAACAGATATATGTCACACAACATTGTGAAAGTAGAGAATTAGTGACAATAAATTCTTTTTATTTTTATTTTTACCAGTCAAAACTATTGCCACAATAATTCACTAATGTTTCTGTGGCCGCACTTGGATCAACTGAAAGGGCAGAGCAGCTCACAGCACCTTTTCTAGATAAACAAAGGATCAAACCTGACTCTTGTAATCGCAGTGGTCATCCCGTGAGTCCACTTCTCTATTTCGTACAGTATGTGGTCAACCGTGACCCACTGCGGCTCCCCGCCGCCGCACCACATCCTTAAATCTCTCATATGAACCCTGCATCTTAAGCACCTGGCAGCGGGTATGTGCTTCAACATTGATATTTAAATGCCAAACGGTGCAGCAGCGTATGTGAAGAGGTGTATCTGTGAGGAGGAGGCTGACATTTCTGAGGAGGAGAGGGAGAGGAGGGTAATGAGGAAGAAGAAGGGGGAGCGAGAGAGGAGGAGAGGAGGTGGACTGGTGTTAGAGTGTTAAGCGTGGACGTGCAGAAGCGAATGTGTGTTTTCTTGAGTTTTGTGTGTGTGTGTGTGTGAGCGTCTACAGCATGTGTAAACCCAGCTGTGTGAGTGTATTTGTGTGTAAGTGACTATGAGGCCTCGTCATGTGACAGGCTGAGCAGTAGAAATAGAGGTCATCAGTAATGGAAGTCACGCATGTCGTGTTTGAGCGACTACAGAAAACACACACACACACTCCTCACTTAAAATCACATATATGTGACGCAGTTTGTGCGATTACATATTTATTGTATAACTGAAGCTTGTAAAGGAAAAATCTGCTTCAACAAGTTGAGTCTTTGTGCTGTTTTGATGCACTGGTCTCATTTCTAGAACTTCCATCACACAGGTAGAGATCTATTGTACAAAAAAAGGCGGAAATAATATCCACAAGTGTGATAAGTGTGATTCCCAGTGTGCCAGTATGCACCAACCATGTTGTACCTGTTACATGCACAAAAAAACTATATGACACATTAAAGGAAAGGGGAAAACTCAAAAAGAATAATATTGCAACTTCAAAATTCTGGTATTGGGACAACTAGAGCCAGTGTTGAGTTTGTCTGCTCTGAGCTCCGGCGGAGGACCTGCACTATTTTCAGTTGATTATACACTAATGAAAATATACTTATGAATATTATATTCAGTTTCTGCCATGATCTGCCAATAGGTCCCCATAAATCTTACAAACTGGCCCTTTAAGGATATTAATACTATTAAACATTGATGCAAAATAAGAGCAGTGTGAATAGCCTCAAAGCAAAAATATTATTATAAAATGTCCATATTGAGCTTATGATCTATGATCTCTGTATTCAGCTGACAGATGACATTAGGACAGGAAGGGAATATACAGATGCAGCACAGTTGAATAATCTAAAATAAAGTCTTCTTGGCTGTATGTTTTGTTCCCCGTGGGACCATTTTAATTAATAAACACGTCCAGAAACACAGTATATTGTGTATTTTCTCAGTGTATTTGGTCACTGTCCTCTTCCTCTATCAAATTTCCAAAACATACAGAGTAAGAAATGAGAGGAGCGCGAGGATGAGGAGGAGGAAGGGGGGGTTTGTTGCGTGACAAACAGCGACTCAAAAACCACATGCCCATGTCTTTGCCCTCAGAGGTGAAGTGGGTTTGTGCTCTTCTTCCGCTGGGTGACTCTGTCCTCTCTCCATCCTTTTCCATTTCTGCACTCTCGTCCCCTGTGGACGGGCCCGCTCTTGTCCACCATCACACACAAGCACTTACAAGACACAAATTTACAGAGGAGGAAGAAGAGGAGGAGGAGGAGGAGGAAGAGGAAGAGAGGGGGGTTGTTTTAGGAAAACAGAGTGCAAAGTTAACTGTGATAGAAGAAGCAGAGCAATTTGGTTGTCAAAGGGAAAAAAAGAAGACGAGCAGAAAACCGAGACTTTGTTTCACTGAGTGAAGAAGCCTTAGAAGAGTTATTTTCAGGCGCCATAGCAACCTCTCAGCTGATCCCTCTCGTGCGGGAGATGGCAAAACGGATCTTTAAGAGATTCATTCACACGCCCGGCGTCAAAAAGAAAAGAGGGAAGAGATGAGGCACAGATGGAAGAGAGAGACATAAAGATATCGCTGAATCGGAGGCTGGAGGAGCTGCACGGGAGCAGAGCGCTCTTTGAAGTGTTTGTTTGATGCTCATGAACGCTGGCAGCTCGACATGTGCATTTTGTGTACATGTCATTTCCTTCATTCATGTCTGTGTGCGGCGGTGATAGCGGAGGGGCGGCGGAGGGGGTTGTTTGGGCTTTGAGTCTCCCAATAGCAGCATTTTTTCCTCAGTGTGTTTTGTTTTTTTTTTTTTTTATATTTCTCCTGTAGCCCAGTCAGAAGATGAGCGTGTGGGTGTTAAAAACCCGTCGACACGTCTCTGTGAGCAACAACAGCTGGTTTAGCGCATAACCCGAGAAACACATTGTCATTCAAAAGAGATCAGTGGAGCGTCCTCAATTTAGCCGTCTTAGTACAAGCAGCGCAACAGTTTTGTTTGTGCCTCGACGCTCCACACTACAATTACTCACCTGATCTTTCATTGTGTTCATGTACGAGCCCCTTTCTCGAAAAAGTTGTGATGTTGTGCAAAATGTAAATAAAAACAGAATGCAGTGATTTGCAAATATGACTTGTATTCAGTTTAATACAATGCAGAGATTAGATATTTAATGGTAAAGCTAATAAATTAAATTTTTCTTGTAAATATACAGTCATTCACGGCGACAAAAGACTGAGAAAGTTGTGAAATGCTCAAAAAACACCTGTTGGGAACATTCAAAAAGTAGACGGGTAAAGGTGCATAAAGTCTAATAGCAAATAGTTCAACAGTTCAACACAAAACTGCAAGGAGTTTAGGTATTTCACCATCTACAATCCACAATATCATTAAAAGATTCAGAGAATCCAGAGAAATCTGATCATATAGGTCCAAAAGTTTGTGCAAATCATTGCATTCTTTCTTTTTTTACGTTCCCCTCTTTTGGGGCGAATTTGGGTTTGTAATTGGTGCAGATGTAAGTAAAGTTTAAATATTTACCTGATCTAATGTGCTCTTTCTCTTCTCTCTTTCTCTCTGTGCTTCCTGCTTCTTTTCCCTGGATCACAACCTCTTCGCTCGTCTCCACTCTCACACCTCAGGTAAAAGAAAAAAACCTTTCTACATTCATTCATTCCTGTACAGTGAACAGTAGAGACGCTGCACAGGAAGTCAAACCTCTTATTCGGCGTTGTTTTGTTCTGTATTCTGTGTTTTGTGCGCTGAAATGCTCTGTAGAGGCGTCAAAACGTCAAGCTCTTGTGCATTTTGGAAGAAGTCGTCTGAAGGCATGGGGTGGCTTCAAGCAAGGTTAGATTACCGACTGGGCAAACTGCTCCAAAGCCCCAGAGCTCCAGGAACCATGAAAGCTCCAGGCTAACTGTGTGCCAACTTGTTTATGCTGACTTACTGAGAACGTATTTAGGAATATGCAGCACTGAAGCATAATATCAACTCACATGAGGTCTCAAGGTGAATCCTGCTTTCCTATAAGATGTTGAGGCTCTGTGTTTCACCTCAAAGTCCATTTATTAACTTTTCTAGAACTTTTGATCATTTTTATCAGCAGATAGCTTAGTTAACAAATTTCCATTTTTTCTGTACACTTGTATCTCACTGTAAAGGGGTAGTTCAAATTATTTGAAGTGTGATTGTGTGAGATACTGACGCATTTTCAGTGTTTTACCTACGGTAGATTGTGTTTGGAGAAGCTAAATGTCTTTTAGCCAGCTAAAGAAAGGTCCACCTAAAAAAATTAACATCAGTTTAAGGGTACGCCATATTTAGAACATTTTCACCGCTTTACCTTGCCTTCAGACAGCCTTTTTTCGTGGAAAACTGCAATTTTATGAGCCGAATATCGCTCTGTCCAAACCAACCAAACTCCTTTAGAAAAAACAGTCATTTTATTTTGCAGAACGCAGGAGTTGCAGGACTTCAGCTGCCTCGATCTGTTAGTTTGTTTGTGTAATTGTGTGACTTTGTTGAATCTGAACAAACCCTTTAAAACATCAAAGCCACATAATAACTCCAACAAACTAACCAATTGTGGCAAGCAAGACCTGTGTTCTGCAGGATAAAACTAATATTTTTCTTTAAGGAGTTTGGTGGCTCTGGAGATATCAGTATTTTACTTGTATGTGCTTAGCTTCCTACGCTGGTACTCCTGCTGCTTCTCCAAACTAGAGACGTGCCGACCACCATGAACTGTAGGTAATATCGTACCTCATACAACCCCACTTAAAAAAAAAATCAGAACTGTCTCTTTAATAGCTGCTTGAGCTTTTTGATGAAAGGTTTCAGAACAGCAAATGAATTGACATTAAGGCAGAATTGCTATTTCAGCTGCTCTTTATTTTCGTTTTGTGCTTTTAATGTCGCATATTCCTAAATGTGTGTGTTAATCTGAATTAATACGTTTTAAATCTGGGGTCAGGCACTAACAAAGCATAGAAACACTTCACACACAGATGATTGCATGGGGTAATGGGGTGTTGAATGGTTGATTCAGACATGGCTTTTGTGTCTTGTTTTTCAGTCCTTTTGTAAACTGAATAGGAAGTGAATGTGTTTATGGTAAGAGAGGTCAAATATGAATCAAAATGATATTTTAACATGCACGTCAACCCACAAACACAGCACTTATCATTCACCGTACACGTGGGAAAATAAAAAAGCCTCACCTATTCGAGTTCGCTCTTTTCACTAACCCACAGAAGCCCCATGAGACACTTTAATTTGGGAAATTGAGTGCAGCCGGCTCAGCATCTCATCACTGTCTTAGCTTGAAGTGGGGTGGGAGCTGGGGCTCCGCTTTCTTGTCCAAGATCCGGTGCAGTTTTAGACTTTTTAAGGCCATGGAGCTGCATGTATCAAACAGAAGATGAGCATCCACTGCAGCGTATGGGCCTGCTTGCTCTGTGAGCGATAGCTCCGCGGTAAATAAAACCAGACTGTAATGGCAGCCAGTATCCCCAAAAGATGAAGAGGAAGTGGAAAGTGGCTGGCAGGGCTATTTCCCAGACCTGGTTTTAAGAATTTGAGAGGAATCTCATGTCTTGGAGAGCAAATCATGAGTCCAGTCTCAAGTCTGCATCATAAAGAAAGTTTCCCAATGTGTTTTATTGGAAATAACATACCTGCTATGATAAAAGAGTGATTACAACCCAGACTTTCTGAAACATACTGGGATTAGCGTCTGCATTCATTCCTGGGCACATGTGCGAATGTATATCGAAGGCATCTAATATCCGCCAGGGGAATACAAGACCAACACCCACAGCTCCTCTCAGAACATTTGCTGTACAACAGCAGGAGCTGTGAAATGTCGCACAGCTAAAGGTTATTTCCTACTTCATTAGTGCCCGGGGAAAAACAGCGATGCCTGCGTTCTGACTGAGCAAGTTGCAGTAGTCAGTGGGCCAAGGACAGTGTTAGTCTGAGATAAGGTGAGAGGGATGTTAAGAGCTGGAGTGGTTAATTATAGCAGGAGGTAATGTGAAGTGAGATTATAGGAGGTCCCATTTGTTGAGGAATCGGTTGAGAGAGTGGAGTTGCAGATATTCACACATGCATGTATTTAGATCATTTAAATAAAAGTGTCAACGCAACAAAGTAAAAAATGCAAACCTCAGTTCCAAAAAAAGTTATGACATTGTGGAAAATGTAAATTAAAAGCAGGATACGATGATCTGCAAAAACTTTTTGACCTATATTAAATTTAATACAGTACAAAGACAACATCACATCACCTTTTCATTTTCTGAAACTTAAAGTCTTTCTCGTTTTTGCTTGATATGCAGCTGCAGGCGCTCAACAGTAGACATGATGTCTGATGGAGGGCTGGGCCCTGAAACGTCACATGTGGTGATATACTGCACTATTAAAAACGATATAAGGAGCGGTTTCTGGTGTGCAGACTTAATTTTATACCTTTGTATTTGCATTTCTGTCCAGCACTCATTGCTTATCGTTTTTTGCACGTGCATGCTGTTTTTCGATTTAAAAAATTCAAATGACATTCAGTCCTGCTCTCCACACGAACCCCACTCAGTCGGAGAGTGACCAGTCGCTACCCGAGCTCATTTCTGGGGACCTTGGTTGAACATTCTTGATTGGAGGCTTCGGCTGCAGCCAGCTGCAGACGGCCCTGTTGTGAGGGATTATAGCGGCTGCTGTAATTTGCTGCTCTGATAGGGTGCTGCTTCCTCGAGAGCGGCTCGTATGTATCGTGTGTTCTGAGTGTGGGAGGATGCGTAATTCTGGTGGCTGACACGAGGCCTTGTGAGGCCTGGTGTCTATCGATCGTGGAGGCTTTGCTGTAGATTCGTGCAGGCGGCACCATTTCCTGTGTGAATGGAAGTGCAAAGCTCACACCTGACTTCTGGCACAAGATATGATAGATAGCAGCAACTAAGTGCAACATGTAGGGATGCATTTTGATGCATCCACCTGGTGGGTTTTCGTTATCAAAGCAAAATAAAAACAGATGAGGATAAATGAGGTGCACTTGTGTAGCATTTATGCACATGCAAAAAAATAAAACAGTCCAAACAGCACGTAACAATTATAAATTAGTGGAATAAGCAGTGTGAAAAAACTCAAAGTGTATGGTGCTGCACGCCCTATAATGGATCCCCTAAACATTTTTCATAACTGGAAAGACTCACTAAATCTAAAGAGGAATTTTTACCACAGAAATTTAAGAATTTTATGTTGTATGCCCGACTGAACAGCGACAAAAATGGTCCATGTCTCAGTTTGGTTATTTACTGCAGTCAAGTTACTCTTTCTCTTCTTGTGAGATTCTGCCATCTTGTGGCCAAAACAGGTAGCACAGTCAACGGGGGATACTATTAAAGGAAAAATCCCCTCTAACTAGTAAAGATTGTTATTTCAGTAGCAGAGCACAGCATGGGACTCCAATCAAATATTCTCTGACAACAGGGAACCAATATAATATAATAACTGCACACTAATCAGACAAGTCCAAACTTAACAGCTGATAAAATTTAACAGGTGTAAATCACTTTAAAACAGAGAATGATGAGGATCACTGAAATGACACATCATACTCCTCTTTGGTTAATTGATTTTGCTTTTATTTATTTTTTATTTTACTTATCCTTTATTTGGTCAGGAAGGAGATACTTGATCTGATCTTCCAGGGAGTCCTGGTCGGCAGTGCATGCAGTTTCACATAAAAGACAATTTCACGGGTTTGAAAACACATAGTGGAAACAGTAAAACGTACAGGCCATACCAGTAATATTTATATCACATTTCACCTCAAGTCAAGGATTATGTAAAGCAGCAGCATGTCTCCTTCGGGACAGTTCATTAAAGACCTTTAAAGGTATTCAAAGATGGGAGAAAGAAATGATATTTTGCAGCTCTCTTCCTGCCCAGGGTGCATAAAAAGAAAAGGCAGTTTTGCTTTTTTTTTTTTATTTCCAGAGATATACCAAGCAATTTCAGCTAAATCACATCACTCAACTCAACACAATTCTCTGCTGGTAAGTTTACCACCGGGCACAAGCTGCCTTGTTAGCGATACGCGTCCTATACGTGTGCAGTCGGGGAAATGATCTGTTTGAATGCATGGCAAACTGACCAAGCTTCATCAAACATTGACAAACACGGATTAAACATGTCAGATCTGACCAGACATCTGCAAACAAGGACAGGACAGCCATGATGGCACATCAAACAAACATTTGCGTTTGTCCGTGTTTGTAGGAGAATGTTGTGCCAAGGCCTAATTGAATTGTGAATTTGATCTCTATTCAAGATGAACAGAAAAGAGATGGAAGGTGAATTGAGGCATTTGTTGTTATTTGATATTTTTCTGGAAAGTCGGTTGCAAAGCTGTTTATAGATAAAATATCCTCAGCAGAATGTCTTCTTGGTGTGATGAAATACCTGAAAAATGATTTTACATTTATGCAAAAATCCTGCAAATGCAATAATGTCATAAAACAGTCCAGCTTATTGATTTGCAACATGGGCTTCAGTGACCAGTTATAAGGATATTAAACAGATTGTCGGGGGAGAAATGCTGGAGGGGAATGAGGAGGATTTCCTCTGTCTCTGCTTTTGATATCCCCCCCGTGGTTATTCATTTTTATTCCCGGTGGGGATACATACTATCTCTGCTTCTGGTCAGGATGAATAAATTAAACGCATCTCCTCTGCCTGCCAGTATAAAGATGTTATGGATCCTCGTGAGTGGACAGAGTCACAAGTGGACTGAACCCTTATATGTTACAGCAGCGATGGCAAAATAAATCCAGTCTGAACAATAATAACTAGCTTACTGTTGATGTTCCTTAGGTATCAAAAATGAATTCTGGTATCAAAAGGCGACAAAACATTTGATCTTTTTTGTGCTGAAACATGCACAGGAAAAGTCACAAATAGAGAATGAGACAAACATTCACAATGACATAATTTGGCCTACTTTGGTTGAAGTCAACCCAGAATTGAGGTTTTTCATCACCGAAAAGGACGCAGAGTTTCAGGTTGGAGATCCACGGGGAGGGGATCAGAAACAACAGGGGTCCCTGCTTTACTGTTTGATGTTAGAATAGGCCTAATTAATATGTCAGCGACAGCTGGCTCAAGAAAAAGGTATTGGATATTGCTCAAGCTGCAATCTGAATTTCTTCAATAAAATTTTATTTGGGAAAACATCGTACTCACCCTACAGATTTTAAAGTATTTTATTATATCATCTAATTTCAAAATATTGTGTGTTATCTCAAGACGGACCAGACAGTCACCTGATGACAAGATTAATGAATATTGATGTTTTGATTGACTGTTGTCTTTGTAGAATAGTTCCTGTGTAAATTCTGAGGGTACATTTTTGCTGTTAAATGCCATTTCACCTCAAGAACAATGATTACACTGACAAGAAAAAGAGCTCGACATCATATTGTGCTAATTATTCAGCAGTTTTGTCTCTTTGCTTACAGGAAGTTGCCCAATGCAATCAACATTTCTTCCTCAGAAATGTTTTAATTAGTAATATAGGTCTGTAATCTGAGCTATTTGGCTTGAAGATAAAGTTTTACAAAGGCCTCAGATAGAGCAAGAGTTGTATTATTGTTGTGATACAAGTAACACTGGTCTTTGTCCAGCAGGTGGTGCTGTGCAACAAGAAGTATAGTGAGTCTCCTTTACCTCCAACTTGCTTACTCATGCCACAAAAACTCATTATTTACCTCCTTGTTTTTCTACATTCACCATCTCTGCTCATATATCTCCTCCAATATCCCGCAACACGTCTCGAGCAGTCATTAAACTAATCCACTGATCTCCGCAAAGCGATGTTGAAGCTGTGATAATTTCTGAGACTATTTCTCTTGATACTTCCACCGGCAGAATATGAATTGGCTCTCCAGCAAAGGGCGAATCAAAGCTATAAATCACAAGTGATTTGTGTCAACGGACTCCTTCAGACTCCATAATGGTCTTTATCAGGCCAACAGCAGCAGCCAACGTCAATAAAGATGGAAACAGATGGTTTTCTGCACTGGGGAACTTTGTATGTACTGACTGTGGGAGTTAGAAGCCATGAATGCAGTGTTGATATGTAATAGCCACTGTTTTGACCTTGGCAGCACAGATTTAACTCATTTTTCTCTCAGTCTGGGCCTCAGTAAAGGCGCTGGACAGACCTATAAACTCAAAAGTCAGTCCCTGACTCACTTGAGTGAGTGATGAAGTTTTTGGTCAGTCGAGCGTTGGAGTGCCCTCAATGGCCGTTCTTCATTAGCAGTGGGAGTCATTACTTCAATTCAGTATAATTTTATTTGATGAGTGCCGAATCATAACAGAGTTACCTCAGGGCACTTTTCATTGTACAGCAGGTCTTTATTTACAAACCTTATAGTTCCCACCAAGAGCAAGCACTGAGGTGACTGACGAGGAAAAACTTCCTGTTAACAGGCAGAAAACTTGAGCCGATCCCCTAACGCTATTTTGACATTTTTGAGACTCGACCGTCCGTTCTCTGTGCAACTTCAAGCGTCAAACTGAGTTAGAAGTTGTGTCTCTGTCTGTAATTTTCAACCTGAATATTTTGTATATGGCCATTTCTTTTTATTGACCACTGCATGGTATTTTTTTTAACGCAAACAACGTTATTTTTGGGATAATTTTTCCAACAGGGGTTCAGTAATGTTAGTTTTTTGTGGTTCTGTCCTGCAACTTGATTGGATGCTGTCAGATTGGTTCAAACTAAGTGGTACTTTGTGGTGGAAATGATTTTATATCTAAGCAAATCAGCACAAATCTAAGAACATTTTCATTAATTAGGCCTCAGAACCGTATCTGTATGTCTGCACGACATTGACAGGGAGATCAATATTCTTGCTTCTGGCTATCTTTGGACATCTTAATTAATGAAAACTTTTTATTTGTGATTAAAGAAAGTAAATAATATGTGTAATTTATTAACAGTGCCCCCTGCTGGCCAGATGAAGGGAAATGAATTGATTTGTGTCACATTTTAAAAAACATATTTTTCAAGTTTAGTTTAGTCGAGTCAGTGTTGCTGAAGTCCAAGTCGAGCACATTGATCACATGTTCCATTTCGGAGCTGCCTCAACCTTGTCTCGTTTGACCCCAAACTGAAGACGAGTGTTAACTTGTTTTCTGAAGCTCAATTTGTTTGCATTTGCTGTGTGTTTGTGTCTCTATGTGAGCGTGTTTGCACTGTCAGGAGGCCAATTAAGGCGTGTGATCAAGTGCAAGTCTCTGCTGGTTGCCGGCGACAGGCCAGAAGACGTAGTGCTCGTGTGTCCACATCGCGGAGGATGGATGGCCTGTTTGGGGACAGTGTGTGTCCTCTCGGTAAAACAGTCAGGACAGCTTTCATTTCCATCCATCACCTCTGCCGTGATGATTTGGCCTTTAGAGAAGCGGGCCGTCTGTCCGCCCTCTTAATGAGGTTTTGAGGGATTCGGTTGCACAAAAAAACTTTCTAAACTTTGCGCAGGAGTTTTGTTTTGCTTCTGTGCTGCATAATTGTCCCATAAATCCAAACATTTTGTCTTAATTGAACAAGCTTAGTAATAATATTTGGGTGAATGATGCAGATTTATGCTTATCTTGTTGCCATTTGATTTTTTTTTCATCCCAGTACTCAAAATAAATATTACATGTGCTCAGTTTTAGCCTTTTTTCATTATCATGAGAACTTTAACCTTATTTCCTTTCCCGTCTTTATTGGATTACTTAATGAGTTTCAGAGTCAGAAAGCAAAACTGCTGCAGAAATGGTATTCTGTGTCCCAAAAGCAAGGTTTGTTGTTATCTGTGAGCAGCAGCAGTATTCTTCATGGGGCTGGGGGCGGTAATGAGAAAGTTATGAGATTGTTCCTTCCCCCCTCTGCGCTGCTGGAGAAGACTGATGAGCCTGAACTTGCAAATAAAGTAAAAACAATCAGGGGAGAGGGTGGGAAGGAGGACGACGCACACGCGCACACACATACCAAATAAAAAGAGATGTGCTCGTATACTCCTGGAAGATTGATCGTGTCAATATCCACTTCATTTCTACGGTCCAATATGTCTCCTCTTAGATTTCCTCCTTTACACTCAGCCTTGAGCTACGGGAAGGAAACTCCACTGCTGATTGAAACTTGTCCATTTCTGGAACTGGAGTCTTATCTAATTTCAATACTAATGGGACTCGTAGAGGTTTACTGGAATTAAATGCTCTTTAAGACTCTAATTAGGGTTTAAATTTGATTGTTCACGCTGTAGAGGTGAGATCTTATGTTGATCAGGGATCTAAGTCACCTATTTGTATGTTGATATAAAGACTTTGTCACATTGGGTTCCCCACACAGTGTTAAAGGGACCCGAGTTAAGCCTACTGCTAGCTAAGTATATATTTGGAAATATTGGATGCTGGAAAACAGTTGTATATTGTGCAAACACATTATTCTTCCTGGACATACAGTATGCATCTCTGACATTACAAAAATGCGTAAAGATGCATCCCACAGCTGGATAAATAGACCATTCTGGTAGATTCTCTTTTGGAAATTAATTAAATTTCTGTAGTTCAGTTGTTCTAAAACTGTGCAGAGCCACTGCAGGGTGGGCGTGGATGACCAGGGGAAAAATATGGAGTGATTTATTGATTTATGAAGGGAAAATAAACAACCAAAAGTTTGCTGATGCTATCAAGCTGACCTTTATTTCACTTAAATTCAACTTGGATCCTTTTTTATGGGGAAAAAGGGAAATAACGCTGCTGCACAGCTGCAGAAAGTTTGCTGGCCGTGATTCTTGTTGCCAGGGCTTTAATTTTAAGAGCAGCATTTCTTGACAACACCACAGATTACGATCTTAGATTTCACAAAGGCTGGTTTATATTCACAGATTCAAGGCTCCTCTCCAAGATCAAGAGCAATGGGGACTTGATCTCGGCTGGATTTTGAGATGAACATTAATCACGAAAAGGCCGTATCCGACGGCCTTTTAGATCCGCCGTTGTTTGAACATAGTTTAGTGCTGGGATACCGTGGACACACATGCATGTGCAGACAGTCGCTCAACATAATTCTGCCCTGGACTCCATTTAAGAGGCATCAGCCACCCACTCAGAGCTCTGCGGACTGACAGTAGTGTGTATATGTGTGTGTTTGTGCATGTGTAAGTGCTCATTAAACCTGCAAAAGGACTCCTGTTAACCTGTCAGACAGCCCACATCAAGATGTTCCCAGAACAGCCACAGAGAGAGAGAGAGGGTATTCTGGATATTGATATCATTAATGTCGAGTGTGGTAGCTTTCAGTGTAATTCATATGTACTTTTAATTTTAGCGTAATGTGGGGGACGGGTCAGTTGTCATACTTTTTAGGAAACATGAGTAATCACAGTGTAGTCTGTCATCCTGGCCCGTTTGGAGGAAGTGTAATCTCAGCCTGTCTGACTGCAGCAGAATCCTCCGGATCCCCATGAGGCTGCGTATGCTGCTCTGTCTCTGCTCTGAGCTCCACTCAGGTACAATCTAATGGTCAAGTTTGAGTTTGTCACTGCAAGATCTTTTTTTTTTCTCTCTCTCTCAGGAGCAGAGTGACCCAAACAAAGAGGGCAGGTGGAAATGATAGTCGCTGACTCATCCTGTTTCCAGCACTTTTTGGGTCAAGATTAAAAAGAGACACCTTGAGAAATCTGGTCACAGTTGTGTTTCACTTCTCTGGAGTCAATATCATTTGTACAGACAGGACACACTGTAAGAGAGGTGCATATATTATATTTGTTTTTTATTTTTTAGACTAAGACTGGGTTGCACCGACAAAGATTAATTAAATCTAAGATTAGTTTGAATCAGAGCTTTGCAAAACTAGGTTTAAAATACAAATTTAAAATTGAGTAGAGATTTGTTGCACAATTAAAAGTTAACTGTCAGTTGGATTATATTGTTTGCTTGCTAGCTAAAAAGTAAAAGAAACACGTTAAAAGTTAGATTTTTGCTAGCTAGCTAAAAAATGAAAAAAGTTGCATTATCTGATAGCTAATCTAAAACTTTTTTTTGTCTAAACTTTATATTGTTTGCTAGCTTGCTAAAAAAGCTTTTTTTTATGTGGGCAAGTTTGGAAACTAATTAAACAGCATATAGGAGGATACCTCTTTATCAGAATTTTGCCTCCTTTTTCCTTCCTCTCTAAAAACAAACTTCAAAAGTATTTGGATCTGCCCTTAAAGTAGTTGCCCTTTTTCTGCAGTATTCCTGTTGTGCATTCCTCTTTACTTCCTGTATTACATGCATTTAATGTCAGTGTATACAGCAGCTCTAAACAAGAGAAGTGCAATTTTAATGAGAAGTACCTCTTGAATTTTTTTTGATTGCATTTTGTGCGTGAAACTGACTGTTTGATCTAACAGCGCCTTACTGTAACACCAGTGGTATATACAGGATGGCTTTGGAGAAAAAAAAACACATAGTGAAGCTGCAGATGAGCCTGTAACTCCCAGCAGGAGCCCTGCAATAGTGGCCAATTTCCCACTGACCACGCTGACATAACATCAGGTTTTGGGCTTCAAAGCGTAGTGATACTCAGCATGAGTGGATGCAACGTGAATGACGCAATGTTTGACATTATCTCTTTTTTTTTCTTTCTTTTGAACCGTTGAAGCTGTTTGCAGACAGAAATCCTCCTCACAAGTAACAAATCTTTGGACTTTTAACGTTTAACATCAACCCACACCTAGTGAAGACTACGTAACTTAAAGCTTGTATCTAGGTTACACAAATGAGCACATGTCAAGCAGTTTGATGTACTTTTACAAGTTTCTTCTCTGATGTGTGGTTACTAAGCTATTAGAGAATCCAGAAAAAGCTCCGTGACATTCTGATAAGACTGCAGAGCCAACTACCAAGAATGACATGTGGGTGGTTTCACATCGAAGCTCTGCGTTTTGTGACTCAGCCATTATGTAGAACTTTTGGATCAGATTTTTTTTTATATATCATGCAGAAAAACATCAGAATAGCAGCTTCGAGTAGGAGTGTTTAATTCACTACTACATAGGAGCATTTTGGTGCCTCAAACTTTCCACTTTGATATTATGAACAACAGATATACATTTTTAATGTTATCTATTCTCCAGTACAAATGCATGAATATTAAGACTGATATATAACTTTGAGACTGACAGATAGTGAAGAATTGTGAGAATTGTGTCGAGTCTTTTGTTGATGGATGCCTCATCAAGCTGCTCAGAGCAGATTGAGCTGAACAGGAAGTCAGACACAGGAATGACATAGAGAATCCAGGTAATTTTCAAAATAAAAGACTCTTGATCATAAAAACAGACAAAAAAAGAGACAGTTTAACTATGTAGTCTACTTATGGGGCATGAAGCTGAGTTGACGGATGAAAACCATGTCTCATATACGTCATGCTCAGTTGAATCGAGGTGTGAGGCTACCCACATGAACCACCATGTTCTTAACAGATGCATTACAAAGACTAACAAAAAGTAACACTTGCATTGAACATGAAAAAACTTCAGCAGACTAGCCAGTACAGCACTAGGCATGATGGGAAATGGCACCGATTTGCTTTGTTAAAGTTAATGCATTTGTTTCAGAATAAAAGCCCTTCAGTGTTTCAGTGGAAAAGTTTTTTAGGAGGAGGTGAAAAACTTTTTCTATGATCTCCTTTTAGAATAAAATTAATACATTTCATGTACATTTTAAATTCATAATTTGTTGTGTTGTGATTTATAAATGTGGGCTGGATGTTATAGCAATGCATGTTGTAATTTTGTAAGTTTGGGTCCCAGGGAGACACAAAATTTCTCCTCTAGGTTTCAAGCTGAAAAGGTTTGGGAACCTTTGATTTAGTCCAATAAACTAGCACTTTATAAAGAGCATTTATAGTTCGTTATTAATCTATGAGAAGATTTATGTACATGAAAAGTGCAGCGGGGGAGAAAGAAGATTGTCAATCCAGTCTTTTGACCTCCTCCGCTTCTTTTGTCATTTTCGATTTCCATGCAGAAAGAAGCAGATGTAAACCCTGGATGCTGCCAGTCAGCGCATGCACATGAATAACTACGCTGAAGATAATGATTGACACTTCATATCCCCGAATCAGCATGTTTCTTCAGAAGTGCTGAGCTTAACAGTGTGCGCGATCGGGACAGTCCAAAGCCGCATGTTTGTAATGCAGCGTTAGTTCGCTCGGGGGGATGATTGAAAACCTGCATTGCCGCTCTCTGCTCGCTCCGGGTTTGATTACTTTCCCGATGGACTCTTCAAGTGCATCCTGGAATCGGCTCTGTCTGTATTATTTTATGTATGAGTAAACAAATTACTGTCACCCGTGGTGATGTTGGAGGAGCTAAATATACAGTATGAGGCATGATGGGGCCAACTGGAACACAGCCATCTTTTGATGTTAAACAAGTACTGTTTCTCTCAGGTAACAAAATATCCTTTTGTTTCTGTGCAATATGATTTTCAAGCTTTAATATTAGGCTTATTTACTGTACTGGATTTTGATGTCTGTTGTCCAGGTGCAAAACACCAAAACATGCTCATACAATTGATCCTGCTTCAGGAATATTCCATATTCTCAAAACTTCCAGCGTATCAGGGATATACTCGACTCAGTCGAATCTGATTCAGCTGTTAAATCTGAATATTTGACCATTTGTTCACGTAACATAACAAGCCAAGTTAAAGCTTGGATTATACTCCCAAATAGATGCCCTCCAAGCTAATGTGTGCTAACAACAAATTAGAAATGCTCAACGACATTTTTTGCTGACACTAGATATCAAACAAAAGCCAGAGAGTATAAAATGAAATTAAATTCACCACCTCAAAGCCTTAACAGCAACCGGCAACCCGATTTAGGAGCAGGGGTGCCACAATTCTCCAAATCCACGATTCAAGTTTAAGGTCAGGATTTTTAAAGGGGCACAAAAAGGCTAAATAATCATAAAGTGATGAGAAACTACTTACTAATTATTCAGTATTATACTTTATGGGACACAAAAAGAGTAAGTAATGAGTAATTAATGAGTCTGTCATGACTCCTGTCACTTAAATTCTCCTGCGTGAAAAGGTCAAAGCAGTAGACTTTTCTTTTGTATCCTCTGTCAGGAATCATAGACGTGTGAAACATGCCATTGATGTTCTTTTAAGGTTTTTTTTTTTTTATCTTAGCTACTAGGATGAGAACTATTTCTAATAAAAGCTACAAACAAAATCTCTTCTATGAGACTAACTTCTAAGAAAAACTATGTCAGAGGCTGCTTCAGCTTCCTGTTCAGCTTTGATGAAAACAACCTCACTGTTAAGAGCACTTGGAATTTCCCAGAGGGCGTTGAGCAGTGCAATGCCTTACAGACTGCCTCAGTAACTGTAATGTATCAATCTCCGCTGATTTGTCTTGCGGCGCTGGACATCTTGCACAACCTGCTTTGAAATCTTGCAGATCAAAAATGAAAAATAATGGTCCCTCGGATTTCATCATCCGCCTATTGCTTGGAAGAAATCGCGCGGCAGCGAAAAAAGACTGCTTGCGTCAGAGCTTTAAAATGACCGCATAAGACAAAAGGCAACGGACTCGGAGGACGAGAACATGAAAGATGCAGTCAGAAGGAGTGTTTCAAAGTGAATCTGAAGTTGCGCTCATGTCTGATGTGTCAACCTGACCCAACATGAGCCATTTATTTACACCTCAGGTCTATTTTTTTGGACAATAAGACAATAAGACAAGGTCGATGCCAAATAAAGAGCAAGTTGCGCTGGTCTCTGGCTCTCTGCTCCAGGTTGTTATGTGGCTGCGATTAATATATTGTACCCACATTTCCCATCATGCCTATAGGGATTGATTTCAACACACACAGTTTGTATCACTTTATTCAGAAAGGATAAGTAATCATAAAGTATTTAGGGACTACTCAGTAACTGACACAAAAAGAGTTAGTAAGGAAAAACAAAACAAACAAAATAAAATTAATATATTTGCAAAAACAACAGAGTTTAGAAGAATTAAATCCAAATGTTCTCAAATGTTCTCAAACCAAATTATTGCACTGCGAGTCCAAAAGATGATGATCTTCCAAATCATTCGTGTGACATCACCATATAAAAGCAAAACTCAATAATCGACGAGCGGAAATTTGATTTTTACCTCTATCTTTCATGATTTATATGAAGAGATTACCACCTATTTAAACGCTCACCTACTCTATCATTCTTTAGATCTTCTTCAGATCTTTGCACCTTGTGTGTTTGTGTGTGTGTATGTAGATGTTAAGTTGCTGAACTGTGCTTTCACAAACCTGCATATGCAGCAAACGGCATAACCATGCCAGCATCCACCTCCTCCTCTGCCATCTTATTCTCCTACTGTATATGCGGTACCATGTACTCTATAACCTCGGGGCAGGGCATTTTTCCAAATGCACATGCTTACATAAACAGATACTCTACATTTCTGTGAGCTTTCATGGCTTTTATTTGGAGATATAATAATTGTAAAACCACCACTTTTAGTCATAAAAGATGTAACAAGATGAAAACGACGCAAAAGATGACAAAAATGACATAAAAGACGTAAAAAGACAAAGCAGATAAAGATGGCGGTTCAAACATGGAGGAAAGGTGAGGTTCAGTTAACTATGCACAGTAGTGCATATCAGAGCCTGTACTTTTTCACTTTTGCTCCAGTAAAGAAGATCACATACAATGTAGGCAATGTGCAAAACACAGATTATCATATTAAAGGAAATATCAGGTGAGGCTTTTGTTCCAGCAGCTCTAAAACCTGCCCTCCACCAGCATTTTGCTCCTTGAGTCACGTCTTATCGACTGGTCGCAGTTCCACACACACGCACACATTCGCTCGCTCACACTGTACCCTTGACAATAGCTCTCTAATGTTTCAGCAGTGACAGGACCAGGGCAACGTCCATTAAGGCTGTCTGCCCACACATGACTGTCGACACGATCAATATGCCTCCGCTGCAGCGCTCCAGACCTTCGTTTTCCAAGAGGCCTCTGTGCAGGGAGGAACCTATGACCTTTACTGACACCTGCAGATCTAGTGGGAGTGCTACTTGGTGATTTTGCAAGATCCTTTATCTTCTCTGTCCTCATCCAAAACCTCATAACACCACTAGCAATCAGAAGCTCCATGGTTTGAGAGTACTTAAAGAAATTAGTATTCTGTATGGGCGACGCGGTTACAACATTTATGGGACTGATCTATTAGAAAAAAGTCACAAACAGTTAGAGGTTACGACCGCAATTCCAAAATGGCTGTGCAAAACAGAATGCTGTGATGTGCAAGAATTTTATGACTTAGTTGGGACAGCGGCAATGAAAGACTGGGAAAGTTGTAGAATGGCCTGCAAAACACGTTTGGGAAATTCATGAGGCAAACAGATTAACTGGTAAGAGGTCAGAGTATCATGATTAGGTATTAAAGGAGCATCCTCAAAAGGGGCGAGGTTCATCGCATCGTCATCTGTAAACATAGTTTGTCGCTGCATCTACAAATGCAAGTTAAGACTGTATCATTCAAAAAAAAAAAAGACTTTTGGAATTTGTGGACGTGGTAAAAACACGCTCCTGTCCCAACTTTTTTGGAACATGTTGCATTCATCAACAGCGTATATTTATCTTTGTACTGTAATCAGTTGAATATAGGTCAAACAGTTTTTGCAGATCATTGCATTCAGTTTTTTTTATTCATGTTGTACACAGCATCCCGACTATTTTGGAATTGGGGTTGCACATTCTTGACGTTAATAACAGCCGGTGGAAATCGGTGCAGAGCGTGGCAGCAGGGAAAGACCCAATTAGGCAGCGACAAGTCTGTTAATAGAAGGTGGCAGCGTTGCGGAGCCTGGAGGGGCCCTTCAGCTAGAGACTGAGCAACCTCTTGTATGAAGAAAACACAAAAACTTTCAGGAAAATCTCAACAGCGAAAAGTCTCTTTTCGTCATTGATTTGTCCTGAAAAACGTCCCATTTCCTCCCAGTATTTGGAGATACGGTGAAGCTTATTCTCGATGCTCATATATCCTTGTCTGTCTGTAATCTGACTCCACACCCAGAGGAGGATGAGTGCGGATTTGCCACTTGCTTCAGCTGACAGTCGGGCTCTTTGGGGAGCTCGATAGTACAGTAGGAAGTACAATACATGACAACACAGCTACAGCAGCGCCTTAAAGGGCCTCGTCTCTAGTCAGCTTGTTAAGCGCGTGTGTTTGACACTGTGTGTCAGGCGTACGGAGTATGCTAATTCTAACATGCCACCATCTCCCCGAGTGTCCCCAATCCTGTGGTCCCACAGTGATTTATCATGTGCTGCATATCAAATGTGCACCTCATGCAGTCAAAGCAGGAAGAGTTGCCTCTGGAGCTGTGCTATTTACGGCAGTGCCAACTTATGATAGTTTGAAATGACAACACCGTGTCATTAAATCACTGTAATATCAACTGCATACCGTTGGTCTGCTTTTATGGCATTTCATGACCAATGCATTGCAAATATATCTCATAAATATTGCAATATTACCTATTATTTTATGTGATTAGTGCTTCCATTTAGTGCTAAAAGTGATTCATGGTTTTGGTGAACTTTGGGAGTTAAGAACAAATTCATTTTTGTCTTTCATCTGTTTTAAATCCCTGTAACTCAAATATCTTTGTACTGTAGTTGAACAAAATTTTGAAGACGTCACCTCGGGCTGCGGTAACTTGCAGTGTGCATTTTTAGGCATGCTAGCAGCGTAGCTCGAGGGATAGCAATGATTGTTGGTAACTCATCATCTAGCAGATTGACACAAACATGTCATGTATTCCAGATGATGCATCTAAATCACTTTTTTGTTCCTCTGACTTTTCATCTGCTGTTTTGTATGTAAGGTGCAGCAACAAGATAGTGATGATGGTCGACATCTTCCCATCAATAGTTCAACATCAGGGAAACGTCCATCAATGTCATCCTGCTGGAGTCTTGCGTGTTGCATCCTGTCAGCTCAGAAGTGGTCTGCTGTCAAATCCAGCAGCTTCATCTGGGATGTTGTGGTGGAGCGGGTCTCTGTAAGATGCAGGCACAGCTTGTCCAGCCCCATTTTGTCTGTCACTTTCCTTGACCGGACATTAGCCAGTGGCAGCCAAGCTGAATTAGCATGGCTCTTAAAGCACGCTCTCCTCTGCTCCTCCTGGGGTGGTCATGATGTTGCGTCCGTCTCAAGGTCCACCGCTCTTTAATCCAAACCCCACACTCTCTTTTCCATTGCTTGTGAATGAGTATCTGTCATGGGTGATGCGTGTTTCAGCAATAAAGCTGAAAAAATAACATTTCAAGAGAAATATAGCAAAGTTTGAAGGAGTTATCACTGCACTGCATGCAGATGCTGATAATAATAGTTACCTAATAGCAGCTTTGGATGAGCAAAACCTTTTAAATTAAAGTAGCAGAACATTCAAGCAATTTTCAAGACAACATGTCTGTGTCCCTGTCTTACACAGCGTTTGTTTTAAATAAATTGCCATATTTACCTCCAGCTTCGTTCCTTTTGACAGTTTCACGTTTGTATTTTTTTTTTAAATTGATTTATTTTTGCTCTGCATGTCCAGACAGACTCTCATGACTCTTGTTCCCAGGATAATTGCTTTCTGTCATCTCATTTGTCCTTGCTAGAAGATTGCAAACAAGTATTTCATGTAATTAATTTGATTTTTTGTTTAATTCATTGCTAAAAAAAAACAAACACCTCCATCCAATGATGTTATGTTGGTGCAGTATGATTTGCATTAGTCAGACATAAAAGAATATATCCAAAGCTGCAGAAGTCTGCCACTTAGGTTAATATTGGTCTGTCTCTCATTTTTCTACTCTGGTTTAGCCTCCTTACAGCATTTTGCAAGATTAAGTTGCAATAGCAATATCCAAATCCCCATTACGTATGCACAAAATAGCACTCTTTTCTGTTCCTTGTTTGCAGCTCATTTGCAGTTTAAGTGGTTGTTGGAGCAAACAGGCTCGCAGCAAACTGCTCTGTCACAGGATTACAATGTGTGTTAGAGACATGCACTACAGACAGAGAGAGAGCGTAAATGAAAATATGTGATTTACATACATACCCTCAGGTTACCACAACCCTGGTACTCATGTGTGGCTTCATACTCTCACTATTATTGCTAAGGGTTGTGCTAAGTGTTTTATCTGTTTCCATTCAACATCTGGAGGAATTCTTATCTCTCCTTAACAAGACCTCTCAAAGCAACATCACCAGGCTCAGGAGGGTTACTTTAAAAATGTATTCCAATGCAGTTAGTAATGACCTGTTAAAAAAATCTAATCCAAGTTGGTCCATGTTGCAAAAGTTAGAGGTTTATGTTAGTGAATGTCAGTATAGCTAACATTAGCCGATGCCAATGTACCTAATGTTAGTGGCTAACATTAGTGAATGTGAATGTGAATTAGTGAACCTCATTAGTGTAGCTAACAGTAGCGGCTGGTCTGTGTAGCTAACATTAGTGGTTGGTCTGTGTAGCTAATGGTAGTGGCTAACATTGCAGGTTGGTCTGTGTAGCTGACATTAGTCGTTGGTCTGTGTGGCTAAAGTTAAAACTTTATGTTATTGGATGGTCAGTGAGGATTACTTAACCTGTCGGTCTGTGTAGCTAATGTTAGTGGATAACATTAGCAAATGCCAGTGTAGCAAATATTTAGCAGTTGGTCTGTGTAGCTGACATCAGTGGTTGTCTGTGTAGCTAAAATTAGCAGTTGGTCTGTGTTGCTAATGTTAGCAATTGGTGTGTGTAGCTAATGTTAGCAGTTGGTCTGTGTACATAACATTAGAAGTTGGTCTGTGTAGCTAACTTTAGCTGTTGGTCTGTGTAGCTAATGGTAATGGTTGGTGTGTGTGAGGTCATGATATTAAATTGACTGGTTTCACTGGTGATGTTGTGAGACTCACAAAGTGTTCTAATGAGTATGCACTTGTAATCCTGCTAATAATCCCCATTTTTTACTAAACATATCAAATCTGATTACTTCTTTTTTCTGTAACTGTAATGTAATATACTTACCCTTTTTTGTATCCTAATTACATAATCCTGTTACATGTAATCTGTTACTCCTGAAATGCACATTAGTTTTGCTCTCCAGGTTCCTCTCAAATCCTCAGTTTATGTCTCATCACCGCTGTTATCTCACACACATCTGTCAAAGGCTGTGGCTGAGCTCATAGATTCGGACGGCGGACCGATCAAACACAGGCTTTCAAAACAAAAATCAATTTGTTTGAGCTCTTTGATTGATGAAAAAAGGACTGTGTGTGTTTTTCTTCTTAAGGGATTTAGATGGAGAGTGGGATGCTTTTGAGGAGACGCGCAGGCGTGCATGAAAGAACACAGACACACACACACACACACACACACACACACACACACACTCATTCAGGTGCAGGTTTAATGAACATATTCTGCATTTGCACAAACTGCCTCAGTGGGACTCTGTATAAGCACTTTGATGAAATGTTGATTAGAAATATCACTTTTTAAACAGCCAACTTTGATGAAAGAAAATCCTATTAGCTGTTTAATTTGTACAACAATCACCTGTTTTAATTAATTTAAAATCATTCTTTAGTAGTATTGGTCTCTTGACTCAAATATAATTCTTCATGTGTGATGCTTTGGCAGCTTTGGAGGAGCTTGTAGACAAAGAGTCGTGTCGATCAGAGCGGGAGAAAACACAGAGAGGATTGAGAGGCTGCAGCCAATCAGCACTTAGAAGCACTAAGCCATGCCCACTGCACATCTGTACGATGACGTCAGAGTCCAGTGCACTGCAGCACACAGACAAGTCCCTTTATGTGACTGATGTGCAGGAGGGCTTAGTAGCCCCTGATGGCAAAGATCCTGCATGTTCTACTCTGTAATGTAATGTAATGTTAATAATGCTGCAGCAGGTGAGGCAGAAATTGTAAGTCAACTACAGGAGTGGTTCTCAGCCTTTTTCCTTAAGGGATCCCTTTTCTATCATCGAGTGAACTGATGACAGGATATTTTATTAAATATGACATTTGCATAACAATTACAGCACAGAACAACTGTTAAACTGTTCAATAACCCAAATAAGTGCAGAAAGTTTGTGTAAAACGAGCAATTTTGCTGAATTTTGAGCAGATTATTTCCTGCAGGTATTGCATCAGGAATTATTTTTCCACTTCAGGCAAGATTTTATGCAATTCTCTGACTGTAGTGTGTTTTTTTTTATTATAATCATACATACTTAATATGCTTCCTTTTTTGACAAATTCAGTGTTTTTTTCTCCCTGATGTCATTTTACAACATACTTTTTTTCTAAGACTTTAAAGACTTTATATGGCTCTTGTTCAGGTCTTATCGTCTAAGATTTATTAAAAAGTTTATACCTTGAATAATCTAAATCATAAATATTACGATTTCTTTTAGTTAAAATGCAAGAGATGAGATATACACTGCATAAAGTTGAGAAAACGTATCATTTCAAAGCAAAGGCCAAAGTTTTGAATCAAACTCAAACTCTTAAGTCTTGAAATAAACTAAACAAAGTTTTAACTTATAATATTTTGTTGAGCTAACTATTCTTCTTTAGATAAACTTGAATCTTTGAATTTTAGAAACGCCTCAAAAATGTGTATGTCAAAAATCAAAAACTGAAAACTGAAAATGAATGTTTGCAATTGAAGATATTAAACTAACCATCATTCTTCATCATTATGTTATGTTCAATATAGTTGTGATGTTCAATATGCAGGAGTTCTAATTTGACTAAAGCAAGCAAAATCACTGGTATGGCCCTTTAATGTTTAAACCTAATTATTCATTTTTGCTTGATACACAAAAAATGTTATTGTCAAACCAAAGTGACAGCTCTGTGTAGGCTAACAGACATTTTTGGAGTGTTCTTGCTGTTAATAATGAGACACAGAGTCCGTCATGTCTGCTGACGAGACTGAAGCTACCTTTATTACCCTCAGGCTACCTCCCACTGAGCTCTGCCCAAGTTTTATCAGCCAATCGCATGCCTGGACTTCAGACCCCATCTGGAGCGTGTCTGCCCAGCTCTCTCCTGGCACCATCCTGGCTGCATCAGGGGGTAGCAATTCAGTTCCCAGCATGCATTGCTCTTAAGTGACAGGGTAAAAAGAAAAGATGATTTTTGACACGTTTGAGGTAATTCCCTTTAATTACCACACATTATTCACCCTGGGGTCTTAGCTTACCCTGTCATCACACTTGCGAGGTTAAGCCTGCAGTGAGTATCTAGTACTATAAAACAGTCGGGCGAGGGTGAATTAATTTTGAGTCGTATTCCCGGGTCAGGAGAGCAACCTCAGCTCAGTCTCCCTAATGGGATCTGATGCTCCACAGCTGGAAATGCTGTTAACCTGCTATGCTAACAGCAAATACTTTGAAGTCTCTCAGAACCAAATCCCTCCAAAGAGCGCAAGGCTAGAAGGGAGTTTAACCCACTTAACTCAATAAAGCAGCTGAGCTGTGCTGAACAACACAAAATCACACCAGAACATGAACTGTTTGGATTGTTCCTATGGTGACTAGACCTGATTTGATATCTGGATAAAAGCTTAATACTTTGCTGTTTGATCAAATTATCTAGCTCATCAAGATATATTAACTTTAGCATTAGCACCAAGTTCAGTGGAACAAAGAAATATTTTTTTTCTGTAAAAGCAACATATAGGTTCCCACCTTAAGTTACCTAATGTTAACAAAACACTAGCCAACTAGCTAGTTAATGCTAGTAAAATGCTAGCCAACTACTTTATGAATGATTAATGTAGATTAGCTAGCTACATAACTGGTGTTTTGCTAACATTAGCTAATTTAAAATGTGACTATATGTCGCTTTTACATCCTTCAACCATCTTCAAGATCTTTTCAACATAAATAAACAAAACATATAGCATATCTAAGTAGATGAATTAGTACCACAAAAGAGACCTATAGTCATATATGTTAGCAAAATGCTAGCTAATTAGCTGGTCCCTCAGGGTTGGAGAAAGATCTAGCTCCACACATTACCATTCTGCTACAGAGGACAAACGCCTGTTTGCATTTTTCTAAACCAATCACGGTCGTTTTGGACAGCGCTTAGCTTAGTAGCAAACAGTTGATATAGATTAGCTAGGTAGTTAGCTAGCATTAGATAATGGTGGCAGAATGCTAGTATGTTTTCTTTTAAACATAGATAAGGAGAAACCTGCCCAAGGTTCAATTGATATTGGAGCATGGAGCAAAAAGGGGCTGCCTGCTGAGGCAATCTGCTGGACCAATTCCAACCCTTTTTGTACTTAGCCATTCAGACCCCAATATGTCAAAATGGGTGGTACCCAAGTTTAAAACTCCTGGAATTACCCTTTAATTTCGCTGGCTTTTGGTAGCTCGGACAGAAAATTGGATTAAAACATTCAACAAATGTGAATTACTCTCATGAAAAGGCCGCCTGATGTGAGGAAATTGGATGACAAGTGGAGACACGTCATTCCTGGCTGGACGTCTGTTCAAGCCAAAGTGCTTTTCTTTATATAAAATTGACCATAAAAGCTGCCTCCATTCAATGAGCTCGTCTTAAAATGGTTGAAGCAGTTGTACTTCATAGAAACCTTAAAGTGCGTCAGCAAAAAAAAAAAAAACAGAAAAAAAAATCAATATAGGCCTACGGCATGATGGGAACATGGCAGGTCTGTGGAAAATGGTTCTAAAGCGACAGCCACTGAAAGAGGAGGAAGTGTTTTAGATGCAGCTCGATAATGGATTTGCTGGTGTACAGAAGACGTCACCCAGTGCTTCTCTGTTTTTAAATTCATAAACGTGTAAAAAGGCTTCAAAATAATACAGTACATTGTTGACAGAAGTGACACCCCATAGTGATCATGAATCTGTTTGGTTCCAAGATAAACAACTTTAAGACAAATGCACACTAAAATGCCTTAGTGAAGGTGAAGGACAAGTTAGTCTCAAACTATTCCATGTCCATCATGTGGTTGACTCTGAGTGAGCTACAACTTATTTATAGTAAAATTCCAACATTGATCTGACATATGAAAAAATTTAAAAGCTTGAGACTACTTCTTTGTAGTTTTGAAGATTTCTTTAACTCATGAGACAAATGTGGAGGGATTCTGCGCATGAAACGCCACAATAATATCAGCATCCGTCCTCTGAGGGCGCGGACAAGACCATCTTTCGTGCTGTGCGTTTTAGAAAGTGAAAACCTTTCATCTTTTTCCACAGAGACAATTGCCACAGTTTAAGAGTCCAACCATCCCTCCCCTCCTCCTCCAATCAATACATAACTACACTGCAAAAAATCATCTTTGACAACATTAAAGACATTTAAAGCAAAATATGTATCATGTCTCCATTAAAATGGATAAAAACACCAGACATTTTGTTGAGCTGTGTGTTTACAGATTTCCTGCGTTTGAACACTGGGAATTATGTAATTTATTCAAGGTAGTGGTGTGTTTCCTTCTAACTAGCTTGTTGCTAATTGCTATAATTTCTGGGAAAACACGGGATACGTGACGGCGAGCATGACGAAACACAACTGAACGGGATTTTTGAGTCATATCAGATAGATTTTCATCTGCAACGGTGGTTGCTTAAAAGTGAAGGTAACAACTCCCATGATCCCACGCTACTTCCTGAAGTTATCAAACTACGCCTTTTGTTATTGTTTTAATGTGTCCTAGTGATCCTAGTGGCTGAATTTACATATTATACATTTAATAATCTGGTATTTCAAGTCACTTTTTTCCCTCCAAAGTAAGATATTAGGAATATTTGCATATTTTTTTAATATAAATATAGTTGTTTCTAATTATTTTAATGTCAGATTATTTTGAGATTAATTAAATTTTTTTTTTTAGATCGGAGAAAAGAAAATGAATGAAAAACAGAATAATACTACTTTGCTGAAACATAAATTTTTTCTAAGGATTTTAAATTTTTAGTGAATATTTCAAGATTATTTTTATTTCAAACTTTAACTTTTTTTTTCTAATAATTTAGAGATTATTTCGAGATAATTTTAGTTTTTAGTTTAGATGTGTCTCATTTTTTGGAGCTACAATGCTTTAAAGAAAAGCAGAAATTTGAGTAAAACATACTTATTTTATTTTTTACTGTCCCTTTAAACGAAACCAAACAGAACCCTCCCACCTCCCACTCCCATGTTTTGTTTTCACCTGACTTTTTCTAACGACAGGACATTTTTACAGTGTAAAAACAGGGTGAACGTGTGTCTGCGCTGCCAGTCGAGGCACCCAGTGTGTTGTTGTTGGCTGAGCGGCGGTGATGCTCTGACTGATTATTGGTGAAGCCGGAGGAGGAGGGAGGCGATAATCCGCGCACAGACGGAGCCGTCCGAGCCGCTGGCAGAGCTGCTTGCAGCGGGCGTCGGGAGACCATGGAGCCGCTGTCTCTCCGCGGGTTTTTACTCTCCGGGCAAATCGCTGGAGGGACAAGCTGAATAATCATCTGCATGCGAGCGAGGAGGGGACGTGCAGAGAAGAGCAGAGAGTTGCCTTGTTTTCACTTTTTTGCCATCACGATTTTCTTTCCCTCGGGGCGTTGCGCATCGTGCACCGGAGCTCTCTCACCATCTGATGCCGGGAGCGCGGCATCGGGTCAGGGGCTGATCCGACAGCTCGCCTCGGATCGTCTTCTGTGCAGCTGCACCACGTTTGGCTGATTAAATAACGCGGACCGGCTCTGGATTGTTTGCCCATCAAAGGGATTATGATTTTCTCAGACATGAGCACGGGGACCAACTCCCCCAAGGTGCACCCACCGAATGGGACGAGGTTTTACACCTTCCAGGCAAGTTAACTGCGTGGTTTTACACTCACATGTCAGCTGCTGCTTATTTTAATGCTGCTTTTCTCCTCTTTTCATGCTTTGCAAAAAAAGAAGATGCTTCGTGGCTTTTATTTTGGCTCATTTAGAGCAGTGTTTCTCAATCCTGGTCCTCAGGGACCCCCGTCCTGCATGTTTTAGATGTTTCCCTGCTCCAGCACACCTGATTCAAAAGATCAGCTCATCATCAAGCCTCTGCAGAAGCCTGACAGCAGCCTGATCAGTTGTGGTGGAGCAGGGAAACATCTAAAACATGCAGGACAGAGAAACACTGATTTAGAGGTGTTCGTGCAAGCTTTTCTGCAGGGCAATGAGTGCTGGCTGGGTGTTTCCTACCTGCAACCCACGACTTTCTGTTGGATTTGCACCACCGTTTTGCATTTTAGAAGGGTTACAGAGAGGTGTAGCTAGAAATAAGTGCGGTAAAGTGAAAGCAAAGTGGATCATCTGAGTTGAAATGTGCACTTAGTCCGCAAAGAATTACTAGTTTTTATATAATCTCATCTTGAAAGAATAGAATTTCAGTGGTTTCACACTTCATCCTGTTAAATAAAACATCTAAGAGTGAGAAACTAGAATTCATCTAGCTACTGTATAATGATGCTCAATTATTCATGCTTTGCAGACTGTATCTCACCCCCTCTGTATATCTATATTTGAATTGTGCTCTAGTTCTACTATATTTCTAAAGAGAAATAGGGACACATGTGCACAGTGCCCTACATTGATTACTGTAGGCTGCCCATGCATATTTCAGCTCTGCCCAGAGCCCATGCATGGCAATGAAGCAGTGTCAGTGGATATTGATCGAGTGTGTTCCACATGACTCTTGTAACCGAGCCAGCACTTTCTGTTTTTACTGTGGGTGGAAGGAAGAAGGGAAGGAAATGTTTCAGTAAGAGAGATTTTTTTTTTTTTTCCTTTTTTTTCCCACACAGTAGTCTTCAAGAAGCTGCTGGTTGCCTTTGCAATATGAAAGAGAGGGGGGGAAAAAAAGGTAATGATGGTTGGATTTTGGCATCCAGGTGCAGCCAGCGTGATCTCAGAAGTCGTTGCTTTATTGAAGATGTGTGGAAAGTGGGTTGTGGGTTGCTTTTCAAGTGAGCTGAAGAGCTGACGGGAGCTAGATGAAATGTTTATGTAGAAATACACCTGCCTCATCAGTCTCATCACAATCCGGGCCATGCAACAGAGCCAAGTGTCTCATTATCCTTATTTGCAAGTTCAAGTTTGTTTTGCAGGTTTGAGATGCCTCTTTTGATTTTAAAATAAACAACAAAGCAAGGCCAGAGGCTGCAGAAGCCCAACACGAATCATTATCTCTGCCTTTTAAATCATCTCACCTCAATGTCGTGTTCGTCTGCCCCGTGGAGCAACTTCTGCGACTTCCACATTTGAAGATTTTTTTTTTTTCCCTTTGGTGTTTGTCTGGGGCGTCACATAAACCTCGCTTTGCCTTTTCATGTCAAATCATTAGTGAAGGTCGATTCCCCGAGGGATCGTACCTGTTGGAAGAAGCTCCTCTGATATCACAAAATCAAAGGCAGCCTCAGCTCACAGATTATAGTCCCAGGAAATCCCCATAAAAAGGAAATGTAGGGAAAGGCTGCTGCACTACACATAAATCACAACTCTTCCACCCTGAGGTGATAGAAGATCAATCATGCTTGGTTAGGTAAAAGTTCAGAGGTGGCAAAAGTACACACAGCCTTTACTCAAGTAGAAGTACAGATACTTGTATAAAGAGTGTTGATTCAACTTTTTTTCTGAAGTAAAGGTAAAAAGTTGTCCTAATCTGTGGATCACTGAACCTCCGCAGTTGAGTCTCCTTCTCTTGTTTTTGTCTCGTCAAGTTGTCTTTGTTTTTGTTCTGTTACACCCTTTACCTTGTTTATGTCTAAGTATTTGTACTTTGAAACTTCCCGCCCGTACGTAAAAGCATGCAACCGCTGCATTGGGCCACGCCAAATCAGTGCTTTCTTATAGTGCAGCCATTTTGAACACAGTTCTTGTCAGATTGTTTACGAACTCTTAATGATATTCATTTTATCAGATTACCCTTCCTTGTTTGCAATTATAAATTGGCTCGGGCAAATTGAATTAAATTGCAAAGTAGGTGCCTTTTGAAGCCTCAGCGGCTCCATCAGGGTGATGAAGTTATTCAGGTCCTTTAGTATTCACTGCCAGGCTCTGCAAACATGTACCCTGAAGTGTCAGAGTTTGCTTAGTTCGGGAGCTCGGTAGTCTGTCGCACAGCTGTGTCTACAGTCTCTGTGTCTTGTTCTGAGTCTCATCTGATGTGTCCTTAATGACATTTTGAGACAACAGAGGTGGCAAATTAACATGAAGCGTGGACAGGAGGAGATGAAAATAATGCGTCTCTCTTTGATAACCTGCAGTTTTATGACTGGTTTACAGTAAAACCAAGACAAACGGTCTACAACAATTCTAACAGCTCAGTGAGGCAAGATTACTTTGACCCAGCATTAGTAGGGCAACATGTTCACTATGTAAAGGATAATGCCCAACAAGAACTCCATTATTAGGAATTAATGGACGTCGGGAGGCTGTTGACTGTTGTCTCCACGGAGTTCATAAATTCCTGATTATGGACACTTTGAAGAGCATTATCCTGCTTTTGTTTGCTGTATTTTGCAACCAAAATCTTAACTTTTTCACAAGCCATAACATAATTTAGAATGGCTCACTGGAACTACTTAGTTGGTGTCCATTATCAGGTATTAATGGACATCTTGCAGCCAATCAGAATTGGTTATTCACTCAGAACATGGTATAAAACAACAGCAACATGCTGGTATTTAGCTGTTATACACTCAGAATTTAAGGTATCAATTCCAGCTTATCCTCAGGGGGGACGTGAATGTCTGAAAGAATTTCAAAAATCATCCATTATTTTTCAAAACATTTCACTCATAATGTCAATGCCATAATTGCAGTAGAGGAAAAGTCACAGACAGTGGGATTCATCCTCTGGGGACCATTAATGTCATGGAAATCCATCCAGTAGCTGCTGCGATATTTAAGTCTGCACGGACATTGCAATAAGAATAGTTTATCTGCTGTATCTGCATTGTGACAAGGAGGAATGAGGCAAGCGTTGGTGCATTATGGTGTGTACGCCTCTGTAAGTGCCTTTTGTGTGAGTATTTGCTGGTGCTGGAGCGACATCTAATGAGATTTCCCTCATGGGAGAAGTTTGCTGCCAGTGCTCTGAACCCACTGGACCATATTAAGTCTCTTTGATGTGACACAAGTTTCTTGTGCTCGTAGTACGACCAGGAGTGTTGTTCTGCCTTATAAAGTCCAACAGATGTGTTGGAAGCCCCAGTCAACCATTATAAACACAGGAAAAGTCCATGTAATGTCTTTATCAAACGACACTTCGGAGAGTTGTTCAGTCGGAGAAACAGCGTGCACAATGTTTCTGCTCCCTGGGCAATTTTCTGGTGTGATGAATGCCGTTCTGGGGCTCCATGAAACACGCTCACAGGGTGTAAAAGTTGAGTGTAAATGTTCAAACGTGTGAGTCAGACTCTAGAGACTCTCTGACAGTTGCCTGTGGAGTTTGCAAATCAGCATCTTTCAATGATATTTCCAATTTTTAGCACAAGTATCACTTTAAAGAGAGTGCGCTCGAATTTAGTTCCACCCTGGATCTTTCCTTTGTTAGATGACGAGTCGCTTTGTCCACGTCCTTGTATTTAATATTCCATTGTTCCCGTCCAATAATACCCCGCCAAACTATTTGTCAGGCTTGAGCTACCTGAAAAATGAGATATAATTGTTGCCCAGTATTTGTCCTTGGTTGTCAAATTAGCGCTGGATGTGATTAGTCTCTTCAGCTGCAGTGTCTTTACCCTAAAGGCCTCTCTCAATCTGAAATGCATTGTTTCCCTCACAGACCATGCAGCCTGTCACCTCTAGCAGCAGGAGGTACTATTACAGCGCACATGCTCCTAGAAATAAAAGTGCTAACTAGAACCATACTGGGTTCTTTGGATTGTCCCCATAAGATAAGCCTTTTTGTTCCTGATATCCTTCAGAAGGTTTTGCCCAGAATCCAACTTAAAGGGTTATACCAGAAAACATCACTCTATGAAAGGTTTCCCTAGAGTCCCCTATAGCCTCTTTTCCACCAAATAAACTGGTTCTATTCAAGATTCCCGGTGCTGTCCAGTGAACCAGCCTGTTTCCATCAGTTTTGAGTGGAACCATTGTAAACAAGGATTATCGTCATCAACAGAAGGTGTTGCACAGTGCATGCCAACTTGTAGAATATTGGAAAAAAAAAAAAAGGGCCTATAAACACCTCTTTTCACCAAACAAGTTATGGGTCTTGAACAGGTTCCACTCCATTCTTGGAACCTTGTTGCGAAGTAGTGAACCAGCTCAAGTGGAGCCATTTTAATCAATGCTGCATCGTCAACAGAGGGTGTTGCACCGTGCACAACAACATGTAGAATATGACACTTTGGTTCCAAAGGAACCCTTGATGAACCTTTTCTTAAATAAAAGGGTTCTCCAGAGGCACATGCTTCACCAGCCCTTCAGGAAGAACTCTTTTGGAGTGCTTATTTCTAAGAGCGTACTGTACTGTTAATTGAAAGAAATTGGAAAAGAATGAGGTACCACTGACTCGCAAATCTAATCAATGCTGAGGCAAAGTCAAACCAAAGTTGGCAGCCAACTTTCAGACAGATTGTCGGATGCATTTTACTCGTCCCTCTGGCCTTTTTTGTACAACAGTATCCCTCTGGCTTGCCGTTAGAGTGGAGAGGAACTGGAAATGAGCTGGTTCTCGCTGCTCTCCTTCACAGTAATCCTCTCTTTCTGGCATTTAGGAAGTTTATAGCAGCAGGGCCGTGGGGGGAGGAATTCGGCTAAAGAGCTGCTGTTTTGGAGTTGGGTTCGTCCATGAGCGTCTGTCCTCGGCGCTCTCTGTTTGTAAGCACGGCCGCAGCCCAGACCAACCCCCCGCTAAATCAAACCGTTAAAGCCGCGCCTCGTCTGACTCTCCCTCCTGACAGTCCGACTGAGGGTTTCCATTCAAGGCTTGACAGAAAAGAGGGATGACACGGCTGCGCGCGCAGATTAAAAAGTGCTGCTTCTCATATAGCCTGCGTGGCGCTCACCTCCACGCGGGGACATTTAGACTGAACCTCAGATTGAACTTGTGCCATGCTCTTCTTAAGCTGCCTCTTACTCAGCGTTAACATCCTCAGATTCATAAATAAGTGCTGATTCCTGCACACGCTCTGCCGCCTTCACAATCACAGCCGAACACTTTAACAGGCCCAGTCAGGCTCCGGGACCAGGGACGGTCTGTGAGACAGGATGACTCAGTTGACAGTTGTTTGAATGACAAGTAAGCACCTATTCCTTCTGCACCCAGAGGTGGCTTGTCAGGGCGATGCCTTCCAGTTCATCCCCAGTGGACACAGTCTATTATAGTGCTTATTCTCTCATGGAATAACAGACTTTGTGACTTAAGTAGTGTCTTATTTTTTGACCTTGGGCAGTTGTAGAGAGCTGCCGTGAAAAGTTTAGTCGATAGCCAAATTGATAAATGATTAGTGCTGCAACTAAGGATTATTTTCATAAAACATTAATGTGCTTAATATTTTTATGATTAATCGGTTATTTGTTTAGTCTATAAAGTGTTTAAAAATGCTGAGCGCAATTAACCAGAGCCCTAAGTGTCCAATCAGCAGTAAAAATCCAAAGACTTTTCATTCACAATCATAAATGACAAAGAAAAGCAGCAAATCCTCACATTTAAGAAGTTGGAACCAGCAAGTGTTTGACATTTTTTTTTCTTGAAAAATTATTATTATTCACTAATTGATTAATTGCGTAGTTAATTTATCAAGCAAAAAGGACAAATGTTTGAATCACCAGCTTTTTTGATAATCAATTCATTGTATTTTTCAGCCAAAATGCAAAAAATTAATTGGCTCCAGCTAGGCCAGGGCGATAAAGCTGAAAAATCTATCAGAATAAAATGTTTTTTATTTCAGTTTATGTCGATAATAATTGAAAAAAGGTTGAACTTAACCACTTTATTTTGAACTTAACAGCCTGTTAAAGGCATATCTGCATTTTGTTGTGCTCGGGGCGCTTTACCAACCCGAAACGTCGGTGCTTGATGTCCTGGGAATGAGACTCAACAATCAACCGTCTTTCTGGTGCCTTTATGAGTAGTTCAGATGAATTCTACTGATTCCACCTTTAAACTTATTATCAATATAGTTTTGACATATTAATTGGTGAGGGAGAAAATCATGAGTTGCATCCCTCGTGACACATAATGCATGTCTTATCATCTTTGGTCAACCTACTGTATTAGTGACCTCTCACTATCTACTGCATGTCGACGCTTAATCTTGGAAATCCCCATTCGTGTAGCGTGATGATGATAGGCTAAGCGCAGGGTCCCGCCCCTTTGATGATCTGTGCACATGTGTCAGAGCAGCCTGTGGTTACTCTACAGGTCACATGACACCAGGGCAGAGCGGCAGGTTGATCCGGGGGAGGAGGGGGGGGCAACATGTGGAAGCTTTGTGAGAGCTTTTCTACAGTTGCAAGCTGTGCGGAACTATTTCTGTTCTGATTTGAATGGCGGTGTGAAAATGTGTGCAGATGTATCCACGGCAACATGTAATTATGACATGAAAGTGTACGTAACGAAAGAAAAGAACAAAAGAAACTCACACCAAGGCTTGATTGTCACTCAAACATCGAGACACACGTACATGTACAGCTGTGGGGGCAAGCTTATTCCCCCAGCTGTCTTACCCGCTGCCCTGTCACACACACACACACACACACACACACACACACACACACACACTCCCTGCTCCCCTCCTTGCGTGCCCCGCCCTCCCTGTGTTGTGTGTTCGGGGACGGCGACGGAACAACAAAAGGTGGCCGTATGCAAATCGGCACAAACACGGCAAATTGATACACGACCAACAGATTGAAGTCGAAGTGCTTGACCTTTTCTTTGTTAGGCTGGCACACGGTAATTGCTAACAAATGCCCCCCGACACACGTTCAAAACACACACAGTCCTCCCCTCAATATCTGTTCCCCGCTGCTGCTGCTGGTCTCCAGAGCGATGTGTGTGTGCGTGTGTGTGTGTATACGTGTGTGTTGGAGGCGTTTGCCCTATTTTCTTGGTCTTTTTTTAATCAGCCCTCGTGCATTTAAAATCTGGCCGGGGCAGATGGGGAAGGGAGTTTGACCCACTTTGATGGATTCCACACCGATTAAAAGGATGAGTGAGCTTTCGAAAGCAAGAGGCCCCCATGTACGTGTGTTTGTGGTGGTGTGTTTATGTGTGTGTGTGAGCAAGGGACACAAGGAGTCTAAGACTGTCTGTTTGTGTACCAGTGATGTGTATGTGTTGCTGTAAAGCCGGTACGTTGTAGGTAGTGATGTTGCAGCTCTGTTCGATCCCTTCAGGAATGTGTGGACTTGCAATCACAAGAATGTGTGCAGAATAAAACAAATCCCCAGAGAATTAATGAATAAATTTTATCATCACGCCTCAAACCTTACAAACAGGCGTTCATGTAACCAGGAAACCCCTTTGTTTCCTAGATCTTATCCTCGCAAGCCCACAGGTTCAGTATTTAAAGTAGGGCTGAGACATCACACTTATCTCCTGATTCAACACGATCACGATAATTGGATGCTGATTTGATATGTATTACGATTCTACAAGTGTTGCAATTTATAATTAATATTTATTGTGATTTTTGTTTGCTTTTTTAACACTAGACGATGGGAAAATGTTGAATAATACACTTCTAGAGACTCTATATCATATCCATCACAACTTTGTGATGGATGTCAATTTTTTAGTCATGACAAAGGCCAAAATGTGGCATCCAACATATGAGGTAAGCCTTGTTTTTAGCCTAGCAGTTGTTTATTATTTGCAGCAAGAATGTAGAATATTTCCAGCCTTATCTTTAAACATGAGACTCGAATTTCTGCCTCTTTTTTTTTATCACACATCATCCTTTAATTTCCTGGTGTAACGTCAAACAGTGCACATGCTGAACAGCGAGACATAACTGATGCAGCACAGAGCTTTGCACATGCACATGCACACACACACACACACACACACAGAGGACAGATCCCACAGAGATTTTAAAGTAGAGTAGGGTGCACACACAGGCCAAGCCTCTCACTTCAATACAGTCTCGTGTGCCAGCAACCTCTCCTCATTGATGCAATTATGGTGTAACCCTTTGCCTGGCTTGCTGTAGCAGTCTGATCACATTTATCCAACAATGTGGACTTGAAAGGGAAGAAGAGATGCCTGTGTGTGGCTGCTTGACAGAATACAAAACTGTGAATTTATCATTTTCCTTGCATTCCAGAGTGAAGTCAAAGCAGATTGAAATTGCCTACTTCTGGCTCAACTGTTTGTCATTTATTTGTCAGTGAGAGCAGCATCGATCCTGAAGGGTCCAGGGTATTGAAGGGATGGTTTGGATTGTTTAAAGTGGGGTTGTATGAGGTAGTTATCGATAGTCGGCGTACAGTAGATGTCAATCTGCGTAAACCCAGTTTAGAGCGGCAGAGAGGGAGCTGAGCAATACATTGTTGTGAACAGGGTCAGCAACAAAATGAATTTTAGCCACTTCAAGAAGGAAAATATTTAGAATATTTTCACTGGTTTACTTGCTGTCAGACAGCCTTTTCTGACAGGAATCCACAGTTATATAAGCCAAATATAGCTCACGCTAAACCAGCCAAACTCCATAAGCAAAATCAGTATTTTTACTTCAGAAAACACAGGAGTTGCTGGTTCAACTCTGCCCTGATCTGTTAGTTTTTTTTGCATTGCTGTGTGACTTCTGTGTTTTAAAAGGATAGTTCAGATTCGCCGAAGTATATGTTGTTATGTTTAAATCTGACAGACAAACTAACAGATCGAGGCAGCGTTCAAACAGTAGCTCATGTGTTCTGAAAGGTAAAATTACCAATTTTGCAAATGAAGTTTGGTTGCTTTGGAGAGAGTCAAATTTGGTTTTATTCAGCAGCAGTTTCCAGGCAGAAAAGGCTGCCTGGTGGCAAGGTAAAGGAGTGAAAATATTCTAAATATGGCGTACACTTAAATCTGTATTGTTCTTTTTTGGGTGGACTGTTTTTAAAGGGGCAGTTCATATTTTTCCCCTGGCTTGTAGCACTGTTTACTACTTTCCTTCTGCAGTGGAATCCACCGGAACTACTTTTATCGCATCTCTACAGCCGATATCTCCAAAACACACACACTCACACTGAAAAAATACGTTTTCTTCCTGACCCCGTCCACAGCATTTCACTGCTTTAGCTTCTGCGCTGGTTCTCCTCTCTGCTTCTTCAAATTGCGTGAATGCCAACTAACATCTACTGTAGCTAATACGCTGTTGATGAGTACCTCATACAACCCCACACCAAATAATCTGAACTGTCCCTTTAAAGATGTTATCTGAGGTAGACCAAGGAGAAGAAGGTTACATTCTATTAGGACAGATAAAGCCTCAAGAAAATGTTCGACCTGTTTTGGAGAAAAGGGTGCCAGTGCTGTGAATCAGAGGCACCTTCACAAAGTATTCTAATTAAGGACATGTCTGGGTATCTGACTGGGTTGAAGTAGTTTCATACTGGCCGGTTTTGTGGTGAAAAACAATGTGAAGGAGATAGTAGAGTAGTGAGTTATGGCTGGTAATAAAAACTGCCCTACCTCAGCACTGATCACCTCACTAGAGACTCATTCAGCCATTGACTTTGCATTGAGCATTCAGTGCCCAGACACAAAGTGACTCGTAGCCGATCGCGTTGGAAATGATGTACGGCCCATGACAGAGAAGTGTAGCGAGCGTTTTCCATCCATCTCTTAATCTTTCTGTTTCTGTGACGTGCATGCTCGCACAGACACATAGTGTTCCCATCTTCCTTATCGTCCCGTAATGCACCTCAGAACAGGGTCACATCCTCGCCCCGGCAAGAGCCGCCGTCAGCATATTTGTCACCATCACCTCCGGCCCCGCCCAGCTCCTTGTTTTTATTAGTCGGGCTGCACAATGCGGTTAATAAAAAAATCATGTGATTATTTTGGCAGATATTTGGATTGCAGCATGATGCACAATTAGTGGGGATTATCATTTTTGCATCATTCTCTGAAAAAAACATAAAATCATGATGACGAGACGTGGATACTGCATTTGGCCATATTGCAACATTGATAATATTTTGATTAATTGTGCAGCCCTATTTATTAGTTTAATTTTGTTTCACTAACGCTGCGCTCCTGTTGAGTGTTTTCTTGTTGAGAAGTTGTGTTGTTTTGTTTCATCCTAAGCAATACTGGCTTTCCAGATGATGCTATATTTATTCAACACAGAGGCTGTAATTGTTTCTGAGTTAACATTTTTGAGAAGAAATATGCCCATTTAAGAATTCTCATTTCTGTATTTGAACTTCCAGTGACCCGTACAGCTGTATCACTGTCATCCACGGTTGTTGCATTTTTTTATAATTCTATTTTTCATGAATTTAGCTGGATGTAATTATGTAGGAGGATGAAAGCCGTGATTGGCCGATTTCAAGAACTGGCGAAAACAGGCATATGTGGGCACAGCGCCAGTCCTATTTGAATTGCTAAGCCAATCAGAGATTTGGGCATTCCCAAAAATGTTCCCGTGAAACAGCTAGTGGAGTCCTTATTACTTATGCATGTTAAGTGATTCTTGTGAGAAAAAATAGGCAGCTGGAGAAGGACTGAAAACAGTCTGACTGTCCCCCGACTGAGAGCTCACAGTGAACATGACCAGAAACATGTTTACAACAGGGAAAAGCTCACATTGTTGGGCCACATACTGATGTATAAAACAATACATATGTGATTAAAAACACTTGAACATTGATTTTTACTTCATTGAAACTTTAAGGGGTCTATAATCAGGGTTCAAGCAGCAGCCACAGGTCATTAAATTGTACCAAACTGCAATACGGGCTACTGCAATTTTCAAATCACAGGATGTGCCTTGTGAAATGTGAAGTGTGTGTCAAAATACCGTTTTAAATTAAATATATTGTAGTGCTGCAGAGGTCGCCTGGCCACATCATTCTCTAGACTTCAGAAAACGTCTCTGTTTAGTACCAATCCCTGGTCCCTGAATATCTCAAATCATATTGCAATATCAGTCAAAATCATTGCAGTGAGATATTTTCTTCAAAACTGTTCAGCCCTATCATTAGTGCTGACATTTCCAAAAAACTAAAGTTGACTTTTTGCATCGATTCCTAATCTGTCAAGAGAGAACTGTGATGCATCTTAGAATCAGATTTTTCCAAGTTCAAATGGAGTTGACAAACTCATTATCTGTTTGCAGTTGAGTGCAACTGCCAAAGATTGCTGCTTGCTTGCCTAGGGGTGGGCAATATGGCCCTAAAAAATATAGAAATATTCTGCGATAACAATATTCTTAACAATATGACAGAATAAAGATGAATATTTTTGGTTTAGAACTCATTATAGCTGAGATTAGTTTGTTGTATTGCTCCTTTTCTGGTTGCAGTCTTTTTCACTGCTGACATACAGCTGTGGTTTGTTGCACATCTGATCTTGTGAAACCAAACCACTTCTAGACTGCTAAAGTCATGGAAAAAAATTATGCAATATATTGTAAATGATGTGATATGACACACTCCCTCGCTGTCTCACATAGTTCACAATCTGACAGGTGGCTTTGATGTATGATGTCGCCAAATAAACCTCACGTTAATACTTTGAGACACTTTAGTTTCATGATTATCCTCCCAAAACGTCTCACTAAGATCCCCCATTTTATATTGTTAAAGAGAACAAAAATAACATTGTTTTCAAAGAACAGGGAGAATTTATTTATCATTCTTCAACACCGAGCTGTACAACAAAATGCTAGTTCTGGTCCCTTTTCCCACTTACAAAAACAAAATGTATAAATGGATGAATAAATAATAAATCAACATATTTTTGTGGAGTTTGGAGGATGGATTGAGGAGTCTTAATGTCCCAATAGTCCCCTGACAGTTAAAATTTTAAATAAAGTTCCGGTCTTGGTGTTGGTGTCCTGGTGGGTCCATTGATATTCAGACGCCGTCGGCTCGGGGAGGCATCACTGTGGCTGTCAGGTTAAAGATGACTCTCAGCCTTCATCGTAATCAGAGTAAAAGGATGGACATGATGGATCAAGGGAAGTCGTTTTTATCCTCACACTCACTTTGTGGCTTTCATCTCAGTGACTGCTGAACAGTCTTATTACGTTCAATGGCCGTTCGCTGTCCGTGGTGCTGAAACTGGAATACCCGCTCCATAAGGCACTTCTCCATTCATTTTACATCCCATACGTCCTCTGTAATTGGGAGTAGTGGGGAATGTCTGGGGCCCTCCTATGTTCCACCATTAACTCTACATCTCTGTCTCTTTGTCTCGCGACCCCCACTCCCTCTCTCCGATTGTAATGTACATCACTGTGCCGCTTTGATTAAAGGGCAGTCCGCGCAGTGGCAGACGACTTTGTGTTTTCAAATTGCCGTCAGGGTAATTCATTCACGCCGAGCCTCCCTCTTGCAGCCTGCTGCGTTAGACTTTAAAAAACGGTCTCAGTGTTTGTCTCACCCACACTGCCTCTGTGCAACATTATGTTTCCCCCGCAGTCATTCACATGGCGATACAGTACGGCGTGGCCTTTGTGAATAATGCAGTGGCAATAAAATCTTTTGCTATGTTCAATTACTCCAGCTTTGGCTCCCTCCTCGTTTACTGCTGCTCCCCTTCTGTTCCTGAGTGTGACTGAGTTTGTCTGTGTGCTGGTTATAGCAGGACCGGCCTATAAACACCCAGCAACACTCATTTTATCCTCCTTTATTTCTCTATTAAACTGGAATGGTTTCCAAAAGTAGATCAGCTTGTTGTAAAATGTAGTCCCTTTAAGCAGACAATGATCTGTTCACCACATTGCTTCAGTTTAAAGGGATAGTTTGGATTTTTCTTTTAGAAGTGGAGTTGTATGAAGTACTTGAACTATCTGTTGATTTCCCAAAGCCCAAGATGACATCATGAAATGCCTTGTTTTTCTGCAATCCAAATCCATATTGCTCTCTCCAAACTAACCAAACTCCACTGACGAAATCAATAATTTTACCTCGCAGAACGTGGCAGCTGCTGTTCGATCTGTTCATTTGTATGTGTTATTGAGTGACTTCAGTGAAACCAAACTAATCCTTTAAGGCACCAAAGTCACACAATAACACAATTAAACTAACAGATCGAGGCAGCAGTAAAGCAACACCTACTGTGTTCTGTGCAGTAAAATTGCTGTTTTTGCCAATGGAGTCTGGTGGCTTTGGAGAGAGTGATATTTGGCTAGTGTAACAACAGTTTCCTTTTTGAAATGGCTGTGTAGTGGCAAGGTAAAGTGGTGAAAATATTCTAAATATAGCGTACACCCTGTCCTCAGCAGTTTGCTGCTTAGTTTCCTCCTGCTGCTAGAGTTTTTTTTATACAACTTCTGTACTATTGATACTATGATTAATGGATATTGTATTATTTTAAACATGCAGTGTTGAAAAAGTACCTCACACACCCCACGTCTCTACCCCTTTATAGTTAACCAGTGGGTCGTCTTTCTTGTCTTTCTCTCTTGCTGATCTCCACTCCTACTAAGCCTTATTTCTCTGCTGTGACCTTTACCATAGATTTAAACCTGTCGCCTCGCGGTCAATAGACAAACGACAGGCGGTGTACTTAATTAGCAGGACATGCCAAAGAAAGTGAAACCCCTCTATACGAAAGGAAGTCAATGCATTGTTATTACACGTTCCCTGCCCTCTGACCTCCAGCATCCATAACCAAGTCAACACAAGATAATGAGTTCTCCTTTTTTGTGGCCATCAGGCCTACAGTTCCACTGAATGAAGGGGATGCAGGTTAATAGCTTGAGGCTGGGCTGCACCCAGCAAAGGTTATTTAAACCTGATTAAATCACGGTTCGCTTTAAATCACATTGCACCAAACTTTTAAACTCCAATTTAAAATGTGACCATTAACTTTAAACTTGCAACTGTCTGTCTCTTTAAGATGAACTGAGCAAAAATTAAGGAACAGCATTTTTTTTTTTAAATCAAAGGTGGAGAATTGAGGCTAGAACTGCTCTGTTGAACCATCATAAGTAGGCTAACTAACTTTTTAGCAAGTTTTCTAAACGTTTTTGGTAGCTAGGAAACTTTGTCACATTTTGTTATTTTTTTAGCTGGTTAGCAAACAATGTCACACTCTCTAAACCTTTAAGCTAGCTAGAAAACGATTTAACATTTCTTAACGTTGCTGCTGCCTAGCAAACAATGTCACATTTTGCTAACTCTTCAGCTGTATCGTGACCATTGTCACATTTTCTTAAATGTTTAGCTAGCTACTAAATAATATTTCTTTTTACTTGTTTGCTAGCTAGCAAACAGTGTATCAGCTTGTCAACTCTTTAGCTAGCTAGCAAACAATGTAACACTTTGACAAGGAATACAGAGCAGTGAACTGTTTCCCCCTCTTTTATACTTACTAAGTCCCAGCAGCACAAATTTATTTTTTATATATGTATTTTAATTTGCGTTAGCAAGCATATCCATATTGATTAAATTCTCTTAATTTTCGAGTTACATCAGTTAACTTGGATAAACTAAATGGGGATTAGTTTTTAATTGTGCAACAGCTGCTTGATTTTTAACCTGGATTTACTCATTTTAAACCTAGTTTTACTAAAAGGTGCAAAGGTTTTTAGTAAGGTTTGAATGCTGTTATTTCGAAGTAAACAATAACTATTGATTTGTGTGTATGTCCCACAGAGTAGAAGCAGATTGTAAAGGCAATTCCATTTGGTCTATAAAACAACAGGGTTGTAAAGTTTACAAGGTCGTGTAGGGACTGTGGTCATGGTTTATGTACGTCTGGATCTTTATATCTGAGGGTTTCAAGTTCTTATCACATGTATATTCTGTTTACACAAACTGCCTGAACAGGAATATCAAACCGGCTATAAAAAACTGTATTTTAAACAGACACAAGCAGTTTTTGTTGGTCTGTACTCCTCCTGCTACCCCCATCCTCCCATCACACACTGAAATGAAACCCTCCAAAATCAATACATCCCCTTGCAGGCTCACATGGGATAAACTGCATCGGTTCATCCAGCAGCAACACAGAGGCTCCCCGCTGAGACGACACCACCTCAGCACCTAATGTTTTTCCATAAAGGCTTGTTCGCAGAGGGCTACCGGCAAGCATCTGTGCGCAGAAAGCCAACAGAGAACTTAATTATCTGAGATCTTTCACAGCTTTCCTATCCGGTGTCTGTTTGTAGAAACATTCCCACCCGCTGCGCTGGGTTTCGCTCTCTCTGGCACTGAGCTCCAGCCCAAACTACGGAACGTTTTCGCTTTTTCTTTTCTTTTTTTTTTTGTCAGAGAAGATGGTTTGTGCCCAAGAGCCCCGCAGGTGAGCCAGGAGTGTCTAGCCAGTCAGGATTTTTAATGAAAGCGTAAAATGTCGCAGCTGGCAATAAGACTGAAGAGGACTCGCAGACAGGGCGCTAGGGACGTCCTGAGACAGTTTAGCAGGGGCACAGCAATTAACATGCAAAGATATTGAGGGACAAATTGGATTGGCTACCTTTTTTCTTGTAGAAAATATGATATTCATCTCTTTTACCATTTCAATATCCCTGTCTGCTTTCCTTTAATCTAATTGTTTTGAGAGCACACTGCTCTTTCTGGCATCATGATCCCTGATTTTCACCCAAATTACAGTTTCAGCTTCATGTTATGATAATAAAAACATGTTGCTCAGTCATTATAGCATGCCTTGCGGCTTTTGTACATATATTTGCACTGAAGATGTGCGGAGTGTGTAACAGCGGCATAAACCGCATGTAGTTTTCGAGATGCGGCAGCTGCTAACAATCCCACTCCCCACTGTAAAAAAAAAAAAAAATGCTAATGTTGGTATCACATCAGCCTTTATTCATGAGGATAGCTCACAGAGATTGTTTCCTTTAAATGGGTTAGCTTCAGTTTTGACGATTGCTGGTGCCTAGTTTTGCTTCCTGCCACACCAGTTTGGAAAAAAATGCACTCCTTAAAGGGACAGTTCACCCCAAAATCTCTTACTATTACTATTAGTAATTAACACTGTTAATTCATTTGGTGTGAGTTGCAGAGTTTTGGAGACATCTGCCGTCGAGATGTCTGCCCTCTCCCCGATATAATGAAACTAGATGGCTAACCTCTCCTCCATGAGTAGATGCACGCTTCCTTCTGCATGATTACGGATGTAGTTAAGTAGAAAGAAAAAATTCTGATATGAAACTGCTAAAAATAGGGTTTTTTAATTTATTATTGTGGCGCTTTGAGCACCACAAGCCGAGCGTCATTTAGTCCTGCTGTGATCAAGAAAAGAAAAGACAGACATCTCTAAGGCCGCATGTATCCGACAAACCAAACTGGTGTTAACTTTTTCAGTATTTGTGGTTCTTATTGCTAATTTTTGCCAGCATATGTCAGGGTCCAAACACACTCAACCCACTTATATATATATATAACAAAGGCCCTTGACAGCTGCCTTGGGGAACTCCACATTCCAGTTTGAATAGCTGACATTAAAGAAGACTCTGTTTTCTACCTGACAGATGATGCTTGAACCATGAGATTGCATTGGAAGTGAAGCTGTAAAACTGTAACTTGCCAATTAGCGCGGTATGATCGATTGTTGAATGCCGCACTAAGGTCCAGTGTTACGGCTCGCACTAATTTCTTGTTATCCATGCCTGTCAGCCAGTCGTCTGTCATATGAGCAAGTGCGTTGCTTGATCAATGGCCTGCTCTGTTTGCGTGCTGACAGTTAGACTGCCAAGTACTGTGAGAAAAGTAATGAATCACTTGCTTAAATAGTATTTTTTCAATGACTTTATTTAATAGTGGTATAATACTTATTGGATGACTGTTGTGGTGTTTTTAACTGGTCATGAAACAGTTTTAATTTAATACTGATGCATACATTTTATTTATTAGCCAGTTAAACATAGGCAGTCATTTTATTTTTTGGGGGTTAAATGTTGTGGTAATGGTGGTGCAAACACTACTGTTTTGTTCACTGAGGCCTCCAAAATCAACACAATGTGGAAGTTCCCTGTAGCAGCTTTGAAATGTCTTTTTCAGTTGTTTCTACAATGAACTGAAAAGCATCTGATCTGCTGCAGCCAGTCGCAGCGTGGGCCACAAGAGCTAAAAAGTCTCTTTGTATTCAGAGGTTGATTACATGCTGCAGGCTGTCGCTATTCACTTCCTCTATCAGTAGTTTTGGCAGTTTAGCCCGAGAGTCGCCGTTTAAACGTCTGACAGCAGCGAGCGCCGTGTTGGCAGACCTCGGGCTCTCTGAAGGTGAAGTGTGCGGGTCAAGTGCCTCTAGTTGTACCTCTACCAGACTCAAGGCAAAGGCTTTGAAAGCTCCTCTGTCTCCTCTCCTCTTTTAAATACGTGCAGGTGTTTGAGTATTCAGGATGAAAAGGGAAGAGACAGAAATTTGTCGCCGTCAAGGGGAGTCTCAGTTTACTATTAAAAGGACGGTTCAGATTATTTGAAGTGGGATTCTATGAGGTACTTATTGATAGTAGGAGTGGAAGAAATATTGATGCACTTGAGTATTGTGATATTATGTTTGGTGATTCTGCATCGATTCTCGAAATGCTGTATTGTGTCTTGATGGCAGTGATCTGCAAGGTAAAAATTTTCCCACCAGAAAATTCTGTCCAGCGGCAAGGTAAAGCATGGAAATATTACGCTCACCCTGAACTGTGAACAATAGGCAGAGAGGTTGTGATCACAAATAATCGGTCTGAAATTAAAGAACGTCTCATTTATCTGAAGGGTTCTTAAAGAAATAATGGGAGTCCCTGGAGCCCGATCTCAAGAACCTCTTCCTGCAGTAGATGCCTTCTGTCTCTGTCTCTGTAATAATAAGCCTGATACCGACACAAAGCAGGCCACTGACGGCTCTGTGATCTGTGCTAATGTGAGCTGACAGCTAGCCCGGCATGGCATGGCTCTGTCTGACCAGGCCCTTCGTTTTTGGCCCTGCAGGGCCATCGCAGCCCCTCGCTGGCGGAGGGAGCGCCACCTGCTACATGGCGATCGCTTTAACGCGTGACAGAAGCACCGTCCGCCCTACAAAGACCTCAGCATCCACCCTTGGTTGCCGTGGAGACAGTGGCTGCGGCTCGTCTCGACTCGAGCTGGTGGATCGGCTTTGCCACACCCATGGGTGTCTGGAGTGAAAGACGGGGAAGGTTTAGAGGGGAATTGGGAGATTAGAGTAAGAGAGGAGCAGCCCTCTACAACTGATCAGACACGAGGCTTTTAAAGCAGACAAGAAAGGAAAATACTGTTTTCTGTTACTGTGATAATCACCTTGAGCCATGATTCAAGACATGATGTCTCATTATTCTGTAAGGCTCTACTGGACTATCATGTGCCAGGATAATTGTACAAACTGGGTATTGAACAAAGATTGAACAAAGTGTTGACTAAAATTAATCCATCTTAAAACTGACTACAAATGGTAAAATTTGCATTTAAAAAGCTGGGCTTCTGCAGTTTCCTTCCAGAGTTATTTTTTTTTTATCACATTTTAAGTTTTGGAATGACGATCTGCTGAAGTTTTTCTGGGGAAAATCCAAACATTTCTGACTTTGCTTGGAGGAGTGGAGGGTCGGGATGTTCCTCAACATGTGGGTGTTTGTTCTGCCATGACGCTGCCAGCAAACATGTGCTAAAAACAAACTGACAGCCTTGTATAAGGGACTCCAGGATTGTGCAAAGGAGCAGCAGAGAATGTGGAAGAGCTGGCAAGCCAGTGATGCGTGCAACCAAACAGCTACTCGTTTAATGCATGTAATGATGGACGTATTAATGGATAATGAACATTATTGCAAGTTGCAGCCCTAAATTTGACTAAACATTATGGGAATAAAACGTAATACATTACTTGTTGGGAAAATGAGTCACGCCAGGTTCAGTTCATCAGGAATGTTCAGTTGTTTAACAATGAAGACAACAACTCCCATGATACCACACTACTTAAGATGTCATCAAACTATGTCTTATGCGGCAGAATTGTGCCTTTAACACAAACCAGCATCATGCATCACCCAACCATCGTGCCCCCAGATTTTGTGTCCAGATGTCTTGGGACGAAGATGCGTCTGTTAGGTTTGATTTGATCCTTGAAGGTATCTTTGCAAATATTGTGTGAAAATGGCACTGCAGGCTCGTGTAGTAGCTAGCAACGCACATTAACTGATTTCCCACAGTGCCTCGGTAAACACAATGGATCCGGAGGCCGCAAATGATTACAACTGGGATTTGAATGCATCGCAGTTCATTATTCACAAAGCCAGGAGGCCTTGCCTGGCCTGGGAATGGCTTAGCCATGGCTCCAACATGTATGCTAATACTAAGGCCTCCAGTGGATCTACTTTGATTTGCACATAGATGGACAACAAATGAGGGATTAGATATAAAACAATGAATATTCTGTAATATGTAGTCCAGTATGTAGAGAGCAGTACCTTGCTAGTGTGAAGCAGGATTAATGTAGGATATATAAAATATATATGTGAGAATATGAGGCACTGAAATGACCAATGCCCTGACATGTCATACTGATTCAAAGCCATATTCCCCTATTTGTTGTAAAGCCTTGAATAATTCAGAACAAACTATGTAGTCGTTGTTTTATTTTAAAGAATGCTGTGAATTATTAATGTGTCGGCACAGGTATGGCAGCGTTCACATTAGATCATGCACTCAACCTGTTCCTGTTCTTAAGGAAACCTTGTGACCAGACAAATGCCTGACAGCGCCCAAAGAAATGTATACTTTTTCTCCCTTCGGGTGAATAAATGTTTGTTCTCATTTGATCATATTAGCTGTACATAATATGAGGAAATTAAAGTATTGCACGACCATCCGTTAGTCTGAATAACCGGTATGCCAAGACTGGCAAGAGTAAAGCAAATATTTAATCTTTCCTGATAAGAAATGCCAAAAAAGTAAATTACTTGTGGATGAATTTCCAACAAATCTCTCTTTTTTTGTTGTCTGTGTTGGCTTTTCCTGGTTGGAATTTTCTAAATCTTTGCCTGAAGATGGACACTCTTGATTTTACACCAGCTACTGTACGTCTCTGTAGATTTCTTCCTCTTTTTTTAAACAAACAGGAGGTGTTACTGCCGAGCAGCTTTAACAAGAAGAGTTGTGAAAGAGCGCCTGGCAACGAGCCGATCAATTCATCCATGTTCATTAAATGCTTCCATGTCTTGATGGTATCTCTGATGGTGTCAGACTGTGGAGCATTTGTGAAAAATCCTAAAAACTGGCATTACTTTATCGCCACTGATAGTTTCCAGCTTATATCGCTGCCTGTTCTGCTTGTAGACACAATTTCTACAAATGTTTGAACCTTTTGACATTATTTATGCAACAACGACATGGTTCTTTTGAAATCTGCAGCTCATATCTAGTTTGTAAACCAGAACAGTTAGATGAAATCCTACTGCCACTCCAATCTCCTCCAAACTTTCCCCCAAAATGTTCCGGGCAGCAGCCTTTGCGTGTGTTTTTTGTTCAGGTGTTTTATTTTGTCATTTAATATAATTTTTATTGTTTGATAAATAATACAAAACTACTGTTACTCAGAACTACAGCGGCGTCTTATCTATTGGAAATATAACAGAAGAAGAAAAACATTCAGCCAAGATAAACATTTGCCATGTCTTAAAAAAAAAAAAGTATATATCTCTGGAGGCACCTAAGGGTCATGGCTTTCTTTCTTTTCTCATGTTATGTCTATTTCTGCCCAGCTGCTCCCAGCACAACACCCCAGTATGGGTCAGCTGGTTGAACTTAACTTTGAGCTGAGCTTAAAGATGATTATATCTAGAAGTAAGGCTTGGTGATATGGCTTATTGTTAATATCTTCATATTTCTAGGTGATTCTGCGATGTACAATATACATCCTGACACATTTTCTATAGCATATCATACTGGAAATTCTCAAATAGCACAAAAATGTAATAATTTTACAGAATATGATGCTTTAAGGCTAGGAAATATTGGCAAAATCAAATATCTCAATATTTCTGACCAAATACCTCCACTGATATTGCGACAATATTGTAGGTAAGCCTATTGGTGTGTCACAAAATATTAACATAATGAGATCATCAGTTATGTGGCTATAATGACTAAGTGAGCAAAAGGCAAATCATCATCACTTTACTACAATGCAGCTTTTTAAACCATATCACAATAGAGCAATATCCGAAATTGAAATCTGGAAGAGCAGAAGCCCTTATGATAATAATAATAAAAACACTTGATTTCTGTTTTAAAGTTGGAGTGCACGAAGAGATTCATAATGAAGATAAACAGATGGCAAAATGTTAAGAAAATTACCGCCAAATCTAAGGAATGACTCTAAATTTGTACAGAAAAACATATGGACTCTGGCTTTTCCTTGATATGCTGCCCTGGCTTTGGATGAACCTCGAGATACGCATTCGCATGTGTGAGAGATATTTCCCCGCAGTCACGTGACGCGTTTGGCTCGTTATGGCTCAACTAATGAGGGATCCAGACCCTCTTACGCGTTGTTGTCCGTCAGAGGGTCTAATGGATTATTCTTGGTCACGGTTTACACAAGTGCTCCCACTTAAAAGCGCTGAAACAACGTCTGTTGCCACACACGGCACATAAATCTTCCTTTAGCTGGTGGTCGGAGTGTATGTTGTATGTAGTGTATGTAGGCATTAATGGCCAGCAGGCTTTTAGTGTGCCATGGGAACATTTAGTTGAGTGTTCTGTGCCTGACCTTCATGTGTTTTATATGTTTTTTCAAGTGAGTGCCCTAATGTGTTCGCAACGGATCAAGTCAGTACACACTGAAAAAGAAAAGTCTTTCAGTAGTAATTTAAAACACATTAACACCCACTAACATCTGGCCTTTGTCTTCAGTTGGAAAGGCTACAATCTGCATTATTCCTGGATCAAATGTCTCTGTAGTAGTCACAGATATTATCGGCTCCAGCTGCGATTGGCAGTGAAACATGACACAGAGGTGGATTTGGTAGTTTTCGCCCTTCAAGCAAACACGATGGAGTAATTCTGTAAATTCTGCAACTCTTTTACCCCTTCTCCACGCACATGTGCAGGCTTGGCTCGACTCGGTTTGATCCAGCGCGTCAGTCCGGCACAGCAGGGATTTGCATATCCATTACAGCAGGTCGAAGGTGTGTCTTTTAATCAGAGGGGCAGATTTGGTCATTTTGAGGCCCAGGGCAAACACAGGCATGGTGTCCTTCACATCCAGTGTTCTTGTGTTTTGAGTAAGTAAAAAGTCATGAAGGTAAACTTTTATATGTGGTGTAGTGCAGAGGATAAATTGAAGAGTCTCACATCCTCAGGAAAGAAGCTGATGATGTGGTTATTGTTTTTTATTACCCTCCTGCTTCTTACTTCTTACTGTTTTCCGCAATAGTCTGTGCGCCACGCTGAGCTGTTCATTTATATTAGTTGGCTTCCGTCTTCCTGAATCATTTCCACAGATTTGCAAATCATGGAATAATCCAAGTTAGAGGAAAAGCCCTGAGACACTTTAGATTTGGATTTTTAGATTAGAAAAGTTTCTAAAAAAAACTTAAACATAAGCTTATGGGGCATTTTATGGGGTCCTTGGTAGCTTTGAGCCTAAGCCAGCTGCTGACTTCTGCCAAATGTGAATTCCCCATCTACTTCTAACTGATACAAGCTCTTGAGTTTAGCGGCTGCAAAATGTTGGATAAACACTTTTTTTTCCTTCACTGCTTTTATTATAAAGCAGCAAAATCAGGAGATGTTGGGTTTTTAACTTAAAGGAACAATATGTAGCAATTGTGTTCAAAAATGAGTAAAGCAGTCCTAATAGCAAATAGCAAATGGTGCCAGGCTGTATATTAAATAGGTTAAAATCCTGTTTAATATACAAACTATGGTTGAAATGAGTTGTTTTCCCCTGCCCTCTCTTTGCGAGACTTGGGGTTGAGTTTTGGCTTTGCAGCTCACATCAGAAACAAACAAAACAAAACAAAAAACCCAAAAAGGCAAACTCATCTGCAGGAATCCAGTCTGCTTTTAGCAAACCTACATAAAAGCGCTAATTTTGGTGTAAAAACTGTTTTACACAAGTCAGGTTCCTTCACTTAATTGATCTGAACATATTAGCACAGTGATTGACACAAGTGGAATCACCTTACATGATTGGCAGACTTTCTTAAATATTTGACAGAAAGCAAGATTTATGGGGAAAGTGAGATTCAAGATGGATTTTCTGCACCGTGTGCGTGTCTGACAACTTAATCTACTTGCACATGATCGGCATCAAAGCGCTTAACACCGTGCAAAACGATTCATTTTTTACGGAAGGAACAGTGCCGCCTGATTTAACAGCAACGCTACGCCTGCTGCAGGGAGCCACTCAGGCAAAACTCACATCCCTGATGTTCAAGTTTTTTTTGCACAGTTTGACCCAGTCTGACGGTGACCTTTGGAAGGATTGTTAGCACATGAATGCAAGCTCTTCATTCCAGTCATGTGGGCACCAAAATAAGAGCTAAGTGTCGCATCAGTGTTTGCTAGCAGGCCTGTTGCTCTCCTGCTAAGTTGCTAAAAGGTCCGCTCCATACAGCCATGTATCTGTATATAGAGTGTGGGCATCTGGGGGCACTTCACCATGCTGTCATATCGTACAGCTGCAGGAGAGGAAAGTGTGTTTGAGTGCGGTGGACAGGGTATTGAGAGCGAGTGCAACGTGATTCTTTTGTAAAGAGAGAGCTCTCTGTGGCAAGTGTGTTTTTGTACGTGTCAGAGGGGAGGCTGCGGGGGGATGAACGGTGAGAGGAGCTCCCGGGTGTGTCGCAGCTGACATGGTCTGATGTTGAAAACGTGATTGACAGGCTCCTCAGCCACTGAGCGAGATGGGAATTGCTCCAAATACAGAGTGCTTCCAAAGCTTCAACCGCAGCCATCCATCACCTCTTTCTTTCGACTTGTCCTTAGCCACAGCGTGCCTCTTTTTCTCCCCCACAAACTCATGCAGTCACCTCCTCACCTACTCTGGTAATACTCTAGTTTCTTACACTTGGTACAACTTAATTGCAGTCCGCTTCCACAGTTTCTTTGTTCTCAAAGAAACGAAGGACCTGTCAACATCACGCTGCATTTTTTTTTTTTTTTTACAAATCAAAGAAGAAAAAAATGAATCACTTCCCTTTACTTTTGGAACGAATCATTTTCAGATATCTGCCCTTAAATTTGCTGCTCATCTCTTTTAATTTTAGACCTTATGAACAGGTGTTGAGTCATGTAATTATTACTGAGACCAGGATGTGAGTTGTTTTGCTTCTGTCGCTTGCCTTTTTCAAGTTTTAGTGCAAGATTACATAATAAGACTGGCAGTTTGTTGCAGTGCATGAAAGTTTCTCACCGCTGCTTTGAAAGATTAGTTATGATAAAATTAGTTGCACCAGCGAGGATTACTGTAATTAATTTTTAAACCAACTTTATATTATGTTCTGCCACACTTATACAATAGCTTAAAGCTGTATAAGATAATAAGATGTAAACCTCAGTTTAGTTTGTACTCTAAACCTGGATTCAATTTATTCTGTTACACCAAAACTTCCAGTACTAACTTTAAACTTACACTTGAGGAGGTTTAACTTTGAGAATGGCTGCTATTGGATCATTTCAGTGTAAACGGGTGAAATTGTCTCACCTTATTGGCTGATATTTGCTAAATTTGATCTCAGGGCGCCGTGCTAGTGTAACCGGCTCATTAAGAAAGTTTTTTTTTCTATCAGCACACCTCACATTCTTCTGAGAACTTCTCTGAATATGTTGGGTGGAGTGCTCTTCCACTAACAAGTGACTGTCACTCTTCTCTTGTCGAGTCTCCAGGCAAGTACTGAGCCCTTTTGTCTGTCAGGCATTTCAATGATGCTTCAGTCTGCTGTCATTGAACCCTTGTCTCTTTCACCTGGTGTGTCTGTGTGTGTGAGAGTGTGAGAGAGAGTTTTGCTGCCTGTATGTATTCCCCTCCCTGATGAGATTTCACACTTTTTGCGGCGGCAGCGATTAGTTTATCCTTGTGTAATGCTGATTTCATGCTTGGCATACGCCTCGTCACAGATGCTGCACCCAGTTTTCCACCGCCATTCTTTTTAAGCCTTGGTGGTGCCCCCCTTCAGTGTGACGCTGTTATCTTTTTGCTCTCTGTTAATCTTCATTAAAACGTTCAGTGGCAGCGAATATCTGGCACCTTATCAGATTACTTTGGGTGCAAGACTGAATGGACCTGTACTCAAGGGAAGCAAAAGAATATTGCTTTTACACACTCTCTGGCTAAATTAAACTCTTTTTGTTTTTTATCAATTGTGTGGTTTTAGTCTTTGGGATGTACAATGGTTATTTATAGCACACATGTTACAGAAAAGTTTTTTGGAGTTTCTATGGTCTTGACATTCCAGCAGAGATAATGCCTTCCTCACAACTAACTAACTTTTTTTGAGAGTTAGATACATTTTGTTTAACCTGAAAAAGCTGTTTTATTGCTCTCTTGCCAAACTTAGCATGTTGTTAGCTGTCCACTGACAATCCCATGATCCATTGGGTGTTGACCAGTCAGAGGTGGTGTTCCTGACTTGTTGTGTGTGCAACTCTGATCTCAAACACATTGCACGATGGAATAACATAGATTGACCCTTCAAAATAAAATCTGCAGTATTGACGGTAATGAGCTCAACCCCACCGCAGGGGCACTTTTAGTGGACATACTTTGACGATGTGCCCCAAAGGGTTGCATTACAGCCTGTTTTGCTCCTGCTGACTGCAGCTTTCTCCCTCAATACTGTACCGGTTTCAAACATTATTATCCCCAATGCTTAATAATAAATAAGAAATTAGGGTCCAGGTTGAAAAATACTGAGGTTACTCCTTAAGGCTCTTTCTAACAAAATCATACTTTTTAATTTGATGTCTTCCACATGTTGATATTATTCTTGTTTGCTGCTGAGGAATAACAGGCTACAGGAATGTGCATGGATACACAAACCTCCAGCTAACGCTTCCTCTGTTTGCCCTCTGAGTGTATTTTTGCTGCTGTGCCCCAGCTGTAACTTTTCACTATGCATGAATGTGGAGCGAATGGAAAGATAAAGTTTAATTTGAATTTAAAAATGCAGAGATTGCAAAAACTAGAGACACAGCTTTCACAAATTGACCTAATCTACTTCCAAAGTCAATTTTGTGTCATTTCTGCCTCTGTCACATTCTGTCTGAACTGCTGTGACCACCAGAAATGTCACAGATAAATAAATCCCATCTGTGGGATAGTTTGGTGACCCTCACCTTATCACTGCTGCTCATTCTGCCCATTTCTGCGTCTTTATTGTGTGTGTTCAGACGGAGGTCAAACCCTTTCTTTCTTAGCAACTGGTCACCTGCTTTATAGATTTTCCTCTGCTGTTCCACTATGAAAAAAATCAGGACAAAAAAGTGGAAAACTTTATAAGGGTCACCGCATAAAAGGTTATAGGAAAACTTTGGTGCTTAATTAGACTTTTACAGAATAAATTACCTTACTTTCCATTTATAACGGGACTCTGAAGACTGGAACAGACGATCAAAGAGAACATGTTACCTTTTACTTTCCTTCCACTAGCACAAATTCACATTTCCTTGAAGACAGTGTGCGTGTCATTATTTTATAAAAGCCCTATTGTTCACTGCCTTCATTTCCCATGAAAACGACCTCTTAAAAAAGTACAGATGATGAGATTCTTTCTTTGGCATCTTGCACAAATTGCTTAACTGTATTAGGTGAGTCTGTCTTGAAAAGTGCACAGATGCTCCATTCACCCCTCACAGTCCTCTCATTGTTTAACATGCAGACAGGCCTCCGTTGGCTATAATCTCATGAGAGGTGCGGCAGTTCGTTTTCATAGCCCAGTTTTAATAACTTCATCAAGTGGGGGCACAACTTGGATGTGTAACTCATTACTGGCTGCTGCCCCCTGGCCATTGAGATGTCAGGCTTACCAAATCATTTCATTATTATTTTTTTTAATATAGTGATTGAATAAGTATTTATGAGACATCTCTGCGATTCTGTGTAGTGGGATCCTGTGGGCTCAGTGACTGGAATGCCAAGTTATATCACTGAATGATCAAACAAACCCTTATGTCACAGTCTGTTGATCAGTACTCACCAAGCAGCTCTCTTAGGACCCTGGGCTTTGACTTCCTATCGAGCTAGCTATCAGTCTAACTAGCCATGTATCTCTCTAGGTAGCTGTGTAGCCAGCTTGGTAGGTATCTCACATGGTAGCTATTTAGCTAGCTTGGTGGCTATCCAGCTAATATACATCTGGGTTATTTCTCAGAATAGACACTGACTTTTCATAAATGATAAATCACCAATCCTTCTTTCTTTCTAGCCATCTATCTAATTACCTGGCTATCTAGCTACAATATCTAGCTGATGTAGCCTTCCTCTGTCTTTCAGAATAATACTAATAATATTGTCTGTAAAAGATGTGATTGGCCTTGGTTGCTGCTAGCTTGTGTAGTTAGCTAGCTAGGAAGTTGAGTGTGCTACTTTAAGGTCAAGCTGAAACAGCATTTCAAGAGTATCTAGCTTCTGTATTGTGACATATATCTGAGTGGAACAGAACAGACAGGTCGGACATAAATTTAGCAGCAATTTGTTTTGAAAAGTGTGTGATGTAACTTGACCTACCACTCTATTGCTAGCTTGCTGACTAATGAATCTTAGCTCTCTGCAGCTAAAAGGTTGATTGATGGGTAGACATACATAAATATGTCATTTTTTTTCCTTTACAAGAGGAAAACATGATTGAAATTTGATTTAAAAGAAATGGACATTTGATGTAGTTTTTGGCATATATGGCAGGTAGTTCTTGCCACTGTTGTTGCATATTTTTTTAATCGTGGAGGCTTGAATTTGATTTGATGTTACATTGCTCATACATGTGGTACTGGATTGGCTTATTTTATGTAGAAAACTGCAGTGAATGGTAATACTAGCAGGCATTCATCATGACATTTTGCAAATAATGTTTTGGGTTTTTTTTTAAGATACAGAGATTAAACCATATAAAAGTAATATTGCAGGAGGGGTTGAACCGGTGTTTCCTTAAGAGGAATAAACATCAGTACAGAATTACTGTATGACATAATAATGTTCTTCCTTTATCTGACTCTTGTCGTTTCAATCTATATTACCATCTTTCTGTTTTATGTTTCTCTGACACACAGGCTCATGAGCAGCCTAACCAGCCAGCTCCCAGGAGGCTGGAGTTGTTCTGGTTGGTTAAGAGACCCCCGACCAAAGAGACCAAGTCAATTTGATTAATCTTGGATGGAAATTGCAGAGGCCTGCCTATAGTCCCATACAGTCCCACCTAATTGCCCTCAACTAGTTCCTCCCTGGGAGCCCCTGTTCATGTATGCACCGTTTTCTCCTTTATGTTTTGCTCTACACGTGTGAAGTAAGGCTGGTATATACAGTCCTACTTGCATCCCATTAAGGTGAGATGTGTGATGGGACAGATATGACCATGTAGAGATGAAGGGGCCGTACGCGTGGCGTTCGGCAGCCGAGTGCACGTCTCTTTATTCATTTCCTCACAGATTCCACAAACAGATCCACTTCCTGCTTGTTCTCCGTGATGCTATCCAGCAGACAGGAAATAACATGTCACTATTTTTCCCATCAGTCATCTTCCTCTCTGCGATTTGCCTCTCCTCTCATGTTTGCTCCTGCGTTTTGATATTTGTCAGTCCTCTTCCATGCTGTGCTTTAGTTCTGCGGTGACTACGTAAATAAAAACAGAATGCGATGATACAATACAGTACAAAGACAAGATATTACATGTTCAAACTTAGAAACTTTCACTCATTTTGAATTTGATGCCTGCAGCCTGTTCAAAAAATATGGGACAGGAGCAACAAAAGACTGGGAAAATTGTGAAATGCTTAAAAAAACACCTGTTTGGAACATTTGAAAGGTAAACAGATTAATCAGTAACAGATGATATTATCATGTTGGGGTATTAAAGGACTGTCTTTGAAAGGCTGAGCAAGTAGTCAAACAGTTTAAAAGCTATGTTTCCCAACAGAAAACTGCAAGGACTTAAAGGATTTCACGGTCTACAATCCATAACATCATTAAAAGATTCAGAGAAACCAGAAGAATCTCAGCACGTAAGGGGCAAGACCAAAAACTAACATTGAATGCCAGCGACCTTTGATCCTTAAGGCACCACTGTATTTAAAACTGCATTAAAAACCCACATAATTGTATAAAGGATACTCCATGGCCTCAGGAACACTTTGGAAAACAGTTGTCAGTGAACACAGTTTGTCGCTGCATCTACAAATGCAAGACAATGCCAAGACACATTCTGCACGTGTTACAACAGCGTATCTTCATAGTAAAAGAGTTCAGGTAGTAGACTGACCTGCCTGCAGTCCAGACCTGTCTCTCATCTAAAATGTGTGGTGCATTATGAAGCACAAAATCCAAAAACAGAGACCCCCGGACTCTTGAGCACCTGAAGTCGTATGTCAAGCAAGAATGAGAAAGAATTTCTCTTTCAAAACTGTGTCTTCAGTTCCCAAACAGTTACTGTGTGTTGTTAAAAGAAAAAGTGATGTATCACAGTTGCATCAGCAGTGTATATTTACAAAAAATATATATAGTTTGAACATAAAGTCTTGACTTTGTACTTTATTCAATTGAATATAGGTCATAAAGTTTTTATGTATTACACAACATCCCGACCGTTTTGGAAATGGGGCCCATCCGTCAGCTGTCAACAGGTTTTATTTTTACTGCTTGTCAAAGTCCACTTCTCCCCAACTATATTTTATCCCGTCACTGCTCATTTGAACTCAATGAAAATATGATGCTTCAAAGCCAAGAGCGCTGGTGTTGCAGGATCCCGCTGCTGCACTTGTGATGTGCAGAGACTCTTTTGTGTATGTGTGTTTGAAGTGACTTTATTTTGACACGAGCTCCGTAAACGCCTCTCCTGTCCTCCGCTTCAGCCTCTTTTAATGAACTATTTAAGCCCCCCGATCAATTAATACTTTCTCATGCATTTTACATTCGCTCACTGTGAGAGTGATGGTTTTCTTTCATACGTGCTGTTATTATTGGAGTCAAAGAGAGATATGACATGAAAGCCAAAGTTCAATCGCCAAGCCCATCTATGGGAGCATCAGTTTGGGGTATTAGCGGTCCGTCATGCGGCGTTGAAGTTTCACTCTCACACTTTGATGTTTGGGCTCACTCGTGATAAGCCACAAAGTCTCAGAGGCGCAGAGATTGAGCAAAGCGCCCGGGGAGACTTCATACCGTTTGTGTGTCTGCGTGTGCATGTGCGCTTTCTTGAAATCGATCTGACCAGCTCACAACAAAGTTATCCGTGAGGTTACTGAGGTCATTTTAAAGGAACATTGCTCACTGATTGACAGAAAAAAAGTCAAATGGAGAAGTTAACCAAGAAGTTATGTTTTTCATTTTAATCTCTCGCACTACATGGCCAAAAGTATGTGGACACATGAAATAAAGCGTGCTAAGACCCCATCATTACATCTATTTCAAAGCAACCAGTAATAATCTACAACCACCACGCTTATGAGATGAGCATTCCTCAAGATTTTGGAAACTGAGGTTTGCTGCCACCCAGCCAACAAGAGCATTGATTTGGTTTTGGTACTGATGTTTGTGGATAAGGTCTGGGTTAGGGTTAGGGTACATGCAAGGAATTGTGGCAGTGGTTAGTTTTGTGTTTTGTGTCCTGTCTTCCCTGTTCTGATTGCATAAAAAAAGTCAACTTTTTTAACTCAGATGTTATGCATATGGTGGTTTGTTATTTATTCTATGACCCTATATAACCCCTGTATCATGATATGTATTGTATCACCAGATTCTTGCCAATATATTACCCAATCTTTAATGCAGTATTGTGTTTTAATTGTGGAAAATGGAGAAATTCAAAGGCGTTTCATATTTGATGAAAAAGATCACAATTTAGATCGTGAAGAATTTGGAAAGATTTGGACTTGATGTTGGATTTAAATTTGATCAAATGTCATCAAACCTCAACTCTTGAGTCAACATGAGGGCTGATCTCACAGTAGAGTTCATACTGTGATACTGTAAACATGTGAGCTTCAGTATTATTATCAATCATGCACTGACATGTTACAGCAGAGAATGATTTAAGACCAGTGTGTATAAAATCTATATTTCAGCTCCTGTTGATTAATAGGAGGAGTTCAGTTGACTGGAATGGAGTAGGACAGAGTTTCATATTCCAGTCAATACATAATAGGATTTGGCTTTCCATGTCCATTAATTAACACACTGTCCAAAGTTTAAAACAAGGCCACTGGGGTCAGTTTCCACATTTAGCTCATGCAGTGACTGGAAATTGATCACAGCAGAGGGGGTCACTGCACTGAACGGGGAAATATCGCTTGTTTTCTCAGCACAAAAGGAGACATGACTAGAAAGTGATGGCAGTATTGAAATTTGATTATTCTTGTTTAAAGGGATAGTTCAGATTATTTGAAGTGGGGTTGTATAAGGTACTTACTGATAGACACTGTGTTACCTGCAGTAGATGCTAGTAGGCACAAGCAGAGAGAAGTACTGACAAACTGCTGTAGACAGGGTCAGCACCAAAAGGGATTTTAGCCACTTAAAAAAGGTCAGCCTAAAGGTCAGTTTTAGTCTATGCCATGTTTCGAATATTTTCAATGCTTTACTGTTAGACATCGTTTTCTGATGGAAAAATGCTGTTGTTTAAGCAAAATATGGCAAAATCTCCAGACCAACCAAACTCCATTAAGAAAATAAGTATTTTTACCTTGCAGAACACTGGAGCTGCTGGTCTATCACTCATCTATTACATACTCAATCTGTCAGTTTGTTTGTATCATTGTGCGACTTTGGGGTCTTAAAAGGATAGTTCGGACTCACCAAAGTCACACAATAACACAAACAAACTATCAGACTGAGGCAGCAGTAGACCAACAATTCCTGTTTTCTTCATGGTAAAATTACTGATTTTGCCTATGGATATTGGTTGGTTGGAGAAAGCAATGTTTGGCTTATATAATGGCAGTTTCTTGTCAGAAAAAGGGTGCCTGTTAGTAAAGTAAAGCAGTGAAAATAGTGTCTACTCTAAGGTGGGCTATTTTTAAGTGGTTAAAATAACTTTTGTTGCTGGCGCCGTCCACAGCAGTTCATTGCTTAGCTTCCTTACCGGTTCCCCAGTGCCTTTCAAGCACCTCATACAACCCCTCATAAAATAATCCAGGCTATCCCTTTAAATGTGACTAGTATTTACAAAACTGGGGAATCTCCTCAGTCACCAACGGGCGAGGAGATCATGTTGTTCTGTATATATCCACATAATGAGACCCTGAATAATCAACATGATACAGGCGCTCCGAAAACCTCTCTGACTCATCACACACGTGTTTCGGATCAAATGCGATGTCATGGACAAAAAAAAATCCCCAAAACAGCCTACTTAAAATGGTTAAAAAAGAATTGAAATGCATTTGAATTTCAATTAGTGAATCAGATTTCCATAATGCGGTATCTGTGAGTCATCGCTGGTTGTTGTGTTGCTGCCTCTGTGAATAAAGATGAAAAAGGCTGTTTGCTGTTTTCCGAGACCCTGCCAGACACTTTTTCCAAGAGTGTGCTTTTGAGAAAAGTTGCAAACTTTTTTAACCTCGGCATTGTTTATCAGAAGGTTTGAGTATGTGTTTGGTTTGCAGAATTTGCCTGCCTCTTAACCTTGGCTGCAGCAGCGAGGTCTAGTGAAGCTTGACCGGATTTGTCTTTTGGAAAGGAGGAGCTATTGGAATATTGGATTTGCAGGCTCAGCTCGGTTCTGCATGAGTGAGCTGCTTCTGCTGTGTCCTGGAGGAAGGGCTGCTGGTGATTTGCCTTCGACTAAAACACTTTTACGTCGCGGTCAAATTAATCGCAGACTCACATCTTTTTAATCTTGAGCTCATTCAAGGAAACAGCTGAAGGGAATCTGCCGTTACTCCTCCCATCCACTTCATTTATTGCTGAATCTCCCCTTAGGGTAGAGAAGTGTACGACCACTCTTGTTGCATAACACCATCTGTATGTACTGAGTAGTGAAGGAAGCACTCAGATCTTTTACTGTACTTATGGAAAATTAGCAAACCACACTGTAAAAACTGTACTGTATACTTTAAAGGGACAGTTCAGATTATTTCTCAGGATGGACAGGCGTGCAATAGATGTCATGTACAGAACAGAAAAGCAAAATCACAAAAGATACAGTTTGTAATACAAGTTTGCAGTCTGAAGTCAACAGTTATTCATTTCTTTCAGAGCAGAGGGAATATTTGCCTCTAACTATGAGCAAACATGTTGTTTTATGTTAAGCTTGTGAAATAAAATTTGTCCATTTGTTATGATGATATTACCACAATCGTGATGCTAATTTCCCCTAGCGCATTAATAGGATTTCCCTCTGTGGGTTAGCATCAAGCTAACAGACTAAGTGCTAGTTAATAACATGAAGAAAAAACGATTCAGCAGGCCAAATAAAGAATCACAATGCTTAACAGAATCCTGCTTGAAATAATTCAAACTGCCCCTTTAATGTACAAGAATGCATCATATTTTAGAAGATCATATGTCTGTAAAGTAAAATTAAAGGTTGTACCTAGAAAATCCACACATGTGGTTGTATATGTGGCAGAAATGTAGAGCATAAAAGAGAACTGCTTCTATCTAAGCTAGATTTTGAACAAAGAAGCATTTTTTATAAGAGTAGTACGGGAAAAACAACTCATTTCCTGTGTTTCAGTGTCCCTTACGAGGGCCAAGGGACTCAGGATTTAACATTATTGACCACAGTTGTGCAATGCTGCTAACGGGGATAAATTAATAATCACGTCTGCAGGCTGAAACAGTGCCAGTGCTGGCATGTTTGCAGAGTACAGCGACTGCACGGCAGCAGATAGGAACTTCTCAGCCCCCGTGGAACCAAACATCAAGTTGATGCATGACTTCTCCACCATGTCTCCGCAGTATTGAACTTCCTCTCCCCTCTTCTCCCTTAGCACGAGCCCTGAAGCTAAGCGTGACCTTTACTTAGCTAGTGAAGAGGCAAGTTGTATTGTTGCTCTCAGGATTTCTCCGCTGCATGCTTTATAGTGTATCTCAAGTGCAGGGTGAGATTGCTATTCGTTGCATGTCCAGTGCTTGACATTTTGTGGATTTCAGTGTGTTTAAAACATCGATTCACTCTATTATCTCCAGGCAGTCATAAAGCAGACAGTACACATAAATACACAGCCTGTCATTAAAGCCCAGTCCAAACAGCATGATCATTATTAGGTGTCTGCTTCACTCTCGAGGAGGAATTGCCCATTTTTCCAGCTCAAGGGTTTGACACATAAGTGAATTCTGTTCCCTCTTCACTGTGGCTTTTTCGTACTGGTGAGCAAATATATAAATCATTCGATTTTACTGCAGAGCACTTTAAGTTTGAAGTCTGCTGCAGAAGCCGACCTACTGCACAGAATATAATACTTGAAGAATGAATTAATAGCTCAGGAGATCAAAGCAATAATCATCACATCAAAGAAAATAATACGGAATACAATCTAAGCTAAACAGCAGCTCACTGCAAAGAAAAAGCTGATTTTACTCATTTCATTCATTCATTTGCAATTTCAAGAAGTAAAGCATCCTCTTTTACCCTAGAGAGTAGAATTGCATCTCTAGATTTTTAACAAACATCTTTATCTGGTCGCCCTCTTGGTTTTTTGCAACCGGAGCACAGCACAAATGAGAATGTGGAGCTGATGGGTGACTTACTGAGACCTTGACGGCGCCTGGTTGCGGCTCATCTGTTCAGCAGGAAATAATTGTGGCCTGCCCTGTCTTATTAAACAGCTCACTAAAGTACACATTTTAAGCAAGAAAATGCAGTGTAGTAACAGAATCTTGATCCGTATTTGATCAGCTCTGCTTAGTTTGACACTTTGATCTGAGTTTTATGAGCCGTGTGTGTTGCACTGGAAGGAGTCACTGAGAATAACTTGTTAATCACACAGTAGCCATGTCCTACAGCATATCCTGCTTCATCGTCTGTTTTTCTCTAAATGGGACCATTATTTACAAAGTGAACATGATCCAGTGTTGAAGGACACTTGGGATTGGGACCATAAACTAATTAGGACACTGTTTACTGAAGTCATAAAGTGAGAAGTGGAGTAATTTTCTGTAAAGGGTGCATATGATTGCACTTTTTGCAACCTCCCTGCTGGCCATTAAGACAAAAAAAAAACAGGAAGGAAAAAGGCTGGCTGTTACTACAATTAAGGAAAATATAGTAACCAGTTTAAAGTTAAAACATTCTTGAATACCACAATGCACAATGTCCGTTTTGTGGCGCACAACATTTCTAATTATAGAAAACCCTAATTTATTCACCAGCAGCCCACATCCTGAAGGAATCTGGAGGATGAAGGGTCCGACAGGGTGGCCAGTTTTAGAACATGGTTATTCAGAGATAATAATGGCATGAAATATTTAAATAGCTGAGGATCAGTGCTCACCTCCTGTCTTACCTGACAGCTGAGGGTCTTTTTTTTTTTGCACGAGCATGATTCTCTTCCCTGCAGGTATAATGTAATATATCTCTGCATTACCTGAATTTTTGTGATAACATTGTAGTCACCTGTCAAAACTGAAGATCCTTAACCTTTCCTTTTCTAACTCAACCTTTCAATGTCATCTTGACATTTAGTACGGTAATTTTGTGTCATTTTTGTTTCCTAGAGCATGTTCTAAGTGTGATTATTGTTTTCATTGTGCTTGGTTTGTGAAGTAGGAGGACTGAATCAAGGACTTTTGCAGATGTAAATTGATAGCTGCTTTTTGCGAATGTAGATTGTAACACATGTGGGTGTTAAACCAAAAAAAAAAAAACTGTTTCCAAGGAAACAAACAAATGCAATGCTGTGTATTTAATATTAAATGTGCATCAGTAGAGTAGAGAGAATAGTTTTCCCTGATGATGATAGTAGGCGTTGTTTATCCTCTACTAGTAAGTAATATCCTCAGGCTTTATGTCGTCCTCTGTGGCCCCCAGTAATGATTTGTTGAATAAAATGTCTGAACAAATATAGCTGTTTCTGAACATGGTGAATTAAATGGCTTTGTTGCCATTCCAGCCATAATGCAGACACCATGACGAAGATAGGGAATAGAATAGAATATAGGACCCTGGGAACATATGACCTTGGGAACATAGGACCCTAACAATTTAGGATCCTGGGAACATTAGACCCTGGGTACATACAACCACTGGAACTCAGCTTCCTGTGAACATACAACCCTGTGACCATGCGACCCTGGGAACATAGGACCCTGGGCACACAAGACTCTGGGTACATGCGACCATTACCTTGGGAAATTACGTCCCTGGGAACATAGGACCTTAGGATTTAAGACCCTGGAAACAGAACCCTGGGAACAGGCAACCTTTGGAACACAGGATCTTTGAAACATAGGACCCTTGGAACTTTAGACCCTCCATGATGAGTCCCTCCTTGGTAATTTTCTGCGCCTAAATACAGCCTCACAGAGACTCTAGCTTGGCTGAAAACTTTTTGATAGTAATAACACTAGATAATATTTATATATCGCTTTATCATAGATAATTAAAGCACTTCACCTAGAACACAACTCTTTTGTGCAGAATTTCCCATTTTTCTGTGTGAGTTAAAGCATCTGTTTTTTGCAGAAGTGAAGTGTGGCATCACCCATGAAACGAGACTATGAAACTGCTTGCTTTGAGCCTGTCACCTTTTTGTAATTTTCAAGAACACTCGAGCATTAACGACCTGTGGTTGCCGTCATTTATTGAGTCGAAGAATTCGAGGTCAGTGATGACTGACTATCAGTGGAGAGAATAATCAGTTTTTTTGCCTTCTGCACCGTTCAGAAGACAAACAGTTGCAGGCAGAGGGGAGAGGTCACATGCTTTACTATGGTAACGATGCTCAAAGAAGAAGAATACTTGTTTCCAAGGTGATGTGTGTTCCTACACCGCAAAAGTAGGTAGAGGAGATGGGAAGATGCTCCGCCTGGAAGCGGTTTTCAAAAAACCACGCTCCATCAAGTTGTGTCATTAGGAGCCACTGCTTACTCTTCATCTCGCCTGACTGCGGCTTTTCTTCTCCATAAAAAATCTGCTCCTCAAGTTTCAGGCTGAAACGTGCGTCTTTCATCTGTGGCATCATCTGCAGCATTATCATATGATAGTAGCTCTGTCTGGAAAGAGCAGAAGATGAACGTTTTCTCAGTAGAAATCAGTTCAATCCTGAGAAACGTTGTTGAGTGTAGTAGAAAAGGAACATTCAGCCAAACATGGGAAACTTTAATCTCAATAACAAGTGTAACAATGCTTTGTGCAGTATTATAATTAGGGCTGCACAGTATGGTAAAAAAAAATATATATATGTGTATTGCAGTTATTTTGACAGATATTGCATTACATTTGTTTTCATTATCACTGGGGAAAAAACTGTTAAATCATAATGATGTGACTGCAGATTTTCGGGGCAACTTTGAAGGCTCAACTTTTTCATTTTAAAACAAAGATGATTATAATAACATACTTTGTTTACACCTATATCAGTGGGTATTGTTAGTTTTAGAAATTGAAGGATTTTAACACATTTTAAATTATTTTGAAGTTGTGAATTCTTGTCTGGGACATGGTTGTTTAAGATATTACATATATTTTGTATATATACGTTCTTAAAGAATACTTTTTCACCCAAAAAAATGGAATTATTGTGGGTATTACTAGGTTTTTTAAACAAGTTTTAGTGTTAAAAACTAAAAAACTAAACTGCTAACTAAAAAATAATAAAATTGAAACAATCTGCATTATGATATCTTTAAAAATACTGGTAAAAAATATATATGGATACATATATAGAGTGATATAACAGTCTGTCTATATCTATATCCATATGTTGACACTCCTCTTTTAATGAATCATTAATGGTGGCCCTCCTCACACGCTATAGGTTCAAAGTCATTTCAGAAAAGCCTCCTCCTCTTTAACCGTCTCAACACCGAGGTCTCACAGATTACACGATGCCACAGCTCATAACGTGTCTGGGGCTGCTTAGCTGTCGAGATCCCAGTTTTAATTAAGGACTTTTTATCTGGGGAAGCCGACACCGGCGTTAATGAAAGGGACAGGCAGTGGGAGAACTTGGGAAGGGATATAAATAGCAGCTTTTGTAGGCTAGGATTCCCTGTCGGGTTGGAGCCAAGCTCGCAGCAGATCATGCCAGCTGATTAGCATAGACATGCTCCCGTGGCTGTGGATGCAGATGTGCCTCTCTGATGTTGTATACAGGATATATTGAGGAGGATACAAGGTTTCTTTCCCCTCCTAGCACAGACAGATACTCTTATTTGCATTATATGTGTGTTTACATAAGTGTACACAAATGCAGAAAAAGAAAGAATCAGGTCACAGGAGGAAGAAAGGGTATAAATCCACCCTGAAACACTGGGAAAAGAACAGCTACTGGCATGTTTTTCTCCGTCTAATATTGTTGTTTGGTGTTTTCATTTTATTCTTGTGGACAAGCAGCCAAACACAGACTGTATTGAGATATTTTCAGCGCAGCTTCAGTGGAGTGCAGTTGCAGAAAATATCAGATAACATCAGGATGAAGTGTCGAGTCCTTCAGAAATGAAAAACAAGAGCCTCTCTCTAAACTAAACGTGCCACCCATTGGAAAATACCCGTGGCAGATGATCAGTTAAAGGGATTTTTTTAACCTAAATTTGATTACCTCGGGCATCTAAATCTTATTTCTCCTGCTGAAAACAATAGTCACTGCATTGTGGAGTGAACTGTCCAGAAAATGCTTCAGGTAATGGAGGAAAATGCACAGAAAAAATGAGCCGCTGATTATGCACTGAGGTCCTATTGCATTAATTAGAAAATAACACAATGAATGGTTAAATGTACCCTGTGGAGTAAACAAACAGTTATCTTTAAATTACATGTTTGCCCACTGTCTATATATCTCTGTATCCATATTGATTGCATTTACTCCCTGTGTATTTTTTAACCTGCACTGTATACATCTTTTTCTCTGCACTTTGCAGCTGTGTTGCAGTTTCGTGGTGCATTGCCGACGCTGACTGTCGATCAGTGCAGCGCTGTAGAATGAAACAGTCTCAAGAACGTGTGTTGTGTAACTTACATCCATGTACTGTACCGTACATTTACACCTTTGCGTTTTATTAGAACAAAAGATACAAACAAAACAGGGACCCACTCATCACACCGCTGCTCCACAGCACCACTAATTGTTGGAAACTCCAGTATTTGTATTTTTAATATCACATTTTGTACTGTCTGTTATGGAAGGGATGATGCACAGTGAGCAGATCATTATTGCAAAATGAACCCAGACATGATGTCAATGCAGGACGTGGACGTGAAGCAGAGGGGTCTTGAATCAATGATGAATCAACACTGCTGCTTACTTTAAAAAAATCAATAATTTTACACAAAATATTAACTCAAAAATTGTTTTATTGCTCGTCCCACTCGTGTTGAGAACATAACCGCTGTGAAACAATCAGAAAATCTGATTCACCAGCGTTCTCTCACTGCTCTCAGGGATAACAACCCTTGAAGAACTCTTTCTTCTTCTTTGGATGAAAAGGGAACCCTAAAGAACCCTTGGTGAACGCTTCCTTTAAAACAGGGTTCCTCGTAAGCAAGTGGTTCTGGGTAAAGCTCTTCAGGAGTAATCCTTTTGGAAACCAGATGATTAACCAATTAAACAAGAAAATAAATAGAAGATTCACAGTTACAGTTGATCAGACCAAATAAACAGGCAAGGCGTTCTGGGAAATACAGGAAATCATCACCTGTAGCAGATGAGGCTACAGGTGGAGAAGACGGGGCAGGAATGTTCTGAACCTCAGAGATTTACAATATGTTATCTAACAGTGTAATAGTGGTGGATTAGGAGCAGCAGATTGTGGATACCAGAGTGAGATGTATGTTATGGCTGCTTCTCAGCTACACGTCTTACAACAGCGAGGTTTTCTGTGCGCAGAAGTTACATTATCCCGTGTAAGCTGCACTCCGCGGCCGCTCCTTTACCGCGGATCAGATGGAGTGTCTCAGACTGACAAGGGTGTGTGATTTGTAGGGTCAGCATGGGGATTTGCTTCGAATGAAAAAGGTGCGTTCATCCTCCCAGTTCTCCAGATTTTGCTCTTTGAGTTGAAGGAAAACACAGTCGCTCAAGGTCAGTTCATCCTGCTGCAAAGTCAATCATCACAGTAATGGATTTTTTTCTTCCTCCCATGGCTCGTCAACAACAGCTTGAGTGTGGAACATTGTGTGTATCTTTGTGTGTGTGTGCACTGTGAATAGATATGTGTTTAAGAAGAACAATGAGGACCATAAATTAAATGCAGCTGCACTCTTGAGACTCTTAAGAACACGTATCCTTGTAGCCTTGTTTCCACCTTTGACAACACCATCTATCTGCTTTGCATTACTCTGATATTGTGTTTTTTCCTTCTGTTTCTGCAGTTGCATGCGTAGAACAACGCAGCCAGCTTTAGATAACAAAAATAAACTGATAGACGGGGGCACAAAAAGCTTTTACTCTAAATCCGAAGTGGATTGGTGCACAATATGATGCATGCATTTCAGCATATCATTTTCAACCGCTGATGGTCGGCTTTCAGACAAAATGCTTCTTGACAGTACGAGCTTCTATTCTTAGCTGCCACCAGCAGCTTGTGTACAGGAAGTCAGTCTGTCTGTTGGTTGGTTAGACGTCTGGTAGAGCTTTGGTAGAACTTCATGCATTTCTATTCCCTGTAAATTTCATCCAGCCCGCTAGTCTTGTTATTTATTTGGCTTCATGTGATGCTTAATTTTCACACAGTTTCTCTTGACTGACCCTCAATATTACAACATTAGTCCAACATCACCCCAGCCTACAGTAGTAGCCACACTAGTTTCTTACCATGCTAACACAGAATTCAACAGGTTAACCTTAAATAAGCAGTAAATCGACATAAAAGATGTCAGAACTTGCAGTTTCCAAGTCTGAAGTCGGATCACAGACAGCCAGTATCGATCCATCCTTGAGCTTGAACTGGTACTCGCCCTCATATAGCTTGTCAGATTTTTTTTTGAAGCATTGAGTCAGACCTTTAACACACACTGAAATATAACAAGGGTAACAAGATAGGAAAAAAGAAAAAAACATGCACACTGCAGTTGTTGCAGTAGCTTGCCATTTCTTATGATGGGCTTGTCTTGGCACAGTATTTAAAATTTATTATTTAATTATTGTGACAGCCCTGCGCTAATTATGACAAAAGTTAACACAAATATCTAATAGGATATAATGATTAAGTGAAGCCAGTTTGTATCCAAAGGATCAAATGACTGGTTGGCGGAGGCATGCAACCACGAGGCGGTATTTCTAATTTCTGTGTGTAAGCATGATCTATAAAATCAGTTGTCTTCTTGCAGGAAGAAAACAACAGTTACACTGAAGTAAGTAAACTGGCCAAACAAGCAAATACATAAATGATTGATCTTGTTCACTGAAGGCTTTGATGAAATAATCCTGATTTAATGCTGCTTATAATCACCACGGTAATGCAATCAAAGAATGCTTACATTGCACATTGTTTAAAGATGCTTCGCTGTACAAACTCTGCTTTTTAATAAGCCGGCGACTTATTGGACAAATGTTTCATGCTCTGCCTGATTAAACAATAGGTCATCAGTGAAACCTTATTTGTTGGACTTGGAACGAAGTCAACCTTGAAAGAATTCATTGTGAAAAAAGCATCAGGACTCTGCTGCTTTGAATATTGTTCCATCTATGAAGCCAGAACAAAACTCATAATGTGTGGCACACTTCAGAGCTCATATTTCGCCTACTGTGGCTTACATCTGGCAACTCAACAGCACGCGAGAGCCCTCGGTGCATATCTGTCAACCTGGTGTAATGCCTGCAATCCGAGACGGAGCTGGCAACCCGGCGCCCGTCGAGGTTTGAGGCGGAGTAGTTGGCAGCCCTCTAACCCTGGAGATTTCTGACACATATCTGACAACCTCGGTAACCCTTCGAGATTTCAGACACATATCTGGCAACGCTTTATCCCACCAGGGCTCGCTCCACATGGTGCATCTTGATCTGGCAACGAAACGGCCTCAGAGAACTGCAGGGAGCCGACTGGTGCAGAGGATGGAGCTGGCAAAGCACCAGGATTGGCCAGTTTCAGCCGTCGCATGTGTGGCCTTTTGGAATTTACACAAGGCACATATCACAACAGTTGTAACCTTAGAGAGCTTAGCAGTTAATAGTACGGCATATAATTAAACACTTTTTTTCAGCATTATCTTTATTCAACATGTTAATTAGCAGTACTAGAAAGTAGAAAATTATATGCTTTACATCCCTACAAAGGCTCTTTATTCCCAAAACATAAATATTTAAAGCTACTACAAGCAGTTTTAACTGATTATGAAACAATCTCAATATAATCTTGATGCCTCTATATAAAATACATAAGCAAACGAGACCATCAGAGGGAAGACTGGCTATTTCTATACAAGCAATCTGTATGTAGAGTCTCTTTGAAATCAGATAAATTCAGCCTGTGTTTGTATTTTCACAGATGAAGTTACAATGAGTAGTTTGTTAGTTAAATAAAAAGAAATTAGGAGATTTATTCAGTTTATTTTATTATTATTTTGTGTTTATGGCCGTGGAAGCACCACTGCTTTTGTCCACAGGGAGCTCCAAAATCAACAAAATATTCCTTACAGTAGCTTTAAGTAGAATAAATTGCAGACAAAAGTAATCAAGTTATATGATCCAAAAGCAAAAACAGCTGCTGTCTGGTGACCTAATATTTTTGCACAATGAAATTGTTTTTTTTCTTGTATATTACTTTATTTTTCCACTGGCCATATATAGTTTGATGCAGTTTCCTTGACCACGTGGAGGTGAAAGGAGAATTTTCATCCTTCCATGTCTTAATCAAGGAAATCTTAATAACTCAGACTTTCTGTTTCACAACGATGCATAGAATCACTTTTTTATCCGATCCCCGAATCGGCAGAGCGACATAATTTGTCTGTGGTATGTTCCTGGCAACTAATTTCCCTGTTGCTTAAATGGAAATTTTAATTCAGTCCACTTGACTAGTCTAAAAGTATTAAAATTCAATGATTTGCATAAAATTTTAGAGCAACAATTATTCAGTGTGGTAACCGACAAGTATTTGTGGTGATGTAGCAACACTTAATAATTAAATCGACTAATCATGCAGTGGCTTCCAAAACTGTGGATCACTGATGAAAAATGATGCGCCAATACTTTGGTTTAGCAAAACAACATGGTTTAGGTAACAGTAAGTACCGCGTTAAGGCTAAGGTAGCTTTGTCGTCATGGTTACACAGTTTGAAAAAAGCTATGCTAACTATCAGTTGGAAATGGGAAAGGAACAGCAGTCTCTGATTCCTGAGTTGTTTTGGGTCAAAAACATCCTTAATATTATCGTCACCCAGTAGGGGTTTTACACAATTACAAGGTGCATGTATGTAGAAATTTCTAACTTCAATTGTGCTGTGAGATATGTTATTTATGAAATAATTGAGAGTAATAACCTCTATTACAGTATTTAGCATAATAAGTACCGACGTACGTCCTTGTAGATGTTTAATGGAGGGCTCAGCAACAATATAATGAAGAATAAATCTGTGTATAATCATCTAATGAGCTCTTCGAGACTTAATCGTGTAAAGAAATCAAGAGCAGAGCTGGATCTAAATGTGCTTAGAACAATGGAACAGTGGAACAATAGGGGGAATTTGTAGAATCATCGCTGGCGTAGTACACACAGGTTGCTGACTGTGATTTTCTGTATGCCTTTGTTTTGCAGTATAATGCAGGCGTGTGTGTTCTAGTTCTGAGGTATAGACTCGCAGGAGTCACGCAGGTGGATCTGATACAGATGTCAGTTGGCATCATCATAATTTCATAGAGCTTTCATTGTTTTTTATAGATCCACCCTCATGTATTATTGAAACCGGTTTCGAGTGTTTTCCTGTCATACTTTTTCCTCGACGGCTCTTCCTGCAGCAGATCCCTCCTCCTTTGCCCTTGACGTGACCCCGTCACCACATTAAGATGCCACTGGGGAGCCTCCTGCACTTGTTTGTGTCCTGGGAGAGGATGCTGTAGTGCAGCTTGTTTTCTGTATTCTGGTCTTACATCACGCTGTGCGCTGGAGTATGGTGGTGTGAATGCCTTGTGCATCATGGATATATACCTCTCAGGCATAGAGGTGTGGATTTATCTTGCAGGGTGTCGCACTTGTGTGTGAGCTGTAGGATGTATCTGCCTGTAGATGTTTTGAATGAATATATATTGGCATTGGTAAAGTAACTAAAGGGCTCAGACAGGACTAAATTCTGCCCTGTCATACTGAAAACTATATTTCACTTCAGTCTTACTAGATATGTTACCATTCAGAGGCATAGTTTGGATTATTTGAAATGGGGTTGTATGATTTACTTTAGTGTATTAGCTACACTAGATGCCAGTTTGAAGAGGAGCACCAGCATGAAAGCTGAGCAATGAACTGCTGTGGATAGGGTCTGCAACAACAGGCACTTTAGCCACTCAAAAAAAGTCCATCTCCATATCAGTCTGAGTGTACACTATATTTAGAATATTTCCGTGGCTTTACTTTGCTGTCAGACAGTCTTTTCTGATGAGAAACTGCTGTCATATGAGCCAAGTATCACTCTCTCCAAACAGACCAAACTCCATCAGCAAAATCAGTGATTTTTTTTCTCGCAGAATGCAGGAGGTGCATCTCTACCACTGACTTTATCTATTAGTTTGTTTGTGTTACTGTGTGACTTCTGTGTTTTAAAAGGATAGTGCAGATTTACCAAAGTCAGACAATAACCAAACTAAAAGGCTGAGTGAGCGGTAAACCATGCAGCAACTACATGTTCTGTGAGGTAAAATAACAGATTTCGCCTCTGGAGTTTGGTTGGTTTGGAGAGAGCGAAATTTGGCTGATATAACGGTGGTTCTCCTGTCAGAAAAGGCTGGCTGAAGGCCAGGTGAAGCGGTGAAAACGTCCTAAATATAGCGTACACAACTGGTCTTATTTTTTAAGTGGCTGAAATACATTTTGTTGCTGACCCCGTCCACAGCAGTACATGCTGGTGCCCTTCTCTGCTTCTCCAAGCCTGGGACGTGTCAACAACCATCTAATACACTGATTATGGATAAGTACCTCAAATAATTGGAACTGCTCCTTTAAAGGCTAATGAAAAAGCTTTCCAGAAGAGTTCATTGCACACACTAGCATGTTTGCTGCCTCAGAATATTCCCAGAGTGAATTCGTTGCCCTTGTTTCTCCGCTGCCCTCTGAATGTGTGACTCAGGGCCGCAGCCCTGCGATGCTCGGCGATGCGGACCGAAACTGAGAGCGATTGTACTCTGTAGACATGTGGGGCAGGTGAAGAGGGAGAGAGAGAGGGGGAGGATGCTGTGAAGGAATCCTTCCTTCTGCACCAATACAGCCCTGTCAAAGACTCCTGGGTGCTCTCTGTCTCTGCAGTGACCAAAGCACAATGGGATGGATCTTACTGTTTGTGAGGGGGCTGAAAACACGCGTACGAACTTCCTATTAATGGACAAATAATGGACGATCCACTCTGCCTCCTAAGACACACCTGTTGAAGATATTCCTGCAGTTTAGTGAGCCCAGTATGCAGATATATTCAAATAGAATAGGCAAACAAGGGGGAAAACTGTATGGGATTAGCATAAAGTTGGCATGTCTGTAAAGGTAGGACTTGTGAGTGCCTATAGAACTCATTTTCATTCAGATTTCTTGAGATGACCTGTTTGAAAATGTCAGTTTTCCGTTTTTACCTCTGCTAAATGTTGCCTAACATGGTTGGCACCACTGGATGCTCGGGTCTTTTAGTTTCATGATACCAGCATCTTCACTAGTATCGTCACTACCTTTAAAACTGAGCCCACTCGATCCTCTGAAAGACAGTAATGTCAGCAGAAATCAAGGGAGTCTTTAGTTTATTAATGCTGTAGGCAGAGCTATCAGAGGCGGTTTTGGTGCCCCCTTCTGGCCCTTCAAACAGTGCATGTAAGAAGCTCTGGTCTGTCCCATAAAGTGAATTCTAGAGCGACAGTGAACCTTTTTTTTGTCAACTAGTTGATCTGGATAATATCATTTACTGTAAATAGCTAAATTCTACTGCTAGAGGAGGAATGAAAACCTGAATTCTCTCATGTATCATAAGTAACACGTGTCGACTAGTCTGTAATCTGACTTAGCAAATGCACTCCGCAGGTATAAGCCTCTCATTGTTGTTTATTTCAGTCAGCTTCGCAGCATCGCAGCATCTGTTATCTGCAGTTTCACAGTCCCAGGGAAGCAACAACAACTTCCTAGCTAGCAAGCTACATACTAAAAATGGCAAATTAGCCCCTGGGACACTAATGGTGTGAACATAAACAAGCCGACAGCTGTTATCTTTTCTTTTGCAGGGATTTAGCCATTTTAATGCCAGGGCTCGTCTACTGACATGCAAATTTTCCACTAAAGCTAGTGCATCCCCTGACACTATTTTGCAGGGGAACCATCGCTGCATCCTGGGCTTAGCTCCGCCCAAGACGATTATGATTGGTTTAGCTCATCCCCATGAATATGTGCTGTCCAGTAAAAGTTTACACCATTTTTTTGCAGTTCAGCAGAGTGAGACAAACAAACCGCATTGATCTGCCACGTACAAATGTGGAGCTTTTTGTCGTCTCGTGATGGATGCTGCTTGTAACGGGGCTCTGGGGCCAAAGAGCAGGCAAAGCAAAACATCTGGCCACTGAGCCCCCGAGGAGCTCAGGGACATTACCCTCCCAAGGACAGTCCTCTCAGCCTGTGCACCATCATCTGTTCACGGTATATGTGCGCCGAATATATATGTGCGGCCTCCTATCACCTCTCTGCAGCGCTCCCAATCGGTCCAGACCAGACAAAACGGAACCTGCCTCATCAACAACAACTCATTTCATATTCAAAACATTAAAAAAACTATTATCGCCTATTATCATTGCTACCTGCTGGAAGCAATCACAGCCGTTTTTATCGCTCTAACAAGTAAACCGATCACACCGTTGAGTCATTGCTCAAACGTCAGCACACACACACAGGGCGCCGGACTGCATGTTCATCACCTGCAAGCTGTTTGTGCTGGATTTCCTGGCCCTGCAGCTCGATCCACGTTTCCTTATCTCAGCTCCTCTGCCTGCCTGCAGACAGCATTATCATCCCACTCTGATTTCTGTCCCTGCTGCCGCTGTTGCTGCTGCATCGGAAGAAACGGGATCACAAGCTCGGCCTGTTTTGTAAACACGCAGCCGCATTGTCATGTGAACTTTAAATGGACAAAATGACTGTTCATTCCCGTACAGGACGGAGAATTGTTTTGATCAGCGTGTGTGCTCTGAATGTGGTTTCCTGAACTCTCAGGTGGTCTCTTTCGTGCTACAGACCTTTTATAAAATGCCAGAGATTCACAGCGCCAGGCCTTCAACGCTAATTCATTTTGAGCAGCGCCAGAGGCCATTTGACTTTCAGTGTTTACCTGCAGAGAGACGGAGAGGCAGGGGGAGGAAACGCTGGTGTTTCAGTGCGTATGTGTAACAGCATGTCTTCTCTTGTTATCTTCACCGCCGATCGGATATGTACACACTTGTCCGTCCAAGAAGACACGTGATTAAATATGCATCGAGGTGCCTTTTTCGAAGGAGTTGTCCCGAGCAGTATGACCTTTAAAAGCCGACACAGCTTTGGATGATCCAGGAGTGTTCGGCAGTGTTTGCCAATGATACAAGTGGCTATTTTTTGAACCTGCCTCAGTCACCCGTGCCTCATCGAGAGCCAGCGGGGCGCCACTGGATACCATCTCTCCTCACGTTCCACGACTGTGATTTTCATTCGGGTCCATATAATTCATGTAAGAACCCTGTGATCCGCCGCCGAGCCGAGTGTACACAAGACTGTGCAGGAGAGAGGGCTGGGGGAGAGCGATAACGCCGCCTCACACACAGACGGCTCAGATGACGGGAGAAGACAAGAGCAGGAAGAAGAGACGAGGAGACGACTTTGTATTAGATGGTTTCTTGATGACCTTAAAGGCACCAGCCCCCCTACGGCATCTAAACATTAGTTCTACAGTTTCACAGACATGCTGTATCGTATGAGCTGTTTCTGTGAGGTCTCTGTTGCTGTGGCTCAGTGTGTGCATCCTGGCAGTTTCTCTCGAGGTTTAGTTTGATTCTGACTGGGGTCACGTGTAATTTTCATTCCGTTCATTTCTGCTTTCACTTGTATTCTTGATAAAGGGTCAAACTAGGGGTGGATGATATAACCAAAATGTAATTTTATGTAAGAGATAACGTACAGTGAGTGAGGAGCAGGGTGATGCAGGTGTCCGACGCAAAACGGAGGAGTCTTGAATCATTCTGAAGGGGTTTATTTTGCACCAGCCCACTCACTGTGCATTATTCTGCTCAACACAAGGCTACTTACTTAAAAAAATCAATAATTTCCCACAAAACATTAATTCAAAATGATTTTATTTTTCCTTGAGAGTCTATGATAAGAACTGCGTCCATAGCAACAGCCTGTTCTACATGGCAGCAGTCTCTTATGCACAGTATCCATAGACATTAGAATGCTGTCGTCGGCCAATCAGAATCAAGCATTTAACAAAGCGGTTAAAATAACCCGACCATACCGTACTTCATCACATTTGCTTATTTTCTCTTTGTCACGAGAGACAACACTTGAGTTAAAACAAAAGACTCAGAGCAGTAAAACTAACGTTCTTTCAAATTGGAGGCTTTAAGGTTCCTAATTAGAACAATAAAGTGTAACAGGTTTTAAGTTTAACAGGTGTTTACAATGTCACTGTCCTCCTCCATGTTTTCTTGTCACTTCTGTCTTCTGTGGCGGTTGGCAAGCCATATCGCCCAACCCTGGGTTGAACTACCTTTTGTGAAGAACACTGGTTCCTGCAGTGGGTTCCTTAAGGTTGGGATTATTTACATGTCTTGCACTTTTCTAATAACCACCACGTAAAAGTCCACTATGTTAGATTTTAGACTTTTAAATGTGCAGTTATCCAGTTTTGCAAGGGCAAAGTGGTCATAAAATGGCAGCCATCAGATCAAGTGATAACCTCAAAGAAATGCTGATAAATTTCCACCCTCAACGTGGTTTGAGTATGAAAAGAATGGATCCAACTGCTGCAGAAAGTAGTTCCAGAGTAACGGGGATATTTGTTTGTGGAAAGCAATGTTGCCGTTTATTAAATGTCGTCAATTGAGGCTGTGAGCACCAAGTTTTAATTCCTACATCAATAACTCATTTATTGATATCTTTAAAAGCCTGCACATAACACCAAAACCATCTGCATGCCTACATAGAGACTGCTAGATGTAAATGACAAAATATGTTTCTTGGGTGAACTGAAGCTTTAATTTAATAACTATGCATCATACAGAAGAGAAAATGAAATGCCCGCACTATAATCTCTCTGTGTGCAGTGCACTGTTCACCCTGCTGCTCTGAAATGCCATCCTCAGCTCAAAATGCTGAGGCAGTAATTGTTCAGTCATGTTGTTTGATATTTACAAGCCATTTAGTTAATGCTTGTGTCCAGGACCGAGCCGACACTAAAACTACACCACACACAATGTTTTACAGTGGACTATAAACTGACATTGGAGATTATATGATCACCTTAATGGGTGGAGGTGCGATTAGACGATGTTGTGGTCTCCTCGGTGTCGTCAAACAGTAATAAATGTTAATTGAAGAGTCTTAACTTGTGTACATAAGAAACAGTTACCCCCCCGAGAGCCATAGAGATACTGAAGCAGTTAAAAGTTTTTAATCTCTCAGACATATTTTAATCATGTCCTCTCCGTGGGCTGCGTAGCTTTACCCTACTTTGTCAGAAATAAGGGTTCCACAAAGGTTCTTCTTGAATGGCTTGGGTTCTAACCTAAGTAATTTGCTGCTGAAGAACCTTTTTTGAAGGAAGGGTTCGTCAAGAGTTCTTTGTAAGACTATGACTCCATTGAGAACATTTTTATTCCAAAGAACCCATTTGGGTTCCTCAGTGATTGTTGGAAGCATGGCTGGGACCTCCTCAATCAGTTCATTTTACCTGTGTTCTCCTCTTTTTGCCTCATCTGTAGTATGTGAAGTGGTTCTTTGTAGAACCATCAGAAGACAAGAGGGTTTAAGGTGAAACCCTGGGGAAAAGAGCATTTTTTGATTTTTAGATTGGGTGGGTTCTAGATGAAACCCTTGGAATATAAAAGTGGTCCTGGTAGAACCCCCTGTATCAGTAATTCAATATCAGTATCAGAAAGAAATTAGGTGTGAGATCCAGAACGGTGCAGGTTCCATGTTGGTGAAAAAACCTATCATAGGGGCTTCTGAGTGGAACCTTTCACAGATGATTCTAGTTATACCCATTTTCCGCTGGGTTCTAAGTAGACCCCCCTTGTGAGGGCTCCAGGTGAAACCTTTGGGTCTATTAGGAACCAGACAGGGTTCTCCTGTGGGGAAAAGCTCAAGAATTCTACATGGTTCTAGTTATCACCTGTATTCCTAGGGCTGTATTGTACCTTATACTTTCAAGGATTTCTCCGTCTAATCTTTGCATTTCAGAGTGTTCTCCTTTTTCGAGGGTCTGTGATAAATGAATGCGAGGTGCAGGTCAGCGGGCCCTGAACTCCCCGAGGATCACAGATCACTTCTCAGCCTCCATTTCAGAAGAAACATGCCACAAAGACGAGGAGGAGGAGGAAATGTCAGGGGGGTCAAGACATCACAAATCATCTATTTCACGTCTGCGGCATTCGGAGCCTTAGTTAGTAGATTGAGAGGGAGTCCCCTGTCTGCGCCTGAGCGTGGAGATCTATCTTTGTGTGCATCTTCTGTATGTTTTCTGTCGTTTTCCCTCTAAAACAGCTTCACAGTTGCTTGTCAGTGCTCTGTGTGGTCCTTTTGTTAATATCCCCGCGATGGGGCTGTTCTGATCTTCCCAATCTTTTTCATATCGGCGAGGAGGGAACATCAGACGGTGAGCTTCTTTGATTCACAGAGGGTGTTTTGTTTATCATGGCTGTCGCTGGATGTTATCTGCATGGACAGGGATTGAATCATCAATGCTCCAAAGCCCACCCTCTCTCCCTACTGTAATCTTTGCAAATCCCACCACTTGTCTGATGAATTTTCCAAACGTGGCATCTCGCCCGCGCCGAACGGCTCCGTTGCTCGGTTGGTTATCAGCCCAGCTAAAATTGCCATGCTTATCTGGCAACTGGACTTTGATTTACAATACTACGCTGAAGCTCATGTTCTGCGGCTTTCATCTCTGCAGTGTCCATTCATCTGGCACTGCACTGGAGCGGCGATGTGTTTTCTTTTGAATGGATTCGTCTCATTTCAGGCGCCCAGTTCTGTAGAACATGTCCATGCCTCAGTGGACCTCTGTTCACAGTCTAGTCTCTCATTATACCTCTGGCCCACGCATAAAAGACTCTGAACACATATAAAACCAAAAAAATTAAATGCTTAGTCAATTCACTGTTTAAAGGGAAATTAATGTACCACAACTTTGATAATCAAGTAATAATTTAAGCAATTGATAAAGCATAAAATGCTAAATGTTGGCTGGTTTCAACTTCACAAATGCGACAGGTTTTGCAGTTAGTATACAAGAAATAAACATACTTTATCATGTTATAGCCTATAGTAAAATACACATCCCTTGTTTAGTTTTTGCAGGTTATAATCTGTGGCCCCGACCAAGGCTCTGAAATATTAACAGTCTAATTGTGCTGTCTATTGATAAAGCCGTGGCGCTGTCCATGGTGCTGAAGTAGCAGATGGATTTGTAATTGCAATTTTTGAGTCTGAGTCCCACGCAAGTCAGTTGTTTATGAGTCAGTTCACTCCTAGACGATGAAAGAAGCAAACAGGGTCCATCCTCCTTGTTAAAAAAGATAATCAATCGCCAACTGGTCATATGGTTTGTTCATCTGATGGGTTGAAGTTAGCCTGTGATGGACGGTGACAGACAAGTTGTTCATCCAATCACCTGCCAAGTATTTTTGAAATGCTTTGCCAAACAATTCCCAACAACAACTTTTAATACAGTACGATTCTGTGTAACAAATGTGACGCAAATTTCCAGGTTAAAAAAAAACTCAAAATGATTCTTCCTGTTTATATCACAGAAATCATGATGGTAACAATAGTGGTAAACAATAATTGATATTCATATGAAGTGCGAATGAGAAAAGTAATTGACACAGGTGACAAAATCCATAAAATTTTGCCTTTTTTGTGTGTTTTTGTGCTCGTTGTGCTCGACTATGTTTATTATGGCTCCAGGAACACAGATTTAAAATTACACAAAGCTTACATATAAAAATTGTATAGTTCATTAGGGATGTTAAAATATATTGAATATTGTGATTTGGCAATAATATAATAATAAAAATATAAAAAATGGCATTTAAGACTATGCCGTAAGCTTGATTGTAAAGGCAGTGGAAACTAAACAAAAGTGTAGGGTGCAAAGGGTTAAATGATAATGAAAATGCACAGTTAGGTGCAGCCCTCGACAAGACAGTAATCCTATTTCCCAGCTAAGCTAGAATAAGAGGACACGGGGTCGTCAGCCATGGGAATCCAAGGCGAGCCAAGGCGAATGGCGGTCACAGCACATCAACCAAGAAAAAAAAAACAAAAAACATGAACTATTTGTCCCCTTTGGAGCGCTCTGCTCTCCATGGGTAATAGATGATGGATGGTCTGACATTTCCGGCCATGCTTGTTTGGGTGTTTCACAGCGATACGCTGCTTCGTTGCTGCCTGGATGCCCGGCGTTATTGAGACCAAATGAGAGGAGTGTGACAGAACATTACATGTGGAAAACGGAGAATAGGCATTCTCATCGGGTAATAAAACGCTCTCCCCCTCTGTGACCTTTTTAATATGGGCACAGTCTCACCATGCGTTGCGGTGGCATCAATTTATCCTCTGGACGTGTCAAGTCGAGAGCACATGTGCTGGAGAAGGGATGTCTATGGGATCTTTCATAGCCTCACTCTCATTTCCCCACCAAAAGCCAAATAGTCCATCTTGACATGAAGACCTTTGCGTCTTACTTTGCTGTTTGCAGACACATTTCCTCAAACACACACACACAACTGTAAGAGGAGCTCCTCCCCGCTGACAGCAGTTGTTATTCACCGTCCACACTACATTGATTGGTTCCATGTCCTAAAGACCAGGAGATGGAGGCTGACTATCTGAAATGATTAGAGTAGAGTAGATATTATGTATTTCTTTCCTAGCTTAGTGTTTGAATCATTATTCATGTCAGACAGCTCAGGTATGTTTGCTCTCCCAGGTGTTCCACCTCTGTGACAGACTGCATTGACTCTGAGATAAAACACAGAGGTAGAATTTGTTAGACCCCCTGGTGGCTGGTTGCAGTACAGATCATAAATCCTGCCTCTCTAATGTTTGTTCAAGTGTTCATTTTTCTGATTGATCAGTTTGGTTTTAATTACTTATTTGTTTTATGTCATGATCGCTTCATGTGTCCTGATTTGAAACATGTCACTGGGTGAGTTTTAGAGACGCTGGCAGTCTAATTATTATTTCCATTATGAATTACTCCAATGATTATTCACACACTTATTCATATAATTGTTTAGTACAGGGTCTCCCAGCGTGGGCTAATGTAATGGTCTAATTTTGGCATTCAAATTATTACTACAAGTTTACTGGGCCCGCTTACACATCTCTCTTTTTCTTTGTCTTCAATCTGTGGGAGAGCCTGTTGCATCTGTATCTAAGCCTGCGCATGAGTCATCCTCTTTGTCCTCCTCTTTGTTCTTTACATGGTGGATCGTGTGTAAATTCATTGCAGTTTAATTCAGATTGTTACAGTATCTTTAATGGCATCTGTACGCGCTGCCGTCACCATGGTGATGGCTATGAATAGGCAACATTGCTCGTTATTTGAAGGTGTGGAGGACTGGGGACGTGTCAAACTGGTCAGGATGTAGAGGAGGGTTCATGGCCTAAAAAGTTTGGGAAGCCATTATAATAATCTTTAGCTTCTGCACACTTGTAGCATGGCACACAGCAGAACTTTAAGCTGGAATTGACCTCTGCTTTTTCCTTTCACATTCTTGTAGGTTTGCCTTTTTATCAAAGAACCTGATATTTTCTAATGCATGCGTTTCAAATGTCGCTCATCTTTTGTGCTGATGATTCAACCATGAGGATTTCATGTCCATTCAAGCCTTGAAACTGCCAGTCAGCAAACACTGGCTCCAGAAAAACGTCCTGCTTTTACTATCATGATTATTTTTCAACACTCTTCTCTCACATTGTATTTGTAATGAGATAAGTCCTCATATGTCCCTGCGAAGAGGCAAAGTCCCACTTATTTAATCCTATGCAGTTCCCATTCTGTTGAATTTTGGAGGTGAGAGGTTGAAGGCTGCGGCTGATGTTGTGATGCGAGGTGGCGGAGGCGTGCCAGGTCCTCGTACGGGAGTTCAAAGGGATCAAAATTAGTTATTAGGTGCTCGAAGGGCAGTAAATTGCCAGGCTGTAATTTCCACTCTCAGATTTATGACTTGGCCTCAAGGGGCCTTTACAGCATAGAGACGACCCCTCTTACCTCGCTGCCTAAAGGTTATTGTAAATCACACCCGTCCAACCCTCAATGCCATCACACTCTCTCTCTCTCTCTCACACATCTCGTCACACAAACACCCTCACTGACCTTTCAATTTTTTTGTCTGCTTTGATTTCCCTGAAATCATCCTCTCCCATCTACAAATATCTGTTCTTCATTCTGCTTTTGTTTTTCTCTGGTACCATTATGGTATCAGTGCAGTGACCTATGAATAAAAAAAAACCCAAATAGATCAAAATAAATTTATATACTAAACCCGAATTAAGAGAAATGGATCAAATATATATAAAATGCTGCCTATGAATCTAACAAATTAAAACAATCTACATTATGTTCTGTTTTAGAACTGAGGGTGGATTTCTTCAGGCCAGTGCCAACAGAAGGAAAAAAAATGACTATCATTTTATTAGATTATATTCTTGATACAGAAGATGTACATAAACACATCTATTTTGATAACAAAGATATGTAATAGAGGCAAGATATTTTCCAGTAAAACAATAAATTTTAATGTCCAAAACTATATCAGAGCACTGAAACAGTAAACTTCACCGGTATTTTTAATAATTATGAATAACTATAAGTGAAAAACACAAATAGAGCGGCTTTTCTTCACTGATAAACTCAACCCGAAACTGTACATTTACTGCCACAGTGACACTTTCAGTGCTCACTTTTTCCTTTTCCTCCTCTAAGCATCAAACTCATTTATAAAAAGAAACTAAACAAGGGTTAGGGTTAGTCTCTACAGATTGTTAACTTACTACCACACTGTTGTAGATGGATACATGTGCATTGGTCTTGCTAGAAGTTTTATTAACATACAAAATAAATTAAATTTGGTAACTATTTCAGCTGTTGTCTTCAGGGTAAGACCTGGCTCTTATTTTTTATTTTTATTTTTTTTTCAACTTGCTCTTTAGGCTCTTTCGGTTCATTTGTGAAACTATTTGATGGTTGAGATTCCAAAAATCACAGGCAATCAAGCCGAAGAAAGTCAATGCATTGGTCAACCAAGAGAAGTTTCCCTTTCTTCATGGCTGGATTGTTTAAAGTTAATGGTTGATTGTGAATGATTCTGCTTAGTTCATTATGCATCTGTCTCTGTGAAGTGGATTTTTGAAGAGGACATGTACAAGGAAACAAAACATCAGACAGAAATATTGCTTCAATAAGGTGAATGTATTGGGAAAGAAATAAAAAAAATACAATCTATGTTGATGTTTTTACAACAGCACCCCACAGCCTTTCTGTATCTATACTGAATCACTATACCGTATGCGGTTTGAAGATGTGATGGCTTTACAACCTGCCAGGTTCTCTTCAGAGAGTAAAAAAAGGACGAATGAGCCCACAAACACTAGAATATTCAAGTCCTCACAGAGGTTCTGCAGGTAGTATGGGAATGCGTGACAGTGGTAGTCTGATTGTCAGTAGAGTCGGTGGGCGTCCTTGGTGTTATTTTACTGAGAAATATGTAGATGAAAGGAAACAACGTGGTTCAGTCTTTGAAGAGGCTTCATTGATAGAAGCACGCAGGCTGCTGTTGTAACACTTCCTTCAGCTCACCGGCATGTCACCATGAAAAAGACGACGCGTTCGCTCAGCACAGATAACCTTCTTTAGTATTCAGAGGAAATGAGCCTGCTGGCTGAGCTGAAACTCGGCCAGCGGCTGTTCCTCAAGGTCTCTCTGGCTCCTCAGTGTCCGATCAAGAGCCTCTGCGACCGATCCTTCTTTATCAGCAAGATGTAGGCCAAGAATTTGGCGCTGGTCCCCCTGAGTGGACTGCTGCTGCTGCTGCTGTTGTGTGATTGATGTAATGGAGGTCACTTCTCTCTGAGTCAGTCGGTAAAAATTCATCCTTTTCTTTGTCTTGTGGAGCTCCAAACCCACCCAAAGAGTGATGTGATGGCTTTTTCCCACACAGATAGATCACCCTTCAGATGTTCGTGTGACTTATCCCTTTGGCTTTTTGCAGTGGAAACAAGAGCGATGCTAACTTGCAAAACTACATCATCCCTGCAGCACTCTATAAACTCAGCAAAAAAAATTATTAATCCTTCAAATTCATTGAAGGATCACTCATCAATGATCACAAAACTGAGCTGAAGTAGGAGAAACAAAGGCCTGAATCTGAAGCAACCTTTTAATGAGCAAATCTGCTACCAGACAAGATTTGCTGTCTGTTATAAAGACAAAAGAAATTAATTGTAACACTGGTACGGTGAGGAAAGTGCTAACAAACCAGAATTTTGCTGTAGTGGAAGACAGACACACACGGAGCTAATTTTATCAGCTAGGGTGTGGATAGTGTAGGTTGGACTTTTTATGCCTCTGCGCTGACTACAGCCGTGGCTGAAGGCATTGGTTTTGGGTTGTTCATCCCTCCCATTCATGTCAACACGATATCTTAAGAACAACTTGAGGGAATTTGTTAAGACTTTGAATCGAGAATGACCTAATAAGATTTAACTGGTCAAAGGTGAAGGTCACTGTGACCTTGAATCCGTCCTATTTTTATGCAGTATTTCAAGAACACCTGGGCAGACTTTCTTCAAATTTGGTACAAACAACCACTTGGACTCGACAATGAACTGATTTTATAGGTCAAAGATCAGGGTCACTATGAGCTCACATTCAGTCCATTTTTGTGAATGTGACATCTCAGGAACACCTGATGAAGTTTCTTCAAATTTGGCAGTTTTCCTCTTGGAAATGTTTACAATTTTACAGTCAAGGTCACGATGACCTGACAAAGTGTCTTTGGCCAAAACTCTCAAGAATTATTGATGCTAATTATGAGGAAATTTCACACGAAACTTTACTGTGACATCGTAATGTTCTGCAAAACACTTTCAAGCTCTCTCTTGGGACTTGAAAGAAAAAAGATCAGGTTTAAATGCCCATTTGAATAGACAGATATTGGTTAGTTGAGTAAAGGAGGAAGTAGGAAGTCTCTCAAAGCCATTATTCATCTCCTCTGATTTATCCAACCCTGCAGCCTTAAAGCTGCAAGTTTTCATTGATCTGATTTGAATGCTCAAATGTGATCACAGTGATATTAGTCCTCTGTAGTGCAGCGTCACTCTATTGCATGTGTGGACAGTTGTTAACTGCGTGAAGCGCAGCGTTCGTATTGATAGCAGGAGGCTCATCTCATCATTTATTTATAACCACCCTCTGTCCTGTCCCTCCCTTTGGTCTCACACTGTAAATATAACGCTGTTTATCAAATATTAAAGACCTACAGTACAGTGGAGCTCTCTGAAACCAAGATATAGTAACTGAGGAAGCACAACGAGGCTCCTGTTTGTGCTTAGTGCCCATTATCTGGTACTTTCCTGGGGTGTTTTTCAGGACACCAAATCGTCATGATGCATTCACAAAAAGCTCATTTTGCTGTCACAAAGCTTATTGCCACGAAAGTTGTCAGAGTTTGTCTGAATTTATTCTTGAGAGGATCATCCAAAGGTTACACTCTGCACTTTTATTGACTCGTTTTCAATCTCATTTGCCTCGTTTCAGGCTTTTTGCTGCTGGTTTCACATGACGACGCTAATCATCCATTCGCTCACAAAGATTCCTGAGGCTTGGCTGTGAGAGATGGAGGAAGTGTTATCACATTGATGGCTGTTTTGGGTTTTTCTCTCTCTCTTGAGCTGCTCTCTGTGTTTCACTTGGTGAATCAGCATGCTGTCAATCACACCACCGCTTCCCTGACTCTCCTGAGAGTGATGCACAATTGCCGGGGTTTGTTTTTAGCCTGGAAGCATGACTCTCCTGCAGGAGCACACCTTTTTTTTTAAGAAAAAAATCAGCTGCTGCTGTAATTTTGGCCGACAGTCGGCCCACTCAGGGAGGAAGCCTTGTCCACCATTTCATTTAGAGTTCACCTTCTAGGCAGACTCCACTCACACACACATTCACACTACCTGACATATTGCAGTGCTAGGCAGTTTGCCCAGGTAATGAGAAGTGGGGAAAAGAAGGAGGTGGGGGAGGCAGTGGTCCAGCAGGTCATGGGTAAAATAGTGCTAGAGAGAGGCTTGGAGCAAAACCTCAGCTCATCCAAGTGGAATTTTATACTTCCCAGCTGTTTGAATGGACTATAAAATAAAGCTGTAACACTTCATCAAATCCGGCCACTGATTAAAACGACCTTGGATAACATTTTGAAAGAAAGTGCAGACAAACCGTTGGAAAGCTTGCAGTGGGCAGTATTCGGTCCTTAGTGTAGCTTACACTGTCTGGATGTGCAAAATTTTTCACATTTAACAATCGACTCAGTAATCAAAAGCTCCTTATTATCTTAAACCGAAGCTCTGCTTTTGTTAAGAACTGTAGGACTGTTCTCACACTGTAAAAATAAAGTATTTGTGTTAACTGGAAAAGATGAATGACCAGGCTGCCGTATGATTTTAAGGTGACTTTTAGGAAGTGCCCCCTGGGAAGTTGTCTACTGTGTGTGTGTATATGTGTGAGTGTATATACTGTACATCACCCTCCACCTCAGCTTGACTTGTAAAACCACAGCAGAGGTGAAAGTCCACTCAACTGATGCGTTGACGATGCTCTGTCACGCAAAGCCCCAGCATGTGCATCTTCACCTTTTTATTTATACGCCCGGACCCTCTATCCTTTCTTCGCCGCTCGCTGAGTCGTGTTTCCGCCACAGTGCATTCGGCGCTCTCGTTTCTCTCTATCTTTCCGTCCCACCATCCCATTTTCAGGTTATTTATGAGAGCGGTGCCCAGAGGCAGGGTTTCCTGGGAATAAAAATTCACCAGGTTGTGTTTTCCTTGAGAGATGGAGCAAAATAAAATATAAATACAGCAAAATAAATATCACTGAATAGAAACAAACTTCCATTTGCTGTATTTTCAGTGTTGTAAATAATGTGGTATGGCCAGAATACACTGTAAGCAACTCTGGTTAAGCATATTTTGCACCTCATGTTGTTTTTGTTGTTTTGAGACGTTACTTGTGCATACAGCATAATAGAAATGCAAACGAGCACTATGTGATAGGTTGACTTGTAATTTTTAAATTGCGATTTTGGTGTTGGGTCCATTTATGTTTAGGCATAGCAGAGTAAAAGGAGGGGGGACACATTGATGGGGAAACAGATTTTGACACAACACCTGTTTTCTTTGCCATAGCAGCACATCAGTACCACTTGGAAACACTGGGTGGTTTCCCATTTTAAGAGAAAAGTAAACAAGAATCATTTATTTAAAAAAATATTTTTTGAACAGTGGATTACTTTTGAGAGAGCTAAGCTAGCTGTTTCCCGCTGATCCTTAACTCTGCTAAGCTAAGCTAATTGCCTCCTAGCTCTACTGCAGTTTCACCTTAACACTGATCATTTCCTCCTAATTGTCCAACTAGTGTGTAATGTAGAAGGTTTAAGGTAGAAATGTCTTTTGCTTCTTTTTCCTTTGATTATTGGCTTGCAAACGGCTGTTGGGATTCATTAGCTAGTTAATCTTTAAAGCTTTATCTTGTCTTGTTTGGTGCCTGTCTGAGCATGCCCTTTGATTATTTCCAAATCTGAGCACTTCCTCGGAGCCTGTTTGTGTTCCGTGTGTATTTTTGTGTTTGCACCACATTTGGCTTGAGACATTGACTAGCTGACAGAACATGGAGAAGTTAATTAAAGTGGGTGTCAGAATGCCAGCTTTAGTGTGAGGACGATGGCTTCAAAACGAGATAACACTCCCCGAGTCAGAAATACCAACATCCAGCGTCCTTGCATCTGTCGCAGCTTCTCTCTCTGTGCGATGGAAAGATGAGGAGGAGGAGTGGAAATTTTGCGGATGCTCTGGAAGTTATCGTACTGTGTGAATCTGCCGCTGTGGCCTTTAAAAAGAGTCTCAAAAACATTTCCTCACCTCTGGGGTCATAGCCTTTTCTTTAACCCGGCTCTAAGAGAAAAAGATTGCTCCAGAAAGAGAGAGCAGACTGTCACTGAGGAAGTTGGAGCTCACCAGCGCTGTCGGCGCTCTGGCAGGGGGATTGTTGGGTCTCACAGGCATTAAAGCAAATGATGCAATTTGCAGAAGGGCGTTTTTCTTAAGAGGGGGTGACTGTGATTAGCTACATTCCTCTGGGAGCGAGATTTATGAGCTCTAAGCTTCTTTTTTGTGGTTGACCTACTGCGTAAATCAAGTTTTGAAAATGCAGTGATGCAAAGAAGTACCACTGTGTTTTACAATGACACAGTAGCTTCAATTACAGATTATTTCCAAGATAATTTAATATAGAATGAAAGTGTAGTGATCACTATGGGGATCAGGATTATTTTGGCAGCCACATAATTAATGCATCTATTACTCTTACACAATCAGCTTTTCTTTCTCATGTGTTTAATTTATTATAACATTTATTTTCCTTTATTAGGATTACTATTATCTTAATGAATTTTAAATTATTAATATTAATAGTAGTGGTAGTAGGTCTATATGTGATGCTTATGTTATGGTATGTTCCTTTTCTTATATATTAATTAATTATCGTTACATTTATATTGCACAATGATAAGAGTGTGCAGCATGGAGAACAAACATGCAAGGATGAAATGAGTGAAAAACTAATAAAAAGTAAAAAAAAAAAAAAAAAAAGAAATAACATTAGGTTACTGCGTATTTAGCAAATAATAATTCTAATGTAAATATGGTAATATAATTACAATATAAATTAAGCATTATACATTAATTTTCTTTATGTCAGAATAATTTTATTTTTTATAAACAGCACTTAAAAATGCTTAAATAAATTGTAAAATCAGATAATAAGATTCCATGTCCTCCCTCTTCTGTTGTCTTGGTCCATAGGTCAGCTCCTTACAGAGATGACTTGGTTACCACGCCAACACTCCATCACCCCTTATTCTCTGTTGCTGTGGTAACAGCCGGGTCATAACAAGTGATCTTCCTCTATAGATAATCTAGTTGTTAATTCGACAGGCCCCTAACATACTGTATAATAGACACATTTGTTGTGACAGTTTAATCTTTTGTCTTCTTGGCTTTTGCAGACCAGTTACAATCAGGTTTTTACTGGTCTTAGACATTTCACAGCCTTGGATTGGAATGTGGTGTGATTCATCACGATGCATCATGTCATCCTGACAAAGGTGGAGATGACATTGCGTCTTTTGATTCTAGATGACATTCAGAAGTCATTGTCAGTTCAGCAAGAGAGCTAAAAAAACATAATTTAATGATCTCAGAATAATGTGATTAAAGTTCTGTTTAATATTCTGTCTATGTCGTGTCTTTGAGTTGAGGTAGAACACACCTTTGACAAAGCAGATCAATACAACTGCATCGCTAATGTCCCTGAAAACTTCAATAAAGTTTTATCCTGAAACATGTGACTCACAGCAGGTTTGGATTGAATGAGATTGTATGTGCATCTAATAAACTAGCGGGAACACTGCATAATGTTCAGTCACTGTGAGATAATTAGGTTATGATCATGAGAACACAGATGAGATGATTTACTTATGATCTCAAGATAGCGGGCCAGAAATATTTACAGCCACAGTGACCACAATGGGCCTCCATATTTCTGAAACCGCTCTCCAGCCGATCCAATTGGAGAAGTTGCAACAGCAGCACGCAGCAGTCAACTCTGAAATTAACTGGATTTAAAGATGCTGAAAGATGCCAAAGCCTCTAGGGCCACATCACAGAAACTTCATAACTAATAGATCCTATCTCAACTGGTGATTTGATAGGACCTGACTGGGGGTAAAAAGCCACGACAAATGAACTGTTCCTATAGGCCTAAGCTATATTCAGTGTTCCCATCATAACTTAAGATAGGAAAAGCATATTCCATAAACATCCTAACAAAATCTTAAAAAAAAAACCTCTCCTAACTTTAAGAAAACATTTAAGTTGCCCTAAATTTCATTATTCCACCTGTACAAATGTTAGTGTTCACTAACAGTAGCTAACGGTAGTGCTAGGTAACTTGTTTATCTTTATAGCTGCTCTTTAATTGTTTTTACACAATGAAAGATGTCCTAATCTTCACTCTTCCACCTATAGTAGTAACTTAATAACTGGCTAACAATAGCACTAGCTTATTTTGTATTACACAGATCTTAACTTCCCAAAATCTTCAATTAACTCTCAATGTTAGGATAACAATTAAGTGATCCTACTCTTCACTTTTCCACCTATAGTAGCTAACTTTTAGTCAGGTAAAATTGAAAATTATAGTGTTTGCTAACATTAGCTAATGGTAGTGTTATCCAACATTAGCTAATGGTAGCGTTAGCTAACAACGTAATGTTATCTAATAGTAGTTAATGACAGTGTTAACTAAAAGTAGCTAATGGTAGTGTTATCTAACATTAGCTAACAGTAGTCTTAGCTAACGAAAATAGTGTTGGGCAAGCTAAGGAGTTAGCTTTGTTGTAAATTTTCTAACAATAACATCTTTTGATTTCTCTGTAGATACCAACACTTTGAACTCATCTGCCTTGTGGTCAAGTACCAATCGTTTTTTCTCATTTTCTTATGTTTCACTGTATGTGCTTCAATGATAAAGAAACACAATGTTTAGAAAAGTTGTTTGTCTTGGCGAGATGAGAAAAGTTGCTAGGTAACAGACATGAAAGTTGATAAATGATACTTTCCCAACTTAAGATAAGATAAGATTCCTAAAGTTCATTAGGATTTGCTTCTGTAATACCAAACTGGGACAAAATCTTGGGTTCTTCCTATCTTAATTTAAAACTTAAGACAGGGAGTTTCTGTAATACGGAGGATACACAGATCAATTATCTGTCCCACGATTACTCACCAGAGTTCAGGTATGACCAAAGACTGCAGCTCTGGTTAATCCCCTAGGAAAGAAAGCCCAAGTTCCTTTGCTTATGTTGCATGTTGTGTCCTTAAATCTAGCCTGCGATCACATCAGTAAATCCACTTGACTCTTTCAGAGCCTTGGCTCATAACACAGAGTGAGAGTCGGTGGTAATTTGGGGATTTTCGTGGCGTATGGTGTCTTTGTGCAGGGGATTTGTCGCTCTATAAGGTCTATAAGGATTTGTTGCGCCGCTGTAGCTGTGAGACACAATATTGTCTCACTCCCTGGAGTTTGTAACACTGAGTTATTGTCCTTGTCTCCTGAAGGGCAGATGGTGCACAGATTCTGAATCACAATCTGTGCTCAGGTAGACACATCTTAGCGACATCTTCAAATTGCTTCTTTTGTTCAAACAAATTAAATCAAAAAGCCCAAATACTTTTCATTTACTATGATAAATGATAAAGAAAATTCCTTACATTTCAAAATAGTTGGCAGCTAATTTTGTTTTGATCAACTAATTGTACTTGTTTTGTCTGATCGTATTGTGTGCTGCTGTGTGTATCAATTCCTGCAGTACTGCGCATTCAAATAAATACACACGTTTTCTTGTTTTTTTGATTCTGAAATCAAACACAGACTGCTGTTTGTTGTTGAGACAGTTGTGTCTCTGTTTGGTGACTCTACCTGCCTGACGTGACCCGCTCCAAAGACTCGATGTCTTAATTTAGACCGCGATGACAGGGACGAAGGTTTGAAGGCTTTCCTGAGCGACAGGCCGTCTCTCTTCCTCTCAGGATGGTTTGATAGAATCGTCACAGTCGTATCGCTCAAAACTACAGACGTCGTTCGTGAATCAGATCTGTGTTTAGGAAAGCTACAGATGTGGAGGACTTTGTGTGGTTTAGAACAGTCTGAAAATCACATCACAACCTTAAAAATAACAGAAAAAGACCACAGTTATTCTATATCACGATATCCAAAATGTAAGACAATATGTGGTTTCATATCACGATAAGATATTATATGGATTTGTTGCCCAGTCTGAGTCTGTCCACAGAAAAAAGGACGTATGAATGTCAGATTCACATTTGCAAACGTTTGCTTTTGTTTTTCTGTTTGAAATGAGCCTTTAAAGTGTTTTGATTATTTTATTATTTTGTCTTTATCCTCAATGAAGATGAGCTGCTCTGAAAACAGAAATGTTTTGGTTAATTTAATTGTCATTTTCTTCCCCTTTCTTCCTTTTCTTCTTCTTCTTCTTCTGTAGTTCTTCTGATAATCCTCTTTCTCTTAATACTGTTGATGTTCTTCTGTTCCCCAGCTCTTCATTTTTTCCTCCACTTTCTTTTTCACCTTGTTCTTTTCTTCTTCTCCTGCTTAGCTTCTTTCTCTCCTCATCATTTTCCTTCTCACCCTCCTCCTCCTCTTCATCCCCCTTCTTCTTCTGCTCCTTCTTATTTCTCTATCTATTTCTGCTGCTTCTCCTCCTCCTCCTCCCTTTTCACCTCTCTCTTCTTCTCCTCTTCATTCATCTCCTGCTCATCCTCTTTCCCTTCTCACTATCATCTTCCTCCCCCTTTCCCTTCAATTTTTTTCTCCTCCTTCTTTCTCCTCCTCCTCCTTTCTCCCTCTTCTTCTTCTAATTTATATCTTTGCTTCCTTCTCATAATTTGTCTTCTTCTCTCTTCCTTTTCCCTACCAATTTTTCTCCTCCTTCTCTCCTGTTTATCTTTCTTTCCTGATCCCTGTTCTTCTTCTCCTCCTCTCTCTTTTCACTCTCTGTCTTCTCCTGTTTTGCCCTCCATCTTCTCCTTTTTCTCATCCTCTTCCTCCTCCTCCTCCTCCTTTTTGTTCTTATTTTTCTTCCCACTTTTCCATCTTCTTCCTCTACTTCCTCTTCTTCTCCTCCTTTTCTTCTTTCTCTCCTCATTGTTCTTCTCCTTCTCTTCCTTTGCCACACCACCCCCTCATCCTCCTTCTCTTCCTCTTTTTCTACATATTTTCTTCTTCTTCATCTTCTTCTTCACTTCTTTCTTCTACTCCTCATATCTCTTTCTCTTTTTCTTTTTCGTCTTCCCATCTTTTTTCCTCCAGCTTCCCTTGTTCTCCTTCTCTTCTTTCCCGCATTCTTCTTCTTCTCTTCCTGTTCCCCACCATCTTTTTCTTCTCCTTATTTTTTGTTGCATCATCTTTGTTCTTATCATTATTTCCATAATCATCATATGGAAAAAAAATATTCATATGACTAAAAGTACAATCTGCTGTCCTGATGCAGCTCCTCCACCTGCTGCTCCATCACACACAGCAGCCTCACAGTCTGTCCTCTCAGCTGTTGTCCGCGGCGTTGACCGTGTAGTACTACCGCGCCGTCCTCCCTCGTGTTGTCACTCAGCGCAGGAGGTGTAAATCCACCACACCTGGCACCGTGCCTCCACCTCTGTATGGAGCCAATCCTCTTTCATCACAGATTACCACGAGACGGTTCAATCCTCTCCCTTCATTGCACCGGGGATTGAACCTTTGTTCTCAGATGTACAGGAATGGCACTGGTCTCTTTCTATTAGATACATTAAGTCAATAATAGCACCAGTAACTAAACACATAAGAATAAGAGCATATTAAAGCATATTTTCTGTGCTTTGTGTGCACAGTAGTTGTTAGTGTTTGCCAGAAGGGAAACCACCTACATCTGTGTGTGTCACTGAGGGACTGTAATATTTTCCAGCTTCATTTTTGACCCACACTTCTTTGAAACGCCTGTGGTTGTAACCTTGATTCTTGGGCTTTAATGTGAATAGATTGCTTTTGATTTATTACATGTTCTGCCTTTTCTTTCCTGTGTGTCAGTTTGACAGCTGTAATAGAAGCAGTAACGTTGTGGTCAAGCTTTTTTATGATCTAAACTATATTTTAATCTTAACCAATGAATATTATTAACAGTGACGTGTGCTTTCCAAGTTATTTTCTGTTTTAGCAGCTTTTGTTACTTTACTTTAGTTATCTTTAGGTACAGGAGAAATTATTATGTGCCAGTGTTACCCAAAAGGCTAATTTAACTCAATTTCAAAAATATTAGTTGAAAATATATAATCAAACAGGTTTTAATTTGAAAGGTATAAATACAGCAATGCAGGTATGGTATATCTGCAGTTACATCAATAACTTGCAGTAAAAGCTCTTCCACGTTTGAGTGTCCTCTCTATATTTTCATCGGCCCGTGCTTCCATGTAACAAACCCTGCTTTTGCTTTCTGCGTTACATCATCATATAGGGCCGTTGCAGAGTGTTGTGTGATGCTGACCCGTCTCTTCCCTTTCTCTTTCTTCTTCTTCTTGTTGCTCAGGAGTTTGCCGCGCTGACCAAGGAGCTGAACGCCTGCAGGGAGCAGCTGCTGGAGAAGGAGGAGGAGATCTCAGAGCTCAAAGCTGAGAGGAACAACACCAGGGTGAGGACAGCGCTAACACACATCTTAAAACATTCACTCAGTTGATTATACTGCCACCAGCTGACCCTTCATTAAACCCCTCCTCCAACCACCCTTATGGTGCAAATGGGAATTTTACTAAAGTTAAAAAAAAAACAAAAGAAAGAGGATATGTTTGTGGACCTGCAAGAGCAATATATTCACATTTTAAGTTAGCTGATGTTAGCAAAATGCTAGCTAACTAACTACCTATTGATGGAGATTAGCTACATAATTAGCTAGCATTAGGCTAACATTACCTGTCAGAGGTCACTAGCCAGGTAACAATTTGTGGGAATTAGCTAGCTATTTTGCTACCTAACAATTGATGTAGATTAGCTAGCTAACTACCTAGCATTTTGCTAACATTACTTTTTGCTAATGATTGATGTAGATTAGCCAGCTAGTTAATTTTTTGCTACCATTAGCTAAATTATGATGTGACTGTAAATATGTTTCTTTTATTGACCCACCAGCAACATCTTGTCAGTATTTTTCAAATTTGTTTTCTTTGGATGAGCTAAGCACGTAGCATATTTTAGTAGAGGAAACAGGAAAGGAGAAAGCTGACCGAGGTTCAGCCAGGTACCCACTTTACTCAACTGTTATTGGAGCACAGAGTACAAAGAGGCGGGACTTAAGAAGTGCAAATTATCTTGACAATGACACCATGACATCCATTAGTTTCTGTGAACAGAGAGACCATCATAATTGTTGTTCTGACATTTTCAACCAGGAATCAAGTCTGTGATGATTGTTTTTTCCACATCCACCCCCCTGACATTTACATTCTGCAAGTTTCTCTAAAGTTTCGCAACTCGCCTCAAATGTGTCACGTCAGCTGCAGAAAACGAACAACTACAGCACAGTGCGATAGACGGCACCCCGAGAAAAACTTAAGCAGGGTACGTTTTTAAGGCTGCAGAAGCAGTGAAGCAACCATGCGCACTGTCTGTTTCCAATTCCCAGACATACCTCATTAGCTCCTCACATTCTGCCTGAACATTTTTCCACTTGCTTCACATGGATGGCCGCTCAACAGTAAAACTAAGTCCAAATGGCGCTGATGCCCTGCAGTGTCCAGGTCAAAGTATTTCTGAGAGAAAAAACAACTACAGACATTAACGGATCAGCTCGATTTTGTGGAGCTGAAAGTCCTGCATCTTCAATAAACAACATTCCCTTTTTAAAGCAGTAAACACACTCTGCTGTTGACAGATAAGACTCTGTTTTCCATCCCACTGCTGATTAAGTGTGGATTTACAGTCTTGCACAATCTTTTCTCTGGGTGGAGGCAGAATATTTTAGCACAACAAGCGGCTGAGGCGAGCAGAGGAGAGGGAGGTGAGGCGCAAGAAACGGGGACAGACAAAAGTCATTTTCACTCTCTCACTTTATTATCACCTCGAATCTTTCAGATGGGCAATTACCAAGCAAGCTTTAATTACGCTTGGTTTTGTCGCTGACAGGGTTTTACAGTTCATAATTAAATCTTGGAAGGCATGTGCAGGCAGTCAGTGGACTGAGGAGCTGACAACAGATGTGGTGACAGTGGAAAGACAAGTTAACTTTATCTGTTGTTTTTCAGATGAGCATCGAGACCAAATGACATGCATGTAAATTCATAAACTTAAGGCACGCAGAGACGTGATATGAGCAACAGATAGAGGATGAAAATATTTACACAACAGGAGACTGTAGATGTTGTTGTCCTGGATACATTACCTAAGGCAGAACTCGGTTCACTTTGTGATTGATTCAGCAGCGAGCATTTTGTTGACTGTGCAGGAGTGAGTAGACATGATGGCTGCTGATGAGACAGTTGTGATGAGACAGTTGTATCGGAGAGACAAGAAAAGAGACAACGCTCTTTCTCAGTTCAGCTACACTGGAGGTCTGCATGAGGTCTTTTTCCAGCTCTATATGCACACACATACCGATATTCTGTGTATGTATAGGATTTCAAACCGTTACCACCCACTCCTGCAGAGATCCTGATCACCTCTGCCTGCTAAATGTGTCTCCCCATCCTACATGGAAAAATAAGATGCGCTCATTTTGCAGTGGGAACAAAGAGGAAATAAAATATTGTGGCTTGTGTCCCTGTTTCTCTGAAAGTTTGTGTTATTTCCCATAGCAACAGATAAAAACCAGATGCTGGATGCTCAGACGTCATGCTATTGATTAGATTTGGATAAGGGATGCCAGTTTTGCTGACTGTTTTGTACTTTATTTGGCACCATATATGGGTGAATGTTGTTTACTGGAAGGTGGTGTGTTTACAGCACGTGGTTAAAGGAATAGTTCAACAAATACTCGAGCTGTGTACTTTGTACATGCTTACTTATGTATAGGCTTAAGTTAGAATCAAAAGTTATTATTTGAATTAACTTCATTAAATTATGAAAAGTATTTCCATGTGATTAATGTGATTATTTCAGCATTAAGCTATTCTGTTGGACCAATTTAATTTTTGACTGATAAACTGACCCTATCGTTTTTGTGTATATTGTATTTTTAATTTTTTTTTTGTTGGAAACTGTGACTTGCTGGTGATGCTTTTGATGTGCAATACTCATCCTTTTTTGTCCTTTATCACTGACATAAGTTCAAAAAAAAAAAAAACAAAAAGAAGAAAAAAAAAAACATCAAAATAGCCTATTTATGGTGTCTCATTATGGTGAAAGTGGCACATTCAGATGCTATTTAAGATATGCAACAATTTGAATTAGATTACAGTAAAGTTACACACAATCTGCCACATACAGAACAAAGAGAATGACTCATGCACAGGCTCACAAACACATACAGTATCTCTCACGCTGATTGAAGACAGAGAGATGTGTGAGTAGACCCAGTAACCCCCGTAGTAATAACAACAAAATGACACCATTACACCTCCATTGCGTTTTTCCACTTGCCTGCCCCCCCAGAGCAGTGGCTCTCAAATGGGTCCGGGGACCCCCGGGGGTCCTTGAGGGGCTCCCAGGAGGTCCCCAGCAACTATAACTGATGTCAGTGTCGTCCACATGTTTTAAAAGCAATGATTATATATTAATTAAAAAGATTTTTAACAGTAGAACAGCATAAGTACGAGATAAAACTAGAGTTATTGGCCAAAGCACCACAGCTGCATTAAAAGTACAGAGGAAACAGTGTTCACTGTCTGTAATAAAACATCTAAAAACAAATCAAATGTTGTTCTATTGTGTAATATGTGTCAGAGGCAGCTGGTGCACCCCACTATGGGAAACCCTGCATTAGGGACAAGAGTATGTATTATTCCTCTGGCCTGTAGTGCCGTTTTTCCGTCTGGATAGTTTTGGTGTGAGCTGCAGCGTTTTGGAGGTATCTGCCGTAGATATTTCTGGATATTATGGAAGTAGATGGCACTTGGCCAAAATGTGAAAAAAAAAAAAGAAAACCTTCTTACCAGAACTCATGACCCGGTTACTCAAGATAATCCACAGACCTTTCTGTGAGTCACTTTCAAGTAGGAACTATTTTCATTCTACCGTAGCGAGTCATGAGTCATGATTTCTGGAAAGAGACATTGCTGTTGAGTTTTTCAGATTTATTTTTTTTGTTTGTTTGTTTCTCTTGTGCGTGTTTTGGTTTGTCTTTTGCGTTTTGAGCACCACAAACAGAATGTAGTTCCATTATGTACAAGACAAGGCAGACATCCGATATCTCCAAAACTCAGCAACCAAAACAGCCTAGCTGAATAAATAGCACTACAGGTAAGAGGAAGAATATCATTCTTACTGTTTAACGCTGTTAAAAATGCAGGCTCTCTCAGTTCACCAGCGATCCAAGTGGGATCTCGATTTCCTAACCAGTGGTTAACCACAGAATACATTTAATCCAGCTGCAGCCTTCAGCGGGGGATGTTTAGACTAGTGAAGCGAAGGTATGTCAGGGATGAAGCCAGTGAGGCTTTTCGGGGGAAAGAATGGGGAGATCTTTTCGAGCCGAGCTGGAACTTAACACTCCAACCAGATCATTATCTTGGGGATATAATATCATGTCGGTGGACAGCTTCCGAGAGGGAATGAAGCATTGAGATGTGCATCGCCACGAAAGTGCTGCAGCGTTTTCCACGATCCAGCACCGATGAGGGGAAATGAAAGCAGATTATCGATACTCTGATCTCGCAACAGAGCGAGAAACGGGAGTGGATCGTGTTTTATCCACCAAAGCCTAACTGGAGTTCTGTCTCCCAGTCACAGCCCAGTTGTTTACTCCCAGTTCTTTTCCTGAAGTCAACCCTCCAGCTCTGCAGCTCATCTCGTCCGTCCTTGTGAAGCTCTCTGCTGGCAGTTGACGCGCTACCTAGCAACCGAGATTAGCATAATCCCTTTGTGCACTGCTGGAAGGATTACAGTTACATTTGAGTAGACTTTTTTTTTTTTTTCTTTAATAACTTTTCTCTAACAAGGTCCAACATGTTAGTTTTCAAGCAAACAAATAAATTTTGCGTCTCAAATTCCCTCCAACCTTTAAGCTGTTATAGTTTATTAATTTGTAACTTTTAAATTTGCTTTTGTTTTTATTTTCTGTATGGTTTTCTTAGCACTCATTTCTCATTATTTACTTACATTGGTGTTGTTTTTTTTAATTTCTTTTTTATTGTATTTTTTTATTTATTCTATTTTTGTGTCTCACCTATGATTCTTAGGAATGCAATATTTTTGAGGGAATTTCTTCAAACTTGGCACAAATGTCCACACCTTGCAAAACACATTTCCGGGCCATAGATAGCATACACTAATTATAACAAAATTTCACACAAACATCTATTAGGATACTAGCAACGCTGGAGACTAACTAATTACATGCAACTACTATTATTTACTATTACTATTACTGACAAAACTAGCCAACTATATCTGTGATTTATTGCATTTTGTGTGGCTTTAAATACCTTTTATAAGGACTTTGAGGGGAAAAAAAATCAAGAGTTTCTTAATACAGTCTGTTAAAATAGCTTAAGTTTTGACTCCAGTAACACAAATAATAAGAATTAACAGTTCACATGAAAACATGAAGGACTATAGCAACAATAAAAGCCTTAGAACATGGCTTTATGGGACACTGCTGGGAAGTGACAGGGTCCCATTTCAGGGTTAATAAATGACGTGGTATCAGATCAGTGCAGAGACTTGATTACTCGCTGATAAGATTCCAGTATTTCAGGCAGTATGGGAGGTGTTTTCCAATACTGGTATCAGTATTTGAACAACCCTAAATCGAATGTAATGTGAAATATGATTTTGGTGTTTATACAACATGTTTTTCCACCTGAGCTTCTTTGGGCTCATTATTTTCTTTCGGCAAGCCTGAACAAGCATTGATCCACTTATTACATTTGTATTATTCTTTGAATTTTTTTTTTATATAGCAGCCTTATTATGTTGTTGATTTGTCTTTAAGATCCAGGAGGGAACCCGGTGAAGCACACAAGGATGCATTGTTTGTTCTTCCACTGCTTAAATTAAGTGGATCTCAAGCTGAGCTCTCATTTTGGATTCTTTCACATTATGCTCATGTTTTACCAGCACCTCACTTAATTATGCTGCTGTGAGGAGGATTTCTTCTTTTCCGATCGGGATGATGATGATGATAACGGCGATTTTTCCCTCTGTGCCTCTTCAGCTACTGTTGGAACATCTGGAGTGCCTGGTGTCCAGACACGAGCGGTCACTTCGAATGACGGTGGTGAAGCGGCAGGCTCAGTCTCCGTCGGGGGTCTCCAGTGAAGTCGAGGTCCTCAAAGCGCTCAAGTCCTTGTTTGAACACCATAAAGCCCTCGATGAGAAGGTGAGTGAGCCTCCATTAGAACATCATTTTAATATCAGGGTGTGTGCGTCAGCGGCGTGTACGGTGGCGTCAGGAATCGCTGTGTCTCTTGAGTCTGGCTCTTATATGATTTAGGTCGTTTACATTTGAAGTTTTCTGTTTCTTGGCATCATCTGTTGGTTTCACACTGTTGAAAATAAGGGTTTCCAAAGGGTTTCAGCCCTTCAGGAAGAACCCTGAAAGCTGAGATTCTACTCAGAACCTTTGCATGCAAAGAACTTTGATTTTTTAAAGAAAGGGTTTGTCAGTCTTTGTAAGATTAGGGTTTTCCTTAAGAACTTAAGTTCTTTGTACCATTATCTAAAAAGGTTCTCTGTAAAATGTGAGGGTGGGTTCTAGATAAACCCCTTGGATAGTGAAATGGTTTTCAGTAAAGCCTCTGGGATCGTTCTAGATAAAAACCCTTGGAACATTAAAGGGTTCTCTGTAAAATGCAGGGGTGAGTTATGGATAAAACCCTGTGGAAAATAAGTGTTCTCAGTAGAGCCGCCTGGATGGGTTCTAGATGCAACCCTTCTAATGTAAGAGTTCTTGGTAGAACCCCCAGGGTGGGTTCTAGATAAAACCATTGGAATGTAAAAGGATTCCTAGTAGAACCCCTGGACTGGGTTCTTGTTAGCATCCTTAGAAGACGGAAAGGTTCTGGATGCAACCTCCAGAGGGGGTCCTGGGTGGAACCATCACACCATAGAAGGGTTCTCTGTACAATCCCTCCTCAGTGGTTATGGGTGAAATCTTTCACATATGGTTGTATATATAAACCTTCATTCTCTGAAGGTCTTTTTCCTCCAAATTAGCTCTCATTCTCAAAGGGGTTCCGTTCAAGATTCTTGGAACCTTGGTGCTATTGGTGCTGGGACATGCAGTCGAACCCCTTATGGTTCTAGTGAGTACCTTTATTTGTAAGAGTGCAGCCTCTACAGCCTCCTGACAGCGTGTTGATTTGTGACCTCAGCCCTCTGTGTGATATCACCACCGCCCTCTAATCCATTCATCCTGTCCTCTAAAAGCCATCATTTACAAAGCGTGTCCAATCGCTGTTCAAGGGAATAAAAGCTGTCTTGGGCAGCAGTGGGGGGGGGGCGGTGGACTCGGACCCCAGCTAACTTCTAATCCAGGATCAGCCTCCTCTGACTTCTGGCATTCTGTTGGGCCAGCGGCGGTGCCTGGTCACCACGCGGTGCAAGTAATTGCTCCACCGCAGCCGCGACAATCCTAAGAGAAGCCATCCTGAGTTTCTCCAAGTTCACAGAGGAGGAGAGGAGTGTAGGAGGGGAATCTCCTCCCAGCAACTGGTGCTTTAAAAGCAATAAGAGCCTCATAACTGCTTTGAAGCCGCAGCAAAGTGTTATTGTGAGGCTAAAGGAGGAAAAGAGGACAGTTCTTTCCGCTGCAGCAGCAGCAGGGTTTCTTGTCTGCTGTGTTAACCCTTGATTGCCTTGACTGGGATGTAAACAAGAGTCAGTTGGGGGGGATTGAGTGCATTTTTCTGCCAGACCTTTGGATATCAGTCCAGCTTGGCGCAAATGCATAAAGATAGTCAATCAGAGAGGAGATATACGTGCAGATCATGACTTTTATTTTTTATTTTTAGGTACGGGAGAGACTACGAGTGTCACTGGAGAGGGTGTCTGCCTTGGAGGAGGAGCTCACAGCAGCCAATCAGGAGGTAAGAGCTGCCAGAGATATTGTGTTTAAGATAATGGATGGATGGATCATCTAGCAGCAACAGTACAGAACATAATTACAGCAGCCAAACGGCAACAACTACTGTTACTACAACAATTTAAATACAGACATATAAACACAAACACAATATGTTAAATGCATTGTTCAGTTTAAAGGAATAGTTGAGATTACCTACAGTAGATTACGATCAGCACACAAGCAGCAATGTACTGCTGTGCTACAGGGTCAGCAGGGAAACCACTGTTATTATGAGCTAAGTATCACTCTCTCCACTCCAACCAAACTCCATTGGCAAAATCAGTAATTTTACCTCCCAGAACATGGAAGTTGCTGGTCTTCTGGTACCTTGATCGGTTCCTTTGTTTGCGTTATTGTGTGACTTATGTGTTTTTAAAAGTTAGGTTGGATTCACCAAAGTCACTTAATAACACAAAGAAACTAACAGATCGAGACAGCAGTAGACCTAAAATAGAAAATAGCAGAAAAATGTACAGACACATAAAAGTTAAAAGCAAGCCTAAAGAAGAATAAATTTAAAAAAGAAACGGCATAAAAACTTAGCATACTGGATACTGCAGCACCGTATACATGTGTCCAACCCACAGAACAAATGTACAGGATTACATACTGCTCCTTTATGTGGATATAAATCTAATACACAGTGTGATGTATCCTGGAATCTGTCCTGAATTATGTATCAGCTCAAACACCCGGAAACAACCAGAGCACCTCTGCAGGCTTCTCTCGCCCTCATCTGTGCAGGGAGCAGCACCAAATAACATTGTGCACATGAGTGGCCGAGTCACAGCGCTGACAGACGAGTGGCCACTTTTTGCAACGGTGGCCAAACTCCTGTTCTCAACCTCCTGGCTCAGGCAGGCCAGAAGTGCCAGAGCAGCTCTTGCAACTGCAGATGGGCATGTTCCAGCTGAGAAACACCCTCAGGCTGGCACTTCACAGGCTGTCAGACATGCCAGTCTGACACTCAGACTAGAATAAAAGTTGGTGAGGAGAGGAGAGGAGGAAGAGGAAGGGGAAGGGGAGTGAAAAGCAAAGGGGGGGGGTGAGGGTGGGTGGAAGGACAGATCGGGTTGGAGAGGAGAGAGGAGGAGATGGGGAGGAAAAAAAAAGAGCAAAGAAAGGCAGAAGACAGAAATAGAGATGGCAGGTGGGAAGTGGAGGCAGGTTGTGTGTGGAGGTGTGTGTGCTAATGAGAGTGCAGAGGGGTGCAGTTGGTCAGAGCACATCTGACAAGGTGAGGAGAGAAGAGGATGAAGGCAGAGAATAATAGACATGTCCCCACTCAAACTGCAACAGAAACTCTTTTTTCATAAATAAATCATTTATAACATATCAAAAATCTGGATTATTTGAAACTAAATACATGTGCATATTCACATTGGCATATATACTCGTGTACATATACATTCACATGTATAATCACTACACTGTAGCTGTATAATCTACAACTCGACTGCAGTTGTATAGTAATTTTTTCCATTAGAAAGAGAGAATCTGTAGCCTCGCTCTTCATGCCCCGTATTCTTCCTGTTGTGATAGTTTTAAAGCAGGAGAATTGTGAAAATATGACAGCCAGTGGCATTTATTAAAATCATGTGGATATTTCCATCTCATTAATACCATTTCTGTTTGACTTTCTGTGGTAATTTGAGTCAGTTTCACCTCTTTTCTTTCCTCAGAGATTGTTTATTTTCAAGACTTCCCCTTCATGTGATTCCTTAAGACTTCTTTTTTCTCCCGTTCTGGACATACTGAGCACAGATAATCGGTTTGTTTCTGTTGCAGTTTGTGTGAGGGTGACCCACCTGTCTGAACTACAGTATGAAGCTTCACAGACTGTCTGCGATGATGTTTTTGGATAGTAGGTAGATGATCGAGTTGCTTGCGGTCTGAACCCAAAGATTTGACGTTGAAGGATCTTAGCAGAATGGGAGATAATGGAAAAAAAAAAAGGAGCGAACGGTTAAAAAAATAATGTGACAGGCCGCTGGTTCTCAAAGCTGCCGCTCATTTTTCTTTTACAGCTTTTGGACAAAGTCTGCTTTTTAAGCTGTAAAGTCCCTGACAGACATCTCGGTGGAGGACGCAGCACTTTGAAGAGTTTTTCTCTCATCACACGGCCAAGGTTAGAAAGACTGAGCAGTACATGTGCGAGGCCGTCCCTCATAAATGGTTAACACTACAGTTGTCAGCGCGGCGGACAGATGAGTGATTGGGCCTTGAGGCGGTTAAACCTTCTTTGCCGAATAAAAATGTCCGCGCCTCAGAGGCTCCGGGGAGGCGGGCGGAGCCGGGAGCCGGCGAGCCGGTAATTGATTTGTGATGGAGGTCTGGTATGAGCCCCCTTCTCCCCGCGGGGCTTCAGACAACACGGCCATGCCTGATGAAATCATCGACCTTTGACCGCACGCAGCCACAGGTGTTTAAGTGGCCACACACTGATTACTGCTGCTGATTGCACCTCGCTGCTACAGAACAAACTGTAATCCAGACTGTGCTGGACTCTATCAGAGGATGAATTGTTGTTATTTACAAGTACAACGCACAGTAATCAACACGGTGACACGTTTAGAAAAAAAACTTCAATGCGTCTCAACAGCTAATTTGCACCCACAGTCTCATCACAATCAGAAAACACGGATTAAAAAGTTATACGCAATAAAAATAAACAATACAGTCAACATGTGCAAACAACTGCCGTTAGATTTGATTCCCAGCCGGTTCAAACCAGGAAGAAGAGTGAAAACACAACAACAAAGCCTGAAGTCTCTCGTGTGAAATGCTAACTGAGAAAATACGTTTTTGAAATCACATCTGCCAGAAAATGACACTTAATTTTAGAACTTACTTGAGACAAATCAATTTCTGTTAGAAAAATTCAAGCTTAAATCACACTTCTAAAGGTAGATTTTGTCACTTTTTTTTTTAAAGAAAACAAGACTTTTATGACCCAATAATACCAAGTGGATGTGTATTCTTTTTTTATTCTTCCTGTTATAATCCTGTGTGATAACTCTCACATCTTTCCCAAAAAAAGCCTACATCACAAACAAATTTAACACCCAGAATTAATGTTATTTATACTGAAAACCGAGTGTATTTTTTACTTTCTGGGTTTGTGATATATTCCGTGTGTGCACATGCCTTTGCTCTGTAGCATGTGATTGATTGTAATTTAAGTGCATTGCACCAGAGACGTGCATGCTCCCGGCTCTCACCTTGACAAAATCAATCTTTTATACCCTAAGAACCTCACCCCACCCCCTTCACTCCTCCTCACGTCTGTCCAGTTTCTCCCCCATCACACTACCTCTCCATCCATCCAGCAACAGAAGTGCCAAAGAAAGATAAAGGAAATCATGACGCAGGCCCATCTCGTGCCTCCTCTTCCCCTTTTCCCGTCAGATGTTTGCCTTTGATGAGAGGTAGATCAACAACATCAAACAGAAATAATAGGCACCATGTTCTTTTTCTGCATCTGGCAAACTTCTCCTTTCTGTAATTTCCAAGCTGGAGATGCATCTGTAGCGCTCCATTCATCATTTGTTGTGCCTTTATGTCACAGAGGGTGTTAGTGTTTGATCTCTGAGCTGGAGAAATTACAGACAATCTTGGAATAATGGCCCAGAAACGTACGGAGGCATAATTATCCCCTCGTTAAAAATAATGAACGGAGACGTTCGGCGCTCGGTGTGCAGCGGCGAAGAGGAAGCCAAGCTGTTGCTGGTGAAGTCTGAGTCCAAGCTTAATTCGAAGTAAACCCTGGAAATCATCTTTTACTGCACCGCTCTCTCCACTTTAAACACGTCCTGACATCCTCTCACTCCCACCGTGAGGTCAGCGAGGGCAGGGTTGAGTTTAAACCAGATCACGTCAGAGTCACTTGAGAGGATTGTTTGTTTTATCGACGAGCTCAAACGCCCAGAGGCTTCCTTCACCGTTTCACTGAGAGTGAATATCTGTTGTTGAGAGAAATGCAATTTTCTACCTTCATGTAGAGATTTTCAAACATCCCCATGACCTGTTATCAACTCCTTTTGAAGCAAACAGTATCTGAGCTGCTTGGAAATCCTAATTGATATTTACAAAAAAAAGGAACAAATACAAAAAAATGGAAAACATGCAGTCCTGACTGATTCAGAGATTAAAGCATCTCTGAGGTCCAAACCAGCACGATGCTTCACACTGTACTGTTTTTTGGTTGTTGCCGTCTCTCAGGGCTGCTTTTATGCTCATGCAGGGAATAAAAGACACACCAAGAATGATAACTACAGCAATAAATAAAGATCGTTCTAAATCCTTCAAAATCTACAAAATATGGTGGTGTGCAACTTTTAATATGAGGCAGCAAATTACACATAGAAAGAGTCATTTAACCTGAGACATACTGCCAAACAGTCTTGTCACTTGGTCCTTAAAAATGTTCTCTGTGATGATCAGCAGGATACCATCAAATTAATATTGACTCATATGAAAGCATTATTAAAATTTGTCTTCAAAAGACAGCAGCAGCAGTGCCTGATTCTCCTAATTCAGAGGTTGGTTATTATTTTTTTTTAGCATTTTAATTTTCACATATCGTTGTTATAAGCCTAAAGTGATTCATACTTCCCCCACTTGTAAAAATGTGTAGCCTGTACGCTGAATAAAAATAAAGTTTTAATATTTCATGAACTAAAATGTGCATCATTGCCCACGTCTAAGGCTTGGTGCCTTTTCTTCTAAATTTGACTTTGACTTTGTTTGTAGTGATGCTGTGAATTCTCAAATCTCAAAAATTACTTTGGTGAATACAGTCTTATCATAGTCAATACTAGGAGTGGGGGAAATTTCCAATTCTAAGATGCATCACGATTCGGACGTGGACGAATCTGAATCGATTCACAAACGTCCAAATTTAGATTATTTAAATCTGTTAATTAAAGTAATACAGAAGCTTCTAAATAATGCGGAACTAAGAGGCGCGGTACGCGTCACCGCCGGGACACTTTGGGATGCGCACCTGGAGCGACACGCGCACAGCAGAAAACAAACATGGCCGACCGCTAGCTACCTCGCCATGAGGTCCGAACAGCTCCGTCTAATTTAAAAGCAGCCGCGTGGAAACACTTCGGCTTCGACAACGTCGACGGCGGAAGCGAACTGGACAAGAGCCACGTTATATGTAAGCTGTGTCGAGCTAAAATAAAATACTTTGGCAACACAACAAACATGAAAAGCCGTAACTCGATGCCACCCGACGGAGGAGTCGGGGAGACGGCAGGCTGCTGTTGCTGCGGCTACTAGTGGCTACTGTTGGTACTTTCCAGTTTGCAAACATTTCCAATAGTTTAATAAAACATAATGGAAATGAATTCTTATTACAAACGCGCTGTTTTTAAAAAATGTAAGTGGTGAATGCTTATTCAGTGAGACAAAAAGAAATGTGTGTTGTGAAAATGTGCATCAATATACATAAATTAGCTTAAAGATGTATCAATAATCGTTTTATAATCGAATTGTAGCAGGTGCCCAAAGATTCCCACCCCTAATCAATACAATAAATAAATGGTCAGAAGTATGAAAATAAGTATAAGTATAAAATAAGTTGCAATGAACTTGAATTTTCAGTTAACAGGAATGACAATTTGACACACAAGTTCTAAGCTCTAATTCTTGTCTTTTTTTGTCCAAGCTTGATCCAACTTGGACAAAAAAGACAAGAATTAGGGCTTAGAATTTATTTAAAGCTCACACTGACTATAGCTGCATGATTTGCTGAGTTACTGTTTTCCAAAAGCTGCACTGAACTAATCACTTTTACGAGGAGGAAGTTTCATTTTTTGGTTGGTCACTTTTAATGCTTTGCATGCTTTGAATGATCGTCTTACACCTGCAGTTTCAGGTTGTGGAAAAAATCTTGTTTTGTAAAGTACGAGAGGCACCGCAAAGTCTCAGGGGCTGCAGACTGTTTATGACAAGCAGCAGGAGCGTATGAACTGTCTATGTTTCTTTCCCCCATCATGAGCGGAGTGATAATCACATGGTGTCTGTCAGAGAGGAAGCTAATTATTGTTGTTGTCGGTCACCTGTCAGACAGGATTATGACTTCAGGACGGTAGCTTAAGGTGGTGAAACGAGACACGAGGTCCACAGAACATGATAATTATAGTGATTGTATCAAGTGCTTCCAGCTTCATGTTCCATAAATTCCTGCAGCGGGACATACTGTAATTTAGTGTTGCGTAAGAGGGAGACAGGTTGTGTTGCAAAGCCACATTGATGGAAATGCAACAATTAAAACATTTTACGGTCCAGTCTTGGTTTTTTTTAATGAGTTCTTTTAAGTTCTTAACATTAGAACTTAGCTTCTATGTATATGCGTGATTTCTGACGTTGTGCTATTTCAGCTCTAATTTGTGCGCTCGTTTGCCCGCCCGCAGATCGTGGCCTTACGGGAACAAAATGCTCACATTCAGAGAAAAGTGGCTTCCGGAGAGGGAGGAGAGGACATCCTGGAGAGCAGCGAAGCTCAGCAGAAGGTCCATGGAAAGGTGAGTGGGCTCTTTTTAAAATTTTAAGTTAAATATGCTTGAATATTTGTGTTTAGCCTCAGTTGAAGAGTTTAAACATTTGAATATAACATAAGTTATTAAAGTCTTGAGATGAGAAACACAATATATACAAGTGACCCTCTTAAAATAGGCCACAAACTAGAGGTTTCAGGGTTTTTTCAATAAAGAGGACATGATCTTGCCTCTTTTGGATTTATATATTCCATATATTTACACGATATTAAATATGCACATAAGCATTGATCTGTGCCGTCATATATCATCTTGAAATATCATCAATGTCAAAGTCACTGCGTTCATAGCTTTGTCTTCACCTGCACAAATTATTCCTGCATATTTAGGTTTTTTTAATTCACTTTAAAATATTGCAAATATTATTAAAGGGTTTGATGATACATTTAGCTTTGAAGGTGACCCACAGTCGGGTTGGCGCTATTCACTGATGTGACCTCGGCCTTTCATATTATGCAGGAGCACACGTGGGCCTGCATAGCTGAATACAAATCTCCCCTCTGATTATTAATTTAAAGACAGAGGAGAAACTGCACCCACATTTACTAGATCATACAGAACAGACTCCACACCAACCAACCCCGAATCCCAAAGCAGGTTTCTGCCAAATCCTTTTTTACATGCAGACAGCAGCATCTACATCCCGCGGAGGATACCTGGGCAGATCAATGCAGATGCTATTACTTGGCCGGTCTGCTGCAGGAGGGGGGGACATCGGGGGTAAAAAGACGAAGAGGGTGTGCAGAGGGATGGGCTAATGAGGAGACGGCTATCGTCTAGTCTGTTTCGTGGAGATAAAAGGAGTGAATATAAATGTGTTGTTTTTATTTGTGCGTGTGTTTGCTAAAGAAATTGCGCAGCGTGCGTAAACTGCTAAGATGTGGTGGTGAGGTGACTTTCTGCATGTCGGGGGGGCGGGGGAATGACAGCTGATCTGCAGGATCTTCTTGGAAGCACAGTCCTCTCCAGCCGATTCACACGTGTCCCTGGCTGTCATTAATGTGACGGGTGGAAAGAGGTCACTGAGAGGAGAGGAAGGAGTCAGAGGGAGAAAGGAGAGGAGAAAGCGCAGCTCTTGAAGTGCTTATTGACCCGTTGAGCTCTCAGACCTTTAGCACGGACCTGGATCTGCCTGATAACCAGCTAATGCAGTCTGACAGCTGAAGCCTGTTGCCTCACCAGTTTAATTTTTCATTCTGTAAACATCAGCACTGGACTGGTGCTGCGTTAGTTTCGTGGGCCATAAGTCCAAGAACAGATTTACTGACATACTGCAGAACCAGGTTGACTTTGACTTTTGTAAAACAATATCAGAAACAGTCTTTGTGAAAGATGGATAAATCGAACATGACAGAGATGGAAATGTGCATATGTAGGGAGCAAGTTTGAAGATTATTAGCTGTGCTGTGGCTGCATTCTGACCAGTTTGTTGATATTTCTGTAATTCTTTACTTTACTATTTTGGAGATAATGGTGTCATGATATACCAGTATTGACAATAGGTGATATTTTTAACCTGAAATATTGATTTTATATTCATATACTGTGGAAATAATCCTGTGCCTTGTTAACCTACTGTATGCTCTCAAATATTTACGTTTCTTTACTCTCGCTTTGTGTGTTATCTAGTTTGCCTCTAATTGTGACATATGGGTCTTTTTTCACATTATTCTTAAATAGGGTTGCAACTAACCATTATTTTCAATATCAATTAATCTGTTCTGAGTTGTTCGATCCACAAAATGTTAGAAAAATGTCGATCAGCATTTCCCAAAATGATGACAAAGATATTGAGTTTAGTGTCATAAAGGACTCTAAAAGCAGAAAATATTCACATCTGAGGAGCTGAAATAAGAGAAATTGGGCATTTTTTTTCCTTTAAAAAATGACTCAAAATGATTTACTGATTGTCAAAATAGTTGGCAACTGATTTAGTAGTTGGAAACGATTAACCAACTAAATTTTTGCAACTGTAGTGTTAAGAGTAGCAACACTGCATTTCACTGCACGTTTTCTGCTTATATGGTAAATAAATCTACTTTTTTCTACACTCAAGTGTAGAAAAAATGTCCCAGCGTGTTACTCTGGATGACCCACAAACCTTGTTGCGAGATTATTTGTTAGTGACTCCATCGTTTACTCCAATTTACTCCACTATCCTGGGGTGACAGCTGCAACAGGAATTTCAAAGTCCACTTGGCTCAATGACGCGTGGGCGAGAAAACGTGTTTTGGGCGACTCGACTCTTAACATGTATCCGCTCATGTGGATGCAAAACTTCGTCTAAACTCTTGCAGGTTATAAAAATGATCATTTAAACTTCCTCCATTTAAAAAAACAGGTGTGTTAATGTCACACGACTGTGAAATGAGCTCAATAACGGGAACCACAGCTGAATAACGTATCGCCTGTTGAGACATTTTGCAATAAAGCAAAGCTAAATCCTTAAACTTTGGTCCTTTTTATGAGAGCGGCCCCAGCGCTTGAGCGCCTGTATTAAAATCAGCGGTGTGATTTAGTGGGTCTTGTTCCCTGCTCGGGTGAATCATTGATCACAGGCAGCAGGCGGAGAGGCCCAATTAGGTTTGTCCTCACAGATGGATGGCTGAGGACGGGCAGCTGGGTCTGACACAGCAGAGAGACAGAGAGAGGCAGAGAATAAAGACATCACTTTCACTCAATCTTCACTTCCAGCTGCGATACAATAATTACATTTAAACATAAAGAGACAGCGTAGTTATTTAAAGCGCGGTTAGAGGAAGTGTTTTATTTAGTCGTGATAATAATGTTGTTTTCTGATGCGTTAATCTACCTCATGCAGCGACCAGGGGAGCTGCACACAGTGAGAGCTAATCATATTACTAATGCAAGTGTCAAAGCAATCTTTCCAATGGAGTCTGGAGTGATTCTCAGTCACCATCCAGATTCAAAGCAGGGGAAGAGCTGAAGCCTTGAGCTCCTGAACTTGAATTTATTAGAGTGCTAATGTGTGTAACTCTCAAAAGAAGAAATGGTAATCTGAAGTGGGAGCGGGACTGATTTCTCAAGGATCGCTTCAACGCGCCACAGGAAGCCACAGGAAATCAGAAAATTGTTTTTCATCTGCTTCATTTTCAGTCTTGCTAATGAACGCTGTTTTTCTGCATTCTCAAGTTCTTTTTCTGTTATTGGATGTTTCCAATTATTTTTACCTCCAGTCCCCATGTGGTTAAAACACTTTTTAAAAACAGAAATCCGCACAAGAAAGAGGTGTGAAAGGGAATTTTTAAATTATGGATTTGATTTATTCATGCACAGTAAGTGTCCCAAATAAAATGGTGCACAGCCAAATCGGTCTCCAAGACTTCAAACAACAACTACCAAGATGTAAAACGAACAAAGCAGGACTCTGTAGCTGTGTTTTGTCAATTTACAGATTCCTTTAGTAAAGTGTATGAGAAATACAAAATGGAATTTGTCTTTAACAGTACCAAGATGTCAAACTATTCCCTTAACCATTGTGTTGACACTTTATTTCACTGGTATGTCTTTCTGTAATTCTTTTTCATGACATTTTATGGAAATGTAATTATAGGGAATATAGAGTTATAAGGCATTCATTAGTTATAGTTAGTTTATAGCAATCTTTATTTTCTGTCTTCTAGCTTCCCGAGATCAAAGATAATTGTTCTTCCGTTTCCTCCGCTTCCTTTCCTAAGAATGTGAAGTTTAATTCTGTTGTCAAACTGAAGTTAAAGTTGCTGTCCCCTCGTTATTCATCTCTCCCCCAGCGCCTGTCCAACGGCTCCCTGGAGCCGGCCCACGAGGCGAGCCAGGTGGTGGAGCTGCAGGACCTGCTGGAGAAGCAGAACTACGAGCTGGCCCAGATGAAGGAGCGCATGTCCTCCCTCTCCTCCCGGGTCTCCGAGGTGGAGCAGGAGCTGGAGACCGCCCGCAAGGACCTCATCAAGTCAGAGGAGATGAACAACAAGTACCAGAGGGACATCAAAGAGGTTACAACGCACACACAGACACACACATTTGCAAGGGAATAACAGTTGCAAGAGAGACATCAAAGACGGCTGGCGGCGGCCTAAAAAAAGCTTCTATTAGCATATACACTCCCCCTCCCTCTGTCTGTGTGTATGACAGATACATAGAGTCAAACACACACACAGTTCAATGCATACAGCTTCCTTAAAGGGATAGTTTGGATTATTTGAAGTGGGGTTGTATGAGGTTTTTCATCTATAGTCAGTGTTTTAGCTACAGTAGATGCCCATCAGCATGTCCACACTTTGGACAGCAGAGAGGAGTAACAGCACAGAAGCTAAGCAATGTACTGCTAAAAAGTTTAAGTGTATTCTATATTTAGTATATTCTCACAGCTTTACTTTGCCATCAGACAGCCTTTTCTGCAGGGAAACTGATATTAAACAAGCCAGATATCGCTCTCTCCAAACCAACCAAACTCCATTGGGAAAATCAGTAATTCTACCTTGCAGAATAAAGGATTTGCTGGTCTACTCCTGCATTGATCTGTTAGTTGATTTGTGTTATTGTATGACTTCTGTGTCTTCAAAGGTTAGTTCAGATTGACCAAAGTCACATAATAACGCAAACTAACTAACAGATCGAGGAAGCGGTGTGTCAGGAAGTCCTGTGTTCTGTGAGGTAAAAATGCTGTTTTCGCTTATGGAGTTTGGTTGGTTTGGAGAAAGTGATATTTGGCCCGCATAATCACAATTTCCCATCTGAAAAAAAAACAAACTGGGGTGCCGATTGGCATTTACTGTACCTATTACACTGACTGTTGATAAGTACCACATACAACTCCACATCAAATAATCTAAACTATCCCTGTAGAGTACAAAAGAAATCTGCCTTTATTAACACATCTGCTTCAAACAAACAGGTGAATCCTATAAATACACTGTAGATCACAACATTGAAACAGACAGACAACAGTAGGATACATAAACACGTCTCAAAAACACACACTAACACTTAATGTTAAAAAAAAAACTCGAAGAAAAACAAGCAGCTGTCTCGGCATCTGCCACCGTTTGTTCCTTAAACAGTATTTCATGCCGGAGTGTCGACACGTAAAGCACGAAAGCAGCCTGTTAAATGCCGCTTTTCCTGGACAAACGGGAATGTTTGTGTCATAAAATTGGCAATTAAGAGCCCAATCATTACCCTGTTCAGCATACGTCTGTCTGAGGTGAATGCCAGTGAAGTGGACTGGATATGAATATAAGCTGATCCCCCCACAGCCCTCTGCTGAAATTGCTATTGATTGCTAACGATGCTGGCAGAGGCAGTGATTGTGGTCTGGCAAACGCGGCCTTATCAGACAGCCCGACCCTGTGTTATTACCCTGCACTGCCTCCTCTGAGAGCCGCAGTTTGTTCAGCTCTCCAAGTGACTACGATTTTTTTTTTTGTGTGTGTGGTTTTGAAGCCCCATGTGCTTGCATGGGTTTGTGTCTGCAGCAATTCTCCATGCAGGAAATTAACTCTCAGAGTGTCAGAGATAATGTTGCTGTCACCAGGGGGGAAACCTGGTTTCGTGGCAGCAGCAGTGTGAGATACAAGATCACAGCCGCATGTTGGGACATTATGAAGCTTTATTGTCCGTCTTATTTGGTATTTGACTGTGGTCATGTCATACATGGAGCCATTCTGATGACAAAAGATTGTGTTGTTAACCTGCAGCTCAATTTTGTGTTTACATTTCAAGTTCAGTACAACCGTATGAGGGCTTTAGGACGTACTGTAATTTTATCTTTCATACTCTGCACAGACTTTTTTGTACTAACAACATGCAGCTGCTTTATATTTCAACACACACCACGATGAGAACATTTTGCACAGTTCTGTTAGAAATATATCCATTCATTGCTAAATATCACTTTCTCCAAACTAACCAAACTCCATAAGCAAAATCAGTAATTTTATGTTGTAGAATATAGGAGTTGCTGGTCTACAGATGCCTTGATCTGTTAGTTTGTTTGTGTTCTTGTGTGATTTTGATGTATTTAAACATTACTTTGAATTCACTGACATTACAAAATAACACAAACAAACAAAACGGATTGAGGCAGCAATAGACCTGCATCTCCTATGTTCTGCAAGCTAAAATGACTGATTTCACCTAAAGAGTTTGGTTGGTTTGCAGAGGGTGATACCTTGCTTATATAAGGGTGGTTTCCTTACCCTGTGGGTAAGCAGTATATGGATATAGGTCCTAAAACCCCACTTCATATAAATCAAAATATCCCTTTAAGACAAAAAGCTAAACAAAAACCAGAAACATACGTTTACACTCTTCAAAATACATTTCCAGAACAGTTTTTTTAGAGAGCTCTCATCTTTATTGACTCTGGCTTTGTGTGTCTGCACTCAGGCCATGTGCCAGAAGGAGGACATGGAGGAACGGATCGTAACTTTGGAAAAACGCTACCTGAGCGCCCAGCGGGAGTCCACCTCGGTGCACGACATCAACGACAAACTGGAGAACGAGTTGGCCAACAAGGAGGCGTTCCTCAGACAGGTGTGTATAATCCACAGTGTGTTTGTGAGGTCAGACTGACTGATGCCCTTCGATCCCGAGAGATTATCAAGACTCGTTGTGTTCTCCGGTTCTGTTTGCTCTGAAAACTGTCATGATAATTGATGTCTAGTTGAGTTGTGCGTCTGCAGGTCCAGGTGCCTGCTGAAACGGACCATTCAGAGCTGAAATGCTGGATGTTTTTCCAACAAAAGAACTGGATTCAGAAAAGATGCATGCAGCTGGTTATGTAAGATAGATAGTTCCTGTCAGTTAACAGAACCCTTAGAGCTGATTCACAGAGGTTTGGCAGTGAGAGAACCTCTTGACATTGTGTCAAATAATGCTGGAGGAAATTATCACTGGGGAAGGAATTTTGACGGTTTTACTTTAATGTTTACTTTGAGCAGATGCACATGGCTCAAAGTCACCCTGAAATGCCGTGCAGTACGATGACAATGGCGCAGATTTATTCTCCTTTTGATGATTCCTTGTGATTCATTGCAGCCAATTACATAAATTGCCTGGCCATAGAAGATTGACTGACATTTTCATGAGTGCGGGCTTAAGCACCAGCTGAGCTCTGGAAGGATACAAAGAATGTCACACTAATATTAGCAGAAGTAATCATGAGCGCACACACAGACACCATGAGACACACAAGCATCTTTCAGCTATGCTGCGAAAAAAGTTGCTGAGACACCAAGCGATGACTCTGTTAAAGCAATAGTTGGACGGATGAGTCGTGTTTCTTGAAATATACGTATATGTGTATGTGTATTTCTGAAGCTCAAATCTTACACTGCTCATTTTACCGCTTCCTGGTTGGATAGTGATAATCCAGAGGGACATCGGTCCATATTTCAAGCTAAAACAACATTTGATAACTCTTAAGCGTTAGCATGACCCACTTCCTGGCTAACATTATCACTTGATAGTGTTACATAATAGGAAAGGTGTAAATTAATTCAGTGGAAAAATTAATTTGCTTCCGTTTGCTTATCAAACATGGTATTTTAACTTGAAATGTAGCCTAATGTCCCAGTGGATTTTCAGGTTTCGCCACCACGCTCTGGTTGGAGGTAGACTCTGATCCACTTCCTGGTCACGCAGTGGTTTTCGTCATTGAAAAAATGTCTCTCTCAGTCTTCCCATATTGGACATGCTTCATTCCCTTGGCATGACTTATGGCGGGTGCTCATCCCATAATGCTAATGTTAAAGCTGTTTTTGCAAAGCCTACATCTCACACGTTGGTCGTTCTTGTCTGTTGAAAAGAAAAACACATTTTAGAGATGGTTACATTCACATCTTAAGTTAGCTAATGTTAGCAAAACACCAGCTAACTAGCTAATCATTAGCTGGCTAGTTAGCTAGCATTTTGCTTACATTAGCTAAGTTAAGATGTAATCTATGTTGTTTTCACAGGAAAAAAAGAAAGAGGTTCCAAGTTTGCTCAACTGTTGTTGGCGCAAAAACGAGCAAAAGCTAGCAGCCATTTAGCTACAGATATGTGAGTGGTGCTAATCTTCAGCCATTTTATTTGGCTATTAATTTCTGAGTTAAGTTTTTCCTTTTTGGCTCGTGCACAAGCAACTATAAGCACCTCAAGTTGACAACAAGATCACTTCACAAAGTAAATGTATGAAAAAAACCCTCAGAACGTACAGAAACCCCCCTTCAAAGCTGTTGGGTTAAAGCTGCTGCTACCACACAAAAACACATCTTCCTCCCTGGCTGTGTAATGAGTTTGCTTGTTGTTGTGCCAGAGGCTGAACCCCGGGATCTGGCCGCTGATGTTTGAAGATGAGTTGTTCAGGGGATGTAGGCTTGGCCAGCGGTACAGAGGGATGATGGGATGAGAGGAAATGGCAGACAAAAAGGGCTAAAAAAGATGGATGGACGGGCACCTGGGGAGGATAGCGTGAACAAAAACACACTGTCACGCTTCCCCAGTGTCATCTCAGACACCAGTGGGATGGCGATACGGGTACAGACAGAAAATATCACTGACACACACTCCAGTCTAATTATTGCATATTGAGCTGCCAGACCCGATGCTTTGGGGAGCAGAGCATCTGCCGCTGATGGCAAAAGCTGCCAAGCCAGCCCCCAAAAAAAAGAGTCTTAAAACTGATCAGAGCCCTGAGCAGGGCAGGGAGGAAAGTCTTAACACGCAACGGGGAAATACAAGTCACGCGGTGACAGCTTCACTGAACGCTGGGTTTGATTTCCGTCTCTATAATGGCAAGTACTGTATCCGAATGCCTAATCAGGGCAATTACCGGTATCTGCTGCCGAGTAAAAGTCGCCACTGTCACTGCTGGCAAGTGCAGAGCCGCTGTTGTTCTGACTCCGTTATGGTGCTATTTTGAAGGAGGGTTCAGGCACGTTGCCAGATCCTTCAGTAGCCAGTCCTCCTACTGAAGACTGTGATTCTATTTTCTACCAGGCGATGATGCTCTGCTGACATTGAAAGGGAAAAGGAGGAGGAGATTCACACTCACAGGCTATTTTTATACTATATACCAGGACAAAACACAAATACTGCAAACTATGTTTGAATTGAACTGCAAAGAAATGCAGGTGATTAGAGAAACATCTTTATTTGTAAGTTCACTTACTGTATATGAACTTTAGTGATCATATTTTAGTAATCAGCCTTTCTGTTTTTTAATCTGCTCCACTTTGACGTCACTAATGCTGCTATTTGGTGTTATTGCAAACTCAAAAGCCTTAAAATGGCTCAATATGCATAAAGCTATATCACACAAATTCTACTTGAGGTTTTAAGTTACAAACATAAGTGTACTGAAATGAGTCTGTTTGCATGTTTATTTGAAGTAGGGCTGCACAATATGGTTAAAAATAAAAAAATCTTCACATGATGTAACATTGTTGGGGTTTGTACCAAAGAAGCACATATATTTGTATGCCAGGGCGTCTCTGCAGCACTACAGTGCTTGATTATAATGCTGTTTTGTTACATTTTTCCCAAAAAAATTGGAGCATCTGTGTTTTGGATATTGCACTTGGCCATATTGTGATTTTGATAATATTTCAATTAATCGAGCAGCGTTAATGAGAAGCATATGTGGCAAGTTTTAGCAGAAACAGTGTAATAGTAAAACAAAAAATGTCATCGCTTACTTGTTTATGCCAGCCATTATTATTTAACTACAGTTTATTTAAGAACGTAATTGGAGAATTTACAGTATGCAGTAGCTCATAAGTCTTTGAAATGAGTCCCTGCTGATGTTGTCGATGTTTGTCCAGATGGAGGAGAAGAACAGGCAGCTACAGGAGAGGCTGGAGCTCGCAGAGCAGAAGCTCCAGCAGACCATGAGGAAGGCGGAGACGCTGCCGGAGGTCGAGGCCGAACTGGCGCAGAGGATAGCGGCCCTCACCAAGGTATGAACACAAACGCGCACATGAACTCACATACTGTTGACACATTCCCACAGATGCCCTGGTCTCTAGATTTTTCAGTCGCACTTTATTTTACGGTACAATAATTACACATAACAAGCTGTACTTTGTGTTAGAAACCCCAATTTTTTTTAGATCATTATTAGATTTTATTAAAAGGTAATTAGGGACACATTACAACAGAACTGTACCATAAACCTAAGTGTATTATTTCCAACTGTTAGCCCCTTATTAGACTTTATTAGAGGGTATTTAGGGACAAATTTAGGGTCTAACAGTGGTCTAATTTGATACAAACTACAGCTTGTTGTGTCGTATTAGTGTACTGTAAAATAAAGTGCAACTGATTTTCCTATACCAATGTGTAAGTGTGCACGTGGTGTCATGTCATGACGTTTCAACATGTCCCTTTCCTCTTCCTCGGCCACGTAGTCTGACTCCAGCTCCTCTTCCTCCCCCGATGATTATCACTTTGTTATGGAAGCTAAACTCCAAGACATGAACTCCATTCTTAGGAAGGTAGTCCCACAGGGCATCACAGCTACTGCCAACTCCTGTAGAGAGCAGATTTCATTCATTTATCTTATTAGTGTTTTGTGGCGAGCGTGTTTACTGGGATTCTGCTCTGGCCGTTCTACCACCATGGGACAGCTGCATGGCACTTCTGGCTGGAGCTCATACTTGGCAGTGCAGCGCTGGAGGAGCTCTCTTCCTCTTTCATTCTGTCCTTTGGTGGCCTCCATCTTTTCTCCTTGTCACTCTTTGTTTCAACCAGCTCTCTCTGCAGTTCTGCTTTAGAACGATAGATATCCATCTTTGAGTTTTGGGATAGAGGCTTTGGCTTGTGTCGTCGCCACTGCTTTTCTTTGTCGCCCGTCAGGCTGTCAAACAGATCATCCGCAGATCATCGTGCCCTCTTTTGTCCTGTCTATGCTGTGATCCATCTGTAGGCGGAAGAGCGTCACGGGAGCATTGAGGAGCGAATGAGGCACTTGGAATGCCAGCTGGAGGAGAAGAACCAGGAGCTGCTACGGGTGAGTCACCGCGGGGGCGTCGTGCCAGGCAACGTTAACCAGGCAGCCACTCCTGCATGAGCATGACAGCTCGAGGCGACTGTGACTGATTACACGCTGTCTGATTTATCACCAATGACACTTGACCAAATCAATGTTACACACACTCTGGTGTGTAAAATGCTCACACGTAATGTAATAATGTACTACTTATCACATGAGCATCTTCAACGACACATTTTTACAGTATCCTCAAAGTGCTACAGTACAGTGGATACCCAGACTGAGAGAGAAAAGAAAGGCTGCAGAATTTGGTGGTGATGGTAGAGACCAATAAGGAACCAATTTATACCAATATCCAGCAACTGCTACAAATTTTGATTAAAACAAATTGTTGTCCATCAGTGTCATTACAGTGTGTTAATGTGACACAGCAGTTGTGCTAATTATAGATGCAAAACAATGCATTTTTAAGTTTTGACAGATTGCACCCCCCCCCAATATCCCTTACAGTGGTTTGGTCCTCTGCCTACCTGTAGCCATGGGTCTTTTTTATTGCCAAAATATATAATATGAGTATGAATTATGAGCTTATACAGTGACTGAATCTTCTGTGGCAAGCGTAGCTATCACCACCCCCTCACACACACGACACAGTCACCTGAGAAACACACACACACACACATACACACACACAGTTTCAAAACTTAGCTATTTTTCAGATCCTCTTAGCAACTGTATTTCTAAGAGGTGATCTAAATCTAGCAAATTATTCAGAATATCAGCAGGAAAGTGAAAAAATACACAATCTATTATACTGTAATATAATCCTACACTGTAAATCCACCTTGAAGATGTTTATACCCCCCCACACTGAGAGGCAACTGTAGAGATTATCAGCACTATGGTATTGCTTGTTGTGTTGATTCTGCAGTGTGTCACTGCAGCAAATGTGTGGGACATTTAAGCAGCAACGTCCAAACATCACTATTGTGAACCACTGCTTTAAAGTAACTATAAGCTTTACCGCAAACATTTAATGTGGGTTGTTAGCAATTTTATTTTTTAAATCGGTAGATATGACTTTGAATTGTAACTCGTCACTTGTGTGCCGTCCCTGCAGGCTCGACAGAGGGAAAAGATGAATGAAGAGCACAACAAGCGACTGTCGGACACGGTGGACAGACTCCTCACAGAGTCCAACGAGCGTCTGCAGCTCCACCTGAAGGAGAGGATGGCAGCTCTAGAAGAGAAGGTTAAAGACGGCTGTCGTGTCGATTGAAAACCGCTATTAATATCAGTTCTGTCCAGTGAATGTCTGGAGGAGATGAATCTTATCACCTCGTTTTTTTTTTCCTCTTCTTTTTGCAGAATCTGTTAATACAGGATTCAGAAGGATACAGAAAACAGTTTGAGGAGTCAATCCAAGAAAAAGTAGGTTTTAGAGATCAAGAAATAATGACTATGATTTAATAAATTATGTTTTAATAGAGAAATAATGAGGCTGATCGTTGGCTTTAGTTTCACTTTATTTATGGAGTTGAATATTCATAAGCTTCCCACATGCATGGAGAAGATAATGATATGAATTTCATAGACAGCATATGAAAAAATTAGACAGCATCACTCTGTCAGTTAGTATTGAGCAATATGAAGATAATCAGCCCCGCTGGCTCTCAGCCATGTCACCCCGCAGTGTTGATACAACACCAATAAGACTACTGTACTGGGATCATCATTCTTTGGACATTTAATATCACAGACGGTCCCGTAATCACATCTTGTCAAATTGTTTCATCCAGACACAGCTGGCAGAGGAGATTGAGAAACTGAGATCGGAGCTCGACCAGTTCAGATTGAGGGCAGGCTCCCTCACAGAACCCACCCTGTCACGGTAGGTGTATCAAGGTTGTTGTCATATATGACTTTAGACCACTGGACCCTGAAAATCTCCACTGAACTTTGAACTTATGAAATTGACTGACCACACTCAGCCAACCTTTGATGCCTTTGTCATGCCTCTTGTACAGTTCATATGTAGTTTACAGTGATAACGGGGGAAAATTTACAACTCCAGATATTTTAATATTAAAGCTACAGCAAGGAAGTTTTATGTTTTGTTGATTTTGGAGGTCCCATATGGACAAAAGCAGCAAAAAGTAGTGTTGCCAGCGTAATTACCACAAAATATGACATCGGGGTGTAGGATTTAGTGGCATCTAGCTTGGAGCTTCCCGATTGCAAACACCTTCTCTCATCTTCCTCGTTCCAGACATATAGGAGAAGCTACGGTGGCCGCTAAACTCGCATAAAACACAAAATGCCATAACTAGATCCAGTGTTTGGTTTGTCTCTTCTGGGCTACCATGGAAACATGGCAGGGAAACATGGTGACTTCCACAGAGTGGGTAAATATTACTAGCTAGCTGTAAACATGGCTTTTTTATGTAACCTGTAACCCCAGAAACAGATGCTCCTTGGCTTAAAGTAACTATATGAGGCCCTACTCCATAGATGCAAACAAGATCAGTTATGATGCTTTCTGTTCTGAATTTTTGATCCATGTAGAGTTCATATTTGTAAAACTTCTCGAGAAGTGAGAAAGGCTTTCTATAAATCGGTGATGTCATCACAATGTAAAGTCTGTGGGCCGAGCATAAATATATATCAGAAGAATTTAGGGGTGTGTGCGCCAGGCCTGTAGATGTTAAGCTAGATAGCCAGACATGCTAATGTTTGAAGCTTACATTAGAGAAGATCAGCCCTGCATACCAAGTCTTATACTTTTTCTTTTTACCTTTATTACGTACTGCAGCTGCTGTTGCAAAGTACATACTTTTGCATGCAGTATGCATTCAACTGGGATGTACTACTTCCTCATAAAATTACGCCTTGAACTTTGACCCTTTTGCTTATAAACCTCACCAAAAGCATGCTAGCTTGCACACTGCAAAATGTGACTGGATGCAGGTACATCCTGGTATTTTTGGCATACTGCATTTGACATATAATGTATTGGGACATTCTAAATCTTCTTCTGGCTTACTAAATAGTATGGTAGTATGGGTATCGCAATGCACAGATCTTTACACCTTTGCTTGTGTGTTTTTAGTTTAGGAAAAAAGAGACACCGCCCTTCAAACTCCATGCACACTGATACATTGTAAAAAAAAAATGCTTAGTTATGGTTGCTAAGCTATAATTTGTCAGTTGCTTTCCAGGGAGGGGTTTAGGGAAGATTTAGTTGTTTTAGGTGAAGTAGCACCTGCTGCACGTCTTTTCTACCACAGAGCAATGTGCAGTGCATTAAGTTTATTTTAGCCATTAAATTGAGCATCAACTTCTCCAAAGAAAACAGAGTTTTATTGCAGATTTACAGACTGCTAAGAGAGCAAAGAGAGGCTATCTGAGCCTCTTCTGGTGATGAAACTTGCCAGTCCGGTGCTTCTCAGAAAAGGGTCCAAACAAAAATTAGATCCAGTTCACTGCAGTTCTGGAGCACCAAGACAATTAAGCAGCTGCATGAAATCACAATGGGTCCGTGTCCAAACATTAGTCAGTATTTGGACATGGACTCAGACAGTCAACTCAAGAAGAAAACATGAGAATGGATAAAAGGCCAAAATTTAGCCGGCTGTAACCAGTCTAACTTAAGATGGTGCGTGTAACAGGAATCAAATAAAGTGCAGGATACAGATCCACTCTTTCCAGTGGCAGTCTGTTATTTTATCTGTCACTGATGAAACAGTTTGCTCTGCACTATTGTTAGAAACATGGTATCACTGAACTCTCCATATCTATTCTTGGATGTTTTCTGGCTTCCCTTTCATGCTGCATGAAGCTCTAATATTACAGCACTAAAATGTTGACAGTAGCAGCCGTAATATCCTGCACAGACAAACCATTTGCAGCCATAGAGGAATGCATAACAAGCTCTGGTGCTCCAAGAAGTACATTTCACACCACATCACGTCGCTATTAGCTGTGCTTTCGGTACCCAAACACAAGATTTGATGGGTTTACTGTCAACGTAACTGAACATTACCATCACATTTTTGTTCTGAGTCTTTTATAATCTGCTTCACAGCTGAGGCCTCGGTCCCAGGAGATGTTTTATTGTTGGCGCATACTAGGAAACTTAAGGTGTGGCATTACTGATTAAAAGTTCTTTCTCAGGTCTCATCTGGACACGTCAGCTGAGCTCAGGTTCTCATTGGGATCTCTGGCCGAAACCCAGTCGGACCACTACCGCTCAGCCAAGGTCATCCGCCGGCCAAGGAGAGGTCGAATGGGTCTGCGTGAAACCAAGGTGGGCCTCCTGTCTTTCTTGTCTGCCTTCAATCTGTCTTTGCCTTACAGTGAAATGCTAGTGTTTGTACTTTTAATACTATTTAAATAGTTAGGAGCTGCTCAACTGGTTGATCACTCCTTGTTTTGTTTTTTAGTTTGGAGATCTATTAAAGTCGCTCTCTACTCAAAAACATTTTTTCTTTTTGTTGCTACAGTTGAGTGTTTGAGCCTCACTGTAAAGAAAGACGTATGTGCAAACTTTGACACTAGAAGGATGTTTTCGCATTTATCTTCTGAGAGGGGAAAGTTTCTTTGTGCTCACTGAAAATCTGATTTTAAGGGGTGGGGCTACAAGTCAGTCCTGCTCCAATTTGCAACTTGTACAAATGTGATATTGAAACTCGAAGCCACCAGTGCACACACACATACTCAGAATGGACTTTACAGTGAAGTAAAAGACATCTTGTGTCTGGCTGAAAAATTTGAGAAATTAACAAAATTTGCATATTCACTGATTATAGCAAGAGTATATGCCTTTTTAAGGATCTTAATGTGAAAATTATACATTTTTTGCAGAAAAAAACATATCAGACACACATTACTGTTCCAAGCAGACTATTTGTATATGTGTCTAATATATGTCTGAAGGGGATCTTTAACTTAATCTTCCTGAGATCCCTTAGGTTGTAATTCAGTGGTCAGTGCTAAAAGTCTCCACTATAGTAATTTAATTAACGGTTGATGTGGATGTTAAAATCAGATTAACATCTCATCGTGTTCCGTTGAGAATTCTGCAATCCTGCATTATGTTCATTATGTTTTAAGTCATTTTTAACTGGATTATAAACGGGTTTTGTAAACTTTTAAAGAGTAAACTTCAAGCACTTTTTAAGCACTTTTAAGGTTTCATTCTCTCAGAGCCTTCATCATTGCTTCTAAATTGCTACAAATGATGCAATTTCAAACTCCTTATTACCATCAATGAATATTGTCGCTTTTATTTTACCAGCTGTTTATATTAACTTTGATTATATGTTTCTATCATGATGATGGAAAAGATTAGGAACCGCTGCTTTAAACTAATCCTTCTGATTATAAGACAGAAAATGCTGCTTTGATTTTGCGAAGAAAATGTTTTCAGCTCCCCGAGGACGCCTCTAATTCCCTAAGTGATGCTGAATGCATTAAATAAGACCTTCTAATATGTGGTCTGGTATTCAGTCCGTCCTCCTCTCTCTCTCTCTCTGTGTGCAGGCGAAGTCACTGGGGGAGCACGAATGGCGCTCGCAGCAGCTCGGGGTTCTGGGAGGCCACCACTTCGAGAGCGACACGGAGATGTCGGACATCGACGACGACGACAGGGAAACGTTGTTCAGCTCCATGGACCTGCTCTCGCCCAGCGGCCACTCTGATGCACAAACTCTGGCCATGATGCTGCAGGAGCAGCTGGACGCAATCAACAAGGAGATTCGGTACCTGACACACACACACACACACACACACACACACACACACACACACACACACACACACACACACACGCACACACACACACGCACACACACCACAGTATTAATTTGATATAAAAGGACAGATTCCCAGACATATTGATTTGCTTCCTTTACTTACTGCATTTCTAATCCATTTTGCTTCAGATCCAGTTAACACATGATATGTTTTTAAGATTAGGTCCCGGAAAGTTGAGCCGTTTGGGATTTCTTTTTACAGATTACTTAAAACGTCTCTGACTTTGGGCTGACATCCTGCTGTTGGATTAAACCCCGTTTTCAACAGATAACTCTGTCTCCATTGCTTTAACCCTCTATGGTACCATGTTGCCCTCAGGCAACAAACCCATTTTTGCCCTGTCACATCTCCACAATGCATCCCTTTAAATGATGCGATACTTTAAAAAAGAGGTAAAACCATAGGGAACCATTAACAATGCTTCCAGGAAGCGATTTTGAAACCCTTCTTGGCGGGCTTTTTCTAAGGAGACAGCTCTGCTATCTTGCTGCAACAAAAAGACTCTCAAAAAGTTATTTTTTGTCCCTTTTCCACCTGGAAAAAAATGTCTTCACACTAATAGTTGAGTAAACTTTAAGTTTTGATAGTTTCATGCAACTTATTTACTAATTTAATAGTGGAAATCACAGTGCACAAAATGTGTCACCTGCCTGTGCTTCACTCCTGAAAAAAACTGCTTCATGTAGTTCCATAAGCACTGAGCAGCAACACCACAAGTGATGGCAACACATGTCAGGAAAGACACAGGGGACTGACACAAAACATGCACTGAAATGAAGCAGTGATGATCAAACACTGGAATTTGTTGTTTTTGTTTTTCAAATGGTTATGGTAATGGTTATCTTTGTTGATTTAAGTAGTTTAAAGTTTTATACTTTACACATTTATTTCAATGGGTTGTTCCTAATTTAGCCAAGAAACTTTTTAAATTCTTTTTAATTTAAAATTTAAAATGAATTGTGACTTCTTGATGTTATTGAATATTTTTGCATATGTTCATGAAATAAACAATGTTCAAATTGGAAAAGGAACGTTCTTTTTCACTTATGCACCATTATGGTACAATGTTGCCTACAGGCAAGGAACCCCAAAAACTTCCAAAAATAAAAATAAAAATAAAGTTTCTTCAGATTATGTTTATTTAGTCTATTTTGAGACATAAAAACACATTTCCCTCACTGGCATCATAATGTGTACCATAGAGGGATTTGACCATACATACATACATACATACATACATACATACATACATACATACATACATATGACCGTACATACATACATACACATACATACTTATGAGCATACATACATACATACATACATACATACATATGACCATACATGCATACATACATACATACATACATACATACATACATACATATGACCATACATACATACATACATACATACATACATATGAGCATACATACATACATACATACATACATATGACCATACATACATATGAGCATATATTCATACATATGGCCAAACATATGACCATACGTACAAACATACATACATATGACCATACATACATACATATGACCATACATACATATGACCATGCATACACACATACATATGACCATGCATACATACATACATACATACATACATACATACTTATGACCATACATGCATACATATGACCATACATACATACATACATACATACATACATACATACATATGACCATGCATACATTCATATGGACCATACATACATACACACATACATACATACATATGAGCATACATGCATACATACATACATACATATGACCATGCATACATACATACATGTGACCATACATACATACATACATACATACATATGAGCATATGAGCATATATACATACATACATATGACCATACATACATACATACATACATACATATATATGACCATACATACATACATACATATATACATATATATATAAATTCTTTTTATAATTCTTTTTAAATTAAAATGAATTGTGACTTCTTGATGTTATTGAATATTTTTGCATATGTTTATGAAATAAACAATGTTCAAATTGGAAAAGGAACGTTCTTTTTCACTTATGCACCATTATGGTACAATGTTGCCTACAGGCAACGAACCCCAAAAACTTCCAAAGATAAAAATAAAAATAAAAATAAAATTTCTTCAGATTATGTTTATTTTGTCTATTTTGAGACATAAAAACACATTTCCCCCACTGGCATCATAATCTGTACCATAGAGGGATATGAGCATACATACATACATACATACATACATACATACATATGACCGTACATACGTACATACATACATACATACACATACATACATATGAGCATACATACATACATACATACATATGAGCATAAATACATACATACATACATACATACATATGAGCATAAATACATACATACTTACGTACATACATATGAGCATACATACATATGACCATACATACATACACACATACATACATACATATGGTCATACATATGACCATGCATACATACATACATATGAGCATACATGCATACATACATACATACATATGACCATGCATACATACATACATGTGACCATACATACATACATACATACATACATACATATGAGCATATATACATACATACATATGACCATACATACATACATCCATATGAGAATACATACATACATATGAGAATACATACATACATTTGAGAATACATACATACATACATACATACATACATACATACATACATACATATGACCATACATACATACACATACATACTTATGAGCATACATACATACATACATACATACATACATACATACATACATATGACCATACATGCATACATACATACATACATACATACATATGACCATACATACATACATACATACATATGACCATACATACATACATACATATGACCATACATACATATGAGCATATATTCATACATATGGCCAAACATATGACCATACATACAAACATATGAGCATAAATACATACATACATACATACATACATACATACATACATACATACATACACATGACCATACATACATATGACCATGCATGCATACATATGACCATACATACATACATGCATACATACTTATGAGCATACATACACACATACATATATATGACCATACATACATACATACATACATACATACATACATACATACATACATACTTATGACCATACATGCATACATATGACCATACATACATACATACATACATACATACATACATACATACATATGACCATGCATACATTCATATGACCATACGTACATACTCACATACATACATACATACATACATACATACACATGACCATACATACATATGACCATGCATACATACATATGACCATACATACATACATATGACCATACATACATATGATCATGCATACACACATACATATGACCATACATACATACATACATACATACATACATACTTATGACCATACATGCATACATACATACATACATACATATGACCATGCATACATACATACATGTGACCATACATACATACATACATACATACATATGACCATACATACATACATACATACATACATACATATATATATATATATATATAAATTCTTTTTATAATTCTTTTTAATTTAAAATGAATTGTGACTTCTTGATGTTATTGAATATTTTTGCATATGTTTATGAAATAAACAATGTTCAAATTGGAAAAGGAACGTTCTTTTTCACTTATGCACCATTATGGTACAATGTTGCCTACAGGCAACGAACCCCCAAAACTTCCAAAGATAAAAATAAAAATAAAAATAAAAATAAAATTTCTTCAGATTATGTTTATTTAGTCTATTTTGAGACATAAAAACACATTTCCCCCACTGGCATCATAATCTGTACCATAGAGGGATATGACCATACATACATACATACATACATACATACATATGACCGTACATACGTACATACATACATACACATACATACATATGAGCATACATACATACATACATATGAGCATACATACATACATACATACATATGAGCATAAATACATACATACATACATATGAGCATAAATACATACATACATACGTACATACATATGACCATACATACATATGACCATACATACATACACACATACATACATACATATGGTCATACATATGACCATGCATACATACATACATACATACATACATATGAGCATACATGCATACATACATACATACATATGACCATGCATACATACATACATGTGACCATACATACATACATACATACATACATATGAGCATATATACATACATACATATGACCAAACATACATACATACATATGAGAATACATACATACATATGAGAATACATACATACATTTGAGAATACATATATACATATGAGCATACATACATACATATGACCATACATGCATACATATGACCATACATACATACATACATACATACATACATACATACATATATATATACATACATACATACATATGAGCATACATACATACATACATATATATGACCATGCATACATACATACATATGACCATACATACATACATACATACTTATGACCATACATACATACATACATACATACATACATACATACATACATACATATGACCATGCATACATTCATATGACCATACGTACATACTCACATACATACATACATATGGTCATACATATGACCATGCATACATACATACATACATACATACATACATACATACATACATATGACCATGCATACATACATACATGTGACCATACATACATACATACATACATACATACATATGAGCATACATACATACATACATACATACATACATACATATGAGCATACATACATACATACATACATACATACATACATATATATGACCATAAATACATACATACATACATACATACATACATACATACGTACATACATACGTATGTATACATATAAATTCTTTTTATAATTCTTTTTCATTTAAAATTTAAAATGAATTGTGACTTCTTGATGTTATTGAATATTTTTGCTTATGTTTATGAAATAAACAATGTTCAAATTGGAAAAGGAACGTTCTTTTTCACTTATGCACCATTGTGGTACAATGTTGCCTACAGACAACGAACCCCAAAAACTTCCAAAAATAAAAATAAAAATGAAATTTCTTCACATTATGTTTATTTAGTCTATTTTGAGATATAAAAACACATTTCCCTCACTGGCATCATAATATGTACCATAGAGGGATATGACCATACATACATACATACATACATACATACATACATACATATGACCATACATGTATACATACATACATACATGTGACCATGCATACATACATACATATGAGCATAAATACATACATACGTACATACATACATACATACATACATACATATGAGCATACATACATACATACATACATACACATGACCATACATACATACACATGACCATGCATACATACATATGACCATACATACATACATACATACATACATACATACATACATACATACTTACTTATGACCATACATGCATACATATGACCATACATACATACATATGACCATGCATACATTCATATGACCATACATACATACACACATACATACATACATACATATGGTCATACATATGACCATGCATACATATGACCATGCATACATACATATGACCATACATACATACATACATACATACATACATACATATGTATGTATACATATAAATTCTTTTCATAATTCTTTTTAATTTAAAATTTAAAATGAATTGTGACCTCTTGATGTTATTGAATATTTTTGCATATGTTTATGAAATAAACAATGTTCAAATTGGAAAAGGAACGTTCTTTTTCACTTATGCACCATTGTGGTACAATGTTGCCTACAGACAACGAACCCCAAAAACTTCCAAAAATAAAAATAAAAATGAAATTTCTTCACATTATGTTTATTTAGTCTATTTTGAGATATAAAAACACATTTCCCTCACTGGCATCATAATATGTACCATAGAGGGATATGACCATACATACATACATACATACATACATACATACATATGACCATACATGTATACATACATACATACATGTGACCATGCATACATACATACATATGAGCATAAATACATACATACATACATACATACATACATACATATGAGCATACATACATACATACACATGACCATACATACATACACATGACCATGCATACATACATATGACCATACATACATACATACATACATACATACATACTTACTTATGACCAGACATGCATACATATGACCATACATACATACATATGACCATGCATACATTCATATGACCATACATACATACACACATACATACATACATACATATGGTCATACATATGACCATGCATACATATGACCATGCATACATACATATGACCATACATACATACATACATACATACATACATATGTATGTATACATAAAAATTCTTTTTATAATTCTTTTTAATTTAAAATTTAAAATGAATTGTGACCTCTTGATGTTATTGAATATTTTTGCATATGTTTATGAAATAAACAATGTTCAAATTGGAAAAGGAACGTTCTTTTTCACTTATGCACCATTGTGGTACAATGTTGCCTACAGGCAACGAACCCCAAAAACTTCCAAAAATAAAAATGAAATTTCTTCACATTATGTTTATTTAGTCTATTTTGAGATATAAAAACACATTTCCCTCACTGGCATCATAATATGTACCATAGAGGGATATGACCATACATACATACATACATACATACATACATACATATGACCATACATGTATACATACATACATACATGTGACCATGCATACATACATACATATGAGCATAAATACATACATACATACATACATACATACATACATACATACATACATATGAGCATACATACATACATACATACATACACATGACCATACATACATACACATGACCATGCATACATACATATGACCATACATACATACATACATACATACATACATACTTACTTATGACCAGACATGCATACATATGACCATACATACATACATATGACCATGCATACATTCATATGACCATACATACATACACACATACATATGGTCATACATATGACCATGCATACATATGACCATGCATACATACATATGACCATACATACATACATACATACATACATACATATGTATGTATACATAAAAATTCTTTTTATAATTCTTTTTAATTTAAAATTTAAAATGAATTGTGACCTCTTGATGTTATTGAATATTTTTGCATATGTTTATGAAATAAACAATGTTCAAATTGGAAAAGGAACGTTCTTTTTCACTTATGCACCATTGTGGTACAATGTTGCCTACAGGCAACGAACCCCAAAAACTTCCAAAAATAAAAATGAAATTTCTTCACATTATGTTTATTTAGTCTATTTTGAGATATAAAAACACATTTCCCTCACTGGCATCATAATATGTACCATAGAGGGATATGACCATACATACATACATACATACATACATACATACATACATACATACATACATACATATGACCATACATGTATACATACATACATACATGTGACCATGCATACATACATACATACATACATACATACATACATACATACATATGACCATACATACATACATACATACATACACATGACCATACATACATATGACCATGCATACATACATATGACCATACATACATACATACATACATACATACATACATACATGCATACATACATACATACATACATACATACATACATACATACTTATGACCATACATGCATACATATGACCATACATACATACATACATACATATTACCATACATACATATGACCATGCATACATTCATATGACCATGCATACATACACACATACATACATTCATATGACCATACATACATATGACCATGCATACATACATACATTCATACATATGAGCATGCATACATTCATACATGTGACCATACATACATACATATGAGCATATATACATACATACATATGACCATACATACATACATACATGCATACACATGAGAATACATACATACATATGACCATGCATACATACATATTACCATACATACATACGTATGACCATACATACATATATACATACATACATACATACATATATATACATATAAATTCTTTTTATAATTCTTTTTAATTTAAAATTTAAAATAAATTGTGACTTCTTGATGTTATTGAATATTTTTGCATATGTTTATGAAATAAACAATGTTCAAATTGGAAAAGGAACGTTCTTTTTCACTTATGCACCATTGTGGTACAATGTTGCCTACAGGCAACGAACCCCAAAAACTTCCAAAAATAAAAATAAAAATGAAATTTCTTCACATTATGTTTATTTAGACTATTTTGAGATATAAAAACACATTTCCCTCACTGGCATCATAATATGTACCATAGAGGGATATGACCATACATACATACATACATACATACATACATACATACATATGACCATACATGTATACATACATACATACATGTGACCATGCATACATACATACATATGAGCATAAATACATACATACATACATATGAGCATACATACATACATACATACATACATATGAGTATACATACATACATACATACATACATACATACATACACATGACCATACATACATATGACCATGCATACATACATATGACCATGCATACATACATACATACATACATACATACATACATACATACTTATGACCATACATGCATACATATGACCATACATACATACATACATACATACATATGACCATACATACATATGACCATGCATACATTCATATGAGCATACATACATATACACATACATACATACATACATACATATGGTCATACATATGACCATGCATACATACATACATACATACATATGAGCATGCATACATTCATACATGTGACCATACATACATACATACATACATACATACATACACATGAGAATACATACATACATATGACCATGCATACATACATTTGACCATACATACATACATACATACATACATATATATATAAATTCTTTTTATAATTCTTTTTAATTTAAAATGAATTGTGACTTCTTGATGTTATTGAATATTTTTGCATATGTTTATGAAATAAACAATGTTCAAATTGGAAAAGGAACGTCCGTTTTCACTTATGCACCATTATGGTAATGAACCCCAAAAACTTCCAAAATTAAAAATAAAAATAAAATTTCTTCAGATTATGTTTATTTAGTCTATTTTGAGACATAAAAACACATTTCCCTCACTGGCATCATAATGTGTACCATAGAGGGATATGACCATACATACATACATACATACATACATACATACATACATATGACCATACATGTATACATACATACATACATGTGACCATGCATACATACATACATACATATGAGCATAAATACATACATACATACATACATATGAGCATACATACATACATACATACATACATCCATATGAGCATACATACATACATACATACATACACATGACCATACATACATATGACCATGCATACATACATATGACCATGCATACATACATACATACATACATACATACATACATACATACATACATACTTATGACCATACATGCATACATATGACCATACATACATACATACATACATACATACATATGACCATACATACATATGACCATGCATACATACATATACACATACATACATACATACATACATACATACATACATACATATGGTCATACATATGACCATGCATACATACATACATACATACATATGAGCATGCATACATTCATACATGTGACCATACATACATACATACATACATACATACACATGAGAATACATACATACATATGACCATGCATACATACATATGACCATACACACATACATATATAAATTCTTTTTATAATTCTTTTTAATTTAAAATGAATTGTGACTTCTTGATGTTATTGAATATTTTTGCATATGTTTATGAAATAAACAATGTTCAAATTGGAAAAGGAACGTCCGTTTTCACTTATGCACCATTATGGTAATGAACCCCAAAAACTTCCAAAAATAAAAATAAAAATAAAATTTCTTCAGATTATGTTTATTTAGTCTATTTTGAGACATAAAAACACATTTCCCTCACTGGCATCATAATGTGTACCATAGAGGGATATGACCATACATACATACATACATACATACATACATACATACATCCATACATACATATGACCATACATGCATACATACATACATACATACATACATACATACATATGAGCATACATACATATGAGCATAAATACATACATACATACATATGAGCATACATACATATGAGCATACATACATATGAGCATACATACATACATACGTACATACATATGTAGCTCAGCATAAGTTCAATCAGGAAGACCTTCTATTACGCTGCCTTCATTCACAACTTTCCTTTACTCCGCCTCTCTCCTCCTATTCCCTCTAATCAGCTGTTTGTGGGCGTTCACCTTCGTCTTTACCATCCATTCAGATTTTGCCACGGTCGCGATAGCCAGTCAATTTGCTGCTGCCAAATCTTTAAATCGCCTCTGTCTTTGCTCCATCAGTTGTCATTCAGTCAATCGCGCGACCCTCCTCCACCCCTCTCTCCTCCAGTCACTGGACCCAGGTAGCAGAAGATGTTCACCTCGATCCTCCCTGACGCCCTCTCCTCCAGCCTTCAGGTCCAGGCAGCAGGAGTCCAGAGCCACTTCACCTCACCAGTCTCTGCTTTGCACCTCATCATCACCACCACCACCAGTGTCTAGACCCCGGGGGGGTTCTCTTCACTACAGCTTCATCACCCCCATATATATATATACATATTGTTTCACCTCATTGGGGTCTAACCGCCAAAGACTGTTTATGTTTCATATATCATGCATGTGCCAATAAACCATTTCTCTTTTACTCTTAGTCTCTCCTGATGGAAATGAGCATACATACATATGAGCATACATTCATACATATGGCCAAACATATGACCATGCATACAAACATACATACATATGACCATACATACATACATACATATGACCATGTATACATATGACCATGCATACATACATACATATGACAATACATACATACATACATACATACGTACATACTTATGATTATACATGCATACATATGACCATACATACATATGACCATGCATACATTCATATGACCATACATACATATACACATACATACATACATATGGTCATACATATGACCATGCATACATACATACATGTGACCATACATACATACATACATACATACATATGAGCATATATACATACATACATATGACCATACATACATATGAGAATACATACATACATATGACCATGCATACATACATACATATGAGCATACATACATACATATGACCATGCATACATACATATGACCATACATACATACATATGACCATACATACATACATACATACATATGACCATACATACATACAAACATACATACATATGACCATAAATGCATACATACATACATACATACATGTGACCATGCATACATACATACATATGAGCATACATACATACATACATACATACATACATATGAGCATACATACATACATACATACATACATACATATGACCGTACATACATACATACACATACATACATACATACATACATACATATGAGCATACATACATACATACATATGACCATGCATGCATACATACATACATACATACATATGAGCATACATACATACATACATATCAGCATAAATACATACATACATACATATGAGCATACATACATATGAGCATACATACATACATACATCCATACATATATATATAAATTCTTTTTATAATTCTTTTTAATTTAAAATTTAAAATGAATTGTGACTTCTTGATGTTATTGAATATTTTTGCATATGTTCATGAAATAAACAATGTTCAAATTGGAAAAGGAACGTTCTTTTTCACTTATGCACCATTATGGTACAATGTTGCCTACAGGCAACGAACCCCAAAAACTTCCAAAAATAAAAAGAAAAATTCTTCAGATTATGTTTATTTAGTCTATTTTGACACATAAAAACACATTTCCCTCACTGGCATCATAATGTGTACCATAGAGGGATATGACCATACATACATACATACATACATATGACCGTACATACATACATACACATACATACATACATATGAGCATACATACATACATACATATGACCATACATGCATGCATACATACATACATACATACATACATACATATGAGCATACATACATACATACATATGAGCATAAATACATACATACATACATATGAGCATACATACATATGAGCATACATACGTACATACATATGTAGCTCAGCGCAAGTTCAATCAGGAAGACCTTCTATTACGCTGCCTTCATTCACAACTTTCCTTTACTCCGCCTCTCTCCTCCTATTCCCTCTAATCAGCTGTTTGTGGGCGTTCACCTTCGTCTTTACCATCCATTCAGATTTTGCCACGGTCGCGATAGCCAGTCAATTTGCTGCTGCCAAATCTTTAAATCGCCTCTGTCTTTGCTCCATCAGTTGTCATTCAGTCAATCGCGCGACCCTCCTCCACCCCTCTCTCCTCCAGTCACTGGACCCAGGTAGCAGAAGATGTTCACCTCGATCCTCCCTGACGCCCTCTCCTCCAGCCTTCAGGTCCAGGCAGCAGGAGTCCAGAGCCACTTCACCTCACCAGTCTCTGCTTTGCACCTCATCATCACCACCACCACCAGTGTCTAGACCCCGGGGGGGTTCTATTCACTACAGCTTCATCACCCCCATATATATATACATATTGTTTCACCTCATTGGGGTCTAACCGCCAAAGACTGTTCATGTTTCATAAATCATGCATGTGCCAATAAACCATTTCTCTTTTACTCTTAGTCTCTCCTGATTGAAATGAGGATGCATACATATGAGCATACATTCATACATATGGCCAAACATATGACCATACATACATATGACCATACATACATACGTACATACATACATACATACATACATATGACCATATATACATATGACCATGCATACATACATACAAACATACATACATACATACATACATACTTATGACCATAAATGCATACATATGACCATGCATACATACATAAATACATACATACATACATATGAGCATACATACATACATACATACATACATACTTATGACCATACATGCTTATGACCATACATGCATACATATGAGCATACATACATACATACATACATACATACATACATACATACATATGAACATACATACATACATACATACATACATACATACATATGAGCATACATACATACATACATACATACATACATACATACATATGACCATGCATACATTCATATGACCATACGTACATACGCACACACATACATACATACATATGGTCATACATATGACCATGCATACATACATACATACATATGAGAATACATGCATACATACATACATACATATAACCATGCATACATACATACATGTGACCATACATACATACATACATACATACATACATATGAGCATACATATATATGAGCATATATACATACATACATATGACCATACATACATACATACATACATACATACATACATACATATGAGAATACATACATACATATGACCATGCATACATACATATGAGCATACATACATACATATGACCGTGCATACATACATATGAGCATACATACATACGTACATACATACATACATACATATATATAACCAGACATACATACACACATACATACATACATATGGTCATACATATGACCATGCATACATACATACATACATACATACATACATACATATGAGCATACATGCATACATACATACATACATATCATATATCAATCAGTTTTTGATATGTCCAATTTGAACATTGTTTATTTCATGAACATATGCAAAAATATTCAATAACATCAAGAAGTCACAATTCATTTTAAAATTTAAATTAAAAAGAATTATAAAAATAATTTATATATATATATGTATGTATGTATGTATGTATGGTCATATGTATGTATGTATGTATGTTTGCTCATATGTATGTATGCATGGTCATATGTATGTATGTATTCTCATATGTATGTATGTATGTATGTATAGTCATATGTATGTATGTATATATACTCATATGTATGTATGCTCATATGTATGTATGTATGTATGTATGGTCACATGTATGTATGTATGCATGGTCATATGTATGTATGTATGTATGCATGTATGCTCATATGTATGTATGTATGTATGTATGTATACATGGTCATATGTATGACCATATGTATGTATGTATGTGTGTATGTATGTATGGTCATATGTATGTATGTATGTATGTATGTATGGTCATATGTATACATGTATGGTCATGAGTATGTATGTATGTATGTATGTATGGTAATATGTATGTATGTATGTATGGTCATATGTATGTATGGTCATATGTATGTATGTATGTATGTATGGTCATATGTATACATGTATGGTCATAAGTATGTATGTATGTATGTATGTATGGTAATATGTATGTATGTATGTATGTATGTATGGTCATATGTATGTATGTATGCATGTATGCTCATATGTATGTATGTATGTATGTATGCATGGTCATATGTATGACCATATGTATGTATGTATGCTCATATGTATGTATGCTCATATGTATGTATGTATGTATGCTCATATGTATGTATGTATGTATTTATGCTCATATGCATGTATGTATGTATGCTCATATGTATGTATGTATGAATGTATGTATCCTCATATGTATGTATGCATGGTCATGTGTATGTATGTATTCTCATATGTATGTATGTATGTATAGTCATATGTATGTATGTATATATGCTCATATGTATGTATGGTCATATGTATGTATGTATGTATGTATGGTCACATGTATGTATGTATGCATGGTCATATGTATGTATGTATGTATGCATGTATGCTCATATGTATGTATGTATGTATGTATGCATGGTCATATGTATGACCATATGTATGTATGTATGTATGGTCATATGTCTGTATGTATGTATGTATGGTCATATGTATACATGTATGGTCATGAGTATGTGTGTATGTATGTATGTATGGTAATATGTATGTATGTATGTATGGTCATATGTATGTATGCTCATATGTATGTATGTATGTATGTATGGTCATATGTATACATGTATGGTCATAAGTATGTATGTATGTATGTATGTATGTATGGTAATATGTATGTATGTATGTATGGTCATATGTATGTATGTATGTATGCATGTATGCTCATATGTATGTATGTATGTATGTATGCATGGTCATATGTATGACCATATGTATGTATGTATGCTCATATGTATGTATGCTCATATGTATGTATGTATGTATGCTCATATGTATGTATGTATGTATGTATTTATGCTTATATGCATGTATGTATGTATGCTCGTATGTATGTATGAATGTATGTATGCATGTATGTATGTATGTATGCATGTATGGTCATATGTATGTATGTATGTATGCTCATATGTATGTATGTATGTATGTATGTATGTATGTGTATGTATGTATGTATGTAT